>NC_092785.1:48049643-49249643 GCF_047496795.1 Chiloscyllium punctatum
CAGTCGATCCCTCTGTCACACTCAGTGAAAATGGCGAGGAGACAAATTGTTGTTAGATTCAATCGAATGAGTCGAATACATTGCTGACCCCACTCCCATTTACAAAGTGGCAGTTGCTTATCCAATACTCTCCATGACAGAGAACGAGCTAAACATGACCTCGGCTTGGGAAATAAGGCACGGCAGGTGACTGAGGTATGAGTGGGGAAGCACTTTGGGACAAATAATCCTAATTCGAGTAGTTTTAAAATAGAGATGGAAAAGAATGAACTGGGTCTAAAAGATAATGTTCTAAATTGGAGGAAGGCCGATTTTGATTATATTAGCAAGAACTTCCAAACAGGAATGGGACAGATATTCGCAGATAAGGGGTCAGCTGAGAAGAGGGAAGCCTTCAAAAATGAGATATCAAGAGCACAGAGACTGTATATCACTGTTTGGATTTAGGAGAATGCTGGTAGGTGTAAGGAATGATGGATGACTGGAGAAATTGAGGTTCTAGTCACGGATAAGAGGGAAGCAGATGTCAGGTAGAGAGAGCAGGCATCCAGGTTTTTTCAGTATTCATTCACGGGATGAGGGTATCACTGGGTGCACCTGCATTTATTGCCCATCACTAATTGCCCAGAAGGCAGTTATGAATCAAACACATTATTGTCTGTCCGGAGACACATGTAACCAATGACAGGTGAGGGTGGCAATTTAATTCCTTCAAGGACTACAGCGAACCAGATGGATCTTTTCCAAAAGTCGAAAATGGATTCATCATCATCATTAGCCTCTTAATTCCATTGTTAAAGTCATTGTCTAGTGAGTCTAAAGCCAGTAGAAGTATACTTAAGCAGGAAATAAGGAGGTCATGCTGGGGACATGAGATAGTTCTGGCAAATTGGGTTCAGGATAATCCAAATGTACTCCACACATACATTAAGGACAAAAGAGTACCTCAGGAGAGTTTTGGGCCACTTAAAGATCAGCAAAGCTGCCGATGTGTGAAACCACAGGAGATGGAGGCGGCACTAAACAAGCATTTTGACTGCACAGAAGAATATATATGGAAGCCAGAGAACTTTGGAAATAAACAGTGATATCATGAAAAGTGTCTGTATTACAGAGGAGGAGATGCTGCACTTCGCAAAGCCTATAAAGGTGGGAATATCCCCAGGATATGATCAGGTGTACTCTCGAACTCTGTGCAAGTGAGGAAATTGATTCCTGGACCCCTTGCTGAGATATTTGTCTTGTCAATTTTCACAGGTGAGATGCTGGAAGATAGGAGATTTGCTAACTTGGTGCAATTACTAAAACCATTTAAGAAGGATGGTAAGGAAAAGCCGGTGAGCCTGACGTCAGTGGAGTGCAAGTTGTTGGTGAGGATTATGAGGCACAAGGTTTGCATGTATTTTGAATGGCAAGGACTGACAAGGGATAGGCAACATGGCTTGAAGCATGGGGGATCGTGTCTCACTAAATTGATTGAATTTTTTTGAAGAAGTGACTAAGAGGATTCATTGAGGCTGAGAGGTGCACATTGTCGATATGGACTTTAGTCAGACATTTGACAAATTTCCACATGGCAGACTGGTTAACAAGTTTAGTTCACATGGAATACAGGGAGAACTAGCCATGTGGATACAAAATTGGCTTGAAGGTAGGAGACGGAAGGTGGTGGTGAAGGGTTGCTTTTTCAACAGGACGTCTATGACCAATGCTGTTTTACAAAGATCAGTGCTGGGTCCACTGCTTTTCACGATTTATATAAATTATTTGATGTGAACATAACAGTGATAGTTGGTAAGTTTGCAGATGACACCAAAATTGATGGTTTAGTGGACAGTAAAGAAGGTTTACCTCAGAGTACAATGGGATCTTGATCAGATGGGCAGATGAGCTGATGTGCTGAGACATGGCAAATGGTGTTTAGTCTAGATAAATGTGAGGTGCTGTATTTTGGAAATGCAAATCAGGGCAGGACGTATACAATTAATAGTAAGGTCCTGTGGGGTGTTCCTGATCAAAGAGACCATGGATTCCAGTTTCATAATTTTTTGAAAGTAGAATCGCAGTTAGGTAGGATAGTGAAGAAGGCATTTGGTATGCTTGCGTTTACTGGCTAGTGCTTTGACTGTATGAATTGGGAAGTCAAGTTGCTGCTGTACAGCACCTAGTTTGAACACTTTTGCAGTACTGCATTCAATTCGTGTTTCCCTCCTATCGGAAAGATATTGTGAATCTTGATGGGAGTCAGGAAAGATTTACAAGGATGTTGCCAGGATTTGAGCTATCGTGAGAGGGTGAGTACGTTGGGGTAATCTTTTTTGGAGCCTGAGGGGCATGTATAGGATGAATCGCCCAGGTCTTTTCCCCAAAACTAGAGGGCATGGATTTCTGGTGAGAGGGTAAGATTTAAAAATGACCTAAGGAGCAACTTTTTTCGAACAGAGGGTGGTGCATGTGTGGAATGAGCTGCCAGTGCAGGTGGTGGAGGCCACTACACTTACAACATTTAAAAGACATTTTAATGAAGAGGAAGGATTTACATTGATATGGGACAAATTGGTAAATATGACTCGTTTAATTTGGGATATTTGATAGGCATGGACGAGATGGACTGAAGGGTCTGTTTCCGTGCTGCATATCTCCAAGACTCTATGGCTCTGTCTGACCTCACACCAATATGCCATTAATTATTCATTCCCAGAAATACCAGTTTATGTTGTGAGATGCCATCCAAATGCCTTCACTTCAGCATTCTGAAACCTGTGAACACATCCTCCCATAACACTGTATCTGAGTCTCTCCCTCTTTCTATTTCCCAAATCCCTCCCATTTGTTGCTATTTAAACTGTTGGTATTTAAACCCTGACATCCAGTTTTAATTGTCCCGTTTTAATGTGAATAACTGTCCCATATCTTCCTCTTGCCTTGAATGTTGCTCACCCGAGAGCATCAGCTTCCAACATTAAGAAGCTCAGAAACAATGTTCAAAATGCATAGCTTGCATTTTCTTTGACATAACAGTATCCTGCCCTGGGCTCGATGTTGGACAGTGGGGTTTCAGCAGTTTTCAGTCACATCTTTGTAACTTGCCCTGTGCCAATCCATTGAATGCCTGTGTTAATCATTCTCTGCTGATCGTGTGCTCAGAAACATGAGGAATCCCCTCAACTGTTACTGATTCAGACCAGGCTTCCTACTTGCAGTTGAGTGCCATTTAACTTAATTCTAATTTTGGTACATTCGTGGAAATGTTGGGGATGTTTTCCTGGATACTGTGCTTTAAGCTGCTGTGGGACATTCAGGAAGACCAGAGGCTTTGATGACCTACTCTGGATGGTTCTTGGGGGCTGCAGTTAGAGCATCTGGGTCTGCAACATGAACAACGAATGGAACAGACGCTGCAGAGAGAGTGATCTTTGTAAAATGGAATGAAGAAATCACAATGGAGATCAGCCGTGGTCTTAGAGAAGGTTGGAGCAGGATCGAATGGCTCGCTCATGCAACTTATTCAGATATTTCAGTCAGAAACAAGACAATTCCCCTTCTCTCCCAGTGACCCATACTGATGGGGAGTGAGTCACCACCTTGTCACTCAACTGCTCCATACTGCGACACAGGAACAGGAGGCAGTCATTCAACTGTTCGAGACTGGGACACAGGATCCTGGGGCCTCACTCGCCCCCTGATTTCCCCCTGTCCGAGTCTCCAGCAGTTGAGTGACTCCGTCCTCTCCCTGTGTCCCAGTCTCGAACAGTTGAATGACTGCCTCATGTTCCTGTGTCCCAGTCTCGAACAGTGGAGTGACTCCCTCCTGTTCCTGTGTCCCAGTATCGAGCAGTTGAGTGATTCCCTCCTGTTCCTGTCCCAGCCTCAAGCAGTTGAATGACTGCCTCCTGTTCCTGTGCCCCTATCACGAGCAGTTGAATTGCTCCCTCCTGTCCCTGTGTCCCAGTCTCGAACTGTTGAATGACTGCCTCCTGTTCCCGTGTCCCAGTATGGAGCAGTTGAGTGACTGCCTCCTGTTCCTGTGTCCCAGTCTCGAAAAGTGGAGTGACTGCCTCCTGTTTCGGTGTCCCAGTATTGAGCAGTTGAATGACTCCCTTCTGTTCCTGTGTCCCAGTATCGAGCAATTGAGTTACTCTCTCCTGTCTCTATGTGCCAGTCTCGAGCAGTTGAGTGACTACCACCTGTTTTTTCCCTATTTCTGAGTAGCAGTTTCAAAGCTCTGAATGATGTCTCAAGGTTATGCATAACTTGATAACAAGGCATTTCAAACTAGGAGCAGCATTACAGAAAGATATCTAGGATCTTCTCCACCAGATATCTTTTGCAGCCGTCTGTTATTTTATTTCTGTCCTCTAAAGAAACAGGGCAAAACATATCCAACCCAGCAGTGTTCCAGCAATGCTCCCTCCCACATACAGAGAAGAAAGATTAATAAGATTGACAGATTTATAATCGATCCCTCAGCAAACCTTATCCATTGTATTCAAACTGAGTAGATTCTCCCTTTTATTGTGATATGTTACATGATGTATGGAATTGGTTAACTGAAGCTGTTTGTTTGGCGTTTGTGATTAATGTCAGCCTCCGTGAATTATAATTATCCCAGTGGGGGGTGTCCATCTTTTAATGATAAATGGGCTCTGTTCAATATGTCATCCCATGGTATGAGTGGGAGCAACACGGACAGCACTAACAGGGATCACCAGCTCCAGAGAGAAGGGGAAGAGCGATCAGAATCTGAGAACATTAGACAGGAATGTTCCAACAATGGATTAGAATCTGAAAACAATAAACTGGAATGTTCCAATAATAGACAGAAGTTTATCTGGTTATGTTTCAATTATTTCTACATATTATTGGTGGCCATTATCACCGCGGATCAAATATGCACTTTACATATTCAATATTTTTATTATCCTATCCTGGCTATTGTTGGAGTCCACGGTAAGTTTCACTGTACATTTATTATTTGTATTAACCATGTGCAACTGCATTACTGTTCTTTTCAATTACTCTACTCTGTAAACATTCACTCTCCAAACCACGTGGAACAACAACAGTGAACTTGATTCATTCTTTCTCTCCTTCTTTAGTTCTGACACTGCGCCTTGTGGGGTGAACTACTCAGTTTCAGCTATGAACTAGGATTCATTGTATAGCTGCCCTTGCTACGTAAACATTGAATCTTGCAGGACACTTTCTCCGGTTCTGGTTACAAATCCCATTTCCTTCCTCTGACTCCATATCACCCCTGGCCAATTCCTGAGGCTGAAACAGATGAGTAACATCTATCGTGATCCCTTTCACCACGAGCTGATTATTGACACCATACCCTGACCATTTTTAATTTTAACGATCAACACCTGCAGCATGTACTTCACTGTTCATCCCATCTGCTATTTGAACTTTGAGCTATGAAATACAGTATTAATGAAATCAATAAACTGCTGCTGACTCTCACAGTTTCAAACCTGCCAAAGCAAATCTGAGTCCGATACTCCATGGCTTGTATCTAAACGCAGAATAAAATCTCGTCATTCCTGTACGGATTGATTCATATTGATTTTGGTTCTGGCAATGCCTTTCCTTTAATATTCACAAACACGTTGTCACCTCTGTCTATGGCACTGTTCTCAGTCTCCCTCTGTAAATGACACAAACCACTGTCAGTTGTACACATTTAATTTGATTTCCTTCATGTCTGTCATCCCTCAAACAGCAATTGTCATATCTACTGTCGCCAATACATACACATACGCACACACACACACACACCTACACCCACATACACACATGCGCGCACACACACACATGCACACACAAAATCTCTTGCCTTATAATGGTGCAGTGGAGATATAGAATCATACCTTTGTCACTCAATGCATGGGTTGCAATCTTCTTTTATGCAGTGCACGTATAGTAGCAATATACTGGCAAAGACTTGCAAAGCTCCCCATGCCGGGCAGGTATTCGATTTTATAGAGTAGTGAACTTGCATGGTCTGCACAGCTCTCCATTCTGGCTGGTCCATTGTCCCAGTTTATGGTGTCTGGGATGGTTGTGTGAGGCAGATTCACAATTTGAAGTAACTAGCCATTTCAAATGATCTGGCAATAATTTTGCAAGAATCTGACAATAATGAATGTTACCATTCTTGTGATTGGACCCACCATTGTCTCACTTCTCCAATTACTCTCACTCACCCGTCTCCTTATGCATATTTTCACAACATGTTATCAGTTAATTCATTGTTTATTTTTCTGTACCTTTCCCTGGTGTTTTTTTTTAGCTCCCGAATATATCAAGTGTTGGTATTGTGAAGCTTAGAAACAATGAAATGGTATGTGGCGGGCTGTTGCTCCATGTTGTGTAATGGGGTCCAGCAGCTGTGAGACATGTCTTTGAAACTTGGTCTGTGCCTGTCCACTGAAAGCCTGGTTGTCCCTCTCAGATGATCGTGTCGTCAGTAACATGAGGAAGCCCCTCGGGTACTATTGTAAAGAACCAGGCGTCTAATTTGTAGCGGAGGGGTTCTGACTGACTCCTGTTACTGAAAAGTTAGTGGAGGTGCTGCGGATGGTTCGCTGGAATTTGTGCTGTGAGCTGCCTCAGACATTCAGGGAGACCTGAAGGTTTTGTGATCCAACTCTGGATGGAGGAAGGGGAGCGTTGTGACAGCATCTGGGTCTGTAAAATGAACAACAAATAGAGCAGAGGCTGCAGAGAGGAGAAGCTCGGAAGTTATGGTGTGAGAGTGGAGAAGTGAATCTGCCAAATCTGTCTGTGCTTTAACAAGGATACATGCATCCTCTCGCTCTTCCCCTTAAATACACCCATGCACTCTCTGCCTCTCCTAATCGCACACAAACACACTCCCCCTCTCTCACATGCACACTCACATACTCCCCTCTCTCACATGTATGCACACCCTGTCTTTGTCCCCCTCACGCAGACATTCCACCTCGTCTCAAACACACATATCTGCGTGTACGCAAACACACATGCACACGCACACACACGCACACACATAAATCTAGGGTGAATTTGCATTTGCCGATTTGTAGTGGCGGATACATTATATTTTGTGAAAAAATATATAATTTGTATACAGTCAGTTAATGCGGTATTTTATAAACTCCTACATTGGAAATGAACCCAGACTGAATCCAGGTGAAGACATAGATAGACTCCAAACAAGACGTCACCGTAAAATACATTGTCTGACCGGAGGGGTCACCTCCTTAACATGGATAATACCTGAAGGTGTCTCCAGGCAGTGATTTTAAATAAATGCTCGGATTTGCATATTAATCAATCCAAACCTTCATCTCCATTCTAACCCATTCATGATTTAGGAGCCATCTTTTATGTGTTTAATTCATGCACATGAGTTGTACAACCCTTTGATCTTTCCTCATAAATTCTGTTTCTAAGGTCTTCTCTCTCTTACACCTGATGAAGGCGCAGCGCTATGGAAGCTTGTGTTTTTAAATAAACCTGTTGGACTCTAACCTGGTGCCGTGTGATGTTTGATCTTGTACAACCCAGTCCAAAGCTAGCACTTCCATATCATGCTTTTCTATTGGTTAGCCAATATTTTCGCCAACCAAATACATTTTCTGAACCCCAAGTGCTCTTGTATTTGCTATTAATCTTTTGTCAGGCACTTTATGCATTGCCTTCTGAAAGTCAAGATATAATACATCATTCAGATCCCATTTGTTCACCTTGCTTGTGGCAATTTAAAAAAAAAATAAGCAAATCATTCAAATATGATTTACCCTTAATAAAACCATGTCGACTGTGATGGATTGTGCTCTTACTTTGAAAGTCTCCCGTCAATTTCTTTATAGCAGAAATAAACAATTTGCCTTCTGTCCCAATCGTTTACTCATAACTTTTCATTCCCGAGTGAAGTTCGTTATTCGAAGTTATTCCCTTTCTATAACCCCGACGTTCCCTTCCACAATTCCTGTGTGTCAGGCATGAGGCTGTAAAAGATCTGCTCCACTTGCTGTGTAACAGGCATGGGTGGCTGATTGGACTCAATCTGTTCCTGCTTTATACACTCGATGAGCTGCATGTCCTCCTGATGTTCCGACATTATAAACTCGATGACTTGCATGTCCTGTGCTTATTCCTGACCAAACTACTCAAGATCTAAATGTCCTCCTCCTCTTGCTCAATGACAGGTTTGGAGATGTATGGAAGCTGCCTGCTGTTATGACACGTTGCGAGGGTTGAATTGCGTAGGCAAGCTGTACTGCCCACAGAGGCAGCTCAGTGGTTAGCACTGCTGCCTCCCAGCACCAGATATATGGGTTCAATTTCAGTCTCGGTCACTGTCTGTGTCGAGTTTGCACATTCTCCCTGTGCTTGCAAGGGTTACGATCGGGTTCTCCAGTTTCCTCCCACAGTCCCAAGATGTTCAGGCTAAGTGGATTAGTCATGGAGAATGTCAGGTTACAGAGACTGGGTTGGGGGGATTGGGGTTTGCATGTGCTGGTTTTCAGCGTATCAGTGTGGAGTCGATGGGTCAAATGGTCTACTTCTACACAATAGCGATTCTAAGAATAACACCTGTGTTGCAGAAATCATTTGAAGTAGTAATCTCTGAGTTAATTCCAATGTCGTTTCCTCAATAAGGAGATTAAATCTAAGCACATTACTCCAGATGTGATCGCACTAACTTCCTGTACAGCAACAGCAAAACATTACCAGCCTGCTGTAATGTTCCCACTAAGGTTAGAGCAGGCTCAGTTGTCTGGGGTAATACACAGCATTGTTGAAAATATATGGTGTGTTGACTTTCATTTCAAGGGGATTTGAGTCCAGGAGTAAGTGTGTCTTACTACAGTCGTACATGGCCTTGGCGTGACTCAATCTCGAAAATTATGCAGTATTTTGTGCAGTTTTGGTCTCCTTACCTAATAAAGGACAAACCTGACATTGAAGGAGTACAGCGAAGAGTGACCAGACTGATCTCTGGGATGATAGCTTGTTGTGGGAGCAGAGTTGAGTTGACTGGGCCTTTATTCCATACGAGGTAAAAACAATGACTGCAGATGCTGGAAACAAGATTCTGGATTAGTGGTGCTGGAAGAGCACAGCAGTTCGGGCAGCATGCAAGGAGCAGCGAAATCGACGTTTCGGGCAAAAGCCCTTTTATTCCTGATGAAGGGCTTTTGCCCGAAACGTCGATTTCGCTGCTCCTTGGATCCTGCCTGAACTGCTGTACTCTTCCACCACCACTAATCCAGAATCTGTATTCCATACGGTTTAGGAACATGGGTGAACTATGTACATCTCCGACAGGGCGAGACAGTATAGAAGCAAGGATGATAATCCCCTGGCTGGGATGGCTAAAACAAGGGCCAAACTGCACTGAGATGAGAATAAATGTCTGAATTTAGAGACCGGTGAACCTGGGGAATCCTCGACCACATTAGGCACTAGACACTAAAGGAATAGTCGGAGAGCAGGCGTATGGTGTGGAGATAGTGGATCAGCGGTCATTACAGGTAGTTCTCCAATTATGCGGCAGCTGCATTTCTGTGGAACACTACACTATAGAAAACGATGCAGTATAAACAAGGAGACCAATTGGAAATAGAGGGTAAGTGGCGAACCTCCAGTAATATCAGTAAAAATCAAAACAAAAATAATAGTCAGTCTAAAACAAACGATAGCACAGTCTGCACAAATCTTTAAAACATATATTGTATTGAATTAGTACAGTAAATGTAACAAATTAACACTACAGTCAGTGACTACAGCGCTGCACCTTTCACCAAGTTCTTCAACAGAAAGCGCGTGATCTGACTGACCACGTGATGCTGACGCAGAATTCCAGTTCTCTCCAAGATTCTCCGCCCGTTTGAAATAAAGTTCCTTCGAAATGTAGACAAATAATCCCACTTTCAGGCTCAAGTTCAAGGCTTGCAGAGTGGATTACATTCTTGTTTTAGCTGAACTCACTGAGGGTGCATTTTGCAGACTGAGGATCCTGAGGCAGGATTTTGCTGTTCAGCTGGTGCCAGGGGATGGCATCACGTCACAGTGAGCAGGAGCTCACTTTATTAAGAAAGGTGCGCAATGAAGGAGGCTCAGTGTGCTAAATGACCTGCTCCTTTCCCGGTGTTTCTGTGCAGTCTGTGGGAAAGCTCTGTAGCTGTTGCCACCAGCTGTAAGATGTTAGGAAGAAAGGCCTCTGTAAGATCAACCGGACTGTAGTTCCCATTCTGATACTGAGGCTGGGGCCAAAGTGTTCTGTCCGGTTTTAACCTTTAAGACCTTGGAGCAGTTTGATATAATTGAGTTTCTTGCTTGGCTATTTCAGAGACCATTGAATAACTTATCATGTCTGTGTGTCTGGAGTCACTTTTCGGCCAGACCAGGAAAACACGGGAGATTCACTTCCTGAAAGTACACTGGGGAAGGAAATTGATGTTTATAATCGACATTGGCTTCAAGGTCACTATTGCTGACACCAGATTTAAATGTCGATACTTCATTAATTGTTTTTAACTTCCACCAGCTTCCAGAGAATTAGCCTGGTCTGGATTAATAATTCAGTGACATTACCACAACAGTACCATCTCCACACGGGGACCTATCGTAAATCACGCTGAGAAGGTTAATTCTGTGCTCGTTGCCTTTTCTGTCAAAAATAACTCCCACCAATTTGGCTTTTGTGATGGGACTGAGAAGGTGGTAATTGGTCAGATTGTAGTTATTCTCCTCTTAGGGAACTGGACACAGTTGAGTAAGTTTGCACATTGCCAGGGAGATGTCAGAGTTGGAGCTGGAATGAACAGCTTCCCCAGGGAGACGGTTTGTTGTGCAGCACAAGTCTTCAGCCCTATTGCAGGAGTGGGGTCAGGGCCCATTGCCTTTGTCGTATCTATTGTGTTCCGCTGTTTCTTCATGTCATGTACAGCGAATCAGATTGATTAAAGACTGGCATCTGTGATTCTGTGGGCATCATGGCGAGAGTGAGGTGGATCATCAACTCAACACTTCTGGCTGAGGACGGTGAAGATACTACATCCTTGTATTTTACACTGATGTAAGGGCTATTCTGTTAAGTAGGATGGAGATATTTGTGGAGTCCACTCCTCCAGTGAGTTGTTTAATAGTGCATTGACATTTATGTCTGGATGTGACAGGACTGCAGAGCTTCGATATGATCTCGGGATCATTCCGCCCTCTGTATCAGATGTTAGTTCTGCTGTTTGGAATTTAACCAGTCAAGTGCGGTAGATTTAATGGGTTGTCATCAGGATTCGGTACAAATGGTTCTGACCCTGGCATTTTCACCTCCACTCGTCACTGTACCATAGATTGGCTTGAAGGTAATGGTAGATTGAGGGTTGTCCTGGGGAAAAAAAAATTACAGATTGTGATTGAATACAGTTCTGCTGCTGCTGTGATTCTACAGGACTACAGGAATGCCCAGTTTGAGCTCCAATATGTGCAATTCAATTCTACTGATTATCCCCCTGTTCACTTCAAGACCCATGCACCCATCAGCCCTGTAAATAGTGACCTAACCTGATTTCTGATGTGGTAACACTTCCAGTTTCATATTCACATTCTGCTCAGGGTTCTTCCTGGTGTCACGCCTCCAATTTGTTACATTACTCAAGCCTTTTACATATTTATCTGAATCGCATCCATTCCTGTAATGCCATCATCTGAGTTTGAAGTGAATGTGTTTCTCTCTGTTTCTCTCCCTGACCATGATTAACAGCTTTGTAGTCTCAATGGTGCCACCGTTATGTATTTTCAGAACCAATGAATGTGTGCACCTTGTGTTATCGGTTATCTCCCGGTGTCAGGTGCTTCGTATTGGACGAGCCGTTTGAGCAGCTTTATCACACGCCTTTGGAAACTGTTCAAAAACAGAAATTGCTGAAGAAACTAAGCAGGTCTGGCAGCATTTTGTAATGTGAAAGCAAAATTATTCTTTCAGGTGCAGTGACCCTTCCAAAATGCTCCTAGTTTATCAAGCAATATCTGTATTTTTATTTCCAGTATCCAGAGTTGTTCGTTTAATTGAAAATTTGTTCTGTGCCCATTCATTTCTGGAGAAACTCAGCAGGTGTGGCAGCATCTGCAGAGACAGAGAAACAGAGTTATCATTACATGTCCAGTGTGACACTTCTTCAGAACTGAAATGGATTGCAAACTGAGCTTTTAAATCGCTTGACGGAGGTGGGGAGTGGGTGACAGGGAAATGAGAGTGTTGCAAAATATAAACCAGCTTTGAGGAGTGGTGAACGAGAAGTTGAATTGAAATCGCTTTAAATTAAGATGTGAATGCAGGAAAGGGATTCTCTCCATTGAGAGCAAGATAAAGAAGACACAACCACACAAGGACGTAGGGAGGCCAGGAGGGTGAATGTATGAAAAATGGAGAACTGCCATAATGTAGTCAGGCTGTGAAGTTATGGAATTGTATATTAACCCCTACAGGCTGTAACATACAAAAGTGTAAAGTGAGGGTTCTGTAAAGTGAGCTTGGGTTGTCCTTCATTGCAACATTGCAGCAGCCCAGGACTGAAGTGGCAGCATGAGAGCAAGGTAGATTATTGAAATGGGAAGCAGTGAGAGTGTCAGTGTCATTGTACAGACAGAGTGCGAGTGTTTCTCAAAGCAATCTCTGTTTGGTTCCCCCCAGGGTAAAGGAGACTGCATTCGAGCAAGAATGATAAGCGACTGTTTGGAAAAAGTACAAGTGAAATGCTGCTTCACCTGGAAGGTGTGACTGGGGCCTTGGATACTGAGAGGGAAGAGATGAATGGGCAAGTGTTTCAGCTTCTGCAATTGGGTGGGAAAGTGCCATGGGAGGAGTGGGGAAGTGTTCGGAATGATGGAGGCTGTCACAGAGGGAATGGTCCCTGTGAAATACTGACAGTGGACGGGAGGGGAAGCTGTATTTGATGGTGCTGTCCTGCTGGAAGTGGTGGAAGTGGCGGAGGATGATTCTGTGAATGTGGATTCCAATGCAGTAGGAAGTGAGGACAAGGGGAGGTCAATCTTTGTTCTGGCTAGGAGGGGACGGAGTAAGGTGAGAAGCGAGGGAGTTGGGACAGTCACAGCTGAAGTATCGGTCCATCAGAGTTAGAGGATTTCTCGTTTGAGAGAAAAGGTGCAAATGTATGAAGATTACCACTACAATGTTGCATCATTGTACAGAAATGATAAAGTCAGAGAAACTGTGAAAACGGCGTCACTCTAAGCTGATCATGTGTTCAGCCGCAAACGGAGGTCCCCCACCCCCCAAATGATTGAAAAGAGCAAGGCATTTCAGTTGTAGAGTTCTGTCTTATATCTGGTCGAAAACAGAATGTGAAAATGGATCCAGGTGAAGGTCATTGGACGTGTGAGGGAGACATTTTAGCAGAAACTTCATAACGCTCAGCAATGATGGACTCTGGTCAAAAAGAAGATGATATGATGATATGAAGTGAACCACCCATGATACATTTAGGCTGTGAAGGATAACTGATCAATCACAAACTAAAGAATTCAGCTTGGCCACATTTGGGATGTTTTGTTTTGGAACCAGAAGCAGTTAGTATACAGCAAAATATAAAGAAAAATATTCCAAACTGGCAAGAAATATTTTTTTTAAAAATAGCCCCAATAGTTTTTCTATATCGTTTAATAAAAACGCTCATGATGTGCGTGTGTGACCTTTGGAAGAAAGGCAGGAAATTATATGTGTGACACCTGTAGGATGTGACTGGAGAATTGGTTTCATGGAACAGGCAGAGAATTTAAAGCAGTATTTTACATCGCTCGTCACAGGGGAAGTCAAAATGAGTTTCAATATTATAAACAAAATTGTAGTGGGATGGAAGTGCTTGCACTGTGTCTAACAAAGCGAACAAGGCTTTTCACAAACAGAGAAGACCAAGGGTAAACAGGTCATCAGCGATTATTAGCTGGTTTTAATAGAAGTAGCGACAGAGTGACTGGTGGCACGGTATGAAATATTATATAACTCTCTGGATTACTCTCGCGTTCCAGCAAAACTGGAGAACCTCCAAAGTGGCGTCTGTCTTCAACAAGAGAGAGAGAGCCTTCAAATGTTTACGTGCTACCTTTATCTGAATAATGGAGCATATTTGAGAGGCTTAATGGCCTCATGATGCACTTTCATCCTGAGTATTTAAAAAAACAACTCTGCTCCTTCCCCTGATGTGTTACACACTTGGGGGCGAACATTTTGCTGAAGTTGGCAATTATTTTGTAAATTATCAGGAACGACATCATCCAGAGTATTGTAGAAACAGCATTCTACAGAACATTTTCTAAACATGTAGGGGTATTCGTAAGTGAGAGAGAGAGAGAGAGAGAAGGTGATACATGCAGTCGTGAGAGTGATGGAGCCTTGTTCGGGGGAAGATGCTATACCAGATATACAGTGAGTGTGAGGGAGCAGAGAGAATATGGTGACCCCATTCCTGCCAGAGCGGGGAAGGTTATTGATATTTGTCCTGTCTTGCTGGACATTTCCTCAGACCGCAGATACTGCACTGAGCTGGGTGGGGAGCTCAGACCATGCTCGATGGGTCTGGTGGTGTGGCCCACCCCCATTGGGAAGAGAATGGTCCCCCTCAGTACTAGCCCATCCACCAAGGCCTCCGTGCCCTTGTTGACAAACCGTGGTGTAATTACCCCTTATCTGCCATGCACAGGATAAACTGTACAGGGCAGCACCAAACTGAGAAAGCTCAACTGTGTGCCCCTTGGCCTTTTAAAGTTGGAACCAGTGCCAGGGACCATGGAATATCCAGGGACATCTGGGCGATGGTGAGTACCTCCAGCCGTGATGGGTGGGAGAATCGGGTTGGTATTGAATGAGAGGGACACCATGGAGTGGGGTGGGTGGTTAATGAGGTGAATTCGATAAGATAGCAAAGGAAACTAGCTTAGCCTCGTGCGGACAATCCCTCTGTCAGACTCAATGAAAATGGCACTGAGACAAACTATTGTTAGATTCAGCCCAATGAGTCGAATACTGTGCTGATCCTGCTCCCAGTTTTAAAGCTGCAGAACAAATACTCGCCCAAAACTCTCCACCATCTTAACTAACACCAATATCTTGTTCACCCATCATTCATGGAAACAGTGACCCATATTGCAAGATGTTATTGAAATGTTTTCATTTCACAGTTTTTAAACCTACCATCAGATACTTCTCTGAAATTCTCTCTCAATCTCCCCCTCTATTTTACCAAGATCCTCCCATTTGGCGGCATTTCATCTGATTCATGGCTACTTTTTGGCGGTGAGTTTCCTACCCACAGCACCCCCTTTTCATGGCACAATGAAGATTATGGATCTGGAAATGGATGGGAGCTGCACATCCTGCCATTTCCAGCATGGGCTGCAAGTTTCCCCACGTCGAGCAATGATCTAACACAGTGTTACTCAGCAGAGCAGTGGTTGGTGTGGACAGCTGTTCATGCTCGGAAGGTAACTGTTCTAGATTAACAGATAACCACATTGCCATTCACTGCATTGCTCCCCATGCTGGAAAGATACCTAGTCCATCTTTATAGAACAATGAACTTGTGTACTCTGCAGGTTTATATATCAATGCACTGTTGGACGGATAAGAAATGGACTGGTGACCTCTGAAAATTGTTCAATCCTGGACGTATTGCTGAGCAATAATTTGGCCTGGTTTACGCTTAATGATTAGCAGATATCTCATCTGGGCTTATACTTGTGTGGGCATGATCTGTGAGGCCAATTGAGTATCCGATATAATTCCTGATTTAACCATCACACCTCCATTCCGCTATTTAACCACATATTTCTGCAACATGTTGTCCATTAAGTAATTACCCAAGTAAAACGTGAATATCTGTCGCTCTTGTTATGGAAATGGAGAAGGTACCTGGGAACGAACATGTTTTTAAAAATATTTTAAAGCTAAATGTGAGGTGCGATGTGTCAGATCCAATTTGCTTGGTCAAAAACAATCAAATTAAGCAAAACACAATTTATTCAAACGCTGTTTGGCTGCAAGGACCACAAGGAATGGGCCGTAACTACACTGTCTCTGGCACTGTAGGAACGTCTCAAAAATACCTAACCCAACCTAAGCCATTATATTATGGTAAGATAAATGTCAAATTAAACAGAAATACATCAAACGAAAGGATGCAGTTGGCCTGGTGATCAGACACAGACGGCATCGGGACCCCAGCAATACACAGTATTGCCCAGCACAGTAGAATCATCAAGCTTGTGAAGAGAAAGCATAATCTCTCTCCCTCAGCTCTATTTTTACAACTGGAGATGTGCCATTAACCCAATAGTCAGCGATGTCAACATCCCACCCACACCAAGTATTATTGTGCTATATCAGGGTTATCATAAAAGGGGTTAACTTGAGCTGTTTGTTCAGTGACGGTGATTAATATCAGTCCTCCTGGATTTAACTGGCTCACTGGAGGGTTTCCCCCTTCCATAAGTAGGGGCTTCTTTCAACTTGTTATGCCATAGTATTTGGGGCAGCATCATCCTCAACATGATTGGGATCAGCAGCTACAGAGAGAGGGTGAAATCAGAATCTGCAAATATTAGAATGGTCCAACAACGGATCAGAGTCTCAGAACATTAGACTGGAATGTCCCAACAATGGACAAGAGTTTATACTTGGGGGTCTTTACTATCTTTCACGGGACTGGGCACAGTTAGAGTTGGGGATACAAGCCGTACTGATGACTATTCAAGCTGGGTACTATCCCATCCTCGCTATTATTGGTGTTCCTAGTAAGCCTATCTCTGTCAATTCTATTAACGCTTGTGAAGCTTATTGCTATTCCAGTTAATTATATTTAATAAATATATGAACTTTCAGTCACAAATTCCACTTCCTTTGCATGCATTTCCAAACTCTTTTCTCACAAACATATAAGAAGGAACAAGACTGTTCGGAAACTTGATTCTCCTTTTTGCCCTGAACTGTTTTATGCCTCTATATTCTCTCTGTCATAAAATCTGCCGACACCCCAGTCTCCAGCTATGCATCACTGCTGTTGCTGAATTAGCTATCATTTACCCCTTCGTTAATCACAGATTTTACAGCTCCAGTTCTCTTCTGACCATTTTTCCAGTTACAAATATTTTGACCACAAACTTCTTCTTGTCTCTAGAGTTACTTCAGAACAGGGACTCTGCATCAAAGAAGTGGTGTCACTGACCGTGTAATTCAGAGGCATAGGTTATGACTCGAAAAACATTGTTTGAAATCCTCCCACTGCCGATGTCTAAACTTAAATTCGAATGCCAAAAGTTGGAATAAAACCTAATTTCACTCATGGCAACCATAAACCATCAGGATTTCTATTCCTATTTTAATGATAACCTTTGGTAAAGAAACTTAAATCTTTTGCCCTGTTTGGACTAAACGTGATTTCAGACCCACAACAATGTAGTTGGCTACATATTGCCTTCACAAATGTCCGCGTCATCAAGGGCAGTTACTGATGGCCAACAAATGCTGCCCTTGCCAGTGATGCTGGATTCCCGGGAAACAACAACATTAAAGGTGACATTACCAAGGAAATGTGGATGAAGGAGATCTGAATAACATTCTACAGTATCTGAAAAAAAATGTTGGAGATTCTCAGCAGGTAAGGCAGTCTGTCAGACTGGAGAAAAACAGATAACGTATAGAGTTCATTGAACATATCAAAACTAAATGCAAATAATAAAGAATATTATTTATATTAGGTGGGTTGGAAGGGTGAATAGGAGGTTTGTGTTGAATGAGTGAAGAAATGTCCAGCAAGATGGAGAGAGAGAGAGAGAGAGAAAGAAGGAGAGAAAGAGAAAGGAAAAGCAAACAAAAGGATTGCTGATGATGGACTGGAAAGAAAATAGGAGGGTAGGTTATTCGAACATTTCCCCTTTTCCCAAATTCCTGAATATCACATCCATTTCGGGATGTCCCTGCTTGAATAATGTTCCCGGTGTCTCTCTTCTCTGAGTGTGGTGATCAACTCCATTGGCAATACCAGTGCTGAGATACAGAGAAACACAATATTACATTGTCATCTGTTTCTTTGGAAAGTGGAACTGTTACTGTGGGACTGTGCAGAGATGCAACGGTTTTCTCAGCTAGGAAGAGAAACTGAGGAGACAGAGGCATTTTCAAAACTGAATGGGTGCACCATGGGTGTGGGAAATTGACTTGCTGCTGTCATTGTAAAGTCAGTGGAGTTTCTGTGGATGGTGTTCTCAGGTTTTTATTGTCAGTTGCTGCGTTCATTCAGGGAGATCCGAGTGCCTGTTGACCCCACTCTGGACACTGCATTTTCAGTGTATCTGGGTCCATGGTAAACAAATGGATCTGAGACGACAGAGAAGGGAAGCTGTGTAAACAGGGTGGGGCTGGACACTGCACATTCCTCCCTGGGACTTCCAGGAACATTCGTCTAAGCTGTACCCATTCCAAGTATAAAGTGCAAAACCAGCTTGTTTCAAAATGAGTTGGTCACTGAACTGTGTCCCCTCCTTCAGTATAACCTGTAGCCTCACACCAGGGACAGGACTCCACTGACTCTCACCATGGAGTGAATTGGATTTATTCTGGAACTTCCCAGGCAGAAATGGTTAGTACATCCACCATCTCTGAAGTGCTGTCCTCTGATGTATTCACGAGCTGACAGAAGCCATCTGCCTGCTGAGAGAAATTCATTGTTTCCATCTCCAAGGGGAAGGTATAGAAAATAACTTCCATAAAAAACTAATTAACGGGAGACTAGTAAAATTGAGAAACTGCAGGAAATTAGAATTAATGAAGAGTACGTTTTTGAAAATCTAATTTAATTGAAGTTTCATAAGTTACTGAATCTGATGAGCTGCACCCCAAAGTATTGAGGAGATGGAAATAGAGCTAGTGAAATAATTACTGATTATTTTTCAAAGCTGGTTAGTTTCCGGAAAGGATCCTGCAGACTGGAAAGCAGCTGTTGTAAACTTACATATTTAAAGCAAGATGGAGAGGGCAAACAGAAAACTAAATAGCTTGATGTCAGCTGTGAGAAAAATATTGTAACTTTTATAAGGAATGTGACAACTAGACACTTGGAGAATAGTGATCTGATTTGATGGAGTCGGCCGAGATTCAGGAAAAGGAAATGATCTTTGATTAACCTGCTGGAATTTGTGGAGATTGTCCGCTGTGACATCGACAATTGAGAACCAATGGGAATGGAGTATTTAAATTTTCAGCAGACATTTGACAAAGTTGAATGCAGTTGAGTGGGGAATGTTAAGTTCCTTGGGAATGTAGGTGTGAAATATATACCACATGGATTAAAAATTGGATATTGGAGATAATGAAGGGAGTAGAATCTTCCTCTGGACTGAAGGCTTGTTGGGTATCAGAAGGATATGTGTTTGGACAATTGCTGTTCACAAGGTAGAAAAACTGAATCAGACGTGAACAAATACCTTCATTCACATTTATGTTTTTTTTCAATGGTGAGAGATCGGGAAGTGCTGTTGTTGAAAAGGACCGGGATGACCTTGGTCATAAGTCACCAGCGTTGCAGGGAGTAAGTGGTATGTGGCTCTTCATGCAAAATGATTGAAGTACCAGAGTTGGTGTATCTTTCCCAATGGAAGTGTTTTGTTGAGAGAGTATTTGGTGCATTGTTTACGGATTTGGTCTGTTTTATATATAATGGTCTCTTTGTCACGGAGAGAGTGCAAAGGAGTTTCACCAGACTAAACCCTGGCATGATGGTATCATGAGGAGAGAGTGCAGGATCTATGTGTTTAATTTGTAGCACTGTGAGAGAATAAGAAGTTGAAACTTGATGGTTATGGACGGACACTCATTATATCCCAAACAGCTGAATAGGGTCCAACTTCCACACTATTCACTGGATGTTTGATTCCCAAAAGTTTATATGCCTCTGCAGAGCCCCCATTTCGATTGACAGAAAGGTACAGGCTCTGAATGAATTCTGGACACTTGAATGTACAGTTACTGTGTGACACTGCATTGAATGTCACTTTGTACACAATCCTGTCAGCAGTCCCTTAATTCTGAAAGAGTTAACAATTCTGCGCCAGCTTCTAACCTCCATAGAGACCATGCGTCTACTTTCTTGAAGATCGAAGACATCTTGGAGATTGGTTAATAAAGTTGGCGTCATTCCTACTACCAGAAAACCATGTGAAAGTAGAACATAGGTAATATGAGTAATTACGCCATGTGGACCAGGTTGGAACAGTCATCTGTTCATTCACTCCTCCATTGTTTGTGATGTTGGAGCATCTCTGACACCTTCCTGTTCCTCCATTAGTGACTTGAGAAGCTGAATGACGCCTTCCTGTTCCTTTGTAAGCGACTCCGGGTGTGAAATGGTCACTTTCTGATCCCGTTAAGTGACGTATGGGAGTGAGCAGATTCCTTCTCTACCTGTGTAATAGGCAGGAGGGACTGAATGAGCTACTACACATCCTGTCCAATAGTTTCATGGGCTAAATAACTTCCCCGTATTTTTGTAAGCTCCGATTGTGGTGCTGAATGAGCACCTCCGTTTACTGTGAAAATGTACAGTGTTTGCCATTGCTGTTACATGAATGTTACCCAGGGTTTAGAAGCATGATCTTGAATGGTGTCCAGTTCTAGTTGCACATGGACACTGACTACTTCAAGAGCTGAGTAGGGACAACTTGTTCTGAACATGATGCAAACTTCAGTGAGTATCCCCATTTCTGCTCAGTTTGGACTCAATGGGCTGAATGGGCTCCTCCCATACTGTAGGTATTCTATAATGACCGACTGGAGATGCCTGGGCTGAGGGAGCTATCCTGAGGATCTTCTACAAATGTGTCCCATGGGTGAGATGATTGATATCCGGCGGTGATAACCATCTTCCCTTGTGCTCTAAATGACTCCAAACAGTGGAGAGGTCACAATCGATTCTCATTAAGTGCGATTTTTCTCAGGCTCCTTGATGTCATCCTCAGTCTAATACTGCCTTGAGTTCAGGGCCAGTCTCTCTGCCTGAGCCAACGTGTTCCCTCTTTTGTTCATATCAATAGGTCATGGTGTAGAAGCAGAGAATGTTTCCTTCAAACAGAGGGTAGTGAATGTCATGAATTCCCTTACACAGACAGTTATGGGAGCTAGATCACTGAAAGGGTCCACTGGTCTTCTGCAGGGATTAGTTCTGGGACCTCTGCTGGTTGTGACTTTTATAAATGATTTGGATGAGGAAGTGGAAGGGTGTGTTAGTAAGTTTGCTGATAACACGAAGGTTTATAGAGTGGTACATAGTGTGGAGGGCTGTTGTAAGTTGCAATGGGACATTGAATAATGCCGAGCTGGTTACGAAGCGGCAGAAGGAGTTCAAATTGGAAAAGTGTGGAGTTCAAATTGGAAAAGTGAATTTGAATGCAGAATACAGAGTTATAGGCAGGATTCTTGGCAGTGTGGAAGAATAGAGTGATCTTATTCCTCCACACTGCCAAGACTCCTGCCTATAATTGTATTTTGCATTCAAATTCACTTTTCCAATTTGAACTCCACAGTTTTCCAATTTAAACTAGGATGATCTTGGGTTCCATTTCCTTTGATCCTTCAAAGTTGCGATTCTAATTGACCGGGTTGTTAAGAAGGCAAAAGGTGTGTTTGCTTTCATTAACAGTGGGATTGTTTTTAAGAGACACCAGGTTATGCTGCAGCTCTACAGAGCCTGGTTAGACCACACTTGACATATTGTACCCAGTTCTAGTCACCCAATTATAGGAAGGATACAGAAAATCTAGAATGGGTGCAGAGGAAATTTACCAGAATGCTGTCTGGACTGAGGGCAGATCTGCAGGTCGTATGAAGAAAAATTGACAGAACCAGGGCTTTTATCAGTGGCGTTAAGAAGGATAAGATGTGAGTTCATAGAGATAAACAAGATGGTGAGAGGCATACATGTTTTATATATATATATATATATATATATATTAGCCAGAGACTTTTTCCCAAGGCAGAAATGGCTGTCAGGAGGAGGCATTTGGAGCTAAGTTTCAAAGAGATCTCAGAGGTCGTTTCCTAACACAGAGAGCGATGGGCGCGTGAAATGCACTGCCAGCAGTGGGATTTAGTCAGGTATATTAGGGATATGTAAGTGACTCTTATATGGGCACATGGGAGGATAGTACAATGTAGTGTATGTAGGCTAGTCTGATCGGAGAGTAGGATAAAAGGTCGATGCAACATCGAGGGCAGAGGAGCCTGTACTGTGTATTCTATCAACAAGTTGTCCCTATGTTCTATCTTCTATGAAACTATTCAAAGAGTGGGGTAGATGAAATTTGACCTGTCAGAGAGGTGAGGGCTATGAGGAATCGGACATTAAAGAGCGTTTGCGACCTAGAGCAGATCAGGCATGATATTAGTAAAGGGCAAGTCAGGATTAGGTTTGAATGATTTGCTCCTGTTGCTGATGTACTCCCATTCTGTTATTGGAAGGTTAGTGGGTGTTATTTTCCTGGAAGGTCTGTTATTGAATATTGCAGTCAGGGAGACCAAGGATTCTGTGAGCCATTTCTAGGTGAGGTGTGGGGGCTGTATTCACAGTGAATCTGGGTCTACAACATGAACAACTAATGGGGCACAAGTTGCAGATAGGGGAAGCTCTGTAAAGAGAGATGAGGGGCACCTTTCATATACAGTCTGAGTTTTCCAATTCAATTTTCCAAATCTCCCACACCGTGTGGGGCAGTATTCAGGGACTGAATGGTCTTACTTATTCCTGTGTACTAGGTTATAGCAGTAAGTGGACATCAACTGTTCCTGTCTAGCAGGTTTGAGGGGCTGAATGGAACACAGAGACATGGAACTGAGGAGTAGGAGTGGGTCATGAGACACTTTGAGGCTTCTCCACTAGACACCGCGATTGTGGCTGATTAGGTTATGGTCTCAGCTCCACCTTCCTGTCTGTATCCCATTATTACTTCTCTACTCACTCATATTTGAATAAATGTAAACAAAGAGGAATGTCAAACTTCTGGGAAAGAGAATTCCTACTTCAAAGGTCCTTTCAGAATTTTACCCATGCCTCTGAGAGAATCAGAGAGTCATACAGCATGGAAACAGACCCTTTATTCCAGCTTACCCATGCCAACCAGTTATCCCAAACTTATCTAGTCCCATTTGCCATCATTTTCTCCATATCCCTGTGAACCATTCCTATTTATGTACCCATCCATATGTATTTTAAAGGTATAATTAGACCCGCTGTCAACATTTTTTTCTGACAGCACTTTCCGTCCACGCACCATCTTCAGCATGAGAATGTTACTGCTAAGGTTCGCACTAAATCTATCCCCTAAACCTTCAACCTTTGCCGTACAGTTCTGGATTCCCTACACTGGGAAAAATACCTTGGCCATTCAGATCATCCATGCCCCTCAGAATTTAAAAAAACAATTTCATGTCACCATTCACCCTCCGCCAGTCCAGGGAAAGAGGCCTCAACTTGCTTATCCTTTCCATGAAGCTCAAACCCTCCAGTACTGGAAAATCCTTGTGAACCTTTTCTGCGCCCTCTCAACATCCTCCCAACAGGAGAGCCAACTGAATTGTGCACAGTATTCTTAAAGTGGCTTCACCAGTGTCCTGTCCAGAGCTAACGTGCCACATTAACTCGGGTACTCACTGTTCTGATCTCTTAAGGCAAGCGTGTCAAACATGTTCTTCACCACCCTGTCTATCTGCGAGTCCACTTTCAAGTAACTGTGAACCTGTACCCGTAGGTCTCTTTGTTCAGCAACATTCTCCAGTGCATGACATGGTTTAACACACTAAAAAGGCAAAAACCTCACAAATATCGAAATTAAACTCCATCCACCACTCCCTGTGACTCTGATGGAGTCAAGGGTGCCGCTATACTCTGATTTAATCTTCTTCCCTGTCCGCTGCACCACATTTTTGATGTTATCTGGAAAATTACTAACCATGCCTCTGATATTCACATCCGAGTCATTTACATCCATGATGAAAAGCAGTGAGCTCAGCACTGATTCTTTCAGCACACTGCTGGCCTCAGTCTGGAAAACAATTCGTTACCTTCAAAAGAGTTTTGATCAAATTGGTTAACTTTCCCTGGATTCCATGTGACCTACCTGTTTACAGTGAGGAACCATATTAAACGCCTTGCTGAAGCCAGTGTAAACAACTTATACCACAGTGCCTTCATCAATCTTCTCTGTCACGTTCTCAAAATATTCAATCACATTAATGAGACATGATCTCCATCGCACAAAGCTATGTTGACTACCCCAAACCAGTCCTTGTCTTTCTAAATGCACGTAAATCCTATCCCTCAGATACTCCTCCAACACCCTACACTACACTGACGTTAGGGTCACTGAGTCGATAATTAATTGTGTCTTTGGATTACTGTTCCCTTTTCTTGTCCCACTCCTCCACTGGTCACAAAACAATTCAATTATAATTATGTTGGTGATATGGCCAATGACATAGTTCTCAGAGAGTGTCAGGATCAGTGTAAGGAACAAGTCAGACAGATTTCTTTAATCTGCTCCAACAACATTTTTACAACCAAAACAAAGTTACTCAAAGTATAATGGAAAGAAGAATGGTCAGTGGATTTTCCCTTTGGAAAATGCTGAGGAACAAACGCACACACACACGTGTTTGATAACAAACTGGAAATGAAAATCTCTGCAATGTTAACTTGAAAGAACTTTGTCCAAAAATTAATGGAACTCATGAGAAAAGGAAAAATGAGTGTTTGGCCCAAATGTTATCGTACTTTTAGAGTCAGAGAGTCCTACAGCATGACGACATGCCCTTTGGCCCAAACTGGGGTCCATGCTGACATAAATCTCCATCCACGCTAATCCTATTTCTCTGCACTTGGCCCATATCCTTCTGAACGTTTCCTATCCATGCATTTGTCCAAATGCCTTTTAAATATTATTAATGTAAATGCCTGAACTACTTCCACTGACAGCTCATTCCATATACGTACCAGCTTCTGTGAAAAATTTGCCTCTCTTGGTCTCTTCCCCCCCCCCCCCCCCCCCCCCACCAAACGTAAACTGATGCAATCCAGTGCTCGATTCCAAAACTTTGGGAAAAAAAGACTGAATTCATTCACTATATCCATGCCTCTCATGATCTTGTAC
Organism: Chiloscyllium punctatum; assembly: GCF_047496795.1. Taxonomy (NCBI): domain Eukaryota; kingdom Metazoa; phylum Chordata; class Chondrichthyes; order Orectolobiformes; family Hemiscylliidae; genus Chiloscyllium; species Chiloscyllium punctatum. The sequence continues at coordinate 48,074,847 of NC_092785.1, forward strand.
AGATTTTTTAAAAGAACCCACGCTCACCATACCCCCCCCCCTCCTTTCAATGTCCTTTGCTCGAAAGAAAAATATCCTTCCTTGTCCAACCTCTCTCTGTAACTCAGGCTGTTGGGTAATATCAACATTCTTGTAAATTTTGTCTCCAATAGTTCCAGTTTAATAAAATCCTTCCAACAGCAAAGTGACCAAACCTGAACAAAACACTGCAACGGCGGCCGCGTCCAGAAACGTGCAACATTACTTCCCAACTTCTAAACTCAATGCCCTGACTGATGAAGGCCAGTGTGCCAAAAGCCTTCTTCACTTCCCTGCCTCCCTGTGACTTTACTTTCAGAGAACTGTGCAGCTGTACTGCCAGGTTCCCCTCTGTTCCACTACACCATTTAACGCCATACAATTCACCATGAAATTCCTGCCTTGATTTGACTTTCCAAAAATGCAAAACTCACACTTATCTATATTAAACTACCTTTCCCTATTTCTCAGACCACTTCTCCAGCTAAGCAACGTCCTGCTGAAATTTCTGATAACTTCCGCACTGTCATCAGTAAATGCTGCTAGGCTTACTGGTCTATATTTCCTAAGTATGTCTTTCCTTCCCTTCTTGAATAAGGGCACAACATTCGCTACCCTCCAGTCTTCTGGGACCTCACCTGTAGCTAATGATGATGCCAAAATATCAGCTAGGGTCCCCGGAGTTTCTTCTCTAGCCTCCTGCTGTGTTCTTTGATACATCTGGTCAGAACCAAGAGTTTTATTCACCTTTCTACATTCTAATACACCCAACACCTCCTCTACTGTGATATGGACTGTCCCCAAGATATCACCATTAACTTCCCTGAGATCCCACACCAAGTCAAGTATTTATCCACGTTAAACAGAGAGGAGAAATATTCATTGAGAATCTTGAGAATTTCCTTTGGTTCCGCATATAAATATCCACTTTGGTCCTTGAGGGGTCGTCTTCTCACTACGGTTATTATCTTTTCTTTAACATACTTAAACAATCTGTTGGATTCATCCTGATCTTCTCAGCCATGGCTATCTCATGCTCCCTTTTCGCCCACCTGAGATCCTTCTTCAGTAAACTCCTCTATCCCCATGCATACCTCCAGGGATTACTTTGATCCCATCTGCCTGGACCTGAGCCATACCTCTTCAATATCTCTTGTCTTCCAGGGTTCCCTCTTCATGCCAACCTTGCCCTTCACCCCACAGGAACACATAAACCTTGAACTCCAGCCATCTCACTTTTCAAGGCCTCCCAGTTGCTGGCGGTCCTTTTGCCTTCAATCAAATTACTCCAAACAACCCCTGCAAGTTCCTGTCTAATTCCATCAACATTGACATTGCACCAAGTTAGAACTTGCACTGTGTACCGGTTTGTCTCTCTCCATAACTATTTAAAGATTAATAGAACTTAGGCACTGGCCTCAAAGTGCTCCCCCACTGTCACCTCCATCACCTGTCCCGCTCTATTTCCCAAGAGTCGGTCGAGTTTGCCCATTCCCGAACAGGACCTTCTCCATACTGCATGAGGAAAGTTTCCTCAGCACACTTAATACATTCACCGCATCTAAGCCCTTAGTTCTATGTCAGTCCCAATATATGTTCACAAAATTATAATCTCCTACTATGACAATCCTTTTGCGCCTGCAATTCTCCCCAATCTCTCTACTTATTTTTGTTCCTCTAACTCCCATTGACTATTTGTGGGTCTATAGTACAACCCCAATAATGTCATTATCCCTTCTTATTTCTTAGCTCCACCCATAAAGCCACACTGTATGATCGTCCAGGTATTTCATCTCTGATCACTGCTGTGATACTCGCCTTAATCAAAAATGCAACTCACCCTTCACTCCTTCCACCACCACTATCCCGCCGAAAGCAGTTGTACCCTGGTGCATTAAGCTGCCAGTCCTATCTCTCCCTTAGCCATGTTTCTGTGACGACTATAACATCCTAGTCCCACGTACCTATCCATGCCCTGAGATCATCGGCCTTATCAGGCAGCAGTCTTGCATTTTAACAGATGCAACTTAACCCAACAGGCATTCCTGGCTCTTTGTCATTAGATTAGATTAGATTACTTACAGTGTGGAAACAGGCCCTTCGGCCCAACAAGTCCACACCGCCCCGCCTAAGCATAACCCATCCATACCCCTACACCTACATCTACCCCTTACCTAAAACTACGGGCAATTTAGCATGCCAATTCACCTGACCTGCACATCTTTGGACTGTGGGAGGAAACGGGAGCACCCAGAGGAAACCCACGCAGACACGGGGAGAACGTGCAAACTCCACACAGTCAGTCGCCTGAGGCGGGAAATGAACCCGGGTCTCTGGCGCTGTGAGGCAGCAGTGCTAACCACTGTGCCACCGTGCCGCCCAGTTATTAGATTACTTACAGTGTGGAAACAGGCCCTTCGGCCCAACAAGTCATGTTCCAGCTGATTTGTCTCTAATTACTGTTTCTAATTACTGTATCTACTTCCAGCCTCACACTTATCTCCCTGCTGTTGATGCTCCCATACCACCCCCAACCCCAGCCAATCTAGTTTAAACCCTCCCTTGTAGCATTAGCAATCCTCCCTGCCAGGATATTGCCCCTCCCTCCAGTTCACGTATAACCCGTCCCTCTTGAATAGGTCACCTCTGCCCCACAAAAGATCGTAATGATCTAAAAATCTATATCCATACCCTGCAAAAATTCGTTAGCCACGCATTCATCTGCCATAATGTCCTGTTCTTACCCTCACTATTACATAGCACTGGACATAAACCGGAGATTACCACTGTCATCATCCTGGCTTTTATCCTTTTTCCTAGCTCTCTATAATCACTCTGCAGGACCTCTTCACTATTTCTACCTCTTTCATTTTGTACCAACATGCACAATGACTTCTGGCTGCTCCCTTGCCCCGGTGAAAACGTTCTGCAGCCGCTCTGAGACATACTGAACCCTGGTACGTGGGAGGCAACACACCATCCTGGATTCCCTTTTGCAGCCACAGAATTTCCTGTCTGTTCATCTCACTATCGAGTCTTAATAATGACTCCTGAAGTTATTCTGCTCACACAACCTTCGGATAATGGGATTTCGTCCTGAAACAGTTGGATTTGGCTGAATTCCCTTTGCTTCAATCAATGGGGAGATTCCAATGAATCCTCATCATAAATCTTCCATGAGTGACAAAACCGACTGGGCTTTATTTTTAGCTTGCAAACATTACTGTGATGAGGGACAGGGAAAGAGAAAGGGAGGAATATTCTGTTCCTCCTCGAGTAGGTTACATTTTTCCATCCTAAGTTGAATCAATGTTATCAGAACTCTGTGCTCTCCTTGAACGTTGTCTGAAAATTATAACTCCATGACAGTCTTTTCTCCATGCAGGTGTATCATTGCTGCTGTCGTACACAGAATAATTTCATGAACAAAATAATGACCCTATTTTTGATTTGAAGATGTGTTTATATGTACCCGCGTCATATAAAAATAAATGGTTTAACGTATTCACAATATCTGCATTAAAATGAATGTGCCTTATCTTAAACAAATACAGAAATTTCTGGAAAAGCTCAGCAGGTCTCGCAGCATGTCTGAAGAGAAATGAGTGTTAACGTTTCTGGTCCAGCGACCTTGCCTCAGAAACTATCTTATTCTCAAATTACATCCCCAGTTTTTTCTCCCACACAAGAGGAAATATCCATCAGGTATTCACCAGCTACTCTCTGCTCATGATCATATATGGTCAATACGAACATCTCTCATTCTCAGGCCTGAATTGTTAATCCTTCATGATATAATGTGTTCATCAATAGGCCGAGTAAAGAGAAACATCTTTGAAAAATTTGACAACCGTTTAGTCTTTTTTTCAGATTTGGGGATCATAACTTCAAACAATACATCAGATGTGGTCTCAGCAATGCCATGTACTGATGCAGGAAAACATCGCTAAAATCAAACCTGACCCCCTTGCATGAAACAGCATCGTTCCATTTCCCTTCCAAATCCGTTGCTGCATCTTCACAGTAAATTGATGTGCTTCATGTGCTAATACACACAAATCCCTCTGTACCACCAAATTCTGCATTTTCTCTCTATTTAAATTATTTGCTGCTGTTTTGCCATTTTCCCAAAACACAAAGTTCCAGTCACCCACATTGTACTGATATTTATTTTGTCGCAAGTTTGCTCACTGCCTTCCCCTCTCTGTACCCCATTGCAGACGCTCTGCCTCCACCCTACGTCTTATTGAATGTTCATCCTGGTGTATGAGCAGACTGAGCTCCAATATATTCAGCCTCTTCATCCAAGGCATTAGACTAGATTGTGTACTGTTGATAAACTCACACTGATCCTCAAAGAATTCTACTCGTTACAGCTTTCCAACCTGAAAACAAGTAATTATCTCAAATCTGTATGTCAGGGTAGCTAACCAGGACTCCCGTGTTCCTGTATAACTGCCCAGAAAGGTTGTATGGCCTTATGCTGTGCGGTGTAATTTAGTCAATGTGTCGAATGACTATATTCTATTCCTGTGTAACTCCATAGAGGGACAGAATTGCCTCCTCCTGACTCGTTATAACGATTCTGACTGGCTAAAAGGGGTCTTCCTCTGTCTCTCTCTGTAAAAGCCTCGAGATGTGAACTGGGAGAACCACACGTGGGATAGAAGCAGCAGTAGGCCATTCAGCCCCTCCAGCCTGCTGCACAATTTAGAAGCATGATGGTTGATCTGACTGTAGCTGACCACCACCTTCCTTTCTGTTCCCACTAAATATTGACTCTTCTGTCCATCAAAGATCACTTAAGGTCAGTCTTGAAAATCTTCAATGACCTAGTCTTCACTGTTCCCTGGGGATGACAGCGCTATAGATCGCACAGTTTGAAGGAGAATGGAACAACATTACATCAAATGTTAATGGGAGACCCTTTAATTTGAAAGTGTGTTAAACTCACAGCAAGTTACCTCCTCTTTTTAGAAATAAAGACAAAACAAATGGGAGGAGTCATAGACCATTCCAGCCCCTCAAACTTATCCCACAGTCTCATTGACTATTGAGTAAAGTATTTATCAATGTCAGCCTCCATTGCACCCTTGGGAAAATATTCCTGGCACCTTAAGGCCATACAGCATAGGAAATTGAAATATGGCCATTTCATCCATCAACTCTATTTTGCTGTTCGGTGCTGCCTGACATGTTTCTCAACACAACTCTCCCGCCTTCTCACTGTAACTCTGGAACCATGTTTTAATCAAAAAATATCTATCTCTGTATTAAAGACACGTCTTTGTCTGTGTGTGTGTGTGTGTGTGTGTGTGTGTGTGTGTGTGTGTGTGTGTGTGTGTGTATACACCTGCATAATGGCAGGAGACAGCGGGGTGGTGGAGGGTGGTGTGTGTGCGTTTCTGTGTATACCTGGTTAATTCTGTTTAATTATCGGCACAACATCATGGGCTGAAGGCCCTGTTCTGTGTTGTACTGTTCTATGTTCTACGTAATGGCAGGAGACACAGAATAATAATCTGTTGATCCATTTTATGAAGGAAATTGGTGACATTGAAATGAAGCCATCATCATTAATTATGAAAAGCCCATCTGCTTGCCTCATGTCCTTTCGAGAAGGCAATGGGTCATTCTTCCCTGGTCATATCTCTATGTGACTGCAAACCCACTGTAATGTGTTTTACTATTTACTGTCCTGTGGAACAACTGAACTAGCCACTCAGTACAAGGTTGGCAAAACATGATGGCCTGACCAGGGCTGTACACATCTCGTGAGGGAAGAGCAAAACGAAAGGTAGGACCCTTCCTCTGACTCTTTCTTGTATGCCTTCAGCTCATTCTCATTCAGGTAGACGACCATTCCCATATTAAGTGCATTCTTTTTTCGTCTCTCCCCGAGCATGATTTTCATCTCCATCGGCATCTCTGGTGCTGCCTTTATTAATGCTGACCTTACAGATGTAAGGAATTTCTTAATTCCACATCATACATCATTCGCGGTGACATCAGAAGGGATGCGTTTTTTATGACACAGGAAAGAAACAAAGATGTGAATGCGTGGAAAAATAGTTATTGTGATTAAACTTGAGAGTGTTGTTGAGGCAGTCTTTGGGATATTGTGGAATGATTTTTTCACCTTTATAAGAAATGATCACCTTGCCACAGAGAGAGTGCAATGGAGTTTCACCAGACTAATCCCTGGAATTGTGGTACCGTGAGGAGTGAGGGGAGATTAATCTCTATTGCTGTGAGAGAATGAGAGGCGATTGCATTGAAGCTGGAGGGGGAGTGACAGTCACTCACGATGTACTAAACAGACACTGATACTTTGATAAATTCCATGGCTTTTATTTTAAACTCAACTAATTCAGCCTTTGAATAAATTCTCCACACCTTAATACAGTACAGTTGGTGTGTGATCCTGCACTGAATGTCACGTTAGCCATATTCCCGACAGCAGCCACAATACATTCATTCAAAAACAGTTAACTATTCCCACCAGATTCTGACGTCCATGGAGAATATGGACATGTCTTCTCGGAGATGAAAGATGCCTCCTTGAGAATAGTCACAAAACGTTTCGCTTCCTTCCTCACTGCCAGCAAACCACGTTAAAGTATCATGTGCACCACAGGCGAAGGAGCCACGAGCAACATCGTGAAGCCGTCTCTGAGTGCAGTCTATGCTCCATTGGTTTGTTATATTGGATCATCAATGAAACCCTCCTAGTCCTGGATAAGTGTTTCAAGTGTTTGAACGGTCTCCACCTGGTCCCATGGAACAGGTTCAAGCGTTTGATTGAGCTCTGCCTGTTCCTGTTTAACAGCTTGATGTGCTGACCAGACCCCTCCTCTTACTGTGGAACAAGCAAAAGGATTGAATGGGCTGACCCACTCCTTGTTCAGTAGTTTCGATGTGATGAACGGATTCTAGATATCCGTGTGCAACAATCTTGAGGTGCTGAATGAGCTCCTCTTTTAACTGTGGAAATGTGCAGTATCTGGCCACCAACCACAAACATCTTCCTTTGTCCTCTGAAAGATCCCAGCTAATGGGGAGTTTACACCTGATCCTCATTAAGCTCAAATAATTAGGTGGTCCCGATGACATCCTCAGTCAAATACTGCCTTGATATCAAGGCCACTCACTCTTCCCTGAGGCCCTGTGTTTGCCTCTTGTTTCAATCAATCGGTGACAGTGTATGCATCGGGAGTGATTTCCTCTCACAGAGGGAAATCAATGTCAGGAATTATCTGGGCGAGAGAGTTAGGGGAGCTGCGTCACGGAAAGTATTTAAACAGGAGGTGGATAAGATTTTTGACCTGTCAGAGAGCTGAGGGGCTTAAATAATGGGGCATTAAAGAGGAGTTAATGGGACTCAGCAAGATGGCGGGTGATTCTCTCGCACTGCTGTGGACAGCTCTGCCTAACAGCCAAGGCAAAGTGGTGTTTTTTGCCATCGCTGGCCAATTTATGTGGTGGAATTATTGGTTTAAATCCTTACAAAACACATATGCTATAATATTTGGGAGTCGGAGGGATACCAAAGGGAAAAGGAGCAAGCAAACAGCATCAGGGAGGACCCTCCCCTGCAACAACAGGCATTCCAGAGACTGCAGCTGCAGCCTCTCATGAATCCCCCGAGGACCTAACATACTCACAGGAATTGGCTTCGGCGATGGAGAAAGTTACCTTGAAAGTTAGGGCTGCGATTGAATAAATCCTTCTGGAGATTCGTGCCAAGGTCCGATCGATCACATCCATGCTGCAGAAGCATGAGCTGGAGATCCAGAGCTTCGGGGAGAGGGTGGAGGAGGTGGAGATTCGAACTAAAGCCTCGAAAGCTGCGTGGGAGTCCTCATCCAGCCGATTCCAGGTGCTGGAGCAAGAAGTGCGGACCTTGTGAGACCATATCGATGACTTCGATAAATCTCTGAATTGCCAGGCCCCCTGAAGGTGAGGAAGTTGAGCAGCTAGTCAGTTTCATTGAAAGCTTGGTGTCAAAGGTTTTGGGCCTTCACGTCGAGTCAAGCAGGCTTCAGATTGAAAGGGCTTATTGGGTAACAGTGCACAGGTCAGGGCCTGTGCAGCGCCTCCGCTCGGTCCTAGTGTACTTCTATTCATATAAAAACAAGCAATAAGTCATCGAAGTTTCCAGATCCGTGGGAAACATCCACAGGTGCTGCTGTACAAGCGATCAAAAATCATGTATTTCCAGGATTTCTCTGCAGCTGTTATTCGAAAGAGGAACTCCTTCTCTGAAGTTATAAAGAGGCTGAGGAACCTGTGCATCCAATACTTCATGTGATACCCCACAGTGCTTCGTTTTAGCCACGAGGACTTAGTTTAAACATTTGACTCAGTGGATGAGGCTAAAAAATTTGTGAATGCTTTAAAATAGACCGATTGGCCTGAAAAATACGGTTAATGTTTGTTCTCTTTTCTATCTTTCCCTATGTTTTTTCTTCCCTTTTTTAATTCCTTTCTTTCTCCCTAATAATTTCCTTTTTAGAAACGGGTCAAAATACTTTGGAATAAGTAGTTACTTTTTTTAATAACTAGATTTTCTGATGATAAATGTTGTGGATGTTCTTTGTTGTCTCTCCCTCTTTTAGTTTGTTCGGCTTCTCTTTTAGTCACAAGTACGGGTGACATGAAGCCAGGGACGGGTGGAGTGCTCATCCTGACTTTGTCTTTTTTTCTGTTGATTTAAGGATCATCTTCTTGTTTTTTTTTTATTTCTGGCCTAAGGCTGGGGCACCGTCCGGGTTTGAAGGAGTTGTGAAGGAGGGGATGGGAAGGGTGATTGCCCCCTATGGGCAGGGGGGAGAGTCTTCTATTCAAGGTTTTGTAGTTAGTTTTCTTTGTAGTTTGCTTGGTAGGAATAGTTGTTCATAGTTATGATAGAGTAGTTTTTGTATATATAGTTTTACAATTCTAAGAGTCTTTATTTATATATGCTCGGCGCTTTGTAAGCAGGGTTCTCCCTCCGAGGGTATAAAGGTTGTCTGAAAGGGGATATGGATAAGTGTCTTATTAAATGGTGCACCTTGGAATATTAAGGGAAGTCATTCGCCTGTTAAAAGGAAAATAAAAGTGCTTTCTAGCCTTAAAAGGGAAAGGGTTGATGTCGCATTTTTTTAGATTAGATTTAGATTAGATTACTTACAATGTGGAAACAGGCCCTTCGGCCCAACAAGTCCACACCGCCCCGCCGAAGCGCAACCCACCCATACCCCTACATCTACCCCTTACCTAACACTACGGGCAATTTAGAATGGCCAATTCACCTGACCTGCACATCTTTGGACTGTGGGAGGAAACCGGAGCACCCGGAGGAAACCCACGCAGACACAGGGAGAATGCACATTGTTGCAGGAAACCCATCTTGATGTTGGGGAACACCTGAAATTACAACAGGGGGGTTATGACGGGATATTCTTTTTATCCTTTACTACTAAAAGTAGGGGAGTCGCGGTACTTATCCAGGAAATTCTTCCGCTCACATTATTAGAGCAGGTGAAAGATGAGCATGGACGGTTTGTGATACTCAAAGCCCTGATACATGGGGAGTAATATGACATTTTCGACGTCCACTGCCCTCCAGTGCATCCCCTCAAATTTTTGATTCGTGCTTTCTCTAATTTGAGTGCTTTTGGAACACGGCACATAAATATGGGGGAATTTTCATCATCTTTTGGATCAACAGTGGACAGGATGTTTTGTGGCACCCCAACTATTTCTTCGGAAGTCAAGTAGGTGGTTGACATAATGCAAGAAGTTGGGGCTGGTGGATATTTGGAGATGTCTTCACCCTACCTGCAGGGACATCACCTTTTTCGAAAACCCACATAAATGTCACATGAAGATTGCCCTCTTTCTGGCTCCCTCGGCTCTTCTGGATCAGATTATGAGTTGTAAAATTGGGAATATAGCTTTCTCTCATCACGCGGCAGTATATTTGGAGGTAAAGGCCAAGAGCAAAGGGCTAGGTTTGCAGCACCAGCATTTGGGCCCTTTTCTCCTGAAGGATTCCAAATTTGAGCAATGCTTTTTGAAGAAGTTTCAGGAATACTTGTCTGTCCACTCAGGCATGGCTAGTAGTCCGTCTATGCTATGGGAGACTGCTAAGGTCTTTGCTAGGGGATTAGCTATTTCCTATTTGGCTTGCCAGAAATGACAGAAGCAGGAACAGCAGCGTCTAATGAGACGCAGTTGAAAGCTGCGGAGGCAGCACATTTTGCATGGCCTTAGGTCACGCACCTACAGCAGATCACCGCCCTTCGGGCTGCATTGAATTCAATACTGGCACAAAACAGAAAGAAAGAACTTGCTTTTCCGAGACAAAGGCTGTTCGAATATGGGGAAAGGCCAGGGAAGTATTTAACATATCTGACTCGGAAAGAGCGTGCTCCCCAATCGATTACTGTAATCAGAGACAGCTCCGGGGTCCTTACATGCGATGTTAAAAAGATTAATGAGGCTTTTCAGTGCTTTTACTTTGAATTGTACCGGTCTGAAGGTTGCGAGGACAGGAGGGCTAAAATGGCGACCTTTTTTAAGAACCTTGTCCTCCCTGGGGTAACCTTGGAGCAGGCCACTCTCCTGAATGGCCACTTGACAGTTCGGGAAATGCAGGAGGCAGCAAGGCAACTTCAGAGTGTGATAGCGCCTGGCCTTGATGGTCTTCCGGGTGAGTTTTATAAGGAGTTTACAGGAATTCTATCAGGGCCGATGTTAAAGATGTCCAATTACTCCTATATGCATGAATGCCGATCACCATTTTTGAGAGAAGCTAATATCCTTAAGAAGGGGAAGGTTCCTGAGGATTGTGCCTCATACAGGCCAACTTCCCTAATAAATACAGATTGCAAGATTATGTCCAAGATCCTGGTGCTGAGATTGTAAATGTTGTTGCCAAAAGGATTAGACAGGCTTTATAAAGGGCTGTAGATCCTCTCATAATATTAGAACGTTGCTGAATGTGGTTCAAGTTTGTCAGCAACGATCGATCGGTTAGTGATTTCCCTAGGTGGAGAGAAAGCATTCGACTTGGTGGAATGGACCTTTCTTTAATGTCTTAGAACAGTTTGGATTGGGTGAAGTCTTCATGAGGTGGGTGGAGGATTTATATCGCCACCCTCTGGCTGCGGTCATTACCAATGGGGTGAAGTCTGGGAATTATACGATTGGTCGGGGTAGTTGGCAAGGCTGCCCCCGCTCGATATTTTTGTTTACGTTGGTGATAGAGCCGCTGGCAGAGGCCATTCGTCAGAACGTCCACATAACTGCTCTGGAAGTGGGATCCAGGGCACACAAGATTACACTGTATGCGGATGATGTCATTCTCTTTTTATCGAACCCGATGACCTCCGTACCTCATTTGATACAATGTATCAATTCATTTGGGGCTATTTCAGGATGAATGATTAACTTTGCAAAATCGGAGGCTATGCCTTAAGGATGTGCCAGAAGTTGAAGGTGGCCCTAATTTCCCTTTTAAGTGGTCACGGGTAGAGTTCCGGTACCTAGGCATTTTTATTACCCCCAAGTTTGATCTGTTATTCTGCACTAACTTGGTTCACTTGCTCGACAATATCAGGCGAGATCTTCAGAGTAATAAGGCTCTTCCAATTTCATGACTGAGCCGAATATCTCTCATTAAGTTGAATGTTCTTCCTCGTGTGCTTTATAGCATGTGTATGCTCACGATATTTTTTTCCCAGGTCAACGCTGTGGAAACTTATGGGGTGGTTTGGTTCCTTTGTCTGGTATCATGGGCGGCCCCTCATCAAACTTACAAACTTGCAGTTGCCACATGGAGGGGGAGGAGATGATTTCCCAGACATCAGAAGGTATCAATGAAGTTCCCTGCTGTCCTGCGTCTGCGAATGGATATTTAACGATACAAACTCAATATGGCTGGATAGTGAGGACTCCCAAGCAAAATGCCCTCTTATTAAAATGTTCATTATGGATAAGATGAGGACAGTTATGGACCACTTCCTGAACCTCATTGTCATTATTACAGTCAGGGATTGGAGGGCAATGCGTCAGAGTGATCTATGACTTCGCCATCTACATCTATAGTTGGCATGCAAGGGTTCCGACCAGGGATGATGGAATCAGGGTTCAAACTATGGCAGCGAGAGGCGTTTCTAGTTTGGGAGACTTGTTTGAGGGGGAGGTTATGATGTCTTTTGAGGAACTGAGCTGCAAATAGGGGTTGCTCAGCAGAGATTTTTCCGTTTTATTCAGATTAGGAATTTCATCCAGAAGAAGACTACGCTTCTCACTAAGCCCTATAAGCCTGTTACAGAGAGGTTGTTGCTACATTCCACAAGCACCCTTTCGGTTAGTGCCTTATATCGCCTGCTGGGTGGCAGGGCCTGGCAGCTTACTAACCGGTTATGTGAGGTCTGGGAGGAAGAGCTAGGAGTGGAGATCTCTTTTGAAATATGGGAGAATAGTCAAAAGATCTCAATATGTAACAGGACATGTGCTGCACAGTTAAAAGTTCTGCACAGGGCTCATCTGGCACCAGAACATCTGGCGAAGTTTAAAAAAGGGGCATCTTCCATTTCCCCCAAATGTAAAATAAGTATAAGTGTTCTTATCCATTGCTTCTGGACATGCCATGGGCTTTGTGTTTACTTGAGCACTGTGGAGGGACAGATAGGGAGGGTATTGAGGAACGAATTCAAACTGGAACAGATATCTCTCCTCTTAGGTCTACCAAATTTACCATCTTTAGACTGGCATGGGAAGAAACTATTTAATATTCTTGCATACTGTGCATGGAATAAAATTCCGATGAATTGGGTGTCTGAGAACCAACCGGGCTTGCTGGGGTCGCAGAAATTAATTATGGAGGACATTCGCTTGGACTTATTTTACTAGCATGGTGCAGCACACAACAGACCATTTTTATAAGGCATGGCAGCACTACTTGAGTTATTTGGAAGCGGATTTGCTATTGTCTTAACTAATGTGTTTGTTTAACGAGAATGGTTAGATTTGTTAATCCCTGGGCCCTGGAGGAGGGTCTCCTGAGTTAATACGGATATATATATACACAATGCTCCTGTTTCTCTGTTTGGAAGCTTTGCGCCGAGCATAGCTGTTTTGTATTTTGTGGGTTTTTTTTTTTGGTTTTTCTATTTTTTGGTGTTGCTTTGCACAGTGTTAGTGTTTGTTTTGTATTAGAGGGTAGGTTTATAGTTAGGAGACAATTGTTGTATTGTAATTTGCGTTTTTTTTTTCTTTTTATTATACTGATAATTGTTATTGATTGTATTTTACAATGGTTTATATGTGTGTAAAGTTAAAAAAATTGCTAATAAATACATTTACCAAAATAAAAGAAAGGTCTTGTCGGAGTTATGCTGAAAGATATTTTAATTTTGGAGAGACTAGAATATGACAATTGTCAGTGATGTTAGGAGCAGGAAGGCAGTGCAGAAAAGATCAACCTGGCCAAAGATCTGGTAGGGTAGACAGCACATCTGATATGTGCATCATTGGGATTCCCGGGTCAGTAGCACCTACACAAGGAGGACAGAATGGACCTGAACTGACAGCAATCTCCGACATGTGGATCTTTGGAATTCCCGAATCAGTAGGATATACACAAGAAAGATGGATGGACCTGAACTGGCAGCAGTCTCCGATATGTGGATCATTGGGTTTCCCGGGTCGGTAGGATCTACACAAGATTCTACATTAGAGTGGTGCTGGAAAAGCACAGCATTTCAGGCAGCATCCGAGGAGTAGGAAATTCGACGTTTCAGGCAAAAGCCCTTCATCAGGAATAGAGGCAGATTGCCTGCAGGGTGGAGAGATAAACGAGCGTAGGGTGCAGTTGGGGAGGAAGAATCAGAGTACAATAATTGAATGGGGGTGGGGATAGAGGTGATAGGACAGGGAGGATGTTGGAGGAAGGTAGCAAAAGCTACAATAGGTGAATGGGGATTGGGATGGAGGTGATAGGTCAAAGAGGAGGGTGGGGACAGGTAGAAAAGAGTACAATGCGTGAATGGGTTGGGGATGAAGCTCAAAGAGGAAGGTGGAATGGAAAGGTGGAATGAAAGATAGGCAGGGAGGACAAGTCATGGGGACAGTGCTGAGCTGGAAGTTTGGAACTGGGGTGAGGTGGGGGAAGGAGAAATGAGAAAACTGGTGAAGTCCATATTGATGCCCTGGGATTGAAGTGTTCCGAGGTGGAAGATGAGGCATTCTTCTTCCAGGCGTCGGGTGGTGAGAGAGCGGCGGTGAAGGAGGCCCAGGGCCTTCATATCCTCGGCTGAGTGGGAGGAAGAGTTTAAATGTTTGGCCACAGTGTGCTGTGGTTGAATGATGCGGGTGTCCCAAAGATGTTCCCTAAAGCGCTCTGGTAGGAGGCGTCCAGTCTCCCCAAAGTAGAGGAGACCGCATCAAGAGCAACGGATACAATAAATTATATTGGTGGATGTGCAGGTAAAACTGTGATGGATGTGGAAAGTTCCTTTGGGGCCTTGGATGGAGGTGAGGGACGAGGTGTGGGCGCATGTTTTGCAATTCCTGCGGTGACAGGGGAAGGTACCAGGGTTGTTGGGGGGTGTAAACATGACCAGGTAGTCACGGAGGGAATGGTCATTGCGGAAGGCGAAAAGGGGTGGGGAGGGAAATATATCCCTGGGGGTGGGGTCCGTTTGTAGGTGGCGGAAATGTCGTCGGATGATTCGGTATATGCGAAGGTTAGTAAAGTGGGGGGTGAGCACCACAGGGTTTCTGTCCTTGTTACAGTTGGAGGGGTGGGGTCTCAGCGTGAAGGTGTGGGATGTGGACGAGATGCGTTGGAGGGCATCTTTAACCAAGTGGGAATGGAAATTGCGGTCTCTAAAGAAGGAGGCCATCTGGTGTGTTCTGTGGTGGAACTAGTCCTGTTGGGAGCAGATGTGGCGGAGGCAGAGGAACTGGGAATACGGGATTGCATTTTTGCAGGAAGTAGGATGGGAAGAGATGTAATCCACGTACCTGTGGGAGTCGGTTCGTTTGTACCACTCTAATCTAGAATCTGGTTTCCTGCATCTGCAGTCCTTGTTTTACTTAGGATCTGCACAAGAAGGATTGGATGGGCCTGAACTGACAGGCAGATTTGCTATTGTAACTCAGGAGGGTTTAAATTAGTGTGGTCGGGTGGTGGGGGTGGGGGAAAGGGCGTGGGACCCAGAGCAAAAGTTCAGCAATACAGTGACTGAGGAGGAATTGGAGACTAAAACTAGTGCAACTAAGACTAGCAATACAGAAGCAGAGGGCACTGAACACAATGGGACTTGCAACCTGAAGTGTGATTAGTTTCATGTGAGGAATCTAGCAGGTCAGCACTTGGAGCTTGGGTGAGTACATATAATGACAATGTACATATTACACAGGTTTGTTGAGAGAGGGACAAGAGAGCAATCAATCCAGTGGGTCCAGAAATAGTTGTTGAATATGCAGTGAGTGGCAGGAGACAGTTGTTTAAAGTTAAATAATTATTTAGTACTCTGCCGAAATCGGACCATGAGTAATGCAATGTACAAACTGAAGTGACAATGGAGGAAACTCGAATTGTCTGTTTACAATATTTTCTGATTTACTGATAGTCTTTTGTAACCTCCTGTCATCAGAAAACAGCAGCAGAGAATTTACATCAGAGAATTTCAAACCAAATATCACGTCAGTATCTGATGTGTTTGGCTGAAGTTTATTTATTTCAATGCAAGGATTATTATGGGTAAACAGCTGAATTTAGAGCCTGAATCCGTACATGGGACTCCGATGTTGGAAACATTATAGGGACTTGGATGAAAAAGGGACAGGACTGGCTGCTCAACTTTCCAGGATTTTGTTGTTTAATAGAGCTAGAGAGGAAGGTAAAAGAAAGGGATGAGTTGAATTACGAATCAGGAAGAATGTTACACCTGCACTTCGAGAGGACGTACTGGAAAACTCATTGAGGCAACATGAATAGAGCTCAAAGATAAGATGGATGCAAGACTGCGTTAGGATAATACTGTAGTCCCTCCAACAGCCACCAAGAAATTCAGGAACAAATATGGAGGCTGATTACGGAAAAGTGTATTTAGAAAAGAGTTGCCATAGTGAGTGATTGTAACATCCCAATATTGACTGGGAATCCCTCAGAGAAAGAGGCTTAGTTGGGGTAGAATTTTTTAAGTTCATCCAAGAAAGTTATTTGCAGCGGTATGTGGATAGTCTAATTGCAGGACGATCCATACTGGACCTCGTTTTAGATAATGAGTCTGTCCAGGTGACTGAACATTCAGTGGAAGGTCATTTTGGAAACAGTAATCACAACGGCCTCAGGTTTGAGATAGCTACGAACATGGACTAAGTCAGGACCTTGTGGAAGTTAATAAGTTGGCAGACGGCAAATTACGCCAGCATAAGGCAGAAGTGAGGGGCTATTAATTGGGAGGATTCGCTCTCAGACAAATCCACATTTTGAGTGGTGGAACTGTTTATCAAATACTGATTGCAATATCGTTTGGTGATTGTCCTCCCAACTGCGGGAATTTTAATCTATTTTGTTTGAACAGATATTTCCAGGACACTACATGTCAGAAACCAGGAAGAGATAATAGATGATTGTGTACTGTGTCCTTCGCAGGACCAGCTTGTTTCTCCAGGCACTGAATGTCTTTATTGTTGGTCAGAGAACCTCAGAATTAATACAGCACAGACGGAGGCAACTTATCCTATTGTACATCCACAAAATTTCCAACTCTACTATCTGAAAGGAGAGAGAGTTATTTGAGACAGACTGAGAGAGAGGGAGAGAGAGAGAGAGAATGACACAAACTGCAGCATTAATAAGAGACAAAAGTGATTTCATTTTAAAGTCCTTAGTCTAAATCTATTATTACACGACAATACAAGCACTTTTCATCAATTGAAACCACGCGTCACTCCATTCTGTTCCAGGCCATTTACTCCTGCATCAAATTCCCTCAATCTTACATCATCCAAGTTGTGACAACACATCAGCAATTACATTTTCTCAACCTGCCACGCGTATCATATTCAGATTGAATGGCTGCAGTAATAAGCTCCATGTAAACCATCTGGAAGCGCAGTCCTTAAATTTCTCCAAAAGCTTTAATGGGTTATGATCAGGACATAAAATTGTACAAGACCCATTACTGACAATATAAATGTTGGAACACCAAGCTCAAGATCTCCTTCTCAATCGTGCAATATTTCTGATGAATATGCAATTTCCTGAAGAAATAACCAATGGGGCTTCCTATCATCTCATCGTCGTCTTGTAAGAATACAGCACCAACACACACATCACTCACATTAATAGCCATCTTGAGTGACTTTGCGTAATTAAGCGTATCTGACACTGGGGCAGTGGTTAACACAGCTTTCAGGCTGGCAAATGACTTCTGACATTCGACTGTCCACTAAAATATCCAGCACTTCTTCAATTAGTCAGTCAGTGGAGCAACCACACTACTACAATTTTGTACAAACTTCTGGTAAACTTGTTTACTACCAGGAATCATAGTCCTGCTGTGTTTGTCAATGGCATGATCGGGGCCATCTGTCCATGCCTGACAAAATGGCCCAGGGACAAGACTCGGACTTTGGCAAATTCACACTTAGCCACGTTTATCACCAGCCTACCTCCCAAAGTCAATTAATTAATTCCAATAAAGGTGGAAATGTTCCTTCTGTGTATGACTAAAAGATCAAAGGTTGTCGATGTACACCATACAATTGGATAACCCAGAAATGACTTTATTGGTTAGTCTTTGAAATGTGGCTGGCACATTTTCCATACAAACTGGAATGACTTTAAGTTGGTAAAGTCTATTCACTGTTACAGAAGCCGAAATAGTCTTCACTCCTTCGGATAAAGTTACCTGGCAGTATCCTCTGAGCAAGTCCAAATTGCAATTCGAAGTTGCCTGTCTTACCTTTTCAATACAATCTTCCCAATGTGGAATCGGATATGAATCAGACTCTGAACCACATTAACTTTGCCAGTCTGGACACGATTATGGGTACCATCTGGCTTTGGCACCATTACTATGGCTGACCTGCAGTTGCTGCAACTCACGTTGATGCTGCTGTTTTTGGAACATGCGTTCAGTCTGTCTTTGAACATACGCCAACTTTCTTTGGTGTAAGTGTGTAAGCATATTGCTTAACTGGAGCCAACACCTCCTCTCAATTTAATCATTTCCTAAAATTAGACACACAGTTCAAATATGTGGTCGTTGAACTCTGACTCACTAATTTCTCCTTAATTATTTTCAGCGTTACTCTCAGCTCATGCCCGAAAACTCATTCAAATGAACTGAATGTGGTAGGTTCATTTAGTTCATCACGACTGGCAAGATGTACAAATGGAATTCCTTTATCCAGACGTTTGGATTGCCTTGACGATAAGTCCTCGATATGGTCTTCTCTAAGCTCACGAATTGTCTTTAAAGTCTAAAGCCACCTTTCTAACATTCCCTTTCCATCCTTGTTAGTAAGCAGTGGATAAGCTATCCATACCTTCCATGCATAATTTTGATGTAAAATTTGACCCTTGATCTGATTGTATCTCTATGGGTAGTCTTTACCGAGTTAAACATTGGTGTACCTCTTCTACAATCCTTCTAGCAGTAGTATTGCACAAATGGAATGGCCTCTGCATATCTAATGGACTCATTTATTTTTGTTAAAAATACTGATTCCTACTTTTTGTTTTGTGTAGGAGTCCTCCTCAATCAAGTAAGATCCTTGTAAAAGGTTCCTCAAAGGCAGGGATGGGTATTAAAGGTGCGAGTTTTATTACTGCCTGAGGTTTTCCGGTTGCATGACATGTATGACATTTCTGGCAATTTTCAACTCCATATTATGTAGTCCAAGCCAGTAAAAATGTTTTTGTATTTTGGCGTGAGTTCTTCTCACTCCCACAATGACTCGTGTGCTACCTGCCACACCTCCTTTCTATAAGTCTCTGGTAGTGGATTTCTGCCACTTTCCCATCTGTCTGAATGTCTGATGGTCTACATTTCGTCAACAAGACATCATTTTTAAGTTAGTAACATTTGGGAACACACTCAGATTTTTCATCTGTGTTTGCTTTTCAATGCAATTGTTTCAGTTTTTCATCTTTCTGTCTTAGCTGAGTTAATTTCTCTAAACTAAAAATATCCATTTGTTCTCCATCTGTTCTTGTTTTGTCTGACCCGTTCAATCAAATATAGTCTCTCATAATTCTGCTTTAACTTGCTTATCTGTACCCTTTGATTTCATCTCCTGTGTCAACTGGTGGGTTTATGACCTTGGTATCTCTCCGTTAACGTTTTCCAGTGTTTTCATGATTCACATAACAATGATGTTCATTGTATTGTATTTAGAATGTGAGATAATCCATCCACAAGTATGTTGAATTATTGCCCTCTATTAGAATGATGACGAAGTTATTGATTTTTACTGCCCAATTCTAACAGCAGACCTTATCACAACAAAAATCTTCACTTCTGACCGAAAAGTCGGTGTTTCGGGCAGGACACTCCAGGAAAGCCTTATGCACCAAACGTTGACTCTCCTACTCCTTGGATATACTGCCTAACACGCTGTGCTTTTCCAGCGCCACACTTTGCGACTCTGAGCTTCAGTCCTCACTTTCTCATTTTCCCTCTGTTGTCTCGTCTGGTCTGAAGTAATCTGAGAGGTACAGATGCGCTTGCAAGGAGTTTTATGGTCATGGAACATGCAGAGGGAGGAGTGAAAAGGCTGTTGTATGGAGACTTGCAGGGTTTGTTAGGTTTAATTGAGATGTGGGTGAGGGTATCCAAGTTGGGATGCTGAGATTAGGAGGTGACATGACAAATTATTGAATTCTGTGTCCTCTCAAATGGAGAGTTCCTAAATCATCCAACAAGTGTGTCTTGGGCATGTTGACAGAATGGAAGCATGTGACGTGTGAACTTACTTCCTGCATGGTGAGATTCCTACAGCCAGGCAGCTAGTGATGGACCAAAGGGTCCGCTTCAGGAATGCTGAACAATGGTATGACTGTCTTGAACATCGACTATACATGGTGAGAGTCCCTATTGGCTGAGAGAAATGAATGGGAAGATATCCATTGGTTTGACATGAGCTGTCAGGGTGACCTTCGACGCTAAAACTAAAGGCAATACCTCATAATGACACTCTGTAATTGTTAGGGAGAAATTGGTGATAGAAGCTGTCTCTTATGAATCAGTCTTTTCATCAAGCAGTAAAGTTCCATTGCATTGAGGCACGCAATCTGAAATACATTAGAGCACCTTCCAGCAACTGAGCACGCTGGTGGCCTCTGACAAAGAAAGTAGTTTCATGGAAATATGATGTGCTTCACATGGCCACAGACACAGAAATGTACATGCACACATACACGCGTGAAGACACAGATACAGACACACAGAGACACAGATATGCATCCACAAAGACACACAGACTCAGATACGCACACACCCCCACACAGAGACACATACAGACACTCACACACACATACAAACGCACAGAGACAGACACAGATACATACATACACAGATACACACACGTGCACACACACGCACACACACAGAATTGCAGATACACACACAAACAATCACAGAACAAAATGACATATTGAGTTAAGAATGAGCAAAGCTACACCTCAGTTATCACATCTTGACACTTGGGAGGTGATGTGTCATTGAAATTTGAGAGCTTATGTCTCCACATTATTTTTCAGGTGGAATGATGAATGATATTTTGAGGTAAATGGGGAAGTAGTAATAATGTCCATGGTTTTCTCAGAGCAATAACCTCTTAAACATAGAAGATAGGAGCAGGAGGAGGCCATTCAGCCCATTGAGCCTGCTCTGCCATTATCCTGATCATAGCTCATCATAAGACCATAAGACCATAAGACATAGGAGCGGAAGTAAGGCCCATTCGGCCCATCGAGTCCACTCCACCATTCAAATCCTAATGGGCATTTCAACTCCACTTACCCGCATTCTCTCCGTAGCCCATAATTCCTTGTGACATCAAGTATTTATCGATCTCTGCCTTGAAGACATTCAGCGTCCCAACCTCCACTGCACTCTGCGGCAATGAAGTCCACAGGCCCATCACTCTCTGGCTGAAGAAATGTCTCCACATTTCTGTTCTGAATTTACCCCCTCTAATTCTAAGGCTGTGTCCACGGGTCCTAGTCTCCTCGCCTAACGGAAACAATTTCCTAGCATCCACCCTTTCTAAGTCATGTATTATATTGTAAGTTTCTATTAGATATCCATTTAATCTTCTAAACTCCAATGAATACAATCCCAGGATGCTCAGCCGTTCCTTGTATGTTAGACCTACCATTCCAGGGATCATCCTTGTGAATTTCTGCTGGACACGCTCCAGTCCCAGTATGTCCTTCCTGAGGTGTGGGGCCCAAACCTGGACACAGTACTCCAAATGGGGCCTAACCAGAGCTTTATAAAGACTCAGTAGCACAACGGTGCTTTTATATTCCAACCCTCTTGAGATAAATGACAATATTGCATTCGCTTTCTTAATCACGGACTCAACCTGCATGTTGACCTTTAGACAATCCTCGACTAGCACTTCCAGATCCCTTTGTAATTTGGCTTTGTGAATTTTCTCACCGCTTAGAATGTAGTCCATGCTTGTATTCTTTTTTCCAAAGTGCAAGACCTTGCATTTGCTCACATTGAATTCCATCAGCCATTTCCTGGACCATTCTCCCAAACTTTCTAGATCCATCTGCAGCCTCCCCACTTATTCAGTACTACCTGCCTGTCCACCTAACTTCGTATAATCGGCAAACTTCGCTAGAATGCCCCCAAGTCCCTTCATCCAGATCATTAATATATAACGTGAACAGCTCAGGCCCCAAGACTGAACCCTGCGGGACACCGCTTGTCACTGGCTGCCATTCAGATAAAGAAACTTTTATCCCAACTCTCTGCCTTCTGTCAGACAGCCAATCCTCAATCCATGCCAGTAGCTCACCTCGAACACCATGGGCCCTCACCTTGCTCAGCAGCCTCCCATGTGGCATCTTATCAAAGGTCTTTTTGAAGTCTAGGTAGACCACATCCACTGGGTTTCCATGGTCTAACCGACTTGTCACCTGTTCAAAGAATACCAGCAGGTTTGTCAGGCACGAACTCCCCTTAGTAAATCCATGTTGACTTGTTCTAATCTGACCCAGCTCTTCCAAGAATTTAGAAACCTCATCCTTAATGATGGATTCTAGATTTTACCAACAACTGAGGTTAGGCTAATTGGCCTATAATTTTCCATCTTTTGTCTTGATCCTTTCTTGGACAAGGGGGTTACAACAGCGATCTTCCAATCATCCGGGACTTTCCCTGACTCCAGTGACTTTTGAAATATCTCAACCAACGCCTCAGCTATTTCCTCAGCCACCTCCCTCAGAATTCTAGGATGTAGCCCATCGGGGCCAGGAGATTTATCAATTTTAAGACATTTTAGTTTTTCTAGCACTTTCTCTTTTGCAATGGCAACCATAGTCAACTCAGCCCCCTGACTCCCTTTAATTATTGGGTTATTACTTATGTCTTCCACTGTGAAGACTGGTGCAATTTACTTATTACATTCTCCTGCTATTTCCTTATCTCCCATCACTAGGCTTCCAGCATCAGTTTGAGTGGCTCGATGTCTACTTTTGCCTGTCGTTTCTTTCTTATGGATTGAAAGAAACTTTGACTATCGTTTCTAATGTTACTGGCTAGCCTACCTTCATATTTGATCCTCTCCTTCCTTATTTCACTCCTTGTTATCTTCTGTTTGTTTTTGTAGCCTTCCCAATATTCTGATTTCCCAGTGCTCTTGGCCAGTTTATAGGATCTCTCTTTTTTTTAATACAGTTCCTGACGTCCTTTGTCAGCCATGGCTGTCTAATCCCTCCCCGGATAATTTTTATTTTGTTGGGGATGAATCTCTCCACAGTGTCATCAATTATACCCACAAACTCCTGCCATTTTTGCTCTACTGTCTTCCCCGCTAGGCTCTGCTTCCAGTCTATTTTCGTCACTTCCTCTCTCATGCCCTCATAATTATCTTTATTTAACTGTAACACCATTACATCCGATTTTGCCTTCTCTCGTTCAAACTGCAGACTGAACTCTACTATATTATGATCGCTGCTTCCTAAGTGTTCCCAACTCAATATCATCCAACTCAATAACCTCATCCTGTCTACTCCCCTTTGAACCCATTTGCCTTAAATGCTATATCAAGCCGCGTCTTCAATACATTCAATGTTTTGGCATCAATTAATTCCCGTGGTAATGAATTCCACTGGCTCATCATTCTTTGAGTGAAGAAATGTCTCCTTTATCTCTGTCCTAAATGATCCACCCCAATCCTCAGACTGTGACTCCTGATTCCAGCCACTCTCATCGTCAGGAACATCCTTCCTGCATCTACCCTGTCTCGTCCTGTCTCGTTTATAAATCTCTATTAGCTCCCCTTTCATTCGTTTAAACTCCAGCGAAAACAATCCTAAGCTGGGGAATCCGTCCTATTACGTTAGTTCCACCATCCAAGCAAGAGCATCCTTCCTCAGAAAAGGAGACCAAAACTGCACACAGTGTTTGATGTGTGGACTCACCAAAGCTCTGTATAACTGTAACAACACATCCCTGCTCCTGTACTCGAAACATCTCACAATGAAGGCCAATATAGCATTTGCCTTCTTTACTGCCTGCTGCACCTACATGCTTACCTTCAGCGACTGGTGCACAAGAATATGTGGGCCCTGCAGCACACTCCCCTCTCCCAATTCACAACCAACCAGGTTGTAATCCACCACCTTGCTTTTATTTCCAAAGTGAATAACATGATATTTATCCAAAATAAACTGCATCTGCCATTGATTCGTCCTTTCACCCAATCTGTCCAGATCATGCCATAGGATCTCTGCATCCTCGTCACAGTTCACCCTCTCACTCAAACTGGTAACATCTGCAAACCTTGAGATGTTACATTTTATTCCTTCATCCAAATCATTAATATATATTGTTAATAGCTGGCGTCCCTGTGGCACCTCACTCGTTACTGGCTGCCAATTTAACACGGATCCCTGAAGCCCCACTCTATTTCCTCTCTGCCTATCAGCTTTCTATCTATCTCAGTCCATTTACTCCAATCCCATGTGCTTTAATCCTGTACAGTGATGTCTTAAATGGGGCATTGTCAAACACTTTCTGAAAGTCCAAATATACCATATTGATTAGATTCCCTTAGTCAACTCTGACAGTTATATTTGCACAGAATTTCAATAGATTTATCATGGATGGTTTTCTCTCTATGAATCCATGCTGACTCTGTTTGATCCTGCCACGGCTTTCTCAATGCTCTGCCATAAAGTACTTGACAAAGGATTTGAGAATTTTCCCCACTCCCGCCCTGAGGCTTACTGGTCTATAATTCCCTGGCTTCTCTGTATCTCCCCTTCTGAAAGTTGGAGTGACAGTAGCTGCCCTCCATTCTGCAGGGACTGTACCAAAATCTAAAGAATCCTGACAACCAAAGAATCCACTATTTCTAGAACCATTTCCTTAAGTTCTCTGGGATGCAGATTTATCAGGCCCGGAGGATTTATCGGGTTCAATCCCCTCAATGTCCCAGCACCATTTCTCTGTTAATATTG
Organism: Chiloscyllium punctatum; assembly: GCF_047496795.1. Classification (NCBI taxonomy): domain Eukaryota; kingdom Metazoa; phylum Chordata; class Chondrichthyes; order Orectolobiformes; family Hemiscylliidae; genus Chiloscyllium; species Chiloscyllium punctatum. The sequence continues at coordinate 48,099,580 of NC_092785.1, forward strand.
ACCTCCCTCAGATCTTCCCTCTCAAACAATCTTGCATTCTCCGGGATTTCTAGTTCCTGATTTCTATCTTCGAGTCAGAGAGTCCTACAGCACAGAGACAGGTCGTTTGGCCCAAACTGGTCCATACTGACCAAAATGTCCACCCATGCTAGCCCCAGTTCCCTGTATTTGGTCCACATCCTTCTAACCCTTCCCTATCCATGTATTTGTCAAAATTGCTTTAAATGTTGTTCATGTACCCACCTCAACCTCTTCCGCTGGCAGATCATTGCATACAGCAGCCTCCGTATAAACAAATTGCCCCTCAGGTTCTCGTTTATACGTTTCCCCTCTAACCTTAAACTAATGCCATCTAATCCTCGATCCCCCAACCCTGGCAAAAAGGACTGGGTGCGTGCCTCTCATGATTTTGTACACTTCTCTAAGATCCCCTCTCAGTCTCCTAGACTGCCGAGAAAAGCAGTTCTATCTTGTTCAGCCTCTCCTTATAACTCAGATCTTTGAGTCCTAGCAACGTCCTTATAAATTTTCTGCACACTTTCCAGTTTAGTAACATCCTTCCTCGAGCAAGGTGACCAAAACTGAACACATGCTCCAACTGCAGCCTCACCAACCTCCTGTACAACTGTCGTTTTTTGTGAAGACCAAACTAAAGTATGTATACAATTGCTCAGCTGTTTCGTTGTCCTTTGTTATACATTTCCCCAATTTCTATCTGTACGGACCTACATTTGTCTTCATCAATCTCTTTCTCTTCACGTACTGTAGAACCTTCTAGTGTCAGTCTTCATGTTCCCTGTAAGCTTACTTCCTTTTGTACTGTATCTTCCCAATCTTAACCAATCCCTTAGTCCTTCTTTGCTGAATTCGAAACTGCTCTCAAACATCAGACCTATTATTTTTCTTGGCCAATCTCTATGCTACTTCCTTCAATTGGATGCTACCTAATTTCCTTTATAAGCCATGGATTGGCCTTGTTATTCATTTTGCTTTTGTACCAGACAGGAATAAATAGTTGTTGCAGTTCTCCCATGATTTCCTTGAATATTTGCCAATGCCTATCTACTGTCACACCTTTAAGGAACTTCCACTAATCTATCAACGCCAACTCATGCCTTATATATCTTCATGGTTTCCTTCACTAAAATTCAGCACCCTAGTCTCCAAATCAGCTGGCTCACTCTCCATCTTGAGAAAAAGTTTTATCACCCCAAGAAGTCACACGCAGCTAGATAGGCAATGATTCCCTTCTCATTACAAAGTACCCAGTCTAAGATGGCCTGCTCTCTAGTTGGTTCATCTGCATGTTGGTTAAGAAAACCACCCCGTATGTACTCCATGAATTTCCCTTGTTAGACATTGTGGCTTTGTGATTTGTCCATTCTAGATGCAGATTAAAAGCACCCATGATCACCGATGTCTCCATATCACATGCTTGGCTAATTTCCCGTTTAATGCTGTTCCAACATGACCACTGCATTCTGGGTGTCTGTGTATGACACCCACTAATGTTTTTTGTCCCTTGGTATTTCACAGCTCCACCCACACAGTCTCCACATTGTCGAAGCTAATGTCCTAAATAGATATGAACAAAAATATGTGACCAGGAATTGCGATATTTTTGCTCAAATATTGATCTTGGTTTGATGCTAATTAGCCTTGTCGACTTTCAATGAGTTGCTTCGTAAAATCTGGGACCGCCAGCAGAAGGTGATGAGCTAGAACATGTGGAATTGCTTTCTCAGTAAATGAACGTCAGATACATTTTGTAGAGATTTTCACAGCAGATGCAATGACAGTGCTTTTCCAGCAGGTGGAAGTGAGGGCTGATAGTAGATCCTTAAACCAACACCTTAACTCAAAAAATGTTAAGGCACAAAAAAGATTGACTGAAGCTCTTTAGTTTAATATCATTTTTTGAAGAAAATGGTGGAGACTTTTAAAAAGGATGTTACAGCAGAACACTGCAAATGACTTTGCAAAAAAGAAATCTTGCCTGATAAAAGTATTGAAATTCTTGAGAAAATGGAGGAAACCGTGATTGTAATATGTTTTGATTTTCTGAAGGTGTTTGCGAGCACCCATGCATTAGATTACTGAATAAGATAGGATCCCTGAATTTGGAGGTACTCTATTGACATGCAGAGAGGATTTTTGAAATCCCAATCGGAAAAGTTTGATCAAGAGTTTTATTTTCGAGTATGTTAATCTATGGAGGACCACATAAATCTGTTCTGGACACAAAAATTTGCAAAATACTTTCATGACTTAGATGAGGCAAGTGAGCATATTGTATATATTAGGATATATATTATAGTATTAATGAGAAGGGAATCATTGCCTATCTAGCTGCGTGAGACTTCTTGGGGATGATACAACTTTTTCTCAAGATGGAGAGTGAGCCAGCTGATTTCGAGACTAGGGTGCTGAATTTTAGTGAAGGAAACCATGAAGATATATAAGGCATGAGTTGGCGTTGATAGATTAGTGGAAGTTGCTTAAAGGTGTGACAAAATAGTTGATTGACTCAAAAATTGGAGCGCAGGCAAGTGGTGAGTATTAGACAAAAATATGTTTGCGGAGGGATACAGACAGGACAAGAGAGTGGACAAGGAGGTTTGTATAATAACGTAATGTGTATGAAATAAATGAGAACAGACATAAGCAGTGAAGTTATGCATTTTAACGGGCAAGATAGAGATTGAATTCAGAAAACTACAGGGAGTCCACACTTCCGAACCACAAAAAGTTAGCTTTTAATTTCAACTGTCAATAAAGATGGCAAATGTCATGTTAATCTAATAGAGTATTGAGATTAGGAACAGTCAGATAGAGCAGCTCATGTGTGGCTGAGGGGCTGCTGCAGGGGTTAGAATCCCCATTTTCAATCATTGGGATCTCTTCAGGGATAGAAATGACCTGTATAAGAGGGACCTGAATTGGAAGGGGACCCATATTCTTGTGGGGAAATTTGCTAGCAGTATGCTGAAGGTTTTAAACTAGTAAATGGGGGGGGGGGGGGAAGAGGGGGGTGGGAACCAACAAGATAGTGAGAAAAGAGAAATTTTTGAGGTGAGTTGCGGTGAGAAATTCTAGGAGTCAAGGCCGACAATAGTTTGGCAAGAGCAAGGTAAGACTGCTAAACTGCATTTGCTTAAATGCAAGGGGCCTGACATGTGAGACAAATGAACATAAGGCATAGATGAGAATGTGGAACAAGGATATCATTCCCATTACAGAATTGTGGCTCAGGGATGAACAGGACAGGCAGCTTAATGTTCCAGGATATAGATGCTATAGAATGTATAGACAGAGGAGCAAGAGAGGAGGTGGAGTGGTGTTTTTGGTTATACAGAACATTACAGCTGGATGCACAGAGGATATTTCTTGGAGGCTGCCCAGTGAAGTTATATGGCTGAAACTTCAAAATAAGAAAGAGTTGATCACCTAGCTGGGATTGTAAAATGGGCCTCCGAACAGTCAGTGGGAAATTCACAAGCGAATATGAAAGGAGGTATCTGCTATCTGTCAGAAAAATGGATGATGGTAGGGAATTTTAACTTTCCAAACAGAGTTTGGTATAGTGTTAAGATTTTGGAATGTGGAGAAATTGGTTAAGTGTGAACAAGAAAACGTTGTTATTCAATATGTGGATGCACCTACTAGACAGTTCGCAATACTTGACCTTCTGTTGGGAACCAAGGCAGGGAAAATGACTGAGGTGTCCACAGGGGTACACTTCACGGAACGTAATCATAATTCTATTGCTTTAATAATAATGGATAGGAGAAAGGATAGAATTGATTTAAAAATGAAGGTTTCAAATTGGTGTGTGGCCAGTTTCGATGGTATTAGACTTTGAGAAGTTGGTTGGGGGCGGTTATTCACAGGTAAAAGGACGGCTGACAAGTGGGAGGCCATTAAGAATGAGACAATGAGAGTTCTGTGATGGAATGTTTCTGTTTGTGTGAAGGGCAAGGCATGGGAAAAGGTCAATGATGAGACAAATTGCAACTCCTGTCCAGAAAAAGAAGGAGGCATTCATCAGATATAGACAACTGGGATTGAGTGAATCCTGAGAAGGGTATAAGGGCAGTCGGAATATACTTAAACAGGAAATCTTTGAGGGAAAAAATGGGACATGAAATTGCTTTGGAAAATAGAATTAAGAAGAATCCGAAAAGATTCTAAAATTATTTTAAAGTAAAAAGAATAACCAAAGAGAGAATACAGCCTTTAAAGATCAACATGGCTTTCCATGCAAGAAACCACAGGAGATGGCAGAGACACGAAGCAAATATTTTGCATCAATATTTACAGTAGACAGGAGCATGGAAGCTAAGGAATTTGGGAAATAAATAATGTGATCTTAAAATGAGTTCATCTTAGAGAAGAGGAGGTGTTGGAGTTCGTAACGTAGAGAATTGGAAATAAATACTGGAGAACGGAATGGGTATTTCCCAGATTTTGTGGGAAGCTAGGGAAGAGATTCCTGGACCCCTTGCTGAGATATTTGTATCGTTGACAATCATAGATGAGATGCCAGAAGACTGGAGAGTGACTAATGGGGCAGCATTATTGAAGAAAGTTGAATGGAAAAGCCAGGGAACCATAAACTGGTGAGCCTTTCACGACAGAGATGCTGCCAGACCTTCTGAGCATTTCCAGCAGTTTCTGCTTTTGTTTCGGTACACAGCATCCACAGTTCTTTCAGATTTAATTTAGTAGTCAGAGCATTACTTTTTGGATTGGAGGTCTGTTAGAACATAACAACATCCAAACATAAGAAATGCAACCAGGAGTAGGCTATCTAACACCATGAGTCTGCTCTGCCTTTCAATAGCATCATGGATCATCTTTCACCACATTCACTTACCCACCCGCTCACTATAACGTTCATTCCTTTACTGTTCAAAAATTTATCTTCACCTTTAAAACATTCAACAGTTTAGCCTCAGCTGCTTCACTAGGCAGGGGATTCCACAGATTCACAACCCTTTGGGAGAAGACGTTCATCCCCAACTCAGTTCTAAATCTGTTGCCCTTATTTTGAGGCTATGCCCTGTTGTTCTAATTTCACCCATCAGTGGAAACAGACTCCCTGCTTCTGTTTTATCTATCCCATTTATAATTTTACAACCCCCCTCCCCCATTCTTCTGAATTCCAATGAGTATAATCTCAGTCTGCTCAATCTCTCCTCACAAGCCAACCCCCTAATTTCCAGAACCAACATGGTCAAACTCCTCAGCAAACCACATCCCGGTGCCATCTCATGTCAGGCAATGAAAAGTGTACAGAGAACTCCAGGCGTGGCCACACCAGCGCCCTATACAGCTGCAGAAGAAAGTCCTAATTCTAAACTCTATCCACTGGCAATGAAGGACATTATTCCATTTGTCATCCTAATTAGCTACTGGACTTGCAAACTATACTTTTGTGTATCATGCACAAGAACACCCAGGTCCCCCTGCACAGCAGCATTCTGTACCTTTTCACCATTTTAAAGTAGACCACTTTGTTATTATTCCGGCCAAAATGGATGACCTCATGTTTACTAACATTGTACTCCATCTGCCAGACCCTTGCCCACTCCCTTAACCTGTCTATATCCTCCTGCACACTTTGCTTCATCACTCATTTAAATGTCTTCTGAGAACTACAACACACTATACTTGGGTCTCTAACTCGAAGCAATCTATCTGAATTGTAAACAATTGCAGTCCCAAAACTGATCCCTGAGACACACCACTTGCCACTAATTGCCAAACAGAAAAACATCCATTTATCCCCAATTTTTGCCCAATTTTTCCATTCTGTTAGTTAACCAATCTTCTGTCTATGTTAATGCATTGCCCGTAACACTGTGCATCTTTATCTTATGCAGCAGCCTTTTGTGGAGCACCTTGCTGAATGCCTTTTGGAAATCCAGATACACAACATTCACCAGTTCCACATTGTCTACCACACTTATTATGACCTCAAAGAATTCCAATAAATCAGTTAGACATGACCTGTCTTTCATGAACCCATGCTTTATAAAATAAATGTGATGTGTTGCATATTTGTAAGGCAAACCAGGGCAGGACTTATACAATTAATGGCTGGGCCTTGGGGAGTTTTGCTGAGCAAAGAAACCGAACGATGCAGATGCATCATTCCCTTGAAAGTGCAGTTGTCGGAATAAGGGTGGGGAAGAAGGTGTTTGGCATGCTTTCCTTCATTGCTCATAACATTATGTGGAGGAGTCGAGATGTCATGTCTCAGCTGTACAGAACATTTGTGAGGCCACATTTAGAATTATTACAGACAAATCTGGTTGACGATTTCTATGAAGGTTTTTGTGAAACTTGAGAGGGTGTAGAAAAGATTTCCAAGAAAGATGCTGGAACTGGAGTGTTTAAGGTATAAGGTGAAGCTGAATAGGCTGGGGATTTTCTTTTCCCTGCAGCAAGAGGAAAGAAGGCTGAGGAGTGGCCTGAACAGGACTTATAAAATCATGCAGGGCATTGATATGGTAAATAGCCAAGGCCTTTTCCTCAGGTGGGAGAGTCCAAAACAAGAAGACAGCAGATTAAGGTGAGAAGAGAAACGTTGGAAAAGAAACTGAGAGGTAACCTTTTCACATGTTTGTCTGGAAAAGCTGCCAGCGGTAGTGGTGGAGGCTGGTTCAATTACTGCATTTAATAGGCACCTGGATAGGTATATGAACATGTAACATTTAGAGGAAGATAAGCCAAATGTTTGGCAAATGGTACTCAGTCAGATTGGGATATCTGGTCAGTGCAGTTGGAGTGAAGGGTCTTTTCGGTGCTGGATATTTGTATGACTATAATGTTTGTTAAAACTGAAAAGAAGCTCTATTTTTACCACAGCTGGAATAATGTGACCTGTCCTTGAGACACATATCACAAACAAAAGGTACACTGGAATGTGAGACAATCCACATGAGGTTTAGTCGACTAATCCTGAAGATGGAGGGACTGTCTTGAGAGTAGAGATTGAGTCGTTTGGGCCTATACTCATTGCAACACAAACGATTCAGTGGTTACATTCTGAAACATCTATTATTTTCAAGAAACTTGATGGTGTAAATGCAGAAATGTTGTTTCCCCTTGTGGGAGAGTTTCGGACAAGGGAGTAGATTCTCTGAATTAGAGGTCACAAATTTCGGGCAGAAGAGAATTTTGTCTCTCAGAATGTAGTGAATCTGTGGAATTTGTTTCCACAGAAGACGGTCGAGGTTGGGTCATTTAGTATTTCGAAGGCTGAAATGGACAGCTTATGATTTGGTAATTGGATCAATGCTTACAGTTAAAACCCTGAAAAGTGGAGCTGAGGATTATCAGTTCAGCCATGATGTCATTGTTTGGAAGACCAAATTCCATTGGCTGAACAAGCTGCTTCTGGTTCCCTATCATTGACCTTTGCTCTAAGTTAGTCTTTTCAGAATTATATAGGCCTCATTTAAATTAACCTCCATTTCATGTTTGAAGCCCAGCTGCTTCAATCCCTCCTCATCATGAAAAAAGACAGGGATCGCCTTTCTCCCTGTTTGATGGCATTGCATTCTGACTCTATTGCAGTGACTGCATTTATAGTCCTCCAGTTCTGTTGAATATTTGTCAAACACAACCACAGTTGTCACAGAAAAGATTAAAGACAGAACAAAACTACATTTAAACTACCATATCAAGCACGCTGTCAGCATGTGTTGCATGGAATACACACATTGCATATTAGAGCTGTCTCAGCACTCAACCATTACACATTGCAAGGGTTGTTCATAGATGATTTGCGTATGTGTGTATGTATGTCTGTGCCTGTCGAAGATAATCTACTTGTATAACAAAGTTTTGATGCATAGTGTTGTTCCCTTTTTATTCTGGTATCAAGGATTTCAAAATCAGAAAGACAGTGGGTAGGAGTCCAAGCCCCTTTAAATGGCTTTGTCATATGTTTTCCGTGATTGTACAGCTCATGTAATGTACTGGGTATTCTCCCTCTATATTGCGCTGTTGAATGCAATCATGTCAAATACATTTTGGTTTAGACACAGTGAAGAGCTGCATCCAGGATTCCCGAAAAAAAGCTCCCAGTGTAGGTACAACACAGAGTCGTTCCAGCATAAATCGACCTCTACAATATTAAACATTCCATGAGATGTGCAGTGAAGGTTAATTATAATCTCAATAAGCATTACACTGAACCATTAAACATTCCTAAGACAAGAATAATACTGCTGAGATACAATGAAAACACTAACACAGTAAAGTATTGCAGCCTCATTCCTATCAAGCTTTTCCAGATCACTCAATACTCAGACAGATTTTTGAGAAAATCTGGCTGGACTGACTCAAATCTCTCGAAAGAAATGGATGAATTTGGCTGAGAGGATATGTTGGTGAGGTGTTGGCTTCAAGTTATTAAAGAAAACATTGTCCGATTGTGGAGAGGCAAAACAAGACATCAGATATAAAGAAAAATGGGGGGAAGGCAGGAGGGGAAGAGAGAAAAAGAGAGAGAGAAATATTAGCTGTGCCAATGTATCTCTTAATTATCGTTTTTGTTTAGTAAACATGACAATTGATACCTCTGTCATTCAACAATCATACAACTTATGTAGTAAAAAGTCCTACCATCAATTAGTATTGGAATCCACTGATGTATTTGCATTTCTTCCACAATTCGTGTGGGGAAATATAAATTGGGGTTTTGTTTTCTGTAATTTATTCTGAGAATTCTATTTCTGTGTTTATTTACATAAATGGTTTTAAGGAAGTGATGTTGACAGCAAAGCCAGATGAAAGAAGTGATTTGTTGGTAAGTTTCAAATCGAAACAAGTTTATTTTAAGAACGTTGACCATTTTCAGAAGGGAATACCAAATTATGAAGACGAATTGCAACAGATTTTATTTATTTATGGACGATAAACACAATTTAAAACTTTTATTTAGGTTAAAAATTCAGTGCTGAAAATTCTGCAATTAAACATCAATGTTGAACTGGATCTACTCTGAATGTCCCACTGATTTATATTGTAGTCCGTTTAGACGGTGCAGCATCACTCAAAGTGCATTTTAGAATATTCACGTGAAATACATCAAATGACATCAGGAACTGCAGCAACAATTACATTTAATTGATATAGTTGTTGCGAGGTTTTGTTACACGTATTAATTTCTGGTTAGGGTCAGCAATGAGTCCCTATCCCCAATTGCCCATTGAATAGCTTGCTAAAGCCACTTCAGAACACAGTCAATTACATCTCAGTGTGTCTGGAATCTCATGTCGGCCAGACCATGAAAAGGTGACAGATGCCTTGACATTCGTGAACCAGCTGTTTTTGTGTTTTTTCCATTGACTCGCTTTACATGGTCACCATTTCGCTTTCTTTCCGATTCCAGGCTTTCTTTGAATTCAAATTTCACCCTGAACAAACGATGGTATTCCAAATCCCCGTCCATTCAGTATCAAACTGGAGTTTGGGAATACTGGTGTCATGATATCACCACTGTGATCCTAATATTGAAAATGCACAGAAAGCGGTCACAAACAGAAATGCAATAAATCTGACACTTTACATCATGAACACGTATTGGAGTGCAATACTGGCAAGAACTCTCTTGCTGTTCACAGCAACATCACAGGAGACTTTGCAACCAATCATCAATCTTAAATGTGTACCGGACGCTGTCTGAAGAGCCTGACTCACCGTCATTTGCATTTTTTGAATTCTTCACTGACTTATGAAAAAGTTAGTCACATATCCCATGAAGATCATCATCAGCTACCTTTTTGAAGGCCTGCCATCTTGCTCGGCGAATTATGGTTGATCTTTCTTAAGAAGCTTTATTACAACCAAATGGCTTCTCAGTCGAGACTGCAGTGCTGGAAAAGTACAGCAGGTCAGGCGGAATCCGAGGAGCAGGAGAACCGACGTTTCGGGAATGAGGCCTTCATTAGGATACCTGATGAAGGGGTTATGCCTGGAACGTTGATTTTCGAGCTCTTCAGATGCTGCCTGACCTGCTGTGCTTTTCCAGCACCACACTCTCAACTCTGATCTCCATCACCTGCAGTCCTCACTTTCTCCTGATGGGTTTCTTAGTCAGGTTCTGCACAGGAAAGGCCAGGTAGGAAGGTCAGACGTCCTTCTCTGAAGGAGAATACTGAACCATGTAACATGCTTCAAATCTTTGGTAGGTCTGCCATTATCATTCATTATTCCAGCATCTTCATTTCATGCTCATTTATTAATTGAAGCTACCATGGTAGGGACTGATTCTGGAACTTTAGTCCAAACCTTTTGATTGCTTATTACATACTCATAATGCCTCCTCAACCACTTTATCAAACTGTCATGTTAGCTTCAATGATTTTTTAAATTGACTCATGGAACATGGTGGTTGCTTATAGTTGTCCGTGCATGTCCTTCAGCAGGTGGCAGTAAGCTGCCTTTCTGAAATAACATGTTCAAAAATGGCCTGAGGAAGGGAATTCCAGATTGGCCATTTTTTTGTACCATTTGGCCAGTTGTAGCACCCAAGCTACAAATCTTCTTGCAAACTTTGAACACCTACGGGCGAGAGACACTAAGACAAGCCAGGAAATGGGAATACTGTGTCAACCGCCTAAGCGCTACATACAAACAACTCCGGTTCCTGCATGAATGCCGAAAGAATCAAATCCTTCCACCATGTGTCAGATACACGCCACCAGTCAACAACCCACAAGCCAGGGACACAGCTAGACAGAATGGATTCAGGATGATCCAGGTAATGATTGCAGACGCTCACAACAGACTTCACAAATACAGACAAGAAATTGCGCGCCAAAAATCGCTAATTTCAAAAACCACCAATCAGGAATGGACCCGGACCATATAACAGGCCGTCACCATAGGACAGAACAGGACCACACACCGTAAAAAAAATGGCTCGAAAAGAAAATTGGCCAAACTAACACACAACAGAGAGGACATCACAACACACACCTAGGTTAGAAACCTCTCCCACAGACAGCTCACAGACACGGAAAGATCAATACTGGTCAAGGGACTCAAATACAATCACAGGGATGTCAAGACAGCAGACTTCCTTGCAGCACTAGAATGCACACTCAGGAATAATGGACTGACAGAAAAGACACAACAAACAGTGAGACAAAGTGTCGTACCACTGATAACAAGGAAAAGACAAACACATAACCTCAACACCAAGGAGAGGGAAGCACTGAAATCACTAAGAAATGATAAGAACATAATCATACTACCAGCAGACAAAGGCAGAATGACGGTCATCCTGGACAAAGCAGAGTACATCCACAAACTGCAAAAACTACTTGCAGATACCAACACCTACCAAAAGAGGGAGTTTGACCCCATCCCACAGCTCACCAAAAGGATAAACAACACACTGAGGAACCTACAATTAAAGGACAGATAACCAGGTTTGACCTACAGATAATGAAACGTGAAAGCAACAACACCCCAAGATCCCATGGACTACCTAAAGTGCAGAAACCAGACATCCCACTCAGACCCATAGTATCACTGCAAGGGACACCATCACACAAACTGGCTAAAGAACTACAGCAGAAACTGAAACACCTGCAGCGGATCCAGACACTCTATACAATCGGCACAGGAATTCTTGGACATCATCAGAAATATACACAAAAACAAGGAAGAAACTATGGTCTCATTCGATGTAACGGCACTGTTCACCTCTATCGACAAAACCCTAGCCAGAGAAACAATAGCCAACCTGCTGGACATCCAGAGCAGACAACAGGACGTTGAACCTATCAACAAAGACGGCATACTCAAACTACTGGACCTGGGCCTCACAACATGCTTCACATTCAACAACCAAATATATGAACAAATCAACGGCACACGCAGGGGCCCACCCATCTCTGGACTCATAGACTAAGCGGTAATGCAAAGATTAGAACAGTCTTACCGCAAATTCACCCAAACTCTGGGTCAGATATGTGGATGACACCTTTGTAATCATTACAAACACAGAAATAGAGAACACACACCGGATCATCAACGCCACACTCACAGGAATCCGATTCACGAGAGAGGAAGAAAAGGACAACCAACTCCCATTCCTAGACGTGATGGTACAGAGAACACAGAACGGAGAATTCGCCACAAAGGTATACAGGAAACCCACACTCGCAGACCAAGTCCTGAACTACGAAAGCAACCACCCCAACACACACAAAAGAAGTTGCATCAAGACACTGTTCAAAAGAGCTACAACACACTGCAGTACACCAGAACAGCAAAAAGTGGAAGAGGAACACCGATACAATGTATTCACTAAAAACAGATACCCGCGCAATTTCATCAACAGATGCCTAGGTGAAAGACAATGGAACGAGGACATGCCACAACCCAAAGGACTAGCCACACTACCATGCATCAAGAGCATTTCCGAACTGACAGCCAGACTACTGCAACCACTCGGACTCATGACAGCACACAAACCAACAGCCACTCTCTTTCAACAACTCACCAGAATGAAGGACACCATACCCAGCATGAGCAAAACCAATGTAGTGTACAATATCCCATGCAAAGACTGCACAAAACGCTACATCGGACAAACAGGAAGACAGCTCACGATCCGCATCCATGAACACCAACTAGCCACAAAACAACACGACCAGCTATCCTTAGTAGTCACACACGCAGATGACAAGCAACATGAAGTCGACTGCGACCACACTACTATTATAGGACAAGCCAAACAAAGAACAGCCAGGGAATTACTAGAGGCATGGCACTCATCCACAGATTCAATAATTAAGCACATCGATCTGGACCCAATATACCGACCACTGCAGCGGACAGCTGGAACTGACAACCGGAAGTGGCACATTCAAACTACTACAAATGCTGGAGGAAAGATCACAGAAGTGATTCACAGGAGGCTCCCAAGCACTGAGGAAATCACCTAGACAGGGAACGAAACGTCTGCAACACAAATTCCCAGCTCAGCGAACAGAACCACAACAACGAGCACCCGAGCTGCAAATCTTCTCAAAAGCTTTGAGTGTATGTATGCCCTATATCTCTCAGCCATGTTTCTGTTATAGTTGGAAAATCCCATTCTCCAGATCCAATGCATGCTCTGAACTCGTCTCCCTCACCTGTCAGGCTTCATGCGCACCAGTCAGCCAACCACCCTCACCACCTCCCCCTCCACCTCCCAACTCCCCAACCACAACCACAAAGGGATACTGGTGCCCCTCTGGTTCAATTCAAACCTGCCCCCCACTTGTTCATATCACCTCTACCCCAGAAGAGATCCCAACGATCCAAGAACTGAAAACACTTGGCCCTACAGCAGCTCCTCAGCCACACATTCATCCTGCCTATCTTTCTATTTCTATACTCACTGGCACGTGGCACTGGGAGTAATATGGAGATCACTACCCTCAATATCCTGCTTCTTAACTTCTTACCTTATTCCCTATACTCATTTCACAGGAGCCAAATCTTTTTCTACCTCTGTCATATGGATTGATGTGCAAAATGACTTCTGGCTGTTCTCCATCCACCGTAAGAATGTTCAGCAACCGCTCAGAGACACTTTTGACCTGGAACCCTGGGAGGCAGCACACCATCCTGGGGTCTCCTCTGCAGCCACACAGTCTCCTGTCTGTCCCCCTCACAACTGAGTCTCCTATAATGAAACAGGAAATGGAAAACAGAGACTGTCTTGAACTACCTCCAGACAGGACTATATTTTGAAAGTGGAATATTTTAAAATGATACAGTGAGGATCCATGACCAGTGTGTAAATAAAGTGGGAATGACATAGGCAGCAAGACTAGTGAATACTGATCAAGTGATATCGTCAGTTTGATAGACAAAATGCAGTTCAATAAAAGCAGGTGAAGCTCTTCACAAGTATAGGGAGGGCAAGGAGACCTTAGAATTGAGGGGCAAGCAATGGCCATTAAATATCATTGGCAGACACTATTAAGGAAAACCTACCCGATATCTTATGACTATAGTCAGAGTCAGAGGATTCCTAGCTAAAGAGTGATGCCTGTTGGAAACCAAAGAGACAATCTGTGCATGGAGCCAGAGGAACTTGGTGAATTATTCAATGACTATTTCCCATCTGTATTAAAACAGGAGAAAGGACTTGTAGCCGGGGATTTCAGTCGGGATGGTCAGGTTCAAGAACATCTTAAGATCAATAAAGAGGTATTAAATGTTTTCTCAGGCATAAAGGTGGTGAAATCCCCCGCGCACAATGAAATGTATCCCAGGCTGCCACGGGAGGTAAGGGAGGAGATTTCTGGGTCCCTGGCCGATATATTTAATACTTTGCTGACCACAGGTGAACTGCCGAATGACTGGAGGATCGCTAATGTGGTTCCTTTGTTCATGAATGGCAGCAGGGGTAGTCCAGGTAATTACACAGCAGATATCTGAGAGCAGGGATGACAGAAATCATTGGGAACAGTTCTGAGGGACAATTAGGGATAGTCAGCACGGATTTGGTAAAGGAAGATCCTATCTGATAAATTCAGCTGACTTTTCTTTGAAATCAATATTAAAAATATTGAGGGCAGTGCAGCTGATGTGGTTTATTTGGAGTTAACTATGGCCTTTGACAAAGTCCCATATGGAAGACTGGTCCAACAGACCAATGGGATCCAAGGCAAGTTAGCATATTGAATCCACAATTGTTGGAGGGTTGGTTTTATGTTTGAAATTCTTTCACCAGTGGATGTACCACAGGGAACTGTGCAGGAACCATTGATGTTCCTTATGGGCATTAATGAGTCGGATGTGAAAGCAGAAGGTATCATTACTCGTTTTGCAGATGACATGAAAGGTGAGGGTGTTGTTCACAGTGAGGGGGATGGTCTCAGGCTGCAGTCTGAATGTTGAGGCTGGGACAGAATTTCAAGAGAGCCATTTAACTAGACAAGGCCTGCAAGAATACAGCAGATATAAGGGAAAGCTGATAAATTAAACTACTTTATTTCAACATAACAGGCCTGACAGGTAAGGAAGATGAACTTGGTGCATGGACATGGGACTAGGACGCCATAGGTATGTCAGAAACGCAGCTGAGGGAGGGACAGGGCTGACAGCTCAATGTTCCAGGATACAGGTTCTACGAGATGGAGAGAACAGGAGGTGAGAGAGGAGGGTATTGGAGTTTTTGATCAGTGAAACATCACTGCAGCACTTAGAGAGAATATTCTGGGGATCGCCCAGTGATGCCTTAATGGTGGGATTGAGAAATGAGAATCGGTCATCACTTTGATATAACTGCACTACAGGCCCTCAATAGTCAGTGGGAAATTGAGCATCAAATATGTCGGAAGGCCTCAGATATCTGTAAGAATGATAGCGTTGCAATGGTCAGCCATTAGAACTTTCCAAACTTAGACTGGGCCTGCCAGAACGGTCACAGCTTGGATGGGAGGGATTTGTCAGTCATGTTCCATAAAACTGTCCCAGTCAAAATGTCAATGGTCGGACTGCAGGAAAGCGTAAATCCTGACCTCCACTTGGGAAACAAGGTAGGGAAAGCGACTGAGGTGCTCATGGGGAAACACATTGGCAAAGTCACCACAATCGTATTAGTTTGAAAATAGTGATGGAAAGAACATGGCTGGTTCACAATTTATTGATCAAAACTGGCCTTGCCTGAATCCAGAAGGTATGAGTCAAGAGCATTTAACAATTGATTGTGGAGGCAATTTGCAGGTAAAGGGACGTCAGGCAGATGGGAAGCTTTCAAAAGAGATAAAACGAGAGTTCAGAGCCAGCATATTCCTGTTAGTGTGAAGAATAATGCTGATGAAAGTAAGAAAACCTGGATGACTGGAGATATTGAGGTTCTGATCAAGAGAAATTGAGCACGTGTCACATATAGCCAGCTGGATTATGGAAATCCATTGAAGAACATTGCAGGTTGAGTAATACACTTAAGTGGGAAATCGGGAGGGCCCAAGGGGGACCACAGAAAGCTCTCACAGTTCAAACTGAGGAAAATATAAGTATATTAACAACAGAAGATTAAATACGGATGGAATATGGTTCCTTAATGATCAATGGGGCCAACCAAGTGTGGAACCAGAGGAGTTGGCTGAGATACTAAATGAAAATTTTACGTTTCAACTTACTGTGGAGAAAGTCTGGGAACGTCAGGGAAATAAACAGTGATGTCTTCAAAGGAGTCCACATTAAAGAACAGGAGGTAATGGAGGTTTTAAAATGCATAAAAGGTAGGCAAATCCCAGGGAACTAATCAAGTATATCCCTGGATATTGTGGGAAGATCAGAAAGAAATTGTGGGATCCCATAAAGATATTTTTCTATCACTGACAGCCACGGGTGATGAGGTGGAAGCCTCAAACTCACTCAGTCACCAACACACTGTCCCCCTCGCACTCACTCCGCCATCGTTTCCCTGACAGGGTCACACTCACGTAGACACCGTCACCCTGAAACACTCACACTCAATTTATGTATACTAACCTGATGGAAACATACATGCACTCCATCCCTGTCACCCTGAGACACTCAGTCTCTCTGTTCCTGTCACGCTGAGGCACTCACGCAGTCTTTGTCCCCATCACCCTATCCTGCACACACTTATTCCACCACCATCACCCTGACCCCTTCACACTTAGTCTATCACTGTCACACTGACTCTGTTGCAATCACTCAATCTCTGATAGCCTGTCCACCTCACACTCACTCTATCACCGTCATACTGACACCCTCACACTCATTCCGTACCGTCAGTCTGAAACGCACACACTCACAACCTCACTCGCATCCTGAACCCCTCACACTCACACACTTACTATTACCCTGATCCACTCCGATTCACACTGTAACTGCAACACTGGCTCCCTCACACTCACACCGTCAGGGTCCCGCTGAACCCCTCACACTCACACCGTCACCGTTACCCTGACCCCTTCACACTCACTCAGTAGCACTGTAAACATAACCCCATCAAACTCAGTCTCCGTTATCCTGACCCCCTCACAATCACTACATCACCGTCACCCTGACCCCCCTCACACTCTCTCTCTTTCACAGTCACCCTGACCAGCTCACACTCATTCTGTCACTACCACCATAACTACATGATACTCATTCTGCCATTATCAACCGGACCCCATCAGACTCCCTCCTTCACAGTCACACTGAACCCTTAATCTCACTCCATTCCCATGAACCTGATTCCTTATACTCAATCATTGATTGTCACACTGAAACCATCATGCTCACTCCATCACCGTCACTCTGATACCCTTACTCTCCTGCTGTCAGCCTGATCCAGTCACACTTGCTACCTTCCTGTGTCCTTGAACACACAATTCAAACCCTCACTGCCCCACTGAACACCTCACACCCACTCTGTCACAGTAACCGTGTCTAAATGGAACTCACTCCCTCATCGTCATTGTTAAACCCTCCCGCTTACTGCATCCCTGTCACCCTGACAACGTCATACACACACTCAGTCATCGTCACCCTGATCCCCTCACACTCACTCCATCACCATCACCCCAAACCCCTCACTCTCTCTCTCTTTATGCCCGTTACCTGGTCACCCTAACCCCCTCAAAACACCACCATAACCTTGACCCCGTCTCACACACTCTGACACTCTCACACGAAACCCCCCAAAATCACTAGGTCACCGTCAACCTAATGCAGTCACACTCAGTCCCAAACTGACCCCCTCACACTCGGTCCATCTCCGTCATCCTGATCCCATTATACTATTCCTGTCACTGTCACCCTGAATCACTCACACTCACTCCGCCACTATCAACCCGATACCATCACACTTTTCCATCACTGTCAGCATGACCCACACACACACTCACTCCATCACCGTTGCACTGACCCGCTCACACTCACTCCGTCACTGTCACCCTGATCCTAGACCCCATCACAGTTATTCCATCATCATCACCCTATCCCTGTCACACTCTCTCCATGTCGAGCACCCGGTCATCTTCACACTCCATCATCGTCATGCTCACCCCGCACAATCATTCCGTCAGCATAACCCTGACGCCTCACACTCACTCCATGACTTCACCCTGACCCCATCAGGCACACTCTGTCAACGTCACCCAGAACCCCTCAAAATCACTTGGTCACTATCAAACTGACCCCATCACATTCACTCCCACCTTGACCCTCTTACACTCACTATATCATTATCATCTAGACACCTCACACTATTTGTCACTTTCACCCTGATATTCTCACATTCATTCTGTCACCTGACACCTGGAATCCTTCACACTCACTCAGTCATTGTCACCCTGGCCCTCTCGCACTCACTCCATCACTATTTCCCTGACAGGGTCACAATGACTTCGTCACAGTCACCCTGAATCACTCATAACCACTGCATCAATGTGAACCTGACGCACAAAGGTGCATTCGTCCCTGTCGCACTCAGACATGCACACTCACCCTGGCATGGTCACCCCAGCCCCTCGCACTTTCTCTAACCCGATCACCCTGGCCCCTCACACTCACTGATTCTCTGTTACCCGGACACTCTCGTTCTTACTCCATCACTGTCACCGTGAGCCCTTCAGACTCTTTCGATCACTGTCACCCTGACACCATCACACTCACTCTAGCACCATGACCCTGACCCCTGCACACACACTCTGTCAGTGTCAACCTGACCCCTCACACTCACTCTGTCACTGTCACACACACACACGCACACACACAGACATTTACTCTATCATCGTCACCCTGACCACCTCACACTCACTCCATAACCATCAGCCAGATCACTCAATGCACTTAGTCACCATTACCCGGACCCCCTCACACTCACTAAATCACCGTCACAGCATCACCGAAACATTGATCCAGTCACACTCACTCCATCACTGTCAACCTGTGCCCCTCACAATCTCTCTGCCCCCTTACTCTGAAGCCCTCAAACTGTCTTTGTCTCCGCCATCCTGACCCAATCACACTAACTCCGTCACTGTCACCTGGTACCCCTCTCACTCATTCTGTCACTGTTACCCTGGAGCCTTTACATTCACTCAGTCACTATCACACTCTACCCCTCACTCTGACCTTCTGGTATTCATCCGTCATTATCATTTTATGTTTCGTCATATTCACGAAATCAGCGTAATCTATCACAGCCGTCCCACTCGCTCCACTACCATAACCCTGGCACCCTCACAATCAATCCATAATTGTCACAATAGACAATAGACAATAGGTGCAGGAGTAAGCCATTTTGCCCTTCACGCCAGCACCAGCATTCATTATGATCATGGCTGGTCATCCTCAATCAGTATCCTGTTCCTGCCTTATCCCCATAACCTTTGAAGGTCCTTGAATATCCTTAAGAGCTCTATGCAACTCTTTCTTGAAAGTTTCCAGAGACTTGGCCTCCACAGCCCTATCGGGCATAGCATTCCACACACCTACCACTCTCTGGGTGAAGAAGTTTCTCCTCAACTCTGTTCTAAATGGCCTATCCCTTATTTTCAAACTGTGTCCTCTGGTTCGGGACTCACCCATCAGCGGAAACATTCTTCCCACCTCCAGAGTGTTCAATCCTTTAATAATCTTAAACGTCTCAATTAGATCTCCTCTCAGCCTTCTAAACCCAAGGGCATACAAGCCCAGTCGCTCCAATCTTTCAATGTAAGACAGTACCACCATTCCGGGAATTGACCTCGTGAAACTCCTCTGCATTCCCTCAATAGCCAGAATGTCTTTCCTCAAATTTGGAGACCAAAATTGCACACAATATTCCAGGTGTCGTCTCACCAGGGCCCTGTACAGCTGCAGAAGGAGCTCTTTGCTTCTGTACTCAATTCCTCTTGTTAGGAAGGCCAGCATGCTGTTAGCTTTCTTCATTGCCTGCTGTACCTGCATGCTTGCTTTCATTGACTGATGTACAAGAACACCTAGACCTCGTTGTACTGCCCCTTTACCTAACTTGACTCCATTTAGGTAGTAATCTGCCTTCCTGTTCTTGTCACCAAAGTGGATAACCACACATTTATCCACATTAAACTGTATCTTCCATGCATTTTTCCACTCACCTCGCCTGTCCAGGTCACCCTGTAATCTCCTAACATCCTCTTCACATTTCACCCTGCCTCCTATCTTTGCATCATAAGCAAATTTGCGAATATTACTTTTACTACCATTATCTATATCATTAATGTCTATTGTAAAAAGCTGCTCTCCCAGCACTGATCCCTGCAGTACCCCCACTGGTCACCGCCTGCTAAT
The DNA here is from genome assembly GCF_047496795.1 of Chiloscyllium punctatum. Taxonomy (NCBI): domain Eukaryota; kingdom Metazoa; phylum Chordata; class Chondrichthyes; order Orectolobiformes; family Hemiscylliidae; genus Chiloscyllium; species Chiloscyllium punctatum. Next base: position 48,119,887 of record NC_092785.1, read on the forward strand.
CTGAAAGGGAGCTGTTTATCACGAATCCTTGTTTCCTGTCAGCCGACCAATTTTAAATACAAGTCAGTATTTTGCCCCCAATACCATGCACCCTAACTTTGCCCACTAACCTCCTATGTTGGCCTTTATCAAAGTCTTTCAGAAAGTTCAGGTACACTACATCCACTGGATCTCCCTTTCCATCTTCAGAGTTACATCCTCAAAAAATTCCAGAACATGTGTCAAGCATGATTACCCCTTCATAAATCCATGCTGACTCTGACCTATCCTGTTACTGCTATGCAGATGTGTCGTAATTTCATCCTTTATAATTGACTCCAGCATCTTGCCCACCACTGAGGTCAGGCTAACTGGTCTATAATTCCCTGCTTTCTCTCTCTCTCTCTCCTTTCTTGAAACGTGGGACAACATTAGCTACTCTCCAATCTGCAGGAGCTGATCCTGAATCTATAGAACATTTGAAAATGTTCACCAATTCATCCACAATTTCTAGTGTCACCTCCTTCAGTACCCTGAGACGTAGACCATCAGGTCCCAGGGAGTTACCTGCCTTCAGACCAAACACCATTTCCTGGCAAATATAAATTCCCTTCAGTTCAGGTCCTTCAGCCACTATTTCCTCTGGGAGATTGCTTGTGTCTTCCACAATGAACACAGATCTAAAGTCCCAATTCAACTCTTCTGACATTTCTTTGTGCTCCGTAATATGTTCACCCGTTTCTGTCTTCAAGGGCTCAATTTTAGTCCTAACCATTTTTTTCTTCCATTCACATTCCTAAAAAAGCTTTACCATCCTCCTTTATATTTTTGGCCAGTTTAACTTCGTACGTCATTTTTTTCTCTGCGTATTTCCTTCTTAGTTATCCTCTGTTGTTCTTTAAAAGATTCCCAGTCGTCCGTTGTCCCACTCATCTTTGCTATGTTATACTGTTTGTCTTCTGACTTTATATGTTTCTTAACTTCCCTCTTCAGCCACGCCACACCTGCCTCCTCTTAGGATCCTTCTTCCTTTTTGAAATGAACTGATCCTGCATCTTCTGCATTATACTCGGAAATACCTGGCTCCACTGACATCCATCCTTGTTGGAGTATTGCACCATTGAACTTTGGCCAGCCCCTCCCTCATAGGTCCATAGTTTCAATGAAAATATTCTTCAGTTCACTTCCGATTGTACTCTCTCCCTTTCCAATTGCAGATTAAAGCTTCTTATGTTATGGTCACTACCTCCTAATGCCTCCTTCTCTTCGACGTCACTGATCCAATCTGGTTCGTTGCACAATACCAGATCCAGAATTGCCTTCTCCCTGTTATGCTGCAGCACCAGTTGTTCAAAGAATCCATCTCGGAGGCACTCCACAAGCTCCGTTTCTTGGGTTCCAGTACCATCCTGATTCTCCCAGTCTTCCTGCATGTTGAAATCCACCATATCTTTCCGACAGGCCAATTTCAGCTCCTTATTCAACTTACACGCTACATCCAGACTACCGTTTAGGGGCCACGAGGCTCTTTCTACCCTTAGAATTTCTCAGCCCTATCCATACTGACTCCACATCCTCTGCTTCTAGGCCCTCCTTTGCAAGGCACTGAATACCATTCCTGACCAACAGGACCACCCCACCCCCCTCTGCCCGTCAGTCTGTCGTTACGATAGAATATAGCATTGAATATTCATTTCCCAGGCCCTGTCCACTCGAAGCCACGTCTCTGTTATCCCCAAAACATCGTAACTGCCAATTTCCAAATGAGCTGCAAGCTCATCTATCTTATTTCTAATGTTTTGTGCATTCATATATAATATTTTTAATTTGTTACTACCCTCACCGTTCCGATCTATTCCTATTTCATTTGACCTTACGGCATGATCCCTTTGTGAGTTTTCAGCTCCATTGATTCTGTTGTCCTTCTTGACTTCTCTTGTTCTAACTTTCCCCTAAATTTCCTTCTTAAGCTTCCAGTTTGTCCCCCCGCCCCCGCTATTTAGTTTAAACGCAACTCTATTGCAGTGACAAACCTGCCTGCCAGAATGCTGGTTTCCCATCTATTCATCTGCAAGCCGTCCCTCTTGTATAATTTACCCTTACCGCAAAACATACCCCAGTGATCCAAGAATTTAAGTAGTTGCTTCCTGCACCAGTTCCCCAGCCACGCGTGCAAGTCACTTATCTCACTGTTCCTGTCCTCTCCAGCCCGAGGAACTGGAAGCAAACCAGAGATAACCACACTCGACGTGCTGATTTTCAGCTTTCTTCCGAGTTCTCCGAATTCCCGCTGTAGAATGTCCCTCCTCCTCTTCCCGACATCATTTGTGCTGACATGTACCACCATCTCTAGATCTTCACCTTCGCCCTTGAGCACTCTGTCTGCGATATCCTTTATCCTGGCACCAGGAAGGCAACACACTATCCTGAAATCCCGCCTGTTGCCACCGAAACCCCGTTCAGTTCCTCTCACGATGGAGTCCCCTATTACCATGGCTCTATATGATGTCTGACTCCTCGGGTCTGCCTCCACGCCAACTTTTGATTGGCAGAGCTGATCGCCTCGCAGACTGGCAGTGTCATCTGTCTCTCCTGTTTCCAAAAGGTTCAACCTGTTCCTAACAGATACTTCCACTAGGGCCTCTAGCACTTGTCTCCTCTCTGCCTTCCTCACCGCATTTTCCGTTCTGGTATGCTCAGTGTATTCAACTCGCTGAAGGTACTGTCCAGAAAGATCTCATTTGCTTGGATGAGCATGAGGTCATCGAGTTCTTTATCAGTGCTACAATATGCTCGGTCAGAGCTGAAGGTGCACACATTTTCCACAATTATACGAGCCAGATACACCAGAGTACTTGACCTCCAACATCATGCACACAGAACCACCTTTGCAGTTAAGGAATCATACGCAGACATGAGGAGAATGTGCAAACTCCACATGGACAGTCGCCCAAGGTGGGACCTGAACATAGGTCCCTGGCGCTGGGAGGCAACAGTGCTAACCACCGTGCCACCATAGGACCTGGGACTTATAACACATATACTTAAATAACAGTGGCTCAACTTCCCATGTTGCCTCTGCGCTCCGACGTCACTTCCGCCCACCTCCCGCCACTCTCTGCTGCACCCAGACCCTGACACACTACCTGCAATCACAATCACCCTGTCACCGTCACCCTCCAACATCACCATACCGATCACCCCTCACAATTATTCTGTCGCCATCTCCTTGATGCCTCGCACTCATCCGTCACTGTCGGGTTGTCTCCCACACACTCACTCTCACAGCATCACACTGAACCGCTCACACTGACTCCATCACAATAACCCTGACACGGTTAACCTGACTCAGGCAAACTCACTCTCTCCCTGACCTCCTCACAGTCACTCTGTCACCATCACCCTGAGCCATTCACATTCACAACATCATTGTCACAGTCACACCCTGACATTGACTCCATCATCATTACCATGATCTTCTCACACTCACTCCGTAACAATCAGCCTTACTCCCTCACACTCACTCCATCACTGTCACGCTGACACCCCAACACTCACTCTTTCAGTCACCCTGACACGCTCACATTCACTCAGTCACTGACACCTGCAAACCCCACAGTCAGTCACTGACACCTGGATCCCCTCACACTCATTCCATCACCGTTTCCCTGAACCCTCATACTCACTCCGTAATTGTCTCCCTGAAACCCTTATGCTCACTCAGTCACCCTTTCCCTGACCCACTCAAACTCACTCCGTCATTGTTTCCATGACCCCCTGACGCTCACTCTGTCACTGTTCCTTGGAAAGAGTCACAATCACTAAGTCACTATCACCCTGAAACCCTCGCAGTCACTGCATCAGTTACAGTCTGACAAACATTATTGCACTCTGATCCTGATATGCTGAGGTACTCACCGTCACTCTGAGCCCCTCGCACTATCGCTGTCCCCGTCACCCTGACCCCGTCGCACTCATTCTGTCACTGTTTAGCTGGCACACAAACGCACATTCTGTCCCTGCCATGCTCAGGCGCTCACAGTAACTCTGTCACGTTCACCCTGTGCCCCTCACAATCTGCCTGTCCCCGTCACACTGAGGCCCTCACACTGCCTTTGTCCTTGTCACCCTCACCCCCTCACACTCACTCCATCTTTGTCACCCTGACGCCGACACACTCACTCCGGCTCCGTTACGCTGCCCACCTCAAACTCACTCCGTCACCATCGCCACCACCTAGCACACTGTCGCATTGGTCCCAATGCACTCACTCCATCAGGGTCACCCTGAACCCATCAGACCCACATAATCACCGTCACCCTGACCCCCTCGCATTCACTCCATCAACATATCCCTGACTCATTCACACACACTCGATCACCATCACCCAGAACTCCTCTAATTGTGGGCGGCACGGTGGCACTGTGGCACAGTGGTTAGCACTGCTGCCTCACAGCGCTAGAGACCCGGGTTCAATTCCCGCCTCAGGCACTGACTGTGTGGAGTTTGCATGTTCTCCCTGTGTATGCGTGGGTTTCCTCCGGGTGCACCGGTTTCCTCCCACATTCACTGTGTCACCATCACTCATAAACCCACAAACTCACTTCATCCCTGTTATCATGACCACATCAGACTCTCTCAATCCGCATCACTCTGACACCCCCACACTCAATCGAACACCTTCCTCCTGACCCCTTCACGTCACTTATTTCTGTCACCCTGACCACCTCAAAATCGCTCCATCATGGTCACTCAGTTCCGGGATGACGCCCTCACACTGACATGGCCACTGTCACACTGACGCCCTCACATTCACCCTCACCCTGACCCCATCGCACTCACACCATCACCATCACTCTGACCTCACACTCATCCGTCACTGTCTCTCTTAAGTCCTCATATTCACTCCATCACCCTAACCTATGACACCCTCACACTCACTCCGTCAGCATTACGCTGAAATCCTCGCACTCACTGTCACCATCACCCTGAATCCCCCAGACTCTGTCAATCACCGTCACGCTGACGTCCTCACCTTCACCCTTACTCCAGCATAATCACTCTGACCCCATCACGCACTCCGTCACTGTTAACCTGACAACCTGAAACTCACTCTGTCAGCGTCACCCAGAACCCCTCACACGCACCCAGTTTCTGTCACCGTCTCTACCCCCCCCCCACGCTGACTTAGTCTCCGTCACCCTAACCCTCCCACACTCACAGTGTCATCGTCAACCTAAACCCATCACGCTCATTCCGTAACTATCAGCTTGAGCACTCAATGCAGTTTGTCACCACCACCAAGACCCCCACACACTCACTAAATCACCATTACCCTGTCACCGTAAAACTGATGCCATCACACTAATTCCACCACTGTCTCCCTGACATTCTCACACTCGCTCGATCACTATCTGCCGGAGCCCCTCACACTCACTCTGTCACCATCACTTTGATTCCCTCACAGCCACACACTCACGGTCACCCTAGTCCGCTCATATTCATTCAGTCACAGTTTCCCTGACAGAGTCACAATCCCTCAGTCACCATCACCATGACTCCGTCACACTCACTGCATCATTGTCACACTGACACACAGATACACAGTCACCGTCACTCTGTCCCACTCACACACACACTCTACCACCGTTGTACTGACCCCCTAACACTTACTCTCTCACCGTCATGCTAACGCCCTCACACTCACTCTGCCATCGTCACACCAACTCTCTCACACTCACTCGTTCTCTGTCAACATGATCCGGTCACAGTCACTATGTCACTTTCAATCTGATTCCCCCACACTCTCTCTGTCACCGTCAGTCTGACCCCCTTACACTCATCCTGTCACTGTCACTCTAGCTCCCTGACTTGAACTCAGTCATCGTCATCCTGACCCCATCAGAATCACTCCCTCACCATCACCCTGACGCTCAATCTCACTCCATTCCCGTGACCATTACGTCCTTACATTCAAACCCTTATTGTCACCCTGACAACCTCACACTCACACCGTCACCATCACAACGAACCCTCACTCTCACACCATCACCCTGACTGGGTCACGCACACTCCCACCCTGTTCCCCTGACCATTCAAACTCAAGCCCTCACTGTCACGCTGAACCCCTAACGCTGAACACTGTCGCAGTAAAACTGACGACATCACACTCACTTCTTCATCGTCATTATTAAACTCTCCCACTTACTCCATCACTGTCACTCTTTTTTTAGATTAGATTAGATTAGATTACTTACAGTGTGGAAACAGGCCCTTCGGCCCAACAATTCCACACCGCCCCGCCGAAGCGCAACCCACCCATACCCCTATATCTACCCCTTACCTAACACTACGGGCAATTTAGCATGGCCAATTCACCTGACCTGCACATCTTTGGACTGTGGGAGGAAACCGGAGCACCCGGAGGAAACCCACGCAGACACGGGGAGAATGTGCAAACTCCACTCTTGACAACTAACACTGAGTCTCTCAATATCACAATGACTGCTTACACACACCACATCATTGTCAGCCCGATCCACTCACACTCTTTCCATCACTGTCAACCTGACCTCCCCACATTCACTTGGTCATGGTCATTCTGCACCCCTACACTCACTCCATCACCATCACTCTGCCCCCAACACTCATTCCATCACCATCACCCTGACCCACTCACACTCTCACTGTCACCCTGATCCCGATACACTCACTCCATCACTGTCGCCCTGACACCCACACACTAACTCTATCAATATCATAGTGATCCCTTCACACTAACTTCTTCACTGTCACACTGACCCCCTCGCATTAACTCCATCACCATCACACTATCCCCACATACTCAGTCAATCACTGTCACCCTCAATCCCTGCCTCTCACGTTGTCACCGTCACATTGGCTCCATCAAACCCACTCTCTCACCAACACCCTGATACCTTCACACTCATTTCACCTCAATCACACCGAGCCCATCACACTCAGTCCGTCAGAGTAACCCTGACTAGTCACAGTCACAAGCATCCTGACACACTCACAGTCAAAAACAACCTGACCCACTCACACTTACTCAGTCACTGTCACTATGTACACCCCACACTTACTCCGTCAACGTTTCGCAGATCCCCTTACACTCAGTTACAATCAACCTGACAGCCTCACACTCATTTACTCATTGTCAACCTGACCCCCAAGTACTATCGCCATCACAACCACAATACCCACCCTACACTCAATCCATCACTCACACCCACAACTCTCTGACACTCACTTTGTCACCGTCACATGACCCCCTCAGAATCACCGCCTGACCCACACCCTGATATCCACACACTCACTCCATCTCTGTCACGCTGACCCCATCACACTCAGCCCGTCACAATAACCCTGACTCGTCACAGTTATAGACATCCTGACACCCTCACACTCACTCAGTCACCGTCACTGTGTCCGCTCACATTCACTCCATCACTGTCACCCTGACCCCCTCACAATCACTCTGTCATCCTGATTCTTCACACTCTCTCCATCACCAACACCCAACCCACTCACACACAGTCACCCCGCTACCCTGACCCCCTCACACTCAAAACTTCAATGCCATCCTGCCCACCTCAACCTCACTCTGTCCCCTGACCATCTCACACTCATTCAATGTTGTCACCCTGGCCACTTCACTCACACTGCCACCGTCACCCTGACCCCATCACATTCCCTCTGTCATCCAAACCCAATTACATTCAGTACGCTCAGACACCTTTAGCCCCTTCGCACTCCAACCCTCAAAATCATCCTGACCACCTCAGACTAACTCTGTCACAATGTACCTGACCCCCTCGCACTCACTCCGTCAGCGACAACTTTACCCCCTGCACGTAGTCAGTCACCATCACCCTGAACATCTCAAACTCATTCTGTCACTATCACCCTGACCCTCACACACTTAATCCATCACTATCAAACTGAACCCCACACATTCACTCATTCACTATCTTTCTGAAACCCTCACACTCCCTCCGTAACTGTCATGCTGTCCACCTCAGACTCACTCCATTACCATCACCTGCCCTCCTCACACTCATTCTGTCACCCTGATCCCCTCACACTCACTCTGGCATTGTCACCCTGACCTTCTAACACACACAATCGCCCTGACACCGGCGTTAACTTCCTTCACTGACTCTCTCGCACTCAATTAGTAACCATCACTCTGACTCCCTCACACTCACTCTGTCACCCTGACAACCTCACACACACAAACTGACGGTCACCTGACTCCTCGCACACATTTCATCACCGATACACCTACCCCCTTACACTCACTCCTTTACTGTCACACTCACACCATGACACTCCATCCGTCATCGTCACTCTGACACCTTCGCACACTCTCGTTCACCAGCAGCCTGACACCCGCACACTCACTCCATCAGGATCATCTGGATCACCTCACACTCACTGCAAACCCCTCACCATGATCTCCCCACACTCACCCGTCACTGTCACCCTTACTCCATTCACTTCATCACTGTAATCTATGATACCCTCACACTTACTCCATCAACGTAACCTTGGCACAATCACATTCACTCTGCCACCATCACAATGACTCACTCACACTCACTCCATCACCGTCACCCTGAATGCATCACACTCACACCCTCAATGTCACCTGTCACCCTCACACTCCCTCCATCACAGGCACTCAGACCACCTTATTCTCACTCCGTTGCTGTCACACTCTGACACGCAATCTGTCACTGTTACCATCAGCCTGACACCTTCACACTCAAACCATCGCCCACTCCCTGATCTGATCACATTCACTCCATCATTGCTACCTATACTCACTCTGTTGCCCTGACCTACTAATAATCTCTCAACTGCCATCACAATTACCGCCTTACATTCAGAATGTCACTGGCCCATGCATACCCTAACATGCACTCTCTCACTATCACCCTGACCCAATCACACTGATTAGATCCCATCGCGCTTTTTCTCCTTACACTCACAACATCACTGTAACCTGAGCCTCTCACACTAACTCCATCACCATCACCCTGATTTCGTCACACTCACTCCTTCACTGTCACCGTGACCATCTCTCAAACACTCCGCCAGGGTAACCATAATACTTTCATAATCACTCCATCCCCCTCACCGTGACCTCCTCACAATCATCCGTCACTGTCACCCTTACCTCTTCACATTTACTTCATCACCATAACCTATGACACCATCATACTCACTCCGTTATTATTACCCTGAAACCCTCAGAATATCTCCTTCACTGTCACCCTGACGCTCTCAAACTCAGTCACAGGCACCTTGACCCCTTCACACTCACTCAGTCACTGTCATCCTGTCCTCCTCACACACACTCAGTATTGCCACCCTGACCCACTCCCACTAACACCATCACCATCACGCTATTTCCCCACCCTCGCTCTGTCACCGTCACACGCACCCCGAAACTCACATTGGTTCCATCAAACTGATTCCATCAGGCCTACTCCCTCACCATCACTCTAACACCCTCACACTCCCTCTGTCTCTGTCACGCTGAGCCCAATAACACTCAGTCCGTCAAAGTAAACCTGTCATCACAATCATAGGCACCCAGACCCCTCACACTCACTGAGTCACAATCACCATGTAGACCTCACATTCACCCTGTCACCGTTTCCTTGATTCCCTCACACTCATTCCATCACCATCAGCCTGATACCTCACACTCACTAGAACACAATCAACTTCACCCCTCATATTCACTCACTCACTGTCACCCTGACCTCCTCACACACACACTCCTTCGCTGTCACCCTGTCCTCCTCGCAATCACTCCTTCATCCTGAGCCCCACACATTCACTCCGTCGCTGTCACCCTAATCATCTCACACACACTCCATCAGCGTCACCGTGACATTCTCACACTCACTCCATCCCCCTCACCCTGACCTCCTCACACTCATCAGTTCCTGTCATCCTTCCCTTCTCACATTCATTCCATCACCTTAACCTATTCACTTTGTCACGGTCACCCAGACGCCCTCAAACTCAGTCACAGGCACCTTGACCCCTTCACACTCACTCAATCACTGTGATCCTGTCCTCCTCTCACACACTCAGGTACTGTCACCCTGACCCATTCGCACTATCTCCATTACCTTCTAGCTAATCCCCCTACCCTCACTATTTCACTGTCACACTCACTCTGGAACTCACATTAGTACCGTCACACTGATCCCATGGCACTCACTCCCTCACCGTCACCCTAACACTCTCACACTCACTCTGTCTCTGTCACGCTGAGCCCATTACATTCAGTCCATCAAAGTAACCCTGTAGTCACAGTCATAGGCACTCTGACCCCTCACAGGCACTGAGTCACAATCAGCGTACACTCCTCACATTCACCCTGTCACTGTTCCCCTGATCCCCTCACACTCATTCCATCACCATCAGCCTGATACCTCACACTCAGTTCGACACAATCAATCTCACCCCCTCATATTTGCTCACTCACTGTCACCCTGACCCTCACACACACACTCCTTCTCTGTCACCCTGACCTCCTCGCACTCACTCCTTCATCCTGACCCCCTCACACTCACTCCATCACTATCACCCAGGCCCAATTACACTCAGTGCACCCCGCCACCCTGACCCTGTCACACTCAAATCCTCAATGTCATCCTAACCATCTCAAACGTACTCTCCCCGCGGGCCACCTCACACTTCTCTGCCTCTGTCACCATGACCACCGCACATTCAGTCCGTCATTGTCAGCATGACCTCATTACATTCACTTTGTCACCCAGACCCAATCATATTCAGTCCTCCCTGCCACCCTGGCCCCCCTCACTCAGTCAATCGCCGTCACTCTGACTCCATCACAGTCACTCCTTCAACAATCGTCTTACCCCCTCGCACATAGTCAGTCACTGTCACCCTGAACATCTCACACTCACTCTGTCACTGTCACCCTGAAACCCTCACACTCTCTCTGTAACTGTTCCGCTTCCCAGTCTCACAGCCACTTGATTCTGTCACCCTGATCCCCTCACACTCACTATGCCACTGTCATCCTGACCCTCTCACACACACTCTAACACCATCACCCTGACCCCCTCACACTCACTCTGTCACTGTCACACGGACCCCCTCACATTCTTTCTGTCACCCTCATGAATTCACACTCACTCTGTCCCCCTGAAACTCCATACATTCACTCCGCTGTTATCACCCTGACCCTCTAATGCACATTTGTCACCATCACACTGAAGCCCTCACTCTCATTCCATCAGTGTCATACTAACGCCCTCAATCTCATTTCATCACAGTAACGCTGGCACCATCAAACTGTCTCCATCACTGTCACACTAACACCTTACACCCATACTCCATCACCGACACACTGATCCCCTTACACTCACTCTGTCACTGTCACACTAACACCCTCACACTCAATGTGTCATCGTAATTCTGACACCCTCACACTCACTTCTTCACCACCAGCCGGACACCCGTTCACCCTCACTCCATCACCGACATCCTGACCCCCTTACACTCACTCAGTTACCGTCACCGTGAATGCCCATTTCTCATTGGTCACTGTCAGACTTACTCTGTTTCTGTCACGCTCACTTGCTGACTCTCACTCTGTCCCCGTCACCGTGACCCCATCAGACTCCCGCAATCACAGTCATCTTGAACCAGTCACACTCACTCCATCATTGACAATCTGAATCATTCACTCTCATGCCATCATTCTGACTCGGTCACACAGATGCACCCATACAATCACCCTGAACCCTCAAAATCAATCCGTCAGTGTCACACTGACTCCCTCACACTCAATCGCCAAGGATCACCCTAAACCCCTCACACTTCCTCTGTCACTGTCACCCGCAGCCCTCTCACTCATTCTATCACACTGACCATCCTCATAAACACCCCATCACTGTCACCCAAGCCCCCTCACACTCACAGTTACTGTCACTATGATCCCCTCAAACTCACGCATTCACAGGCAATCTGACCCCCTCATAAACACTCAGTCACTGTCACCCTGGCCCATCGCACTAACACAATGTCCATCACACTATACCTCCAGACCCACTCAGTCACTGTCACCCTCAACTCCCTGACACTCACCTTGTCAAGTCACACTAACTCCATTAGACCCAGTCTGCCATTGTCACCATTACCATCTCACGCTCACTCTGTCACCATCACCCAGATCCCTACACGCTCAATTTGTCACTGTCACACTGACCTCCTCAAACTCAGTCCATCACTGCCACCCTGACATCCTCAGTCTCACTCCGTCACTGTCACCCTGAACCCCTCAATCTCACTCTATTACAGTAAGACTAGCATCCTCAAACTCTCTCCATCACTGTAACCCTGAAACGCTCACACTCACTCCATGAATGTCACTGTCAAATTTCTTTCCTCACACTCACTCCATCACTGTCACCATGACACCCCCACACTCAACTGGGTCACCGTTACCCTGACCCCGTCACACTCAATCTGTCAATGGTAACCTTTACCCACTTACTCCCAATTAGTCACCGTTACCCTGAACTTCTCACACTCTGCCCGTCACTATCACGCTGACCCCTTTCACACTACTCCGGTATTGTAACCCTGACCATTTACACTGATTCTGTCGCTGTCACTGTGACTACCTCACAGTCACTAGCTCACCATCACAAAAACCCCCCTCACACGCACTGCATCGCCCTCACACTGACATGATCACATATACTCCATCACTTCTACCCTGGCTCCCTTACACTTCGTCAGTCACCCTCGCTGGCACCCTGTCCCCCCGCTGATCACTTCATCATCCCTACCCCGCCCACCGTCATATGCGCACAGTCACGCTAACCCGCTCACACTCTTTTCCTCACCGTCACCCTGACCCCCTCAGAATCATATCATCGCCATAACCCAGAATCCCTCACACTCACTCCATCTCTATCAACCTGACCTAATCAGACACCCTCCCTCACCGTCCCTGTGTACACATCACACTCACACTGGAACTACCACCCTGGCCATCACACTCACTATGTCAATGTCACCCTGGCTACTCACACACTCTCACTCCATCTCTGAAACTCTGACCACCTCACACTTACTCCACCATAGTCACCCTGAAACTCACACACTCATTCCATCACTGTCAACAGGTCCAGCTCACGCTCACTCCATCATCGTCAACGTAACACCCTCACACTCACATAAAAAACTATCTCCTCACACTCACTCTGTTAATGTCACCCTGGCCACGTCACGCTCACTCTGTCACAGTCACTCAGACACACTCACATTCACATGGTCATTGTCACCCTGACCTCCCCCCGGCCCACACTCACTCTAGAACTATTACCCTGACCCGTCAGACTCACTCCGTTGACGTCACCCTGGCCATATCACACTTACTCCATCTTTGTCATCCTCGCCACATCACATTCACTGCATCAACCCGATTTCCTCACAACCACTCCGCCTTAGTCCCTGGGATCTCCTCACACTCACTCTGTCACTGTCAGCCTAACCTTCTTCCCCTCACACACACTCGGTCACTGTCACCAAGACCTTCTCACACTCACTGCATCACTGTCACCATGACAACTTCAATCTACTCCATCACCTTCACCATGACCCCCTTACACTCACTCGGTCACCCTGACACCCTCACACTCAAACCATCATTGTCACCTCGACCTTGTAACAATAACTCCTTCTCTGTCACCCACTCCATCACCATTAGACTGACCCCAAACACTTACTGCGTCAGTGACCCACTGACTCCCTCACACTCACTCCACCTTTGTCTCCCTGACTCACCAACATTCACTCTTTCACCATCACACTGAAACCCTGATATTCACTTTGTCACCCTGATATTCTCACACTCACTCCATAACCGTCACCATCACCCGTCACATTCTCTGGGTCACCCTGACCCCCTCACACGCTGTCAACCTGACCGCCTCCCACTTTCTATGCTGTTGTCAGTCTGACCCTCTCACACTTAATCTGTCTACATCACCCTGACCCACTCATACACACTCTGTCACTATCACTTTTACCTGCCTCACTCTCACTCCATGCCCCTCATCCTGATCTGATCACATTCAGATCATCACTGCAACCCTGACCCCCTCACACTCACTCCGTTGCCTTGACCCACTGACTATCACTCCACCCCCGTCATACTAACCACCTTACACTCTGACTTTCACTGGTGCACGCACACACTGACACCCTCTCTGTCACTGTCACCCTGACCCAATCACACTGAGTCCATTTCAGCACAAATTTCTCCTTACACTCACTCCATCACTGAAAACTGAGCCACTCACACTCACTCCATTACTGTCACCCTAACCCGCTCGCACTCACTCCATCAGTATAACCTGAGCCACTCACACTCACTCCATTACTGTCACCCTAACCCGCTCACACTCACTCCATTAGTGTAACCTGAGCCACTCACACTCACTCCATTACTGTCATATTAACCCTCTCGTTTTCACTCCATCACTGTCCCCCTGACCCCCTTACACTCACTTTCTAACCATCGTCCCGAGTCCCTCACACTCAGTCCATCATTGTCAATTTGAACCCTTCAGTCTCATTCCAACACAGGAGCATTGGCACCCTCAATCTCTCCATCACCATCACCCTGATCACCTCACACTCACTCCATCGCCATTGCCCTCACGCCATCACACTCACTCCATCACTATGACGCTGACGCCCTCAGTCACACTCCGTCACTGTCACCCTGAACCCCTCAGTCTCACTCTGTTACCATTACCCCGAACGTCTCTCTCTCACTCTGTCATGGTCATCTAAACACATCACACTTACTCAGTCACTTTCACCCTCACTCGCTTTCTCTCACTCTGTCTCCATCACCCTGGCCCCATCAGACGCACGCACATTCTGTAACTGCCAACCTGTCCCACTCACATGCACTCCATCACTTTCATCCTGACTTCCTTACACTCAGTCTGTCACACTCACCCTGTCCCAATCAGATTCCCTCCGTCACCCTCACCCCTAACACTCACTCCATTCCCCTCATCCTGATCACTTCATACTCCATCCCTCACTGTCACCCGACTATTTCACACTCACTCCATCACTGTAACCTTGACCACCTCACACTCACTTCGTCACCATCACCCTGACCACACACATTCACTCTGTCACACAAACCCAATCACACACATTCCGCCCGGCATCTTGGCTCCCTCCTACTCAAACCCTCAAAGTCATCCTGCCAACTCAGACTCACGTTGTCACCCTGGCCACCTCACGCTCGCTCCATCACTGTAACCATGAACCCCTCAAACTCACTCAGTTATAAGAACCCTGACCCACTCACACTCACTCCACCACCATTACCCACCACTTCACACTCACTCCGTCACTGTCACCCTGAACCTCCAAACCCACTCCCTCATTGTCACACAGACCACGTCACACACATTCCGTCACCATCACAGTGAATGCCACACACTCACTCCATCACAGTAACCGTGACCCCCTCACACTGTCAATTTCTTCCTGACCACTTCACACTCACTCCATCACAGTAACCCTGACCTCCTCACGCACAATCCGTCACCATCACTGTGAACCCTACACACGCCCTCCATCCCAGTCACCCTGACCGCCTCACACTCACTCTGACACTGTCATCTTGACCCCCTCACACTTATACCCTCACTGTCACCCTGATCCCTTGACACTGACTCCATCACTTTCAATCTTACCCACTCACAGTCACTCTGTCACCGTCTTCCTGACCACCTCACACTCATTCCATCACTGTCATCCTGGCATCATCTCACTCACTCAGTGAATGTAACTGTGAACCTCTCAGACTCACTTCATCAATGTCACCTTAACCCCCTAACACTCATTCCGTCACAGTCACGCTTACATTCGCGCTCACATCATTACACTGTCACACTCACATCTACCCTCATGCCCCTGCACCATCACACTCATTTCCTCACTCAATCCCCCATTATTTTCTCACTACTGTGCTCCCTTACCAGTACCCCACATGATCCCCAAAAGTCACGCTCAATCTCACGCTTCATCTACCAATGTGCTGCTCACTCCCGTGCACATACCCCCAATGTAAAGCTCACTCACCCGCACACTTCACCACCATCATGCTCACTATCATGCACACTTGCTAAGCACCAAAGTCATCCCCTGACATGCTCTCCTACATTCTTACCCATTCCCCTGCACACTGCTCCAACATAACACTCACTCTCCTGTACATGCACCCAGAGTCGTAGTCACTCATCTGCACAATTCCTCACCATCAAGATCACTTCTCTGTTTGCACCTCAGTCTTTTCTCTCACTCATGCAAGTGGTGTCCTGCCATCATACTCTCTTTCCAGCTCACGCCCCAACCATCACGATCACTCCCCTGTACACTCCCCCATCGTCATGCTCACTTCCTTGCACAAACCTCCACCGTTATCCTCATATTTTTGCACATTCGTCCACCATCACTCTCACTTCACCGCACACTCCCCAACACAATGCTCACTCCCCTATAGTCTGCCACCATCACCATCACTCTGCTGCACACTCCCCGAGCATCTGCCTCATTCGCGCCAACATCAAGCTAACTTCCCCACAATCTCATCCACGTCACACTCATTGCACTGCACACTCACCCACAATCAAACTCACTACCTGCATTCTCCACACTGTCATGCTTACTACCCTGCACACTGACTCACATTCATGCTCATCCCCCACACTCTCCCCCACCCTCACACTCTCACAACCCCACCGTAGTGCTCACTTGCCTACTCGCCCCTACCATCGCACCCCCACGCAAACGCCCCCACTATCATTTTCACCCCCCACACACACCCACAACAACATATTCATTCTCGCACAAAATCCCACACCTTCACACTCATTCGCCTGCAGTCTCACTCAATGTCATTTTCATTTGCCCCTACACTCCTGCACCATCACACTCAGTCGACCTCACACTGTTCCACCCTCACACCCACTCTCCCACACGCTCTCACACAATGAAGTTCACTCTCCCACACACTGCCCCAGTGTGACACCCTGTTAACACCACACGCACCCACCATCACAGTCACTCCGCTATCCACCTTTGCACCATTACACAAACTCCCCCACGCACTCTGCTACCATCACACTCCCTCCCCCCATGCACCACTTCGTTTGCATCCACTCCTCGGCATATTCCTCCACCATTTAACTCACACCACTACACACTCACACAACATCCTACTGACTCCTGCACACACTCATCCACCCTCATGCAAACTTGCCGGCACACTCCCCCACAATCAAGCACACATCCCCGCACGCTCACCCACCATCACACTTAGTCACCCGCACAGTCCACTTCCGTCCAGCTCACTCCTGCACTTGATGTCCAACCTTCTCGCTCACTTCACCACACACTCCCCTACAGTCCCTCTCACTCCCCCCACATACACCACAATGTCATGTTCGCACCCTTGCACGCTTTCTCACTGTCATTTTCATACTCCCCGCACACTGCCCCAGTGTTGTTTTCATTCCACTGTGCACATGCCACCATCTTTTTCACGTCTCCTTGCACACTGCCGCTATCATGCTCTCACACCGCCAGACACTACCCAGTCACTCTCACCTCCCTGCACACACCCCTAACATCACACCTACACCTCTGCATGCCCCCCACCGTCACACACAATCCACTACACACACACACCCACTGTCACAATCAGTGTCCCAGATCCTTCCCCAAGGTCATGCTCACTCTCCAATCAGACACACTCCCCTGCACACTGCTCCACCGTTACGCTCACTCCCCCCCACAAACACGACTACAGAACGTTCATTGCATTGTACTCTCCCCCACCATCACACTCACTGCCCTGCACACTACTCAGCATTATGGTCATTCCCCCAACACTGCACCACCATCACACTCCCTTTCCAGCACTCTCCCCCACCGTCACACTCACTCACCTGCACACATTAGCATCATCACACTTACGCCCCCACACACTTCTCGAACGTCACTCTCCCTCCCCATGCATACTCCCACCATGCGACTCCTGCCGTTGCACACTTTCCCACTGTCACTACCCTAAACATTCACGAACCTTCATGCTCACTCCTCACACACTTCCCACCCTGAAGCTGATTCCCTGACACACTCCTCTACTGTCATGCCTACTTGCCGCACACTCCCTCACCATCACGATCACTACTCCACCCACACCAACACTGTCAGAATCTGTCCCTCACACAATCCCGCACTATCATACTCACTCCCTCTTGCTTCCCGACTGTTATGCCCACTCCCCCGTGCACTCCCCCACCATCACTCTCACCCATATGTTCCCCTCCATCAAACGAACGTTCTCATCATAGTGTCGACTCCCCACAAACTCTGCCAACATTTCACTCATTCCCCAATGCATTCTGCCACCGTCACACTCCCTTCCCAAACACTATTCCATCATCACTCTCACTCTCCTTGCACATCCCCACTGTCACACTTACTCACTAGCATATGCTCCGACCGTCACACTACTCCCCCGCACACTCCTCCACTGTCATGCTTACTCCACGACACACGCTCCCATGGTCATGCTCACTGCCTCATACTCCCGCGATGTTGCACTCACTCAGTAGGACTCTCCATAAACATCACACTCACTCCCCTGCATACTCCAATATCATCATGTTCACTTCCTGCACTCTGTCCCATGGTCACATACACTCCCGCAATCACTCCAAATTCACACTCACTCCCAAATATTACTGAACACTCTCATTCACCACCCGGCACAATTGCCCACTGTCATGCTCACAATCACCCACAATCTCCTTCAATGCCTTGCACACATCCCCACTTTCACACTCACTCCGACACACTCCCGCACTGTACACTCACTCTCATGTACTCTACCCCACCATCACTGTCTCTTCACTGCACATTCCCAAAACCATCACGCTCATTCCTCTTTCCTCTCCCTCACTGTAATGTTCGCCTCCCACACACTTCTCCACCTTCACTTTCACTCCTCTGCACATGCACCCACCATCATACTCACTCACCTGCACACTCCCCGACCATCACACTCACTCTCTCACATATTGACCCAAAATTCCGCTCATTGCCTCGCACGGTCTGCCAATGTCGTGGATGCACCAATACACTCCCCCACTGTCACTTACTCTGCTACACTCTCCCCCATGGGCAGGCTCACACATATGCACAAATATGCCAACGTCACTTTCACTCCACCTGCACACCCACATCGTCATGCTTACTCTCCTGAAAGCTCCCATACTGTCAAACTCACACCCTCACACATTCCACTACCATTGCAATTATTCCCCATATGTTTGCCCACCATTTAACTCACAGCCCCAACAACCTCCACCATCATTTTCACACCCACATACACTCCCCCATTGTCATGCTCACTCCACAACACACTGTCCCACCGACAAGCCTACTCCCCACACATATGCCCACCATCACCCTCACTCACTCACACACTCTCCACCATCATGAGCACTCCCCTGAATGCTCTCCACAGTCACATTCAGTCCCCTACACAATTCGCCATGGTCACAATTACTCCCCTGTACACGCTCCCAAAATCACACTCAAGACCAAGCACACGCCCCCATCGAATGCTCACTTCCCTACACACCGCCACAACGTAATGCTCAATACCCCGCACACTGTCCTACCATCACACACATTCCCCTGCACTCCTTCCCACTGTTCCGCTCATTCTTCCAAGCACAACCCCGCTGACACACTTATTCATCAGCTCTCTCTCCCACTGTCATACCATCTCCCCAGCAAACTTGCTTCCATCACACTCATGCCCCAGACACTCCATCATTGTCACACTCACTCCCCTGCATACTACTGCACCATCATCGTCACTTCACAGCACACTCCCTCACCATCACACTCACTCCCTCTACACTCTTCTTCACTGTCACCCTCTCTTCCCCGCACACGTCCAAACCATCATGTTCACACTCCTGCACACTCTCCCACTGTCAAGCTGACTCGCCCACAAGCTCTGTCACCGTCACGCTCACCCCCCGCACTCACCGACCAACGTACTGCCTCCCCCACCCTCACCCCTCAACGTTACGCTCTCTCTCCTCCCAAATGCCCACATTACCATGCTCACTCCCCCGCGCAGTCCCCCAACTAATGCTCAATTCTCGTTCACTTCATCACCATAACGCCTACCATGCTGCACACTCCCCACCATCACACTCACTCCCCACACACTTCCTCATCATCACATTTACTTCCCGTACACTCTACTCCACTGTGACATGCTCTACCTTTCCCACGTCAACACCATAGCCTTTACCCGTATGCCCATTTCCCCACCATCATGCACCATCATCGTCAATCTCACTTCCCCACACACTCCCCGGCCATCACACTCCCTCCCCACACACTCATACCTCATCACACTCTCTCTCCCACAAACACCCACACTCTCATGTTCACTCCCCAGAATACCTCACCACCATCGCACTCAGTCTCCCGCACACTCCACCACGGTCCCACTCAATCTCCCCGCACAGTCTCCGACCGTCATGTTCACTCCTTGTACACTCCAGCACCCTCACTCCTACGCTACTGCACAGTCTACACCGTCACGCTCATCCGCCTGGATTCTCCCTCTCCATTGCGCTCACTCACCGCACACTCCCTAACCCTAAGCATTGGTCATGTACCCGTCCCTCGTTCATTCTCTCGAACTGGCATTTGATCACATTCCCACTCAGATCAGTGAGCATCAACAATGGGTTCCACACAGTCTCCTCCTGTGAAGCAGCCTATTCTCCAATACCCACCCTTTTGCCCCTGCCACAAACGATTGTGCCTCCCCCATTATTAAATCTTTTACGACTAATGCTCTCACATTCACCAAGCAAAGATGTTTGTCCCAAGCTCCAGGTATTAAGTGAGCAACAGCATGTCACGCCTCATTCATCTTTCCTCCCCCAGCATCGGCCCGAATATGCACACCTCTCTTCCTTTCCCCACAGCAATGGAATGTAAAGAGAGGATTCGAGGAAAAGACAATTGGAGAGTGGGAGTTTGGGAGATAACGAGTGCAGAACGCAGAACGCTCAGGAGAGTGGAGAATGGAGGTAAAGTGAAATAGATTGTAAATGGAAGATGGAGTGAGAGACACAGAGGAACAGTGTGAGCATGGGAGGGAGATATGGATGGAGAGGGGAAAAAGGCTGAGAGATGAATTGTGCAGAAGTCCAGGCCAGAGTGGGGGGACGCAGAGGTGGAAGCAAGGACAGAGTGTTTTCAAAGCACTTGCTGAGTTCAGGCCCATTCCCTCCCCATCCTGTGGAGCAGAACTTGGGGCTGAGTCTGTCTCTCTCCAGCCCAGCTTCTTCAAAGCAAAAGCAAACAACAATACCATTCGCTCTACTGCTTGGCACTTTTTAATGAACATTATTGTTTGTTTACAAATTGAAGTGATGGAGTAGTCAGTGGGATGTTGCTGTTGCTCATTGGCCCCTAGGTTGAGAGAAACATTCTCATGTGTCCCCGTAACTCCACTGTGGGGTAATGTTGGACAGGCAAGAGCTACCCTCAGTCTGTTAACAGAGACAGACTGCTCCATCTCTGAAACTCTGCACTGATATGAGGGAATCCTGGATGCACTGATTAACGACTGAATTGGATTGAGTGATGAATTTAGGTAAATGGATATTTCAGCGCATTCTTCAGAAGCTGTCTGAACTTATTCTGTGTCACGGCATAAATTGCGGTGTTTGTGCAGCAACTGAGGAGTTGCAGCATGACGCCCAATTCCCGCAGATAAGGATGGAGTTGTATAGGGGAATTCGTAATGTACTGAATCCGTAACCACATAGAATACAGCAGAAATATTGACCACAGTATGATGAAATTAGCTGAGATCAAAAAAAGTAAAATGATAGATTTAATTCGATTTCTCATTTCTGGGTCGGACTGAGCTTCCCCATTGGTGGCAGCTAGGAGTCTCCTGCGGGGTCTGCTTGTCACGATAATGTGTGTGGCGGTGAGACCATTGAGCAGCAGAATAAGGAAAAAGGGGAGAGCCGGTGTTACAGTGTATTGAATGGACTGGACTGCGACCCAGACATGGGAGGAATGAACACCATCTTTTGGAGAACAAATCCAGTCACGGTTTATCATCAGATACTGAGTTGTGAGCATAAAATACCTGGAAATGTTCTTTAAACAGCTCAGCACAGTCACTGCTCCCAGAAGCACTACCGCTGTTTTCTCTCTGCAATATTTACTTTTCAGCTTCTGGCAACAAATGGCCACAAACCGATCAAAGGTGAAAGTGACGGTGAACCAGACAGAACAGTCAATGGATGCATGAACCAGGACGGCGTGGATATTACACACGGGGAGGGACGTGTAAAAATAAAACAACTCTGCATAAACAACGGGAATCCTTCTCAGCATCAGTTCGAAGGTAATGACCAGTAGATCTGCCGCTGCCATGGCCAACAGGTAACGTCTCACACATGGAGACAATCCACAATCTTTCTCACGCAGGACGTAGATTGTCAGTGCGTTAACTGTGAGGAAGGAAAACAAGCAGATTATTCATCAGCCTGGACGCAATTCTCCTAGTCTGACTGAGAACCCAGTGAGATTATCAAATGTGTCACTGTACATAGGGAATTATTACTGAAATAATTGGAGCTGCAATACCAAATGGGAAATTCTGAATTACTGACAAAATGTCACAAGCCACAAGAAACCCTCTCTCCCCAAACGCACAGGAACACGTCCATAAGAACAGATGGTTCCTGAAACATTCCCAAACACTCGATCACTCGAGAGCAGGTGCAGGTCACTTCTTTCCAGATCCTAATATGGAGGGTGAAAACGTTGCTGTTCCGAAGGATTCCTTGAAGACAAACGGAGTTTCGAAATTTCTGGTTTTTTGTCTAAGTTGTGGTCGATCCTGTGTCATAAAGGAATGTAAACGCAGGAAAAACGTAGTCAACACTTTCACTGCCTGAGGGACTTCGGAGCAGTCTCTTTTTCCCTGGAACGGGATCCTTTCCCTCGGCATCTGACCATTTCAGCAATTCATTGACGTCCGGCCATTTAAAAATAATATCCAGGATAGAATGTTCGGGGAATGTCCGTTATAAAATATTGGGTACAGAATATTCGGGAAATCTTCCACAGCCACTTTGGCACCATTCCCCATATTTTCCTCCACTACATCGGTGACTGTATTGGAGTTATCTCGTGCTCACACGAGGAGATTGAACAGCTCATCACCTTCACAAATATATTCTACCCAACCTCAATTTGAACTGGACCATTTTGGGCACCTAATTCCTTCCGAGACCTCGTCATCTCCATTTCTGGCGACCAATTAACAATGGACATTTCCTATAAGCGCACTGACCTACGTAGATACTACACCTCCTTCTACCCTGCCTCTTGTACAAACGCGATTCCTTATTCACAATTGCTCTATCTCCGTCCCACCTGCTTCTCGGAGGACCAATTACACCGCAGACAAAACCCAGTTAGCCTCCTTCTTCACAGATTACAAGTTACCTTCACACATGTTTGATAATGCCGTCCAGCGCATCTCATCCACTTCCTGAACCAGTGTCATCAAAAACCAACTGCCCCCAATGCAACAAGGACAGAACCCCTTCACCTTCCACCCCACCAACTTCTGCATACATCGAATCATCCTTTGCCATTTATGCCACCTACAAACAGACCTCACAACTTGGAATATAGTTCCCTCCTTACCCCGATCAGAGGCCATTCCCTTCGCAACTTCCTCGTCAGATTGACGCCTTCCACCAGCCCTCATCCCACTCCCGACACTTTCCCCGGCCATCGCAAGACCTGCAAAATATGCACCCACACCTCCTACCTCATATCCATCTACGGTCACATAGGATCCTTTCGCATCCGACAGAAATGTATCTGTACCTCCGCCAATGTCACCTACAGTATCCTTTACTCCCAATTTGGTCTCCTCTACATCGGGGATACTGGACGCCATCTTGCATATCATTTCAGACTGCATCTCTGGGACACCCGCAGCAATCGCTACCATCGCCCTATGTTGAGCACTTCAACTCCGCCTTCCACTCCATCAACGACATGCAGGGCCTGGCTTCTTCATCGACAAACAATAACCAGCCGAAACCTTGAGGAAGATGCCTCATATTCTGCCGTGGGACATTGCAACTGAACAGGGTCAATGTAGATTTCATTATTTTCCGTATTTCCTCTCCCCCCCCTACGTTATCACAATCCGAAGCCTCCAACCTGGCCCCTCATCCTTGAACTTTCCTTCATATTTCACTTTTTCTGGTCCGCTCTCCTCTCTGACCTATCACCTTCTACCTCACCTTCACCTGTATATCACATTCTCACCAAAATCTATGCAGGCCATAGCATTGCATTTACCTGCAAACGTGGACTCGATATCTGTCCAACACAGGGAAGTATGCAGACCACAGCTGTTAACTTGCATCGAGGTCACCCTGAGTGAAGTAATTTAGGACAACTTGAGTTTAATTTTAGTTCGCTTTCTCCAACTTTGAATGTTTATTTGGAAATACTCTTCAAATGTACAGTGAGAATCGATTGTAAAATCATGAAACAACCCCAATGACAGCATATGGACATGCAAAGGGCATGTCTGTCTTTTTCTGTTATTACCTCAAGGACAAAGTTGCAAGGAATCGCAGAAAACTGCTCTGAATCTTCAAAGGTATTCTTTGAAGAAGGAACCAGCGTGGAATGTCGTAAAGCTGGCGGCAGGGTTCAGAATGTTCCAGTTTGAACAGCTATGCTCTGCCGGCACTTTGATTCTTTCTTATTTATTCTATTTTCTGGAGAGTATTTTATTGCCAAACTATTATATTTTTAACGTGACTCCTTTTGGAAAGGAGGAAGTGAGTCTCAGATCAGAGGATCGGGAGGGGAATCAAGGCTTCAAGGTTTAAAGAAAAGTTCTGCCCGGAGACATGTCCAAGTGTGGTTTGGATACTGGGCCCCGGACAGTTTGGAGACTGTTTCTGGTGCAGTCTGGAGACTGGGCCCTGTTCAGTCTGGAGACTGGGCCAAGTGTGGCCAGGCGACTTGGCCCGGTGTTGCATGGATAATAGGCCCGATGCAGTTTGGAGACTGGTCCCGGAATGTTCTGCAGTCTGGCCCAGTGTGTCCCAGAGACAGAGTCTGCTGCGGCCTTGTCACTTGGCCCGTGTGCTTTGGACACTGGCACTGGTATAGTCTGGAGCCTGGGCCCCGTATGGCCTTGAGACTGGGCATGGTGCGGTCTGGAGACTGAACCTGGTGTGACCTACAGTCTCGAGACTAGATATTGTATAATGTCGCTAGTGATATTTGGTCCAATGGAAGATAGTAGTGGGAAGTTTTAGTTGAATCTGAGGACATGGGGAAACACTTCGTTATTACTTTTCGTCAGTATTCTCATTGGAAAATGGCAATGCCGTTCAGAATACGGAGATACAGGCTACAAGATTAGATGAGAATGATGTTCACAAAGGGGTGGTTTTCGCAATTTTAGAAGATCTGAATATATGTATTAACCCTGGGCCAGCTGGATTTATTCTCTGGTTCTCCCTAAAAGCCAGGGAGGCGTTACAGAGTCTTTGACTTCAAAATATATGTCATCATTGTCGACAGAAGACTGGAGGATATCAAAAGTTTTTCGCTTGCTTAAGAAGGGTTATCGGGACAATCCTGGTAACTAAAGGGCAGTGCGCCTTATATCAGTTATGAGTAAGATGTTGGAAAATTTTGTGAGTGATAAGATTTCTAATCATCTCGAAAGGAATAATTTGATTAGAAGTAGTCAACGTAGTTTCGTGAAACGTAGGCCGTGCCTCACCAAACTTATTGGGTTCATCAATAAGGTGAGAAAACAGGTGGGTGAAGGTAAAGTGGTTGATGTGGTGTACAAGGACTTCAGTAAAACATTTGATAAGATTACACACGATACGGTATTGCACAAAATACGGAGTTTTAGGATTCAAGGTGATTCAGCGGTTTAGATCAGATATTGGCTATCTAAAAGAAGACAGAGGGTGGTTGTTCATGGGTAATGCTCATCCGGGAGGTGAGTTACCAGTGATGTGCTACAAGGACCTGTTTTAGGACCACTGCGGCTTGTCATTTTTATAAATGATCTGGATGTGGGCGAAGATGGATGGGTTAGTAAATTTGCGGGCGACACGAGGGGAGGCAAAGTTGTGGATCGTTCTGATGAATACATAAGATGCAGCACTAGACTGAGAAGTGGCAATTGGAGTTTAATGCAGGAAAGTTTGAGGTAGTTCAATTCGGAAGAAATGACAATAATGCAGATCATTGAGCTAATGGTAAAAGTCTTGGCATTGTAGATGAACAGAGAGATCTCATTGTCCGGGGGCATACATACATGAAAGTTGCCACTCAGGTTTATAGGGTCGTTAAGAAAGCATATTGTGTGTTGGTGTTTATTTGAAGGGCGACTGAGTTTCGGAGCCAACAGGGCAAGGATCAACTGAACAAGACGCTGGTAAGGCCGCCCGTGGATTATTGCCTGTAGTTCTGGTCAGTGCATTATATGAACGATGTGAAAGCTTTGGGCAGGTTCCAGATGAGATTTACGAGAATGTTGCCTGTCATGGAAGGAAGGTCTTACGAGGAATGGGTGAATGAGGACTTACACTGTATCCGTTGGAGAGAAGAAGGTGACTTCACCGAGACGTACAAGATAATCAGAAGGTTGGATGGAATGGACAGTGAGAGCCTTTTATCCTCAGATGGTGAAGGCAAACTTAAGGAGGCATAGCTGTAAATTGAGGGGTGATAGACATCGGATTAATATGAGGTGTAGTTTCTTTAATCAGAGTGCAATAGGGGCCAGGAATGACCTGCCTGAAACAGTAATAGAGTCGCCAACATTAAGCGCATTTAAATGGGCCACGGATAGACATCTGAGCAATAATGGAACGGTGTAGGTTAAATGTGAATCAGATAATTTTCACCGTTCGGTGGCATTGAGTGCCGAAGGGCCTTTACTTCGCTGTAACTTTCTATGTTCTATGAGTGTCGGCCCGGTGCAGCCAGGAGACTAGACATGTTGCAGTCTGGATACTGGGCCTGGTGCAGTCTGGAGACTCGGCCTGGTCAGGTCTGGAGACTGGGCCCAGTGCTGTCTGGATACTTGTTGCTGGCACAAACTGGGTTGTAATTCGAGTCAGTTCTTTCTTTCATTTTTATTCTTCTGCTGGACTTTCCTTTATTATTCTTTCAAGTTTGTACCAAATACTTAAGAATCTGCACCGAGATTTCTTGTACCTATGATGGCGCGTAAGTGAAGTCATTGCAAACTTTCCGCTGCAATCATTAAACTGCACGTAACGAGGAAGCCAATTCAATTCAAATGTGAGAGAGTCACTGTCTTTGACGGTCCTTCCAAACAAACCCGCTTCTTGTGCAGTGAAATGGAGCGTCCGGAGAGAATTTTATTACTTTACTTTAAACACAAGAGGGAGAGACAGGCAGTGATAGAGTGAGGGGAAACATTTTGATTACCATTTCACTGGATTTACTCCCAAAGAACAGAAACCCAAATGCTCAAAGATGCTGAAGCATGCGCGCGCGCAAACACACATGCACGCACATACACACACACAGACACACACACCATATTCGCGCAGACACATGGAGATATTCAGCCAATCATGCGTGCCATGACATTCCGTGGCTGATCTGAACATGGCCTCACGTTTATTTCCACCTGGGAAATAACGAAGGGCAAGGGACTTTCATGTGAGAATGAGGGTATTTTGGACCGGTGAACATAATTCTATTAGTTTGATAATAGTCCTGAAAAAGGATATACCTCTTCCACAAGTTTATGTTACAATTTATGCAAGAGTAATTGTGAAGGAATTGGACAAAAACTTTCAAAAGATGATTGGGGGAAGCTGTTGAAGGTGAAAGGATTTCAGGGAAGTGGGAGTCATTCAAAAGTGAGACTTCAGGAATTACATGTTCCCGTCAGTGTGAACGGAAATGCGAACAGGAGTAGGGCACGGGACATGTCAGGGGATATTGAGGCTTTGGACAAGGAAAAAAGAAGGCATACGTCAGGTATAGGCAAGTGCTATCAAAGGTATCCCTTGCGCATATGGAGTGTAGGAGAACACTTACCAGGGAAATCAGGAGGGCAGAACAGGTGCATGAGGTAGCTTTGGCTGATGAGGTGATAGAGATTTGAAAGAGATTCGACAAAAGAGAAACTGGAGAGACATTAGGGCCCCATAAAAATCAATCAGCCATCTAATGTTTGGCTCCACAGGAGAGGAGATGAATGAGGTTTATTAGGTCTATTGTCACATGTACTCACGTGAGGACAGTGAAAAGTTTACGTCTCCACATGTGACACAATCTTAGATACAAAGCTTCCCGTCCTTCCCACCCCCTCCCTCCCACCCCTCCCCCCCCCCCCCCCCGACCTCCAAGATACAAAATCTTGGTAGATATCAGAAAAATAAAGAAAATAAAATTAAGTGTCAAACATTACGGCATTTCCTGCAGTAGTGGAAAAACACAGAAAATCAGTTCATTGTTCAACAACAGAGTCCATAAGCGTCTGGCCATGCTGAGTTCACACTCTACATCAGGACTCGACCTCCACCACTCCGCTGCCTTAAAGCCTGTTTCTGCTCGAAGGGTGAGGTCCCACACAAAAACTTCACGTCCGTATTTACTCTTGAGGCAAATGCGGAAGAGAGGAAAGTCAGAGAAATAAAACTAAGTGATCTGTGAAACGAGACCACATTACATTAGCGGAAGAGCTGACGGTCTTAAAATGCATAACCACAGGTTAAAAACCCGGGGCATGTTCAAATGTATCCCGGAATCACTGCAGGAAGCTGGGGAAGGAACTGTGCTAGCACGGGCTGAGATGTTTGTATCATTCTTTAGAGTTCTGGTGAAGGGTTACTGGATCGTTAATTCCGACTTCTCTGCACAGATGTTGCCAGACCTGTTGAACTTTCCCATAACCTTCTGTCTTTCTTACTGATTTACAGAATCTGCAGTCCTTTCAAACTTTTTTATTTGTATCATTTATAGCCACGGTGAGTATTTGAAGGCATCTAATGTGGCAACATTATTTTTAAAAAGGCTGCCAGGAAATACAGACCAGTGACTCTGACGTCAGATGTGGCTAAATGTGTATAGGAGCTTCTGGGAGACAGGATTTACATGCATTGGGAAAAACAAGGACTGATTAGAGATAGTCAGCATGGCTTTGTGTGTGGGAGAACTGGTCTCAAAAATAGTTTACATAGGTGATCAAGAAGATAGATGAAGGGCAATCAGCACACATTGTCCAAGTGGGGCTTAGCAAGCCCCAAAATTTGGCAGAGCTAGGCAATTAGATACAGCAATGTCTTAACAGTCAGAGTCATAAGGTGCTGGGAGAGATTCTCTGGGAGAGAGCAGGATGCTTCTTTTCATTGTTTTTGTAAATGATTTGGATGGGAATGTAGGAACCTTGGAACGTAAGTTTGACGATAAAACCCCCAAAATTATTTGTTATAGTGAGTAGTGAATAAGCTTCCGGAAAAGATCAGTGGCTCAGTGATTCGTATTGTTGCCTCAATGCACCAGGATCGCAGGTTCGATGCCAGCCTCAGGCAAATTCTGTGTGGAGTTCGCACATTCTCCCCGTGTCTGCCTGGCTTTCCTCCGGGTGCTCTGGTTTCCTCCCAGAATCCAAAGATGTGCAGGTCAGATGAATTGTCCATGCCAAATTGCCCATAAGTTAGGAGCATTAATCAGAGGGAAATGGGTTCGGTTGGATTAACTTCGGAGGGTCGGTGTGGACTTGTTGGGCAGAAGGGCCTGTTTCCACACTATAGGTAATCTAATCTTGATCTACTGGGCCAGTGGCTTGAGGAATGGCAGATGGAGCTTCTTTCTGTTAAATGTGAAATGTTGCAATGTCAAAGTTTGTGAGAAGATTTGTAGCTCGGGTGTTCGTTGTTGTGGTTCTGTTCGCTGAGCTGGGAATTTGTGTTGCAGACATTTCGTCCCCTGTTGAGGGGCTTTCTCAGTGCTTGGGCGCCTCCTGTGAAGCGCTTCTGTGATGTTTCCTCGGCACTGAAAGTGATTTGCCACTGTCACTTCCGGTTGTCAGTTTTAGCTGTCTGCTGCAGTGGCTGGTACATTGGATTCAGGTCGATGTGTTCGTTGATAGAATCTGTGGATGAGTGCCATGCCTCTAGGAATTCCCTGGCTGTTCTCTGTTTGGCTTGTCCTATAAAAGTAGTCCTATAAAACTACTATTATAGGACAAGCCAAACAGAGAACAGCCAGCGAATTCCTAGAGGCATGGCATTCATCCACAGATTCAATCATTTACCTGGACCTAATATACCGGCCACTGCAGCGGACAGCGAGAACTGACAAACGGAAGCGGCAGGGACAAATCACTATACGTGCCAAGGCAACAACACAGAAGCGCTTCACAGGAGGTGCCCAAGCACTGAGGAAGCCCCTTGACAGGGGACGAAATGTCTGCAACACAAATTCATAGCTCGGCGAACAGAACCACAACAATGTTGCATTTTGTTCGACAAACCAACGCAGGATTTACACAGTTAACGGTTGGGCCCTGGGCAGTGTTTTCCAACAGAGAAACCCAGGTTGCAGGCACATAGTTCTTTGAAAGTGGTGTCGCAATTCGGCAGGGTAGGGAAGAGGGTATTATAGATGCTTACCTTCAACTGACACACCATTGAGTAGAGGAATTGAGATATCATGTTGTGACTGTGCAAGAGACTGATAAGGACACATTTGGTGTACTGAGTGTAATTCTTGTCGCCCTTCTACAGTAAGGATGTTATAAACTGGAAAGGAGACAATTTATTTTAAATGATGTGGCAGAGATGGGAGCTTTTGAGATGTATGGCAAGTCTGTGATTTTGTTCCCTTTGCGTAGGAGGATGTGAGGTTACCCTACAGAGGTTTATAAAATCATAATGGGGAACAGATAGGATGCACGGCCAAGGCCTTTTCCCAACAGTAAGTGTGTCTGAAACCAGAGAGGATAGGTTTAAGGTGAGAGGGAAGATATTTAAAAGGGATCTAAGGGGCAGTTGTTTCTCACAGAGGGTTGTATGTATATGTAGCCAGCTATCAAAGGACCTGGTATTGCTGAGTATAATTACAACATTTAAAAGCCAATTGGATGGGTACATGTACAGGAAAGATTTGGCCAAGTATGTGCCAAAAGCAGAAAAAAATGGAACTAGTTCCGTTCAAGAAACATGGTAGAGAGAATTCCTGATGCTGATATTGTGCTACAGACCTCAGCAGCAGCGGGAGCATACTTATATTCAACCACGATCTGCAATTTTTTTCTTCTGGGGATAATCCCTCAGTCTGCCATTACTACCGAGGCGGTCTATGGTTCGTTGATAAGTGTGGGTGAACATTCCAGACAGAACCATGTGTACCTAAGCCTGATGGCAAGCCTTTAACCTCCGCACTTACTGCTTACATTCCAAACAGTTGGACTAACATCTGACAGAGCGGGCACAAAAATCCCAAGACCAACAGATCAACAGTCCGGCCACATTCGGTCATAAGTGGTGATGGACGGATAAACAACTCACTGGAGGCGATGGCTCACAAATATCCCCATCCAAAATAATGGAACAGCTCTGTAGCTCAGTGTAAAAGACAAGGATGTCGTATCTGCAGCATTATCAGCCAGAAGCGTTGATTCACTGATCTACCTAACCCCCGCATGATGCCCACAGCATCACAAATGCCAGTCTTAAATCAATTCGATTTTCTGCACGTGACGTGAAGAAACGACAGAACACAGTAACTTGACAAAGTCAATGGGCCCTGACATCATTCCTGCAATAGGACTGAAGACTTGTGCTACACAACAAGCCGTGTCACTGGGGAAGCTGTTTCTTTCCAGCTCTAACTCTGTTCTCTCACTGGCAATGTGGAAAATTACTAAACTATGTCCTATTCTCCAAGAGGCAAATAATTTCAATAAGAACATGTACCATACCCTCAGACTCATCACGACAGTGAAAATCGTGGAAGTTCTTCTTGACAGCTGTCGAGCTGCACAAAAACGGCCAAGCAAGGCGATCAATTGTATCAATTTGCTCCGAGGTCGAAGGGATAGACCCAGATGGAATTCATGATTTGGAGATGCCGGTATTGGACTGGGGTGCACAAACTTAAAAATCACACGACACCAGCTTATAGTCCAACAGTTTTAATTGGAAGCACTTGCTGTCGGAGGGCTGCTCCGTCATCGAGTTTTGTACTTTTGGAGTTTTTGCTTTTAACCCCGGATACAGCACCGATCTTTAGCCTCCCTATCGGAAAAAGGAAGGGGAAATACGGTCCTACCGACTCTGTCAGAGGCTTCCTTCCTAACGTCTGACAGCTTGTGACAACCTTTACAGAGCTTTCCCATAGATTGCACAGAAAGATCGGGAAACGAGTGACCCATTCAACACGTTAAGCATCCCCCATTCCAGTTCCTGAACATCTCCCTCATGCACCTCTCCCCCAAAATGTATGCATCCCTCAATGTTATCAACCATTGGAAAAATATTAAATATTAACTTCAGCAGTCCCTTCGATCCATCGTTTTGTACCCCCATTCAATGTAATGACGTCTGATCCTTTGTCTTCAAACTATGGTCCTGAGCTATCTCTTCCTATATAGCGTCTATGCATATTTCAGTGCGTTTGATCTCACAGGCGTGAGTGGGACAGAATTCTCCAAGTTCAACAGTCTCTGGGTGCAGATATTTATTCTCATCTCAATGCAGAATGTCCTGGCTGTACCTCATAATGTGGCCTCTTGTTTCAGACGTCCCAGCCAGGGGAAGTATCATCCTTGTTTCGAATCTGTCTCACCGTCACAGGTCTATATTAATTACTCAGATCTCCACTCATTTTCGTAAAGCCCTTGGAATACAGGCTCAGTTCACACACAGTATGTTCCCACAACATGCCTGATATCCCAGAGATCCTTCACTGCACTCCCTGCAGGTCAGTCTTGTCCTTTATTAGGGACAGAAATCAAAACTGCACATAATGTTGCACAATGTTAGACAAGGGTATCCACCAAATTGCAGCTGCAGTAAGACACCCTTACTCCTGTTTTCAAATTCCCTTGAAATGACGGTCAATATACCATTTATCTACCTAAATGTTGCTTTCAGTGACGAGTGTACAAGAAGATCCAGATTATTTCCAATATTACAGCTAACCATTTAGTGGGTATATGAACTCTAGTCACTGTGTCAATGCCATTCTGATCTCTGACGCCAGAACTCACAACTGTGCATGAACGTCGAAGGTCTGTGTAGATTAAAACAAGAAAATCTGCATAAGTCCCTTAAAAATAATATTTTAACCAATCCCTTTTCAAATAGCAGGCTATTGTTTCCACCAAA
The DNA here is from genome assembly GCF_047496795.1 of Chiloscyllium punctatum. Classification (NCBI taxonomy): domain Eukaryota; kingdom Metazoa; phylum Chordata; class Chondrichthyes; order Orectolobiformes; family Hemiscylliidae; genus Chiloscyllium; species Chiloscyllium punctatum. Next base: position 48,153,489 of record NC_092785.1, read on the forward strand.
GTACACAACATCACATTTACACATATTGGTCTTCATCTGCCATGTACTTGTCCATTCACCCCATTGTCTCAGTCACCTTGAAGCATTTTGATATCCTTCTTACCCACTCGCAGTCATACACCGTTTAGTGCTGTAAGCAGGCTTGGAAATATTGCACTTGGGTCCGACAAATCAACGTTTGAGGTATATTGGGAATACCTGAGGCCAAAGGCCCAATTCCTGTCACACACCACGATACGTCCACCACCAAAAATGTGTTCTCACACTCAGGGATCAGTTCAGAAGCCCCCGTTTGGACTTCCCGGTTTTCTGCCGTTCATTGAATACTCCCCTGTCTGCGTTTTTACTTCTGAGGTGCATCACCTCGTATTTTCAGTGATAGCTTGCATCTGTCATTAATTTGGCCATTCCATCTACATGTTCCTTGTACATAGACCTTCCTCCTCACCGTCAAAGAAACACTTATTAACCACATTCCCTCACCACCCTCAACATCCACATCTCCAATATTTTAGAGTACCCCAAATAGGAAGTGACACAGCACTGATCCTTGTGTTACATGTTCCCAGTCACACAAACAGCCTTCTGCCACCACCCTCCTTCTCCTTCCTCTGAGATTGTTTTGGATATAACCTTGATACCATAAGATTATAATAAATTTATCAGTTTCCCATGCGGGGCTTTGTCAATGGATTTGGTGAGAAAACCATTAAAAGAGCTCCTTGAAAAATTCCAATAAAAATCATTAGGCATGACTTCCCTCCGATAAATCCATGGTGACTGTCCTTGATGAAACATTTTGCCTCTCAAATGGAGATCTATTTTATCCTTCTTTGTATTCTCCAATAGCTTCCCTGAAAGTGATCTGATACTCACTGATCTACAGTGCCCTGGTCTTTCTGCACCACCCTTACAGTACAGTGTAACCACATCCATCCTCTAGCATCTCTCTCCTGTCACCAGATTCTATATATATATTAAAAAATTGGTCAGGTCTTTTCTTCCTTATCTCCAACAGCAGCCTGGGATAAAACGCATCCGGATAATTTTTATCCAATTTTTAGACCAGCTAAAACCATCAATCGAAGATCACATCTTGTATGAATTTGCTAAATAGCTTCCCACTCCATCTTCTCAAATTCTGTCCATGCCTCCTCCTTCACACACAGATGGTTTCTCATGGGTTCTAACTGTTTGCTTGTAATATTAATCTGCTTGATGTACTTGTGGAAAATCTTAAGACTCTCCCCAATCTTGCCTGCTACCAATTCTCCAAGTCCCTGTTTTATTCAGCCCTTTCTGTGTGAAATTTCTCGTTTTCATTGAGATTGAATTCAATCGTTGAAACTCGAGGTAACACAGGTCGAGTTCCCTCACCAGACAATCTTGCCATTTGTGGGATTAATCTGTAGAATGTCTTTTCAGTATATGTTGCCAGTATATTTTTCCATAGATCAGGACACCGAAACTTTATACAGTATTAAAGGCACAGTCTCAGCAACACTCGGCGTAAGCGAGGGAAGGCACATTTACCTTTAATAAAAGTAAATTACTGTAAATGCTGGAATCAGTACTGAAAACAAAAAATGCAGAAGACCACAGCTGTTCAGGCAGCACTAACGGAGAGAGAGCAAACAAATGCTTCAAGTCTGGAAGACTGTTCGTTATCTACATTCTGATTCCCATTAAATAAATTTAAACCGAAAATCTATCTTCATGTTTTCACATGTTTCTCCAATACCCATTTCTTCATTTTCTTTCTAATAGCGTGCTGTGGCATTCCTTTAAAAAAATCCTCCTGAATATACAATTATATCATATCTGTTGGTATCCATTGTTTATATCTGCAAGCGATATCTTCAAGAAAAAATGTCTGAAAATTGCAACTTCCGTTTCATATATGCATTCTCTTGAAGTTTGCTATTACTTTCTAAATGACCAATACCACATTTGTTATAACAGATTTAAACAGAATCCCTCCTGTCCATGACAAGTTACTTGGTCTATACTTCTCCACTTGTCCTCTTCTTCCCTTTTTGGATCGTGGAATGCATTTATAATCTTCCAAATTGCACAGGAGAAGTAATGTGTTACCCAATGCAATCAATCTGTGCATTGGCTCTCTCTCTGAAGTTTCATTATGAAGTACATTTGTTCTGTCAGACTTATCAATCAGTAACCCGCGCATGTTTTCAAACACGCCTCGTTACTAATATGAACTAATTTAGTCTTTAGTTACACAAGTCTCATGGTCACTTTGTATTTCTGGGATGTTATGTATTCCTCCACGAAGACAGACACAATATAACGAGTTAGTTTCCCTGCAATTTCTCTTTTATCAGCAATAAATTATCCTATCCATATTTATTCCCCACTGCTTAACATTTCAAGTGGATTTAAAATTTCCTTTCAATTATTGTCAGAAGCTTTTCATTAGTCCTTATGTTTCTTTTTTATTTTGCATTCTTGATGTGTTTTTTAAAGCCCTTATCAATTTCTTAGTCCTCCTTCGTTCCAATGAATCCATACTGTCTTCCATTTTTTTGATCGACTTTCCTTGATATAATACAATTTTTAACTTTGTCTGTTAATCATGGTTGTGTCACCTTACCCTTTTGCCATATGCGCCTTGAGGATATATGTATACTGTGCAACTTAAAGTGTTTCGATAAATGAAGAGCGGCACGGTAGCTCAGTGGTTATCACTGCTGCCTCACAGCACCGGGGACCCAAGTACCATTCCCGCCTCGGGCAACTGTCTGTGTGGAGTTTGCACATTCACCCCGTGTCTGCGTGAGTTTCCTCCAGGTGCTCCGGTTTCCTCCCACAGTCTAAATGTGTGAAGGTTAGGTGAAATAGGTCATTCTAAATTGTCCATAGTGTTAGGTGTACAGGAATGGGGCTGGGTGGGTTGGTGTGGACTTGTTGGGCCGAAGAGCCTGTTTCCACACTGAAGGGAATCTAATCAACAGAAATAGCCTGTCTTCCAGTGTATCTTTATGACGCACTTTTAAAATTGCCACATTGCTGCTCATGCATTCATGACTCCAGTCAGATAAACGCATTTTCATTAAAAACAAAAGTTTGTATTCAAACGTCATGTAAAATTCAATATAGTAAGATGATTATTTCGAAAGGCTCCTTTTCTGCATGGTTTTCAAACAGGTCTACTGATCACACAGCAACCTCTAAACAGCTTGATCTAGAGTTCACTGTTCAACATATTGTTCAAGGTAAGCAGCTCACAGACACTCATGAAACCCATTTTCCCAGCATTAACATTAACTTTGATTCACATTGTTTAGATGCGATTTTCATTTCTCCATAATTACTGCTGTACCCAAAATCTTGTATTTCTATTTTCCTATTTTGTAACGTACGCAGCATTTGTGTCACAGCATTGACATTGATAAATACCTCCCATCAATATTTGATTATCCTTGCTGTTTCTAAACTCCACTTTAGCAGATTCTGTGGAATCTGAGCGACGTGGGATCGAGGAAAATTAATAGCCGATTCAGTGAAATGTTTGGCCAAGGCATGTTTGAACATTGATATTATCTCGCCGCATCCTACACGGTCTTTACAAGTGTCATTCTGACATTTTCACCAATTCTCCCGGTATGCTCGTGAAGTAGAGAAGAGCAAAATATTTCAACAATGCTGTGCATTCCCCCAGACAACTGACACCGCTCTAACCTTGGTGGGAACCTTACAGCAGGCAGGTAAAATGTTGCTGCTGCTGTACAGTATCTTCGTGCGATCATACCTGGAGTAGCGTGTACAGATTTAGTCTCCACACTGAGTAAATGATATTTGAATTAACCAATAGATTGTTCCCTTAACTTATTTCCACGGTGATGATTTTAATCATAGAATCGCTGTAGTGTGGAAGCTGGTCATTTGACTCATGGACTCCGCATTGAGCCTCAGGAGACCATCACATCCCAATCCGAAACACTGCTCTCGTTCAAACATTCCGTGAAACCCTGCACTTTCCATGATTAGTGTATCGAGCCTGCACATTCCCGGACATCCTGGTTAATTTAGCATAGCAAATCCACTTTGTCTTCAAATTTTGGGACTGTGCGTCAAAGCTGGAATATCAATGGAAACCTTTGACAGACACGGGGAGAATGTGCAAACCCCGCATAGAGAGTTAACTGAGGCGGGAATTGAACACGGGTCTTTAGCGCTGAGAGGCAGCAGTGCTAACGACTGAGCTACATTGTGTCGGTCTTAGAGCTGGCCTAGATAATAAACGAGCAGCACACACATGTTTCTTTCTCGGGTCTTTTCCCACGTGAGGTGAATGTAACAACTATCACTTTACAGAATCACAGTGTGGCCGCTGACTTCCTGAAGGCTCTGCGTTGGCCCTTATCATAGATCACTTTGCAAGAAACAGATTACATTTTTGACATATTCAATTTAAACATTGCTCACTCACACGAAGATTCAGCATAACACGCAATTAGTACAAATGGCAGTGATGGGATTCAAGCCCTCAGCGACTTTCACAGTGAAGCTTACAAACAGCACCTTACGTTGCTCAGCCACACCGCCACGCAAAACTGATCCCATGAACAGGATTTGAATCGAGCTCCTGAGGACATTACTACATTTCTGGCTGCATAGGGAAGTGCACAATCACCTCAACTGAACACAACATTGTCTGATGCGGGGACAAGCCCAGCTTATGGGAGTGGGAGCGCTGTTACCATCAAACACAGGAAACACGTATAATAGATAATTAACAAAATTAACATTTGCTGTGTAATCCGAAAGAGATTACTTTGCTAAATCTAACACTTTGCTAAAATTTTAAGTAGACAGCCTAATTTTGCTGGATTCTGCAGGTAGACAGCTTGCCCTTACAAGTCTTGCAAAACTGTCAGAATCCGCAATAGTCAGGGAAAACATAAACTTCATATCAACAGCCGAATGTTCCCAGTTCCTGTCCACGAGAAGGATGAACGAAACGTAGTACAAAAAGAATAGTACAAAAAGAATATGTGAAAGTTGTGCAGCCCCTCGCATATGGCAATTGGCAAGTGTATTGAGCCCCCTGCAGAAGTTACAACAAAGCGTTCTCTTTGCTCTTGCTTGAATTTGATTCGAGTCGATTTAATTTCCACGACTGTAAACCTGGGGGCTCGTCCGGTACCCCACGACTGGGTAAGAATCCGAGTATTCCCAGGAGGTGTAGGCTCCAGCGCATTGAAGGACTTTCACTTCATCTCGGGCTGAATTGGCCCTTTCGCGTGAGAGGACTGGGAATCTGTGGATCGTCCCATCGCAGGGGTTTCAATCGAATAGGGCTGGGGTAAGAGTCGTATCTTAAGTAATCCAACATAGAGTATCATTCTAAGGGAATAAATAAAGCTGGAATAGGTTCCAGTGAACTTTCGCACAGTATTCGAGTAAACGTCAAGGTAAGGGATTGCTGTCTCCACAGTGCTTTAGAGACAGCAAGTTTAAGGGTAGTTTGAGACTTGGAACCATCACTGCCTGAGTTAGACTCGCCAAAGACGTACTGGACATGTGGTTTCTTGGTTTTCCAAAACCAAGGCATTGAGGCAGATGCGCCGAATGTGAGGAGGCACCTCCAGAGGTAAAAGCAAGTCAAAAAGGAAAAGATAACAGCACAAAGAAAGAGAGAGACAGCTGAACACTTTTCCAGTAACTTTGAAATGGGCTCTAGCAAGAGCAAACGAAAAGAGGGGACTTGGAATGGTCGACCAAAAGTACAGTACATGTGAAATAATTATGACCCAGAGTCTGTAAAATAGTTAGAATTGTGGATTAAGGAATGTGGTTTTTCGGAGGGTGATAGTTTTAGTTGAAGGCAGTTGGAAATATTGAAGTCACAATTAGAGGTGAGAGAGAAGGAGAAACGGAAGAGAAGAATAAAACCTATGAATTGGAGTGCTTATAAAATGTGGAAGGCTGAGGCTGATATCAGGGAAAGTAAATACCAAGTAAAAGATAGATCACATACGCGTATAAACACTCGCACACATGCAGACTTGCGCGGAAAACAACCTGATGAAGCTGTACTCTGCCTTAAGTCTGTTCCAGATCCTGACCATGATGACTGCCCTCCAGTCCTACAGTCCCCCTATGAGATCCACCTGCTGAAGGTTCCAAGCCAGCAGCCGCCGTCTTAGGGTGTGCTGGAGCACCGATAACTTATCGTACCTTCAACCAATTGAAGTAAGAAGCCTAAAATGAGTGTGGCCACTCCAAGACTGAAAGACATCCAGGGCCTGCTCACGATCAGTCCACGATGAATGATAAGTCAGATGGCGAGAGTACCGACGTACGATCATCTAAGCAGGTCGTTCTGCAACCACCAATGGTTGAGGTTGCAGGTCCAGAAGGGCGCCCAGTGCTGGTCCACCGATCATGGACCATAAAGGATTTGGAAAGTGCCTATGGGCAGTTGCCTGACCCACGCGAGGTTGGAGGTAATAGGTTCGCTGAAAAAGTAACAACGTTCTGTGTCCAGTTCCATCCCAGGTCACATGAGATGAGACATCTCCTGGAAAAAGCTTTGGTGCCGATATCACCAAAATCAAGTATAAATGGTCAGCCGTAAACGTCCATGCCAAATCAACCAACCTGCAAGCGTAAGAGAACAGAGACTTAAATGCTTTTGCTCTACGCTGGCAGCCGCTTGTTGGGAGGCATTCCCAGTGCGAATGGACTCGACCAAAGTTGCAATGTGTAAACAACAAGAAGGTGAGATAGTCTCCCAGTGCCCTACGCGCCTCAATGAAGTCCATAACGCCCATGGTGGATGGAGACCACCCGAGGACATGACGACAGCAGAAATTACACCGTATGCAGCACACCTGAGGAATATCGTCATCAATGGAATCAAAGACGAAACAGTCAAAAATATAAAAGACACATGTATTACATGGGACATGAGAAAGCTGAATTTGATAGAACAACATGTGATATGCTGAACAAAATGCTGGCCCAAGCAAAGGATAAGCAGAAATTAAAGATGGAACAACAAGCACATAAACCTCAGCTTACTATAATGCGAATTATCAGCCATTGGAGGAAGGAGCTGCAGGGAGAGAGACAGATGTGTCGGTCGCGGAAGAGGAAGACGAAGGGGTCATGGAAGAGGCGCTGGCAGAGGTAGATCTGGCGGGTACTTTGTTTGCGGAGCAATGGACCACTGGCGAGACAGCGTCCATCCAGACAATCCCAATCGGGTCTGGAGGCTGGACAGCAGGGTAATTGACAGGGGAATGCTGACGTGAAGGTGGGCAGCCCACAAGGTACAGGTAAGCTTCTTTCCCTTATGCTTGGCAATGAAGGCTCCCTTATGCTAATCTCTACTGCTAAACGTACAGGGGACTGAAACAAATCTGAAGGCCATATTGAGCACTGAGATTGCGAAGTACGGACTATATGTTCATTATAACTATGATGTGTATACGTCGATGCCTACCTCCGTGTTATATGTGGAAGGCACACCAGTTACCTTTTTGGTAGATACAGGGGCAACATATTCAGTCCTTAAATGAAGCTAGTTCAGAGAAACGACGGAAATAAAGATGAGTGGAAGGCCGCTGAACACAATGGGTGCATCAGAAATCGTGATATGAGAGAAATTTTCGTCACCCCAAATTTGTGAACCGAGTAATGGGGAAGCATTCCAAGCTCATTTTTGTAATCTGGATTCTGTCCTTTAAATTTGATGGCTCGGGATCTCTTCGTGAGTCTGGTTTGGATTTCCTCAGTACCCCAAGTGTTTGCATGTAATTCAAAGGGAATATCCACCCGTGCAGGCTGTAAAATACGACCCACGACCCCTGATGTGTCTATGAGTAGCGATTAAGCCAAAGAGAGAGAAGTTCAGTGAGTGATTCACTTGCCCTGGAAATAAGTGACTATTAACACCGATTTTCTTGCTGGGGATTTTCTTGCACTGCACATATACACCACGATGGCCCTGATGAATCATATGGAAAGGATTGGTTCAGGAGGTTCGTTAAACCAGATCATTTGTTATTGTGCGAAACCTATTGGAATGATCACCAGATGGGCAGTCAATGTGAACTTATCTAAAGTATCTGTAACGGCAAGCAGACACTTAATTTTTGATGTGTAAGGCTCTTTTTCCTCACGTGTCATTGACGAAGGCGTCCAGCGACAGGTGGCAGGAATTAGGACCATGGCTGCTAAAGGCATAAAGGTTGGGACTTCAGGGACGATGTGGGTATCTGGTTCAATGCAGATATGCAGACATATAGGAAGAAAATAAATTGGCTCACTCAGGCAGATCGCACAGTCCAAATAACCCCCATTAGTCCTGAAGAGCTTTCGAGGGTAGACTAGCGTTTCCCTAAGAAAGAAGTCTCGGACTCAAGATTAAAAACGGCTTATACTGAGTTGTGGGCAAAAGGCAAACATGGTGTGGGGCTCATACGAGGCTGTGAACCCCTAAGAATAACCCTGAAGTCCGAGTATCGTGCTTGCAGGGCAGAATAACCGTTAAAACCCGAGGCCATAGAAAGGATTACGCCAGTCTTTAAATCTCTACCAATGGCTGGAGTCATAATCCCCTGTGAAAACTCACCGTTGAGGACCCCCATTTTTCCGGTCAAAAAGGCAAACATTCCAGTTGAACCGGAGGAATGGAGGTTTGTTCAAGACTTGCAGGCTGTCAATAACGCTGTTGTCCCGCATGCCCTAAGTATTCCCAACCCCTGTACAATAGTAAATCAAGTTACACCGGACAGAAAGTGGTTCTCTGTTGTGGATTTAGCAATGCCTTCTTTCGTGTACCGGTACACGCAGATAATCAATTCTGGTTTGCGTTTTCATTCAAAGGGAAATCATATAGCTTCACAAGACTTTGTCAAGGTTACTGTGAGTCCCCTATTATATGTAATGAAGTTTTATGCAGGAGTCTGGCGACTCTAGTTTTAAGCCTGGGGTCAGCGCTTCTGCAGTATAATAGCAGGACTGACAGAGGAACAATGTGAAAAGGATGCACTCGTATTGTTCTGCCAGCTAGCGAGGTAAGGGCAGAAAGCTAGTCTCACAAAGCTACAATTTGTGCAAAACAGATGAACTTCTTAGGTCACTTAAAATCTGAACAAGGGAAGGCCATTGATCAAGAGAGAGTTCAAGCAATCCAGCAAATTCCGAAGTCTCAGACGAAGAAACAAGTGTTATCCTTTTTGGGCATGTGCTCCTACTGTAGAATGTTTATTCCACAATCCGCACTCCTGAGATGCCCATAAGTGACATAGCCGATGAGAGAAGATTTCAGAGCCTGAGTCCGTTGCAATGGACCCCAGAAACCGAGAGTACATTTGTTGGATTAAGAAGGCGCTCCAAACTACACCAACACTGGGGATTCCGAATCCAAACAAGCCTTTTGTAAAAACTGCAGATGAGAAGCGTGGCTGTATGACATCTGTGCTGTTGCACGATCATGGGGGAAATTTGAGGCTGGTAGCTTATTTTTCGGCTAAGCTGGACCCCGTAGCGGCAGGATTGCCTAAATGCCTGTGAGCTATGACTGTAGCTGAAAAGGCTGTTGTAGCATCCAGGGACATAGTCGGTTCTGGCGAATTAACCCTACTGGTCCCACATGCAGTATCCTGACTGCTTTCCGAGCGAAAGACAGCACACATGTCGGAAGCAGATTGGCTCGGATACAATACTGCGTTATTGGAGATGCCTAACATTACACTAAAGCGATGTAACGTCCTTAGCCCTGCTAGCCTTCTCCCCACATAAGGAGGCAGAGACCCACATGCTTGTGTCGCTGTGACGAATGAAGTTTCCACCCTAGAACACATTTGCAGGATTCACCACTTCAGAATCCGCATATGGAGGTTTTTGTGAATTAGTCAGCATTCAGGAGCAAGGAGACAAGCCAGAATTGTAGTCGGAATGCTGGAGTGACTACCGGCGAGGAAGTCAAAGCGGGATTACTACCTTCTCATCTGTGAGCTCTAGCAGTGCTGATTATCTTGACTGAGGCATGTAAGTTGTCTAAAGGAAGACAGTGAATGTTTACACCGATTGCAGATACGCATTTGGGGTGGTACATAATTTTGGAATCCCGTGGAAACATAGGGGCTTCTTGAGCTCCACCAGAAAGACCGTCACACAACGTGACCTGATTTAAGATCTCGTGGAAGCGGTTGTATTGCCTAAATCAATCGATGAGTGTAAATATGAAGCCCACACGAAACAATAACGATTTTATTTCTCAACGCAATGCAAGTTCAAGGTCAGCTGTAAGGACGGCAGGGCAGCAGTGATCAGTTTGACATGTTAACGAAAAAAATTGTACCCCAACAGCAAGATGTACGGGAGTTACAGTCACGGACCTCGCTGGAAGAAAAGCGGGAGTGGACAAAAGCAGGGCCCAACGTGAGTTAAGAGGGATGGTGTGGCCCCAATGGTAAAACCTTGCCTACCACGATCATTATTTCTATTCTATGCCAAACTGACACACGGAAAGGACCATGTGTCAAAAGGGGGATGCATGACAGTATTTTGGCACAATGGTACACGAATGGATTTAATCATTACTTCCACAAATATTGTTGTAATCTGTGCTACTAATAATGTGTAGAGGGGAGTGCAGATGAGTCAGGCAGCACAACCCCAACCCCAAAGACCCTTCGAACATTTACAGATGGATTTTATTGAACGAACACTCAGCGAAGGGAAAGGTAAATGTTAATATGTATTCCACATGGGTGGAAGCGTTCCCCACTTCTAAACATGATGCCAGTGCAGTAGCCAATGTTTTGCTGACTTTAATAATTCCGAGATGGGGCAATTCTGAAAGGCTTAGTAATGAGAATGGGACACCATTTGTCAATAATGCCCCACAGCAAATCAGTGATTATTTGGGAATAAAGATGATACAACACTGTGCCTATCACCCAGCGAGCGGTGGGGCAGGGGAAAGAGAAAATGCTACCCTAAAAAACAATTTGACAAAATGCTGTGAGGAACTAGGGGTGACATGAACAAAGTCACTTCCAATTATGTTAATGTATTTGAGATCTAGGAGAAAAGGGAGAGCTAATTTTATTCCGTTTGAGATTTTGTTTGGTCGGCTACCAATACAGGAATTAGAACAAGACCCACGGTAAGACAGATAACAGACCACTGTGAGGGTGAAATGTTGTGTTAGTGTATGAAACTCTCTACACTTCTGTTTCAAATTCGGAATCAAGTGAAAGCAGCGCAACCCAAACCAGCAGAAGGGAAGCTGCACGATGTAGAACTTGGAACCTGGATATTGGTGAAAGACCTCAGGATGAAAAACTGAAGTAGACGGGGTGGCTGGGACCGTTTCAAATGCTTCTCACGACACAGACAGCTGTTAAGATCGCTGAAAGAACGATGTGGATACACGCCAGACATTGCAAACGTGCAACTGAGCCTGAGGAGACATCGGAAAGCACCGGAACCAATTAAGTGCAAGTAGTAATTAGAAACCTCGTACGCTCATGGGGATGCCCCAACTCGCACTCTTAGTAAGCGCCCTGGTACAACTGGTGCAAGAAAAACTTTCACATGCGACCCTTGGCCGTTTACAAACGAGGATGACAATAATGTGGATTATCAATATTTATGCAGGGATTCTGCTGGCGCCAGTGACTGGCAATTAGAAGTAGCTACCACGGCTACAGGTACACCTGACCGAGAACTGGGTAGGAGGTGCCTGGGCACGGGTGATAATATCCAAGACTCAGAAGAGCGATAAGGGAGTCTGGTGAAATGGATAGAACATTCTCTGAAATCGATAGGCAGGTGAATATAGTGGCTTAGTCACTCCCTACACCCCCGCCCCGAGATGCAGTGCAGAAGGTCCTCCAGAAGATAGGAGCACTGGGGCATGGCAACTACACAAACCAAATCATGGACCTCACCCCAAGCAGGGCAGAGGGCATTAATGTCACGCCAGAACCTGGAGGGAGTGGTCCGCTAACTCGGTAGTGGAATTGGCCCTGCAGGATGTTGATGGCGTAACTGCGACGCCAATAGGTTCGGAGATGCGAAGGAATATTGCTAGATATGAAGGGAACAGAGCATGTGCTTTGGCCCTAATACAACACCGGAAATTAGACGTTGACTACTTTGATACACGCCAGCCATTGTTGGCTACACTGCCCAACGGTGACTGCTGAACGAATTACAGAGAGCCTGGCGAGAAATGCGAGCTTTGTGCTTCCGTGGCGGTGACTACCCTGTCCCTGATAAGGGGAGAAATTATGGCAAACGTCGCGCCACCCACCGAACTCAAGTCCAACTGCAGTCCCAATGCTGACACGCTTCTGACCACAGCCTTCCATATGGTGAAAGGCAGTGGACAAACGGGTATTTGCACAAATGGCTACCCTTCCTTTGGGGAGGATTGGGGATATTGGATCCTACACATTCTACTACTTGTACGACTGGCGATACTCATAATGCTTTGTATAGGACCCTGCTTGTGTACCTGGCTATGCTGTTTGCTTATGAGTGCAGTGGGCTTCCAAATGGTAAAACATTCAGTGGCCCCACAACAGGAGGATCCGATTGCGAGGACCACACCATACCGTGACGGTGACGTGTATGAGGTGTGAAAATGGGCTGTGTACAGAGCACACAAGGCAAGTGATGATACTAACGCATAGCAGTGTAAAAGTTAGATGGTGTCTGAGGAAAGGCCTGGTGCTACCTCAGCAATTTTGACGTATAATTATCTAACTATGTATGTTTTTGTTGTTGTTGTTTTTGTCATTGCTGTAAAATACCAAAAGGGGGGAGATGTAATGGAATATTTGCCAAATTAACATTTGCTGTGAAATCTGAAAGAGAAAACTTTGCTAAATCTAATATTTCGATAAAACCAACACTTTACTAAAATTTTAAATAGACAGCCTGACATTGCTCGATTCTGCAAACAGACAGCTTCGCCTTGCAAGTCTTGGAAAGCAGTCAGATTCAACAGGAGTCTGGGAAAACTACGCAATCATACCAACAGCAGAATGTTCCCAGTTTTTGTCCTTGAGCGTGTAATAAGGATCAGTGAAATGTAGTATAAAAATAATATGTGCAAGTTGTTCAGCCCCTTACATGCAGCATCTTGCAAAGTGTATTGGGCCCCCTGCATGGGTAACAGTAAAGCTTTTTCATTCCTCTTGCTAGCATTTGAATAATGTTGATTTAATTTCCATGACACACGTTCAACAAGTAACCGTCTCCTTCTGCGCCATGAAGTTGGATCAACAACCTGATGGAACAGCAACATGGCATTTGAGAGAGGTTTAACAAGGAATAGCACATGTGAGGTGCAGACGCTGCTTGGTTCTTCACCCCAGATCAACCTGTTTATTAAGGAGGAACTTCAATAAACTAAGCCACAGCGTCACGTTAACCTAGGAGGGAGGGGTAAGCAGGTTGATCCAATACCTCATAATGTTTGCAAGAATGACAATGGTCTTGTTTTAGGACTCAGCAATGGAAAGCAATTATACATCAAATTCAGGAATCCGTTTCACTTCTTGAACCTGGAACACAGGAACAGCAGAAGGAGACTATTTGAAACTATTACAGCAGATGTAGAAGGAGGATGTTTCGTGTCTGGATCCTGACATAGAGTTTCAGGAAGAGACCAATCAGTACCTACGCACTCCAACACAGGACCCATAATAGACCATGCAGGACCTAAATTGTGTTACACAAAACAGGATGAGGCTATTCAACCTTCTAAATGCTGCAACACAAGAACTGGAAGAGGTCATAAAGTTATTTTGAATTTTCACACTAGTTTAAGGCTATTCAGCCGATTGAGTCAATTGCACATGAATAGCAGACTGGCATGAAAACGTTTGAGATTTTTTTTATGTGAACAGGAGGGGGCAATTCATCCACATTTATGTTCTATGGGAACCGGAGAAATCCAATCACACCGTCGTTGCGATTTTAGGGATATAGGAGTAGATGTTCAGTTTCTCCAGCCTGTTATGAAGAAACACGAGGAGACACTTCAGCCACTTGAAACGGTGCACTGCTGCAGCAAGTTTCCATGTGCACCCAGCCCTCTCATGAAGAAAAAGCAGAAAGCATTCATGTCTTGAGTGGCTTGGTCAGGAACAGGAGCAGGAAATTCAGCCCTTTGAGACCATAATATAGGAACAACAGGACGACATTCAGCGTGTCAAGACTATAATGTAGGAACACCAACAAACCCATTCAACACTCAAGTGTGTAAAGTAGGAAGAGAATGAGTCCAATCAACCACTCACACTTCTTTCATGGCAATTGGATATGTACTGTTTGCGGGCTTGTGCCTGTTACTCAGGAATTGAAAGGGAATGTGGAGATTGTAGAAAGGGAAGAACTTCGAATAACCAATTTCAGAAGGGAATGAAAAATAGTGAGCAAATTATTGGAATTGAAGTCGAAATGTTAGATTCTGTTAGTAAGGTGATTATCAAAGTCAGCCCTTAATCCATCCATAACAAAATAATTTTATGTTGGATAAATTATTCTTGAATTATTTAGCTGAGTTTCTTTTAATGTGACAAGCATGGTGGATAAAAGGGATCCGAGAGATGCATCATATCTGCCCTTCCAGAAGGCATTGCATAACGTGCATCATAAAAGATTCAAACGCAAGGTAAGAGCACAGAGGGTAAAGAAAATATAATTTCTTGGAGAGAGGATTGGCTGACCAATAAAAAAAAACCATGATGTGGAGGTACTGTTATTGGACTGGTTTGGACAATGTCAAAAATCACACGACACCAGTATAAAACTGAACGGATTTATTTGAAAATGCTAGCTTTCAAGCCCTGCTCCTTCATCAGGTGTTAGTAAGATAGGAAGGCCTTAAAACAGAATTCATAAGGAAAACACCAAGAGCTCATACAATTCATGCACATGACATGAACACATCTAATATAGCTCTTAAACATTTCAACATTTAGAATGGAGGGACAGATTTTTCTTTGATGATGAGAATCCAACAATTTTCTTCAAGTCAATGCCTGGAGATAACTTCAAGTATTATCGATGCAAAGTGCGTGAAACCTCCGGTCTGATAATGTATCTTAAGCGTGAGGTCTTGTTTACAGTCTGTCGTGAGTTAAACCGGCGTCAGACTGGCTTTATTTCCTACATAGGAGTTTAAAAATACAACATTGACTGTTGACAAATTGCGTGCTTTTTGAACAAAATAGAAAGCAGCTGAAAAAGCAAACCTGCGAATCCGAATCCACACTGCAGGTTGACATGTATATGCGTGTGAGTATAGCGGGGGTGGAGTGTGTCTGTGGGAGGGGTTGGAGGGATATATGTGTGTGTTTGTGTGTGTGTGTGTGTGTGTGTGTGTGTGAGAGAGAGAGAGAGAGAGAGAGACTGTGAATTTGAGTGTGTGTAAGGGGAAAGTCAGATTATGTATGTCTACATATAAACACAGACAGATATAGCAGATACCTTTCCCCGTACTCACTCTGTAATTTCAGAGGTTCCATTCTCTGCAGCCTCTGCTCCATTTGTTGTTCAAGTTACACACCCAGATGCTGTAGTTACAGTCTTCATGCTTAATCCAGAATTGGATCACCAAGTCCTCAGGTCTGCCTGAATGTCTGAGACAGCTTACAGCACAACCTCCAGCAAACCATCCCCAACGCATCGACTAACTTTTCAATAACAGGAATCAGGTTGAAGCCCATCAGTCACAAGGTAAATGCCTATTTCTTTAAAATACCTCCTCATGTTACTGACCACATTGTCAGCTGAGAAGACAAACACAGGCTTGCGGTGGGCAGCTACTGACCAACCTTCAAAGACGTGAGTGAAGCTGCTGCGCACCCTGTCCAACATGGAGCACCACACGACCAACACCGGGAAGTGAACAACAGCCTGACAAACCTCATGTAATTGTTTCTGAGCCTCACGATGTCAGCACTCGATACATTCGGAAGCCAAACACCCAAGGTCAGGGAACGAAATAGAGGAACAGAAAGATTCGCGTTAAAGATAGAAAGAGACCATTAAGATAGAAATAGAAAATGTTGAAATATGGAGGAAGACCCAGGGGAGTACGTCTAATTGGAAGAGTGAGACCTTGATAGATCCAATCACAAGAATGAGAACGTTGAATAAAGGCCATGCCTCACAGAACAAACACAGACGGTCTTAACTGAGATAGTTTGACAGCTTAGCATGGAGAGCAGTGCACACTATGCTCGTGTAATTCTTAGTAAGGTAGACTATCTGCCCAGCATAGGGAATATTGAAAACCTTGGACAATATATTCCTGCTACATGTGCAATAGATATATGTTGCGCATGGGAAGATTTGTAGTCCATACTGTAAATGACGGTAAATGGGGCTCCCAAAAATTTATATTTCTGTATCTCCATGCATCAGCTCGATGCAAGGTTTTTTTTAATAATGCATGTGTGTGTCTACGACTGAGGTGATGATCAATGTGAAAATCATTGTCTAAGGTAGAACACATATGGAGAATACCATTTTAAATATATGAATTACTGCAGGGATTGGGATGATGGACAGAGAGGGAGTGAGAAATGGTTCATGGACAGATGTGAGGATATGCTTGAGAGTATTAAAGTAAAGGCATTGCCAGACCAATAACAACATACATCAGTGCGCAAAGGAATGACAGAACGATGGGGAATCTTTTTGAGAGTTCAGATAAGATCCACATGGAATCGACACAGATTTACATCTGCAGGTTTGGAACTGGGAACATTAGTAGCTGATTATTGGCTTTATTAAGACTGTCTATCATAGCAGAAAGTTCAAATAGCAGATGGCATGAGCCAGTGAAGTATATCCGACAAGAGTCAGTAATTACAATTAGGAGTGGGCAGTTTATTATAATAGGAATCAAATCAATGCCAAAGGGATCATAGTTGTCATTTATCTGTTTCAGCCTCCGATATTGGTCAGGGATGGGATGCAGTCAAAGGAAGGAAATTCAGTTTGTAATCAGAATACAAAACAGTGCTCTATGCTCCCAATATTTAAATATCAAGGGTAGTGATACAATGAAACATGGTTCACAGGTAAAATTGAGTAGGTCAACATAACACTGCCCGAAGCAACGAAGGAGATAGTGAATTATCAAGGATGCAGTTAGTGGTGGTTTGCAAAGTGATTATCTGAATCAGAGTCTCAGCAGGAACAATAAGAGCGGCAAGGATGGTAGTGTCAATGAAAAGAATAGTGTTAGAGTCAAACATGATTTATAGAATCAATGACTAAACTGTAAGACTGACCAGAGACACGAAAGAAAGCTCGAACTGCATAATCAAAATATTGAATAATGTAAAGTGCATATTCGATCCAACATGATAATGACCTTCGATCATGATATGTGAAGGGAAGCTAAATATCCCAGTATAAACTTCGGTCCATTGTTGGAAGATTCCGTCTTATATTCTCAGATTCTGTTCAATTGTTGGAACATCCTAGTCTAACGTTCTCAGATTGTGATCTCTCCAGCCCCTCTCTGTGGAGCTGCTAATTCCTGTTAGTACTGTTGGTGATGCTCCGCTCATCCGATGGGTTAACACATTGAATGGAGCCGACTTATGGTTAAAAGATGGAAACCCTCCACTGGAATGCTTAGATTATTTAGAGATTGACATTAAGCACCGTCACCAAAGGACTAGGTGAAATTAACCCCTTCCTTACATCACTTTACGTATCACAACAAAAGGAACTTTTCCTCGATCTGGATGGAATGGACGAGGTTGGCTGACCATCAATTTTCAATATTTTAAATCATTCCTCCCTGTATGTAGTAGCACTGTCAGAACACTGCAGGATTGTTTATGACAGAGATAAAATAACAGACCACCTGCACAAACTGCCTGGTGGGCATTTTCTCGAGACCGTAAAATAGGGTAACAAGATTTATTGCCCATTGCCTTTTGTAATTTCATTCCTATTGTTAAGTGCCCTTTTACCAATCGTTCCAAAACCTCGAGGAATCATCCAAAACATTAAAATTGCTGCTTAGGAACAGGAGGAAGCAATTCTGTCCCCATGTGCCATTTGCAGAAGGATAGGAGAAGGCCATCAGCCTCTCTTGCCTGTTATACCAGGGTAATTCAGCTTCTCGAGTCTGTTACAGAGGGACAGAAGGAGGCCATTCAGCCCCTTGACCCTGTCACAGAGGAACAGGAGGAAGCCATTCTACCTGTTTGGTCTGTTATGCAGTAAATATAAGTTTTAAAATACTTATGGAGAAATTAAACCTGACATAAATGTTAAAGCTTGAGTAAGGACAACTTTGTACGTTTTAGGCTGGCACTTTGAAAAGATGCTTGAGAGAAGCTATTGGCATGATAGTGGGAGGCCTTCACAAATGAGATTAAAGAGTCTAGCCACAGTATACTTCTTTTCAAGAGGAGGGTAAGGCTGGTAGGTGGAGAGAATGCTGGATGGCTAAAAGGATGGGCGTTCTGGTCAACAAAAAGAAAGAAGGATATGATAGGTGTGGGTAGTAAAGCTCCACTTAATCCATCGAGCTGTACAAGGGCAGTAGAATAATACTCAAGAGGGAAATCAGGAAGGAAACATGGCGACATAATATGATTTTGCAAAATATGGGCAGCAATGATCCAAAGAATTTCTGCGAACATATTAAGGTCAAACGAGTAACTGGGAGAGACTAGGCCCTCTGAAGGTTCAGCAAGGCGACCAACATGTGGGACCACAGGATTTGGGGAGACACTAAATAAATATTTCTCGTTCGTATGTACTGTGGAGATGGATACGTGATGCAGATAACCTGAGGAAATGAACAATGATATCTGACAAGTGTTCCTATGACAGAAAGTGAGGAGCTGTCCATCTTAAAATGCATTAAGGTGAATGACTCCCTGTCTTTTTTCCCTTTTCTGCAGGGGTATTTCCCCCGTGTCGTAACAGAATCAAGTTTCGGGAATGTGCTTTATTCTTGATGCTACTGAAATAACTCCACAGCGGCCGGCATCACCAGAGAGAGTAATTGACACTGATCCAACTCTCTCAGCGGCAGCTCTCAGGGTGACATAACCATTGACACCCTGTTCATTTTTTTGACACTCCTGTTCTTTTTTCGTGCGTGTGCAGGTGTGAGACAGTGAAAGACACAAGGTGTACAAATCTTTATTCCATTTCCACGACCAGGAAGAAAAGAAACACCCAAGTGGTCAGTGACCAGCAGTGCCCTGAACACCAAAGGGCAATTCTGCGTGATCAAACGGTGAAGGGGAGGGCAGGGATTAAATCAAAATAGAGTTGGAACTCCCTGTCTTTAAAGCCACTCCTGGATATGCACGCAGAACGTAGTAGAATGAAAGGCATGCAGGTTAGTTTGGTTTTGGAGAAGCATGAAAGATCTGCACAATATCGAGGGCTAAATGGCCTGTACTGTTCGATGTTCTCTGACCTAATCAGATATTTCACGTAACCCATTGGGAAGCTTGGAAAGTAATTGTTCAGCCTCTCGCTGAGATACTAGTATCATGGACAATCGCAGGTAAGCTGCCAGCAGAGAACAGGGTGGCTTATATTGTGCGAGTTTTAAAAAGCAACTGGGAAGGAAAAGCCAGGAACTGTCGACCGGTCTGCCAAATGTCATTGGTAGGTAATTTGCTCCAGGGGACTCTGAGAAACTTGTTTTTTGAAAGCCAAGGACTGAGCAAGATCATCAATATGGCTTTTTGTGGGAAATCATATTTCACTAATTTGATTTAGATTTATGAATATGTGACGAAGTACATTGATGAACGGGCGGAAGTATGGGTTGTCCATATGGTCTTCGGTAAGGTGTTTAAAAAGATTCCTCATGGTAAACTGGTAGCACTTGTTAGGTCACATGAAATACAGGGAGAGTCTTGTACCGAAGGTAAGAGATGAAGGAAATATTTGCGGAGAGGTTTTCTGCTGAGTACCATAACGATCTAATGAATTTTGTAATGAACATAAATGATTTGGATGTGAATAAGGTAGGAATACGTCGTGGGTTTGCAAGTAATACCAACATTGGTGATTTAGTGAACAGTGAAGATGGTTAACTCAGAGTACAACGGGACCCTGATCAGATGAGCCAAAATGTCGAGGACTTGCTAATGTTATTTATAGTCGACAAACTTAAGGTGTAACGGTTTGATAAGGCAACTGGGGGCAGAAGTTATAGGTAGGATCATGGGATATATTGCCAGCTACATACACCAAAATATAAATCATGGCAGCTCTGTTGAGTAGAAACAGGCCATTTGGCACATTGTGTGCAGACTGACCCGCCAAACAGCATCTCGACTAATACAGCCATGTATTACCCCAATAACCTGACATTTCCCACAGCCAATCCACCACAACCCAGGATACCGCGCAGCAGTTTAGCAAGGTCACTGCACATTTTGGACTGTGGGACGAAAGCCAAAAATAGTGTTGAAACACACACAGACCCAGGGAGAATGTTCCAACACCACACATGCAGTCACCCAAGGTCGGAATCAAAGTTAGGCCCTTGGTGCCGTGAGCCAGCAGTGCTAACCAGTGAGCCACATTCTACCCCCGTGACCAGCGTAGCATTCTCCTACTTTCTCTGGAACCCTCACATCTGTTCAGATGATCGCGAGTTTCAGTGGAGTACTTTCAGCATGCTCACCTTTTCTCTCGCACGACGATTTACATTACCCCTCCCAAACTTTGATGGACAGGGCCTTCAGCTGAAACTGACCCATGTCTTGAACTTCTGCCCTCACTCCCTCCCTCCTTCCTAGATTAAGTCAATCATTACTACTGTGGTATGCACAATAATTGACGATTGAAAAATAAAACAGAGTGCATATGCTGGAGATCTGAAACAAAAGTTCTTCTTATGAAGCGTCCTCAGGTTTGAAATGTTCGCTCTGCTTTCTTCCTTCAGATGTTACGAGTCCTGTTGAGTTTTGCCAGCAATTTCTTGCATATCTAACGCCCTGCTTACAATATGCACAAAATTTGCACGTTTGACATTGAGCATTCTCAGAATATAAAGAAACTCCCACCAGTATTTGTTTCTTCTTGCTTTTTCCAAACTCCAGACAAAATGTTTCTTTATATTCTGACCACCGTGGGCTGTGATAAGATTGATTATAGCTTCACTGAGATGTTCCCTGAGGCCTTCCTTGATGTTAAGATAAATTCGCTGCATCGTGTTTGTAGTTCTCAAGGGGAATGGTGAGATTCTTCCCGGGGCTCCCCTTGTTCTGGCTCAGTGGAGAATCACAATGATCTCCCTACAATTATGTACGTTGCTCCCTATGCCTGCTCTAATATTGGAAGCAAATTCAGAGCAGGCAGACATGGTCTGCTGTCATAGCACTCACTCCTGGATCGAGGGGAAGGAGAGGTTCTGCCTGTGACCCTTCTCACCCGAGAGGAGCTCATGCCCATGCCCAAAGGCTTAGGGAGTGCAGAAATGTTACCCTGCCTGCCACGTACAGGCTCAATGTCAGGGGCTGTGCAGGTTATCTCCACATGACTGTGCTTGTCACAGTGCACTATGGGGTTTCAAAGAATGCACAGGTTCCTTGGGATGCTGGGTAATTCCAGGCTCCACTGTGGTGGGAATTTTGTGCAATAAGAAGTGGGGGAAGGCCGATGTGATTCTCATACTGAGGACTCAAACAACAATTAATTTGTGAGTTTGGTGAGATCCGCTCAGCCTCATGTTAGAAATCTCTCCTCAATCCAAATCAACTGGCACTTTGCATAAAAACATTAAGTACTAAGATGAATCCATAAGAACAGAAGGAATTGGAGCAGGAGTCGGCCATCTAGCCCCTCAAGCTTGCACTACAATAACGTCAGGGCGGATCTTTCCATAGACTCAGCTTCCCTTACCCGCCCTCTCACCATTTCCCGTGATTCCTTCACTCTTCCAAAATCTAGCTTTGCTTTAAAAGCATTCAGAAAACTAGCCTCAAGTACTTCACTCAACAGGGTATTCTACAGATTCAAGTGAAGATGTTCCTCCACAACTCTGTCCAAAATCTGTTCCCATTCATTTTCAGGATCCCCCGAGGTGCTAGTATCACCCAACAGTCAGAACATCCTCCCTACTATTACCGTATCTACTCCATTCACAATGTTATGTTAGCATAAATCCACAATCATTCTTCTAAGAACCCATGAGTATAGTCCCAATCTACTTAATCTCTAATTATTATTCAACGCTCTCAATTCTAGATCAGCATAGTGTAACTCTTCTGCACTCATCAAGTGCAAGTATATTCTTTCTCAAGTAAGGATTCCAAACCTGTATGCGGTACACGAGGTGTGGCGTCATCAGAACCATTTACAGCTCCAGCATAACCTTTCTCTTTTTGAAGTGTATCCATTCAGCAATGAAGGATAATATTCTATTTGCCTTCTTCGTTATCTGCAAATCAATGTTTTGTGAGTCCTGCACAAGGAAAACCAGGACCCTCTGCATAGCAGCATGCTGCAATTTTTTACCATATAAAAAGTTGTCCAGTCTACTGCTATTCCTGCCAAAATGATGAACTCACATTTAACAACATCGTACTCAATCTGTGAGACCCTTCCCCGCTCACTATACTATACCACTCTGCAGATGTTCAGTGTCTTCTATACACTTCACCCGCCCACTTATTTTAGATTAGATTACTTACAGCGTGGAAACAGGCCCTTCGGCCCAACAAGTCCACACCGCCCCGCCGAAGCGCAACACACCCATACCCCTACATTTACCCCTTACCTAACATTACGGGCAATTTAGCATGGCCAATTCACCGAACCTGCACATCTTTGGACTGTGGGAGGAAACCGGAGCATCCGGAGGAAACCCACGCAGACACGGGGAGAACGTGCAAACTCCACACAGTCAGTTGCCTGAGGCGGGAATTGAACCCAGGTCTCTGGCGCTGTGAGGCAGCAGTGCTAACCTGCAAACTTTGTCACACACGAAATCATCCACGCAATACCCTGATCAATGCACTTAAGATCCTCCTTTTCAATCAAACAGATGTCATTCTTTGTTAGGAGATCTACCCTACTTCATTTTTAGTTTTGTATAACATCCCTTAATCTACAATCAGGTGGATGTTCAGTTCTCAGTGTTGGTCGCCCAATCACCATGTTTCTCCAGTGGTATTAAGTCATATACATTTCTTAATCCTTTTTGAGAATATAAAATAT
This sequence comes from Chiloscyllium punctatum, assembly GCF_047496795.1. Lineage (NCBI taxonomy): Eukaryota > Metazoa > Chordata > Chondrichthyes > Orectolobiformes > Hemiscylliidae > Chiloscyllium > Chiloscyllium punctatum. Next base: position 48,176,712 of record NC_092785.1, read on the forward strand.
TTTACAATAGAGTACCTTTCATCAACTTTTTAAAATCATTGTTCTCTTCTTTACTTCCGCCTTTATTTCTCATACTGACGCCGTCAGGAAACAGTGTGACACCGCCATACTCACACCTACTGCCCTCCACAGTATTCCTCGGTGATAACACAGTCCCCCTCGATGTCGAAAACAAATCAGAGGAAGCACTGAGGGTGCCAAGGACACAATGATTAGTCTGAGTGTGGGACTTCAACGTCTATCACCAAGTGTGTCGCCATTGGCCACCACTGACTGAGCAGGGAGAGGCCTCAAATACACAGCAGCCAGACTGGGGGTAAGTGATGGGGGAAACAACAAGAGGAAAACATTTTAACCAAAACAATTCTCACAGATGGATCTGTCCCAACATTATCTGGAGGAGCAGTCAGCACACGGTCCTGGTGAAGGGAAAGTCTCAGCTCATATTGAAGATACCGCCCAAAGTATCATGTGGCACTCCCTCCTGTGCAGTATGACATACTTCTAATGGACCGAGCAAATGGAAACGGCACCTCCATGAGGCACTGTGGGCTAGCTGTAGCTAGAGCATTAATGGCATTCGCTCCATCATAAAATCAGAAGTGAGCTGCTCACTAATGGCTTCAAAATTATCAGCACCATTCACAACTTCACCGATACTAAAACAGGCAATTCAGACCATGAGAACATTTAAACAGGAACAGAATGAGGCCATTCAGACCTTCGAGTCTTTTACTCAGCAATTGAACCAGAACTTTTATCTCTAATGTCTGTTACATGGGAAATGGAAGGGAATATTCAGCCTTGCAAAGGTGCTACATAGGAATACTAGAAGAACTGGTTACTGAGATGGGAGCTGGGCTAAATTAGGGATAAATCAGTCTCTATCAGTTTGACAGAAATTAACGCTGCGGTGACGCAGTGACCTGTGCTTGGGCCTCAGTTATTTGCCACGAATATCAACGTTTTCGAAAGATTTAACAGAAGTATTCTAACTAAGAAAGGCAGGAAATTAAGATGGAAGGAGGCGGTGCAGTATCTCTAATTGGATAAACAATGGATGACAATTTGGCACCTTGAATATAACGTGGGTAACTGTGAAGCTGTTACTTTTACAGGAAGAATAACAAGCTATATATTTATAAGTGTGGAGAGCTTACAGGACTTCGTGATACGTGTGTACTGGAGGATTTATGCTGTCGTTCACAAATGGGAAGTGTTGCTCCAACTCCTTGAAGGTCTGCTCCCTGATGTTCTCACTGGCCCAGTTGCTCTCAGTACACACCGGACATTTTTATTGGCTTGGATGGCGGTGGGAAGTGCTGTTAGAGTAGGCTTTGTGCTGTGTATCAAGGAGACGGCCTTTATCCAATTGGCCATCCTTTCTTTTGACGTGGAGACTCGAGGACAATGCAAATGGCTGACTGCTTCTGAATGAAGAGGCCAGCACAGTGGGCTTTCACGATCATGATGTAATGTGCATGGTCACAGTGCAACATTAATTGAGGGTTGGACGGAGGATCCAATCACAAGAATGAGAACTAAATGCATTGCCAGATCAGCTGAAATAGTTAGTGAGAACTTGTTCTCAATCCAACATGAGAAACATTAACTCAGAGGAGATATCTGTTCAGCACAGTGTGAAGTTCGTGCTCTGCTCAGTCTAACCCAGCAGTCTGCCGAGTGCGGACAAATGTGCAGACCACGCCAGTGCATTAATCTATAAACTCGGAGTAGATATGAGTCTAACGATGGGAGCTATCCCCACTACAGCAGTGCATTCATCCAGACACACCAGATATCTCTCCAGCACTGGCAGCTATGCAGACCACAGCAGTGCATTGCTCTATAAACCCTGTCGTGCGTCACGAGCTATGCAGATCACAGCTGTACAATTGTATTCAGGCTACTCTCAGTGAAGCACAGTGGAAGAGGTTGAGATGGATTTTCAACCACTTTCTCTAACTTTCAACATTTTTTGATACAGTTTTCCAATTTTTAGTGAGAATGTATTGTAAAGTCCTAAAACAAACCCAATGTCAGCATGTGGGCCAGCAATAGACATACCCATAACCTTTTAGTAAGAGACAGTATTGCAAGGAATTGGAAAAAAACTGCGTTAAATCTCTAAAGTCATTCTTCGAAGGAGGAAGCAAACATCCTAAAGAGAGTGGCAGAGTCAGAATGTACCTTCCGGAGCTTCTCTGCTCTGCCCGCTCATTATACCAACCTTTATTTATTCTGTTTTCTGGAGAGACTTCTTCTTCACAAACTTTTAAAATTTTAAAATTCCTCCGATGGGAATGGAGGAGGTGAGTCCCAGACAGGGGGCTGTCACGGCGATGGGAGGCCTCGAGAAAGCACAGTGTGCTCTTGAGACTAGACCAACTACAATCTGGATATTGAACTTAGTGCAGCCTGGAGAATGGACCCGATGCGGTCTGGAGACTGAGTCTGGTTGGTGTGGAAACTGGACCTTGTATGGTCTGGAGACTGGGCCTGGTATAGTGTGGAGACTGTGCCGGGGCCGCCTGGAGACTGGGCCTGGTGCTGTATGTCTACAGGACCTGGGGAACTATGGAGACGAGGGCGGTGTAGTCTATTCACTAGGTCTGGTACAGTCTGGACACTCTCACTGGTGCGGCCTGGGAACTGGTCCTATTGCGGCCTGGAGACTGAGCACAGTTTGGCCAGGAGACTGTGGTCGGTGCAGTCTGGAGACTTGCCCCGGTGCGGTCTGGAGACTGGGCCCGGCACTGTCTGGCTACTGAGCCTGGTGAAACCTGGAGACAGGACTCGGTAGTGTCTGGATACTGAGCCCAGTGAGGACTGGATACTAGGACAGGTTCGTTCTAGAAACTGGGCCTGGTATGGTGTGGAGACTGGACTGGTGCCTGCGGGAGACTGGTCCCGTTGCTGTCTAGCGACGAGGCCTGTGGAATTCTGGAGACTGGATCCCTTATTTACAAAAGACGAGGTCTGGAACAGTCTGGTGACTGGGCTCGATGCACTCCGGATACTGGCCCCAGTGCAGTCTGGAAACGGGGCCCGGCCCATTATGGAGAATGGGCCCGGTGCGGTCTGGAGACTCTTTGCTGGTACAGATAAGTGTGTCAGGGACTGTAATTCATGTTTGTTCATGTTTTCCCTTTTACTCTTCTTCTGGACTTTCAGTTCTCATTCTTTCATTTTTGGACCAAATACTTAAGAATCTATACCTAGATTTCTTGAACCTAAGATGGCGCCATAAGTGAAGCCATTGCAATGTTGCCACTGCATTCATTAAAGTGTACGTGACATTGAAGCCAATTCAATTCAAATGTGAGCGATTCACTGTCTTTGATGGCTTTTCCAAACAGAGCTGCGACTTGTGCAGGGTCACGGGGCAAACATCAGAGGTTGGTATTACATCACTTAGAACACAAGATGGAGAGACAAAGAGAGAGAGTGAGAGAATGAGGAAACGCATTTTGATCCTCATTTCAATGAATTCATTCGCAAAACAACTGAAATCCAATTGCTCTAAGATGCAGATGCAGATACACAGATGCACACTAAAGCACGGACACGTAGACACGGGAAAAAACAAACACACACACACAAACACATGCAGACATTCGGTCCCTAGTCGCTGCCTTGCCATTCAGTAAGTTCATGGCTGATCTGATCCCTGCCATTCAGTTAATTCATGGATGATCTGATCTTGACATCACCTTTATCACCTCTTGGGAATTAAGGCAGAACATGTGGTTTAGTTGTTAAAATGGGTGACTGTAATTCCATTAGTTTGACAATAGTTCTGGAAAAGGATGAGCAAGGTCCACAAGTTAACATCTTAAATGAGGGCAAAGCCAATTGTGATAATATTTGGCAGAAAGGTTCAAAAGCTGATTGGAGAAGCTGTTCGCAGTTAAAAAGACATCTGGCAAGTTGGAGTCTTTCAAAGCGAGATAGTGAGAGTTCAGGGACAGCATGGTCCTATTCTTGTGAAGAGCAATGTTGGCAGGAGTAGGGATCAGAGCATGGTGGTTATTGAGTGTCTGGTCAAAGGGAATCAAGCAAGTATATGTTACGTATTGGCATCAGCGATCAATGGAATCCCTTGCGCGTAATGTGTATAGGAGTATACTTATCAGGGAAATCAGGAGGGCAAAAACAGGGCATGAGACAGCTGTTAAGGTTAAGGAGAATTCAAAGAGATTATATTATTGTATTAAGGGCAAAAGAAAGTCTACAGAGAGAATAGGGCTCCTAAAAACTTAGACAGCCATCTTTGTGTGGTCCCATATGAGATGGATTAAGTTTATGAGGTTTATTGTCACATGTACTCACATGAGGACAGGGATTACTGTACAAGTCGCCATATATGACGCAAGCTTATGCACAAAGTCCCCCCCCCCCAAAAAAAAACACAGCTTCTTGATATAAAGCAGAAAAGTAAAGAAAAAACAATTAAAATGTAAGGCATTATAAACAATCTGGTAAAAGTGGAAACACAGAAACACAGTTAACGTTTCAACAACACAGGATATCTGTTTCTGACTATTCTGGGTTCTCACTACTCACAAACAATCGACCTCAGCCCACTCCAACGCGTTAGAGCCAGTTCCTGCTCAATGGGCGAGATACCCCATGAAAATATAGTGTCAGTATTTACTCTGGAGGAAGACATGGAAGCTGGGGAAATTAGGGAAATAAATCGATTCAGTGATGTTTTGAAATGCGGCTACATTACAGATGAGGAAGTGCCGGAATTTAGAAAATGTTAGATAAACACCCAGGGCCTGTTCAAGGATAGGTTTTTCTACGTGAACCTTCATGAGATCCAACAAGATGCCACATGGTAGCCTGGTTAATAAGGTTTGATCACATGGGATCAGGAAAAGTTTCTAAATTAAAGTAGGAGACAGATGGTGCAGGGAGAGATTTGTTGTGACTAGCGGTGTGCCACAGGACCAGTGTTGGGGCCACGGTTGTTTGTTATTTTGAGAAATGATTTGGATGAGAAAATACAAAGGAAGGATGGTAACATTGTAGATGACACCAAATTGCTGGTAAAATGGCAGTGAAGAAGGTCATTTAAAAGGAAAATGAGATCATGATTAAGTGCGCCAGTAGGACGAGGATGGGCAGGTGGAGCTTCTTGCCGTTAAGTATGAGGTGCTGCCTTTTTTTTAGAATAATCAGAACGGTACTTACACATGAGGACAGGGTAGTGTGGAAGGCAGTAGGTACGATTACCTTCATCAGACAACAGTGAAAAGAGTAATTGGGACATGATGCTGTGCCTGTACAAGAGGACGGTAAGGACACATTTGTAGTACTGTGTACAATTCGTGTTGCCCTGATATACGAAGAATGTTATAAACCAGAAAGGGGGAAAATATTTGCAATGATGAGAACGAGACTGGAGGTCATGAGGTGTAAGGGTAGCCTGGATAGAACAAAGAGAACAAAGAAAATTTACAGCCCAGGACGCCCTTTGGCGCTCCAAGCTTGAGCCGATCCAAATCCACCCTGTAAACCTGTCGCCCAATTCCTAAGCATCTGTATCCCTCTGCTCCCCAGGGACTCATCTATCTGTTGAGATGCATCTGAAATGAATCTAACGTGCCTGCCTCTACTAATTCTGCTGGCAACGCGTCCAGACACCTACCAGCCTCTGTGTAAGGTATTTGCCGTGAGTATGTCCCATAAACCTTTCACCTCTCATCTTGAAAGCGTGACCTCTCATTACTGAATCCTTCATTCTGGGAAAACGCTTTTCTCGATATACCCTGTCTATAACTTTTATGATTTTGTAGACCTCAATAAGGTCACGCCTCAATCTCATTTTTTCAAATGAAAACAATCCTAACCTACTCAACTGCTCTTCATAGCTAGCACCTTCCATACCAGACAAAATCCTCATGAACCTTGCCTTCACCCTTTCCAAAGCCTCCACATCTTTTTGGTAAGGTGGCGTCCAGAAATGTACACAGTATTACAAATGCGGCCGAACCAATGTCTTGTACAATTTTAACAGACCTGGCAATTCTTATACTCAATACCCCGTCCGATGAAGGCAAGCATACTATATGCCTTCCTGACCAATCCATCCACCTATGAGCGACGTTCAGGGTACAATGGACTTGCACTCCCCGATCCCTCTGCTCATCAAATTTTCACAATGCTATTGCGTTTACTGTATAATTCGCTCTAAAATTAGACTTCCCAAAATGCATCATCTCACATTTGCCTGGATTAAACTCCATCTACCACTTTTCTTCCAACCCACCAGTCTATCTATATTCTTCTGTATTTTGGCAGTGTCCGATGTTTTCTGCTCCTCCACTAATCTTCCTGTCATCTGCAAACTTGCTGATTATACCAATAGTGCCCTTTTCCAGATCATTTATATAGATCGCAAACAGCACTGGCGCAAGCACTGATCCCTGTGGAACACCACTCATCACGTTTCTCCATTTCGAGAAACTCCCTTCAACTACTACTCTCAGTCTCTTGTTTTTCAACCAGTTCTTTATCCACATAGCTACAACACTCTGCCCACCATGTAACGTCACTTTCTCTGTTGGTTTACCATGGGAACCTTACCAAACGCCTGTCAAAGTCTATGTATATGACATCTACAACCCTTCTTTCATCTATCAAGGCGGTTACTTACTCGAAGAATTCGAGTAAGTTGGTAAGGCACGATCTCCCCAGTACAAAGCCATTTTGCATATCACTGCTAAGTCCATTCTGTCCCAAATATAAATAGATTTTACCCCTGAGTACCTTCTGCAGCAATTTTCCTACAACTGACGTCAGGCTCACTAGTCTATCGTTAACCGAAATGTTCCTACAAATCCTTTTGTTCAGGAGGGCAAACAAGCAATTCGCCAATCCTCCAGCACCTCACCTGTGTTTAAGGATGCTACAAAGATAGCTTATCAGCGCCTCGGCATTTTCTCTCTTGCTTCCCTCAGCAACCTGGGATAGATCCCACCCAGTCCTGTGGATTTGTCCACCTTAATAAACTCTAGCCTCGACTTATGTGAACGTGATCCAGAGTAATCAAACTTTTATCTCTAATGTATGCATTCATCAGGTCCCTCTCCTTAGTGAACACTAATGCCAAGTAATTATTCAGAGTTTCACACATCTTCTCAGGTTCAAAATGCAGCCTTCCTTCCTTATCCTTCAGTGGACCAATCCTTTCTCCAGTTACCCGCTTGCTTCTTATATCCTAACAAAAGGCTTTGGGATTCTCATTAATTGCGCTCACTAAAGTTATTTCATGACCACTTTTAATGGAACATTGAAAATAGAAAAGTAGGCCTTTTGGTCCACGACGTGGTACCGAGCATTAATCCTAATGTAAAATCAAATAACTTAACCTACATACCCCTCACTTGTCTGCTATCCATGTGCATGTCCAGCAGTTGCTTAAATGTCCCTAATTACTCTGCTTCCACCATCACCATTGACAACGCATTCCATCCATTCACAACTCTCTGCGTAAGGAACCTTCCTCTGACATCCCCTCTATACCTTTCTCCGAATATCTTAAAAACTGCGAGCTTTCGTACCAGTCAATCCTGCACTGGGGAAAGGTCTCAGGCTTTTGACTCTATCTATTTCTTCTCTTACCTTGCGTACCTCGATCAGGTCACGTCTCTTCCTCCTCTCCAGAGGTAAAAGTCCGAGCTTGGTCAATCTCTCTTCACAAGGCAAGCCCTCCAGTCCAGGCAGCATCCTCGTAAACCTTTTTTTTGCACCGTCTCCAAAGCCTCTGTACCTTTCCTACAATAAGGCGACCAGGACTGGACACAATATAACATGTGTGGTCTCACCAGTGACTTGTAGAGCTGTAACAAAACCTTGTGGTATTAACGTCGATCGCCCTGTTAATGAAAGCCAAAACACCATATGCTCTTTAACACTCCTATCCACTTGGGTAGCAGCTATGAGGGATCTATCTGCTTGAACACAAGATCTCTCTGTTCCTCCACACTGCCAAGAATCCTGTCTGTAATCCTATATTCAGCTTTCGAGTTCGACCTTCCTAAATGTATCACTTCATATTGTTCAGGTTGAACTCCATTTGTCATTTTCACCCCAGCACTACATTTTGCCTATGTCACGGTGTAGCTGCAGTATCCTTTGATACTATAAACGGAACTCCAATCTTTGTGTCTTCTGCAAAATTTACTCACCAATTTTAATGTTTGCCAAAGTTCCAGCACATCAGCATCATGGATTTTGATCGAATCAAACTTGTATACGAGTTCCTCATAGCTCCCATTCGAAACAAGGTCCCTTTCCTTCGTGATGACGGAAGCAAAAGACTCATTTAGGGCTTCCCCTGTCTGTTCAGCCTCCACGCACAAGTTCCCTACGCTGTCCCTGATCGGCCATACTTTATCCCTGATCATTCTCTTATTCCTCACGTACGAGTTAAATGCCTTTTTTATACCCGTTCCTGACTCTCGTCAGTCCATTTCTGAGCTCGTTTATAGTAAGCCTGTGATCCTCTGCGTAATCTGCCTTCTTCCAATGGATAGGAAGTTCATCTGTTCTCGTCATCCAAGGTTCCTTAATCTTACCCCTTCTTACACATTTCAGAGGAACAAATTTTTGCATCACTCGCAACAACTTCTCCTTACACGGTATTCACATGTCTGCTGTGCCCTTTCTGTGGAACAATAGCTGCCATGTTGCACTTCCCAACTACTGTCTGATAGCGTCATTATTTCCTTTTCCCCAATTAAATGTCTTCCCTACATGTAACTGCTGCGTTCCCTCTCCAAGGCTTTGATAAATGTGAGGCAATTATGATAACAGTCACCAACGTGTTTTCTCACCGCGAGATCTGACACCGGTGCTAGCTCATTTCCGAACACCGAATCCAAAATAGCCTCTCCCTTCGTCGGCCTGTCTACATACTGAGTAAGGAAATCCTCCTGAACAAACCTGACATAAACGGCTCCATCCAAACAATCTTATCGAAGGAGATTCCAGTTGATTTTGGGAATGTTGAAATCACCATAACAACAACTTTGCTACATCTGAATTTTTCCAAAGCCTGCCCGCCAATGAATTCTTCAATCTTATTAGTCCACTTAATTCCTCGTTAAAGAATGGTCCTACTCTCCCGATATTCCATCAGGGCCCATTCTGTTCTTCGATCCCTGGGCGTTATTTACGCTTCCCTATTCCTCTTGGCTAATCGTTCCATTACTCCTGTCATCCACGGTTCACGAATCTTGCCTTTCCTATCCTTTGCTTTCAACAGGGCATGAAAATGTGTTGCTGGAAAAGCGCAGCAGGTCAGGCAGCATCCAAGGCACAGGAGCATGCCTATCCTGTACTATCTTTGCACTATCTTTGAAAGCCTCCCACATATGAAATGTGGACTTCCCTTCAAATAGCTGGTCCCAATCCGCATTTCCCAGCTCCTGCCTATTTTTGATACAATTGGCCTTGGCCCAGTTTAGTACTCTTCCCTTAGGACCACTCTAATCATTGTCGTTGAGTAGTCTAAAACCTCCATAATTGTGGTCACTGTTCCCAAAAAATCCTCCAACGCAACTTCTACCGCTTCGCCTGGATCATTCCCCAACACCAGGTCCAATATGACCTCTTCACCCATTTGACTATTGACATACTGCTTCAGAAAACTCTCCTAGCCGCTTCTTATAAATTCTATCCTATCCAGACCTCAGGCACTAATTGTCTGCCAGTCAATGTTGGGAAAATTAAAATGCCTTATTACCACGACACTGTTGGCTCGACATCTTTCCATAATCTGTTCACCTAGTTGTCTTTTTACCTTACACTCACTGTTGGGAGGCCTGTAATACAGCCCCAACAATGTAACTGCACCCTTCTTATTTCTCAGTTCCACCCATAATGATTCACTCCTAAAGCCCACCATAATTTCCACCTTTTGCAGAACTGTGATATCATCCCTGACCAGCAATGCAACTCCTCCCCACTCTTTTTACGTCTCTCCCTGCAATGGCTGAAGCGTTTATATTCTGGAACATTTAGTTGCTAATCAGGCCCTCCTTTCAACCAAGTCTCTGTGACTGTAATAACAACATAATTCCAGGCGCCAACCCAAGCCCTACATTCATCTGCCTTCCCCACTATACTCCTCGCATGAAAGTATATGCACTTGAGGCTACCATTTCTTTGCGTTCATCTGCTCTCTGCCTACTCTTCCCCTTATTAGTGTTAACTTCGTGATCCTTATGGTCTCCAGTTTCCACCTTGTTGTCTTCTTCTCTGCAATTCTGGTTTCCAGCCCCCTGTCACATTAGTTAAAATCCTGCCCAACAGTAGTAACAAAACTCCCCTAAGGACGTTAGTTCCAGTCTGGTTCAGGTGTAGACCATCCAATTTTTAATAGTCCCACTTTCCCCAGAACCGGTCCAAATGTCCAACAAACCTGAACCTCCTACACCATCCCCCATGCCACGTGTTTCATCCTGCCTATTCTTTCATTTGTATGCTGGCTAGCATGTGGTACCGGTAGTAATCTCGAGATCAGTGCCTTTCAAACACTGGGAATTTTTTCCCTTTTGCATGGCAGGCTGAGTGGTGAACTTGCAAAGTGTTATTATAATGATGGACATGGATAGGGTGAATAGCCAAGGTCTTTTCCCCAGAGAAGAGTTGTCCAAAATCAAAGGTACACTTTTAAGGTAAGAGGGGAGAGTCGTAAAACAGATCAAAGATTTAGTTGTTTCGCACAGACTGCTATGTATATGTAATAAGCTGCCAGAGAAGGCAGTACAGGGAAATACAATTACAACATTTAAAATACAATTCAATGGATACATGAGTAGGAAAGGTTTGGAAGGCTATATGCCAGATGCAGACAAATAGGATTACTTCACGTTAAGAAACCTGGTGAGCATGGCCACGTTGGGCAGAAGGGTCTCTTCGCATATTGTGTGAATCTAAGACCCTATGACATTATAAATCTCTTTCATCACAAATGTTTTGCTGCTCTCAGCTCATTTCTAGGACAAATATCCACTTCAAAGATCGTGCTCCTCTTACTTTGAAAATAGCATTCTTAATATTGATGTATTACCACAAGCCACAGCAGCAGCAACAAAATGGTATTGAACCACGACCTGAAGCCTTTTGCCCGGTATACTCCCTCAGTCTACCATTACCAACGAGCCGATCTATGATTCAGCGATGAGTGTGTTGCACATGCAACTTAGAAACGTGTGGACTGAAACCTGATCACAATCTGTTAATGTTACTGGACTGGACTGGTTGCATTCCGAACAGCAGAACTAACATCTGAAAGAGAAGGTGAAATGCTTTCAAGACCAACAGATCAGATCGAAACTCTTCAGTCCTGCCCCATCCATTCGTAAATGTTGATGGAAAAATAAACAGCTTACTGGAGGAGATGACTCCACAAATATCCTATTAGTAGGAATGGAATAGCCCTGCGCATCAGGATAAAAGCAAAGCATGCAGTATTTGAACTATCATCAGCCAGAAGTGTTCAGTCGATGATCCATCTCACCCTCGCCATGATACCGACAGAATCACAGATTTCCGTCTTCAACCAATTTGATTCACTGCACCTGACGTGAAGAAACAGCTGAACAAAATAGGTATAACAAAGACAACGGTCCGTGACACCATTCCTGGAATAGGACTCAAAACGTCTGTTGCATGTTGTCTCTGGGGAAACTGTTTCATTCCAGCTCCAACTCTCACAGCTCCCTAACAACGTGGAAAGTTATTTAGCTGTTCCCCGTCCCCTAAGAGGAGAATAATTACAATTTGACCAATACCACCGCTTCAGTCCCATCAAGACAATAACATTGGTGGGAGTTCTTTTTGGCAGAGCTGTCAAGCAGCTCAGAAATAACTTGCTCAGTGTGGTTTCTGATCGGTTCCCATGTTGAGATGGTGCTGTTGTGGAAATGTCATTGGATTACTAATCCAGGCCAGGCTAATGCTCTGACAGCTGATGGAAGTTAAAAACAATTAGTAAAATACTGAGAGCTAAGGTCTAGTGTCAGTAACATTGACCCTGAATTCAGCGTCGACTGGAAGCACCACTGTATTCCCCAATGTACATTCAGGAAGCAAATCTCGCGCGCTTTCCTGATCTGGCCTAAACATGACGTCAGACACACAGACATATGCTGAACTCTTCAATAGTCTCTGAAAGGGCCAAGCAAGAACATCAATTGTACCACATTGCTCTGAGGTCTTTAAGAATACACCGGATAGAGCACCCATCACCAGCCTCAGAATTGGAAAAAAAACATCCGAATACACAGTCCTTTAGACCTTCAGAACCCTCCTTGCGAACACGTGGCTGCTTGTGACAACATTTACCGAGATTTCCCACAGACTGCACAGAAGCATCGGGAAAGGAGTAGGTCATTCAACACATTGAGCCTCCTCCCTTTGAGAATATCCCATCAATACACTTTACCCACACAATGTGCATATTCCTTAATATGATTAACTATTATAAAAATATAAACATAGACATTTGATTAATCCCTTTGGTTCATTGAGGTTTCTACCATAATTCAAAAATAATAGCTGATGCTCTATCTCCACAACATACACCTGCTCTCTCCCTCTCGTGTATTGAAATCCTCATTTATATTCAGTGCCTTGACTTCCACAGCCACATATGCGAGAGAGTCCCCCAGGGTCACCAGTCTCTGAGCGCAGACATTTGTTGTCATCTCAATGCAGAGTGACCTGTCTATACCTAATCTTTTGGGCACTTGTTTTAGACGCCCACGCCAGGGGAATTATCATCCCAGCTTCCAATCGTTCTCACCCTGTCAAAGAATTACATATGTCACTGAGATCTCCACTCATTTTCCTAAACCCCAAGGAATACAGGCTCTTTCGCCCCATACTCTTCTCCCACACAATCCTGTCATCCCAGAGATTAGTCTGGCTGTACATCGCTGCTTTCCCTCAATGTCTGGTGTCGTTTGTTAGTTAAGTAATCCAAAACTTCACACAATCCTCCACAATGTTCAAGATGAGGTATCATCAAGCCCCTGTACAGTTGCTGTGAGATACCATCACTGCTGGACACAAATCCCCTGGAAATATAGTGCAACACAACATTTCTCTTCTTAACTGCTTTCTGTTCCTGCAATATTGCTTTCGCTAACTGTAGTGAAAAGAGATCCAGATCCTTTTCTATGCTACAGCTACCCATGTGGGTCGATATACACTGGTCAGCGTGGCAATGCCATTCCTAGTATTGACTTCTGGTTTCAGAACTCACTGTCCTGCATGTTCCTCTGAGGGGTTTGCAGCAGGAAACAGTAAAACGATCATAATTCACCTTATTGTAACAACATTCTTTCACCAATGCCTTTTCAACTGGTATTTTGCCATTTTATGTTTCCCACCAAAGACCACAACATCAGGTCCACACACAATACTCTTCATCTGCCACGTATTTGCCCAGTCACTCACTTGTCTCAATCACCTTGGAGCATTATTACATCCTCCTCACCCACGACCATCCAACATCGGTTAGTGCCATCAGAAGACTCGGAAATATTGCATTTGCTCCTCTCAATCAAATGTTTGAGATGTACTGGCTGTGGCCGAAGTACCACTCTCTGTGGTATCCCATGATGCTTCTGATACAAAAAAATGGATATCTTTATCCCGATACACTGCTTCCTGTCAGCTCGCCCATTCTAAAACCATGTTCATGTATTAGCCCCATTACCACTCGGTTTGATTTTGCACTCTAGGCTTCGGACTTTATGAAAAATATTCCTAAAATCTCAAATGCGCTGCATCCATTGTTTCTCTAGACTGCATCGGACAGTCATGTTAACTTTGTCGATAACTATTACTTGCAACACAAAAAGTTTCTCCCAAACCTTCTATTTACAAACATCATTGTGTTGTCGGGAGTGTGTTGCTGGAAATGCACAGCAGGTCAGGGAGCAACCGAGGAGCAGGAGAATCAATGTTTCAGACATCAGCCCTTCAGCAGGAATGAGGCTTGTGGAACAAAGCTGAGAGTTAAATGTGACGGGGTTGGGGTTGGGGGGGAAGGTAGTTGAGAAGGTGATATGTGTTTTAAAGTGAAGGAGAAGGTGATAGGTCTGAGGGAGGAGGGATGGACAGTTCTGCTGGGCGGTGTCGAGTTGGAGACTTGGGATTGGAATAAAGTAGGGCGAGAGGAAATGAGGAAGCTGTTAAAATCCACATTGATCCCGTGTGTTTGTAGGGTCCCAAGGCGAAATATGAGGCATTCTTCATCCAGGCGTCGAGTAGCAACGGTTGGCTGGACCTGTATGTCATTGATGTAGAGGGAGCGGGCATTGAAGTTTTCAGCAACAGGGCGGTGGGATTGGTGGGTGCTGGTGACCTAGAGATGTTCCGTGAAATGATCCACAAGAAGGGAAGACAGAGCGTCTTGTCTCCCCTTATAGATTCTGCTTGTTTCCCTGAATGTCTGAGGCTGCTCACAGTACAACCTCCAACATAACATCCCCAGCACTGCACTAACTTTTTAATAACAGGAAAAAGCCAGAAGTCCCTAAGCTGCAAGATAGATGCTTGACGCTTTCGAATAATACTCGAGGGTCTTCCTCGTGTTACTGACAGCACAATCAGCTGAGAGGGATAAACCAGCGGTCCGTGGACAGGAACAGACCAAGATTCAAAGACATAAATCAAAGCTGCTGAATGCCCTATGTCCAACATGGAGCACCATATGGGACACACTGGGAAGTGAACAACGACCCGACACACACCATTTCATTGTCTCTGATGTTCAACACTCGACACAATGGGGAGTCAAAAGCCAATGTCAGGGAAAGAGACAGAAAGACAAGTGATTAATTAATGACTGACATGTTGTGAACTTATGGATAAGGAGACAGAAGAATAGAACTAACTGGAGAAGTGAGACAATGGTTGGCCCAATCACAAGGATTAGAAAATTCAATAAAGACATTGTCAGATCAGTAGAAATGGTTTGGCACATCAAATTCTGAATTTTCCTCAAAGAACCGCCCCAGACACCATTAACGGGGCAAGGTACCAGCCAGAATGGAGAGCTGTGCAGACCGTTCTACTGCAGTACCACATAAATTGGGCTATCTGCCCAGCATGGGGAACATTGCAAACCATTGCCGTATATCACTCATATGCTTGCATTTGAGAAATGCGTTGCGTTGCATGGGGGTATATGCATCGAGTGACAGTAAACGAACTCCCATAAATGTATGGTTCTGTATCTCATTTGCTCCAGTAAAATGTAATACATTATGTGCATTTGTGTGGGTGTGTTTTTGGTCATCGATATGAAAACCGTTTTATGAGATAGAATACACATGGAGGAAATCATTTTAAATGTGAAAAATTGGCAAAGGTTTGGCTAATCAACATTGAGATACTAAGCACCGATAAACAGACTTTTTAACTTTCTTTTTAATTTTTTTTGCGATTTACAAATGAAAGAAATAATCTGCATTTTTTTCAATATATAATTTCAATTATATCACACTCTAAGCTTTTGCCATAAATTCTGATGGACTATAACTTGGTGATTTTTAACTTTGTACACCCCAGTCCAACACCAGCATCTTCAAATCATGACTGAACAAATGGGTTCAGTTAACCCCTTCCTTACAGAATTTTTATATCATAATAAAAGGGAACATTTACTCGGTCTGAATGGAATGGCCTTATCCTATCCCTCTGTAAGAGGCTCAATCGGCTGAATGGTCTTCTCCTAAGCGTGTATAGCAGGCCGGCGGCATTAAATGGCGCAGCAACCCATGGATGATGAACAGCCAGTAAACAGTATTTGCTGGTGCTCTCACCCTTCTCAGTTACGGAAAAACATACAGCACTATTTACTCCAGGTGTGCTTTCATTAACACCTCGTACAGCTGCAGCACCACTTCTCTACGTTTTGACCCATTCCTTTTGCAAAATGTGCCAAATTTCAGCTTTCCACCTCTTTCAGTAGTATAAGGCCCGTATGGGCTGAATAACCTCCTCATATCCCTCTGTTACAGGCATATGGTGTCAGATTAGTTTCTACCCGTTCCTGAGAAGCAGTCTCGGTGCTCTGAAAGATGTTTCAATGTTCTGAAAGGCCTTAATAACTGGTCATTAAAATTGGAGCAGCATTGCAAAAAGTCAGCGAACAAGAAACATTTTTACGTTGCTTTGTGGCCTCTAGACATGGCCCCATCAGACATTTTATACAGCTGGTCTGTTGTTTTATCTCTGTCTTGTTTTTATAAACAGATTGGGACATATACAACCCTGTACTGATCTGGCACTATTTGCAAATGCAAGGATTAAAATGATTGAAAGATTTATGGTCCCTCCCTCAGCAACTGTCATCCATTCTGCTAATGCAACACAGCAGTAAAAGCTTCTGCTAATTAAAGCACGCAGACAGCAAAGCTCATCTTGCCTCGTAATCTGTTAAAGCATGGGTGACAGAGAACGACCCCAAATATCACTGTTTAACGAAAAAAACTTTAAATGCTTTTCTTTAACTCCAAAAGTGATCATTAAATAACAAAATATTCCAACTCCGAGCCTCCTTTGTATAAATATTTAGCTAACGTCTACTCTGTAACAATATATTGATCCAATATAGCCCCTATTAAATTTACAGCCTATAATTTTCAAAACCAGCTAGCAGTGTTGATCCTCCTCTGCAGGCCCCGGGTCGTCTTCGGCCTTCTGCTTTAGATTTGTTTTATATATATGGGTAAAATTGTTCATTTTAGAGAGAGTTGCAGTCGTTCAATGGCAGAAGGTGCTCTTTTTATTGCTAACTGTCGGTAATGTTGGCGATTATACCCCCAAAACACTGGATCGTCTCATTGGTTTAATTCTGTCAAAACAGTAAAATTCAAATTCCATTGCCTTTTAGAATATTGGGGCATTATTTGGGCATAATGTAAACAGGTTGGTTGAATTCAAAATGCTGTGAAAACAACAAGGAAACAAGGTTTCTTACGCAACAGCCAAAATGTTTCATTTTCAAATTGTTCAGGACACTTTGTGTCTGCAGTCAACCACATGACAGCTTTTAAACTTTCTCTTAAAAGTATTCTTTCAATTTCTTGCTTTCAACTTCATCACTTTATAACTTCTCCAAAGTGGGTCACCAAATGCTCTAACCTTCTTTAATGTACACAGCAGCTTAAAACACAACTTCCATGGAAACAATCCCCAGCATTTCTAGTAAATTTTCAATAACCAAATTAAATTAGATGTCACTGAATGACAAGTTAGAATCCTAGTCTGAATCAAACACAGTTGAAGGGATTCCTCATGCAACTGAACAAATGATCAGCAATAGTGGTTATCACGGGCTTTCAGTAAATCGGCTCAGCACAAGTTCCAAAGACGTTTCTGGAAGCTGCTGAAATCCCACTGTCCAACATGAAGCACCATGTAGAGCAAATAAACCGCAAGCTATGCTATTAAAAAATAAACTTTTCCTCAGCTTCTTAATAGTGGAATCACGAGGGTAAGCATCACTAAAGGCCATGGAATGCTACAGGACAGTTACTCACTTTAAAACTGAATGTCAGTTTCATTAACAACAAATGTGAGGGTTTGGAAAGTAGACAGCGGGAGAGACACTGGGAGAGAACATTGTCGGAGGATGTGTTCACAGGTTTCAGTATGCTGAAAATAAGACATTTCAACAGAATTTTGCAGTATTTCCAGTAATAGTGCATAAACAGAATTTTGGTGTGAACTCAGACAGAGTCAGAGAGTCATGGAGATGTGTAACATTGAAATAAACCCTTCTATCCAACTGATCCCTGCTGAACAAATATCCTAAAACAATCTAGTGACACTTACCAGCATTTTACCAATATCGCACTAAACCGTTTGTAGTCATATACCTATCCAAATGAGTTTTAATTATTGTAGTTTTACGCGCCTCCACCACGTCCTGTGGCAATTCATTCCAAACATACACCTCCCACTGCATGAAAAAGTTGCTCCTTAGGTCCCTTTTAATTGTTTTCCCCTCACCTTAGATTGTAACCCTCTAGTATTGGGGAAAAGACCTTTGATATTCACTCTGTCCATGCCTCTTACTGTCCAAGCAACGTAGCCCCAAACTAATTAACCTCTCTCTAAAGCTCAAGTCCCAGCAACATTCTTGTAAATATTTTTTAATCTCTTCAATTTTCACAGTTCTTTCCTACAGGAGGAGAGCTAGAATTGAATGCAGTATTGAAAAGTGATGGAATTACTGTCCTTTACATGACGTCTCGAATCCTATAGTCAAAGCCCTGACCAATAACGACAAACATACCAAAGCCTTTTCACAATCCTGTCTAACTGTGACTGCATTTTCAAGAAGCCATGAACCTGCACTCCCATGTCTCTTTATTTATCGACGCAGGAACTGCTCATTGAGTGGATAAGTCTTGCAATGATTTGCCTCTCCAAATACAGCACTTCACATTTGTCTATAGTAAACACCATCTGCCACTCCTAAGCCTATTGGCCTATGTAATCAAAATTCCGTTGTATTCTGAGGTAACCTTCTTCCCTATCCACTACACTATAAATTTTGGTGATATCTTCAAACTTACCAACTGGTCTTCCTATGCTCACATCCAATATATTCATATAAGCAATGAAAACTAGTGGAACCAGCACCAATCCTTGTGGCACACCTCTGGTCACGGCCTAGCAGTTCAAAAACACTCTACACCACAACCTTCAACACCTACTTTCAAGTCAATTTTCTAATTAAATAGCCAGCTCTCCCTATATTCCATACTAATCTTGTTAACCGGTCTACCATGTGGAAAGTTGTCAAAGCTCTTACTGAGGTCTATTTCAACAATGTACATTTCTCTGCCTCAATGAAGCATCTTCGTCACTTGTTCAGAAATCTCAGTCAAGTTAGCGAGACAGGATTTCCCACGTTAAAATCTACGTTGACTATTCCTAATCAATCCATGCCTTTCAAAATCGATGCAAATCCTGTGCCTCATAATCCTGTCCCAACAGCTTGTCCACCACTGGCGTCAGGCTCACCGCTTTTCCTTATCACCCTTCTTAGATTCTTTTAGTAATGACACCACGTTAGCCAAACTCGATTCTTCAAACACCTGACCTGTGGCTATCCATGATTCATATATGTCAGCATGGGGCCCAGCATTGTTTTCCCTATCTTTTCACGACTTCTAGGGTACATCTGATCAGGTCCTGGAGATTTTTCCAACTTTATACGTTTTAAGAACTCCTCTGTAACCCAGACACTTTCCAAGATGTCATTGATTATTTCGGAATTCTCTAGCTTCAATATCCTCCTTCACAGTCAATATGATACAAAATGTTTTTTTAATACCTCCGTCATTTCTTGCAGTTCTGCACATCGGTAATGTTGTTGATCTCCCTAGTTGCTCTTTTCTCTTTAATTCATTTCTGGAGTGCCTTTGGATTCCCCTTAGCTTTACTTGCCATAGCTATCACATGGACCCTGTTTGCCCTCCTGATTTCCTTCTGAGGTGCATTCCTACTGCCTTTAGACTCCTGTGGCGATTCACTTTAAATCTGGAATTAAGAGTCTAATGGCGATGATTAATCTATTTTCAATTGTTTGGAAAATCCATCAGATACACGAATGTCCTTTAAGGAAGCAAACTGCGATACTTCCCTGGACTGGTCTACATGTGACTCCAGACACACAGCAATTTGTTTAACTCTGAACTGCCCTGTGGGAAATTAGAGATGGCCAATAAATTCTGCCTACCCAATGACACCTTCATTCCGTTACTGAACATTGAAAAAAACTGGATTCCTGCTGTCTATATCTGACATTTGATTCCCACTTATCCAGGAACAGAGCCTCAACTTCTCGAGTCATCCGATATTTCTCACACCTCCCACCTTTACCCTTCACACTAACAGGAGCATACTGACTCGGAACTCTTGACAGCTCGTTTTTGTAGGCGTCCCTCTTCCCAGCTGGCCACTTACCTGCCACTATAAGGTCCAATCGTATTTTCAAAGTTCGTGCCTAATATCATCAAGTTTGACCTTCCTCCAATTTCGAACTTTACCTTTCCGATCTAGTTCGTCCGTTTTCACCTCTATTTTAAATCTCATAACTTTATGATGACTTGCCACAAATAGTGCCCCCCCAAAGGTAAGTCACGTTTAGCTACTTCTCTGTGATAGCGAGTAATGGACAAGCAGCTGCAGCTTTGAAACGGAGGATGGGCTTAGCAAAGTCTAAGTTTCTTTGGGCTGAATCTAACAATACTTTGTCTCAGTCACATTTTCATTGAGTGTTACAGGGAATCGTCTGCAGGAGGCCTCGCTAGTTTCCTTTCGAACTCATTTCAGTAACTACATACCTCACTCCATGGTGTCCTTCTCATTCAATGACAGTTGAATTCTCCCACCCATAATGGCTGGTGATTCTCACCATCTCCTGGATGCTCCTGGATATCCCGCAATCCCTGGCACGAGCGTTATTCTTAAAAGGACAATGGATGTTTCTCTGTTGGGAGCTATACTGCACAGTTTACCGTGAGCATTCCAGATAAGCAGAAATTACACAAAGTTTTGTCGACGGGGGCACAGAAATCCTGGAGGATGGGCTAGTATAGAAGAGGACCATTCTCTTCCCAGAGGGGGCCACACCACAAGACCCACCAAGCATGGTCTGAGCTTTCCACCCAGCCTAGTGCAGTATCTGCAGTCTGAAGAAATGCCCAGCAATACAAGGCAAGCATCAACGACCTTCACCGTATTCGCTTTGCTCCCTCATGCTCACTGTATATCTGTTATAGCACCTGCCCCGTGAACAACTCATTCTCCACCACTCTCCATTGCATACAGCATCTTTCCAAACTCTCTCTCTTTTTCTCTCTTTCTCTTCAATCCCCCAACAACCTTCTGCTATCCTCCCACATTATTAATACTGCATGGATTCAACACTGCGGATTGACTACGTACCGTCACTGTGCCAATTCATATGCCAACACAAATAGCACGGCCACCCACTCCCACCTTCACTCCCTCCTTTCCTATCTCCCATTCCAGGATAAGAAGCATGGAATAAGACGGAAAGTGCCAAGCCAAGTGTAGGAGTGCCAGATATCTGTGTCCTCACCTCCTTCCTGCCACCATGTGGAGGGGACCCTGGTACAATTTGGAGAGGACTAGGCTGCCTCGTGTGGAGATTCGGCGATATCCACGCCCTACAAGTGAGTCAGAAGCAATGTTCATGAGGAAGAATTCTCACTTTAAACCCACTGGCAGTTCCTTTTACCCACGGCATACCTCAGAAGGTGTGGCCCTGATGCCATCTACCTTGTGTGTCTAGTTCGTACAAATGGAATCCCCACTGTCTCAGTGGGTACGAGGGTGTGCTCATAACACATTGTCCCCAACACCTCCCAGGAAGGAAGCACGGTGTAACCCTCTTGCGCACCCTACTGTAAGCAGCTCAGAAACTGAAACGAATCTGTGGTATTTACTGCTCTCCCTAACTGTCCTGGCATCTCCAATACTCTGTGCTCATATAAACCCAGGACCCTTTGCTCTTGGACCCCGTCGAAAAAGATACAGTTTGTTTTAAGTTGTCTTTCAAAGTCATTCCTACCAAAGTGCACCACCTTCCACTGCTCGACTTTAATCCTCATCTGTCACATATCTGCAGGCATGGAAATTGTACTACATCGTGCTACACGCAAAACAACAGACAGGCTGACAAACTCAAACATCTGAGTAATAGTAATGCCGAGAAACCACGGCACAGCGAGTGAAATAGTGAGAAAATAACCAAAAATCAAAAGATATACTTACAGATTCCCTACGTCGGTATAAATGTCAAGGCATTATTGTGTATGCCTGTGTTTCTGTATTACTGTTTGTGCATCTGTATCAATGTGTTTAAGTGTAGGTACATTTATATGTGTATTTGTCTCTGCGTGAGTCTGTGTGTGGATGCAGGTCTGGCAGTGTCAGTGATGCTAAAAGAGATTCAACGTCGCTCACAGCGGCAGGGGCAGAGGGTGATATGCCTCAATGATTCAGTCTGGGATGCAGACAGGGAGGATTGCAGGTCACAGCACCATCCAACCTGAGAGCACGTGCGCGTGCACAAACACACGCACATACGGAAGAATTGCACATAGACTTGTGTCTGTCAGAATAGAACTGTGCACCTCCGACTGAACCATTTTTTCAGGGGATGGGATAATTTATTGCAAACTCAGTAACTTGCAATGTTTTCTAATGCTTAAACATTGTACGAGAAAGAATTGAAAAGTCTGAAAAAAGGCTCAATAGTGGTCAGAATATTGCAGGAACAACATCGCTTACTATCGGCAAAACTGCTCTGTGCTTCCAAATATATTGTTTGGAAAACCAAAAAACTGTTCAACGTTCGAGATTCACATCATTTGGTGTCTTCTCGAAGAAAAAACTGCCACTCATGCAATCGTGTGGGGTCGCCAGCAGAGTGTACTGTCGTATGATTATATTAAAAAATGGACAGACAGAGAGACAGGTGGGAGACTTTGATTCCAATTTTAATGGAATTACTCGGAAAACAAGATTGCAGAGATGTGGACAGAAGTACGCACAAGCAGAGTCACTGACACGAATACAGAACACATGCACAAAGAGATACACACAAATATGGGCGCAGACACACAAACACATCAACCCCCTCACCCCCATTACGCACCCCCAAACACACAGGGTATATGTATGTATATATAAATATCGATAGAAATATGTTTCTCTCTCTCTCTCTCTCTCTCTATAGGCAGAGAATTAATTTAGTTCAGTTGGCTGAATTGTTGTTTTAAGAGCAGAATGACGCCAACAGTATGGGATCAATTCCCATTTCCGTTTTCAGTTCCACATGAAGGACCCTCCTTCGCCTCCGTTTCCCTCACCTGCGGTCTGGTAGCCCTCAGGTTAAATCAACATCAGTCGTTTCTTGCTAATAAAAGAGCAGACCCTATGATCTGGTAAGACTAAGAGTACACAACAATTAATAGGCAATCAATGATCAGTCGGAGAAGGCAGGTGAATAACTTGGAGAAACATTTCAGCAATGTTGAATCGAATAGTCTAATTCTGCTCCAGTTCCTCATTCGCATACGAACTTATGGTGTACAGAATTGTCTTTCTGCGAATTAAGTGGAGGCTAAACTTGGAAATTTTTGAGTGAAGAGCATTAATGGGAGTGTGGTCAGGTTTAAGGGGCTGAATGGTCTATATCTGTTCCTAATTGTTGTGCTTCAAAAGGGCAGTGTGTGGTTTGAAGGAAACAATCTTTGAGAATAAGGCATTCCCATTTCAGACTGGGATAGAGATACTGCTTTCTCTTTAGGATTGTGCAATCTGTGGTGTTCTCATTTTTAATATGCTGTGAGGACTGGGTGACTGAAAATATTCAAGGTTGGATTCCAGAGTGCTTTGATGAACAAGAAGACAAGCACAAATAGGATGTTCAGCCACATTCACATCAACAAAGAACATTCTGAATGATGCAACAGGCTCGACGGACTGAAGGGATAACTGCTTCTCCGAACCCATGTGCACTTATCATGGCTGTTGAAGTGGGAGGTGAAGGTCCCTTCATCCATTCTACTCTCGACGGATTTACACAGGAATAGATTGAAATAATTCAGCCCTTGAATTGTATTACACAGTATCGTGGGGCGGGGGGGGGGGGGGAAACCAAAGTTTCCTCTCAGCTGCCCTGCAACTGGTGAGCCCTGGTGAACTCTAAGGGAAGAAATATTCACGATATATGTTTATTTTCGTGATGTGAAGTGGTGACGTAATGGAGTGCCTCAGGAATCAGTGTGAGGCTATCAACTATTTATAATCTATACCAATGAGGTAGATGAGGGGATTTATTCGATTAGAGCTCAATTAGTTCATTCACTAAAATAGTCATTTAATTGGATATGGAGAATCTGCAATGGGCAAAAAAAGACAGGGGAGGTTATTGAGAAAATCTTCGGAAGTAAAGATATAACGACGACTCGTGCTGTGACGGACGTACAAAATTATATTAAAATGCTTAAACGGAGAAAAAGAAAACGTAATATTCTGTGGTACTCAGGGATTTGTATGTTGCAGTACAAGAATCACTTAAACTTAGTCAGGAGATTTAGGAAGTGATTAAGAAAGTATATGCATTGATGCAGTTTCATACAAAGGCAATCAGGAATAATCTTGGGGATGTTTTATTGCATTTGTATATGGTAATGCCTCGATTATATACTGACGCATTGTGTGTAGTTATGAACCCCAATACTGTTCGAAAAATATGCAATTGATTTAGAAGCTTTTCAAAGATGTTGCACTTTACTCGTTACTAAAATGAAGGCCTGATTGATGCATAGAGTCATACAGCTAGTAAATAGTCCATTCAGTTCAGCTCATCTGCACAGACCAGATATTTCAATCTGATGTAATTCCATTTGCCGCATTAGGCACATAACCGTCTAAACCCTTCGGATTCATATATCCATCCAGATGCCTCGTAAAGTTTGCAAAAGTATCCAACGCTACCACTTCCTCTGGCAGCTCTTTCCATATGCACACTACCCTCTGCATGAAAATCTTGCTCCTATCACCTTAATTTATGCCCTCGAGTTTATAGCCTCTGAAAATAACTTTAGGTGTTAACCGTATCTACATCCCTCGTGGCCTACACAAGTCTAGGGCAGTTCAGGTATGAAAGTGGAAGATATTCGTATTGAACCATCTAACCTGAGGAGAGTGCATCAGAAGCAAAGCCGATGGATGAGAAAATGAAACTAAGGACTCAATTTTAAGAAAACAATACATTAATTTTATGACAGGTACTTTGAAGACATGCATTTATTGTGAATAAATTCATGCAGGCACATGTAAACATGCATTTTCATTTTAAATTATGAATCACTCCTAAATTGAGAAGAGACCAATGATGGAGTCATGCAGTCAGGGGAACTTTCAACGAGACTGTACTTCGTTCAGTTTGATTTTCACGTAACAGCAACATATGAGAGCCGAAATCCCATCAGACATCTTTTTCACTTATGTAGGATCCCTGTTGAGGATTCAATGGAATATCTCTACTGCCTGCAGCAAAGGGAATTCAGCTAAATCAAACTATTCCAGGAAGACACCCCAATGCTAGCAGCTTGTGTGAACAGAATAACTTCTGAGGTAGAATAACAACTGAGACAATCGCAATTTTCTTTTTGTCATGGAATTTATTATTATTTGGAGGAATCTCTTCTGAACTAATATTTTGTAGGATTGTGCACATTTCTGTGGTCAGAAAAATAAATATTGATGCACATATTATTGATGTCCAAACTGTTTCTCATTTATCTTTCCATCGTAGCTCGAGTAACTTTGTTTTAGAACTTATTTTTTTAAAAATTTAACAATCTGCATGACTTGCTCATAACATTGAACCTGACCCAGTCTGAGACCGATATCAATTGCCACAAGACACATTTGTTCACATATCGAAATTGTTGTGATCTATGGAGAAGTGGGATTAGAAAAAGAAACAGTGACTCTCCAATTACAGGAGGAATAGGAATCAGGAGAAATTCTCAAAAGGCCGTTTGATGGGACTTCTCTTCTCCACAAGTCTATGTCACCGGTGTGTGTACATTTATTCAAAGCTGTGCGTTAGTTAAATGTTTTTCGGAAAAGTGACTCGATGATATAATGAACCACAGACGGGAAAGTGAAGCCACAATCTGATCAGCCACAATCTTTGTGACAGGTGGAACATAGAACAACTCCTGCTCCTCAGTTCGACGTCACCTCATTTCAGTCAGCTCCTCAAAATTGCTAGACAGGAGCAGTTGAAGACCACTTTCTCCTTGTAACTGATGCACAGAAAAACAAGCGGAGAAAATTCAGCCCCTGCTCACTGTCAAGCATGGTTTAATATGGATTGGAAAACGTTCTTGACGGAAGAGCAGGTATTACAGTGAAATATGCCCCTCGTTTCGTTTCTTCTTGCAGAAGTTCCCCTTGTCTCCATTTATTAACCATGTTGTACACCCAGATTCACTATGAATACATGCCTGATGCCGAACCCAGTCATTACTCATAAAATCGTTCGGTCTCTCTGACTGCAAAATTCCTTCACAGGACTTCTGGGAAAATAACAACAGTGAAACCACTAACAACAGAATGAAAGAACAAGAGAAGCAGGTGTAGGTAACTCAGCCACCAAAGCCTAACTTTCCCTTCAATCAGATCATGGTTGATCAGCTTTTGGCCCCAACACCTGAACTGACTGACGTGTCAAACATCTATCAATACCCATCTTCCAAAATTCTTAGTGATCGATCTGCCATAACTCTCTGGAGAGGAGATGTCCCGTCCGTCAATAACCTCTGTAAAAACGAAGCACTCACTGCACGTACACCGTGACCTATTGACATGAATAAAATATATGCACACAAGGGAAGAGTGTCAGGTTCTTATATCAAGCAAGAGTTAACTGAGGTTGGTATCAAGAAACATGAAGAAAATTGAACTTAATGGCAACCAGGAATAATTTCCCCACTGGTTGGAGTGATTTAGAGCACGAAGGAAATGTTTGAGATTCGTGGACATCTACCATCTCAGTCATGGGACATTTCTGCAGGCGATCCTCACGATAGATTACTCAACATAAACATCTTCAGCTGCTTCATCAATGTGTTACGCCCATCATAAGATCAGAAGTGCGGATGGCCACTGAAGATTACACAATGTTCACAACAATGTGGCCCGCTCATCTCCTGAAGTGGTGTATGTTCACGTGCGGCAAGATTGGACAACATTCAGGCTTGTGCAGTTAAAGTGTGAATAAAATGCATGTAATAGTACTGCTAGACAGTGCATATTTCCCCAGAAAAATTAAGGAGATCATTGAGCACCTCAAGATTGAAGCTAATCAGCCTCCCAAAATATTAGATAAGAGGGAGAGCCCATTCTCTCCCTCCTGCTATTTAAACAGGAAGAGAAAGAAACTAGTCAAAATGTTGAGCTGTTAAACAGAAACCAGCGGTAGCCAAATCATGTCCTTAAGATTCTTCAATTAGATCAAGATGCTTCAGTCTTTCAGGACCCTCAAATGGGAGAATGATATTGTTGTGGTTCTGTTCGTCGAGCTGGGAATTTGACTTGCAAACGTTTCGTCCCCTGTCTAGGTGACATCCTCAGTGCTTGGGAGCCTCCTGTGTAGTGCTTCTGTGATCTTTCCTCTGGCATCTATAGCGGCCTGTCATTGCTGCTTCCGGTCGTCAGTTCCAGCTGTCCGCTGTCGTGGCCGGTATAATGGGTCCAGGTTGATGTGTTTGTTGATAGAGTCTGTGGATGAGTGCCATGCCTCTAGGAATTCCCTGGCTGTTCGCTGTTTGGCTTGCTCTATAATAGTAGTGTTGTCCCAGTCGAAATCATATACTAAGGATAGCCACACACGCAGATGACAAACAACATGAATTCGACTTGGACAACACTACCATTATTGGGCAAGCCAAACAGAGAACAGCCAGCGAATTCCAAGAGGCATGACACTCATCCACAGACTCTATCAACAAACACATCGACGTGGACCCAATATACCGGCCACGACAGCGGACAGTTGGAACTGACAACCGGAAGCGGCAGAGATAGGCCACTATAAATACCGGAAGAAACAGCACAGAAGCGCTTCACAGGAGGCTCCCAAGCACTGAGGATGTCACCTGGACAGGGGACGAAATGTTTGCAAGACAAATTCCCAGCTCGACGAACAGAACCACAACAACGAGCACCCAAGCTACAAATCTTCTCCCAAACTTTGAGGAGGATGATATCAACGCCCCAACATGACAAAACACGAAGCAAAGACGAGAGGGACAGACTGCTCCACGTTGTTCCTCCTGGCTCCAGTGTTAATGGTACACACGTGGTACTTTATAGTGGTTTGCTGATGGTGAGTTAGTGTTATGTGCAGAGTCTTCAAGTAGCAACTTCCATCTCCAATAAGACAGGCTAGTGCTCTGTTTGGAGGTCAGAAGCTGGTAGGACTTGCTACCTCTTTCAGCAATAAGGCATTTTGCCAGCTGACAGATTTATGAACAACATGATGTTCAGTGAAGGGTCACAAGCCAACTGCACATTGAGATAGTGAGAATGTATTCAGAGCCTGGAGCTCTGTCTCGCCTAATATGGGGGCCCCACAGAGATACTTAAACCATCAGGCAAGGCATTATCGCGAAAATGCAATTTCTTCTGCTATCAATGTCTTTCACTCCATATAATGAATGTTAGTCCATAATCTCCAACATTTAATACCATCATCTCTTATTCTGTCAGAGTGCTACAAATTGAATACTTATTTACTTCACATTCTCCTGATAGTACCATCAACCCATGGATTAGTCTGGTGAAAATCCTTTGCACTGTCTCTGTGATGTGGAGACTTTTGCTTATAAAGGAGAGAACCTCTGTCCAGAATACCCCAAATACTGCTTCAGGAACTCTCTACAGCTGTACGAGGGTGTCATTTTGTAATGAAAGATAGCATGCAATTCATTGTACTGATTCATGGATGGTCTGCATGAATTCTGTTAGTGACTTATAACCAAGGGCATCAAGGTCTGTTTCGAGAAAAACGCTTCCCTACTTCTCACCTTCGAAGAAATACAAAATGAAAAGGACTGTATACGATGGTCACATCATTTGTTGTTCAAATCATATATTTGAGTTTTGAATAGTGGCGTTTCAACGACTCACGCATGCAATACCAATGAGTAGTAGCCTTCAGAACAGAACAGGGCCCTGCTCTCAGTATTCTCTCCATCATTCAATTCTAAATGCATTTAGTATATTCCCCCTTACCCTCCAGTGTTACTTTCTTCACTCATCTGTGCACAACCATGTGAAAATATCTTCTCAGATTAAAATACACCACTCTCACTGCTTCTCATTCGTCGATGACACAACCAACATCCTCTATAAACTCCAGTATTTTAGCAAAAATATTTTCCCGGTCATGAATCTCGGCTGACTCTGCTAAATCATATCATTATTCCCCAAGGGTCTGGATATCGTTAATTACAAAAAGATGCGAATATTTTCCTCATACCCGACATCAAGTTATCGATCTGTTGTTTTTCTGTTTTTCCACTTTGCGTTCAGACAGGTTACCTTGCAGTTTGCAGGATGCTTTTCCATCATCTAAAGTGTTTTGATGAAGTTTTTCTTCCCTCATAGAATTAAGTAATTGGCAGTGCAGAAGGAGATCATTGAGCACCCTCAAGATTGAAGCTAATAACCCTACCAAAATGTTAGATAAGAGGGTCTCTACCAGGTCCAAAAAGTGTTATCCATCGAGCTCAACTCTCCAACACTATCTCTGTAGCCCTCTAAATTCTTCACTCATCTTGTCCAGCAGCTTACCTACCTTCATTACCATGAACTTTTCCAATACATACTTTCACATCTCTAGTTTTTTGAAGTTCCTCACTTTTGCCAGTCACCCTGTTCTGTAAAATTTCCAAAAGACTAGAACAAACAGCCCTACCAACCATCAAACCAAAAATCTGAATCCGCTACGTAGATGACACTTTGTCATCACAAAAGGAAACACGATAGAAGAGACATGTAGCATCAGCAACACCCTCACAGGCATAAAGTTCACTCAGGAGGAATAAACTGACAGCAAACTCGCATTCTTGGACGTCACAGTCAAACGAAAGGACAACGGAGAACTACAAACCTGCGTGTACAGAAAACCGATAAACACTGACCAACTACTTAACTACACCAGCAACCATCCCAACACACACAAACAAAGCTGTATCAGAACACTATTCCAATGAGCCACCACACACGGCAGCACTGACAAACTTCGGAAAACAGAGGAGAACCACCTATACAACGTATTCAAAAAGAACGGATACTCAAAAAATACAGTCCGCAGATTCCACAGGAACAAACCACGACAAGCAGACGTAACACAGCCAGAAAACCTAACCACCTTACCGTACATCAAAGAAGTCTCAGAAATGACAGTCAGACTACTAAGACCTCTCGGAATCCTGATAGAACAAAAACGCACCAACGCTCTCAAACAAAAGCTAACAAACTTAAAAGACTCAGTGCAACCCATGGACAAAACCAACATCATCTACAAAATTCCATGCATAAACTGCCACAAACACTACGTAGGACAAACAGGAAGAAAGTTAGCCACCAGGATACACGAACACCGGCTAGCCACAAAAATACACGATTCTCTCTCCCTCTTAGCCCTACACACGGATCAAACAAAAAGCTATTTCGACTGAGACAACACATCTATCCTGGGACAGGCTAAGCAAAGACATGCCAGAGAATTCCTAGAGGCCTGGCACTCCAACCACAACGCCATAAACAAACGCATAGATCTAAATACCATCTATCAACTCCTCAGAAAACGAACAGGAAATGACATCACCACAAACCACAGGAACCCTATCCAGGACAAACATGTAAAGAGAAAGCAGGAAACAATAGCTTTGCTTCACTTGGCGGTCGCCAATGATGATGTTACTTCGCCAGGTAATGAAACGTCTGGATACCAAACCTACAGCTCAGCGAGCAAACCTACAACCCATTTCCAAAAGATTTTCTGTTGATTCCTCTGTGGAGATACTACCAACATTTTACCTCCAACAGAGATGGCCTCTGTCATGTTGCAAACACGTGAGAGGATGACACTGTGGCATATTGGATACATCACCCGCACATGTTCGGATTGTTCTAGAATCAAAACATTTGTTGGGTATTGTCACTACAGTCTTCTATCTGGTATGGAACTACAGGTTGTGCTGAATGACGTTATAAAGCTCTGTGACCTCCACTTTGGACCTGGATAGGACACAACATTGGGAAATAGCTAAAATGAGAATGGAGTGCCTTGGCCCTCCCTGTGCGGTCTCTGCAGACCCAGACAATTTGTAATTTCAGTACCTACACCTTGTTCATTGTGGGGATACAAGACCATCAGATCACCCTGAACAATCAGAGCAACTGACAACACAAATCCAAGATTACCATCCAGTGAACTTCCTCTGAAATTCCAATAAAAGGAACAAGTAAAATCTTCATGTACATGGTACACCCGCTCATGTTAGAAATACCATCCTCTCATTAGTTTGCATTTCTGGCTAAGCACTGGCATCCTGCAGTGGTTCAAGAAAGCAGCTCACCAACTCCTTATCAAGGGCAACTGTGAAAGGGAAACATATACTGACTCAGAAATAACACTGATGCACCATTAGTGAATAAAAGAAGATGACCACACTAAAGTAATCGAAACAGAAGGAACGCAACTCACTTTATACAGGGCCATATCCTGACTCAGGAATGATACTCAGGAATATGGGAAAAAGTGAGAAATCAGTGATATTAATCTCATATTTTAATTCCATCCCAGATAATTATCAACAATTCCTTTGCTGATTCCTTTTTCTTTCTCTCTATTTCTTCATATATTAGATCAAACCACCAACACACATTACACTATTTCCCAAATAATTTCAGACCTGACCCGTGATCAGTGTACTCAAAACTCTGTTTATCTGTCAACAGAGTCTGGCAAACCTGTCCGTTTCCCCAGCACTCTGCTTCTTTCTGTTTCAGATCTCCTGTATCTTTCTTTGTTTGGTTTACCCTTTATTTTGTTACTTTACGGGATTTCAGCAAGGGCAGCATTTGATGACCATCACTAATTTCCGTTGACTGTGATCGTTCCACAATGCAGTACAGAACCAAGCACATTGTTATGGGTATGAAGTCACTCTTAATCCAAACTCGGTAACAATGTCATATTTCTTTACCAAAGGATATCAGTAAAACAGATATATTATTGGACAAAATACTGCTGATTTTATGGTCACAGTTCTTGCAATTTGTTTTTTTTAAACTTCGGTTCTTATTATTTGAATTTAAGTACTGCTACCAGCTGTGGTAGGACTTAAAACAGTGTCTTTCGTGAAATGACCTGTGGTTCTGATTTATCCATCCAGCGACTATCCTACTCTGATACATTGTCCCCATTATGAAGCAAATTTGAAGACACGCACAAGTTTGTGATTGAAATATGTGGAACTGGATCAGTGACCAGAAGAGAACTGGAACTGTAAAGTCTGATGTTCACCTTGGCTTAGATAATGGTTTATTCAGCAACCACACTGACGCAGAGTTGGAGATTCGGGGTATTATGAAACAGGTAGTGGACAGGTTTGGTGATGGAAGATAATTCAATATATAACTTAGTTCAAGACAAAAACGGTGCTTGCTGTCTTGTTCTCAGATATTTGTGAGGAAATGTTCTGAATTATGCAGATAATGAATGGAGGTTATAATGAAACTAAATACAATAGTTTGTATATTTATGAGATATACAAAACAGAAAAAAAATCAACATGGTTTCTGAAATTAATAAATGAGCAGAATTAGAGGGACTTACCAGGAACACCAATAATAGCGAGAACTGGATAATAACCTGCCTGAATAATCATGAGTACACATAGTATCAGTCTTGGTAAATCTGACTTTGATCTGTGGAACCAGTAAAGACCTTCGGATAAACGCCTGTGCGTAATTGTAACATTCCAGTCCATTGTTCTCAGATTCGGATCCATTGATTTAACATTCCAGTCCATTGTTCTCAGATTCGGATCCATTGATTTAACATTCCAGTCCATTGTTCTCAGATTCTGATCGATTGTTGGAGCATTCCAGTCGAATCTTCTCAGATTCTTATCTCTCCTTGCCCTGTCTCTGGAGCAGCTGAACACTGTTCATGACGGAGTTGATGCATCGCTTGCTACAATGGCATAACACATTGAATGAAGCCCGGTACTAATAGGAGAGAGAAACCCTCCAGTGACACAGTTACGATCCATGGAGGCTAACATCAATCACAGTCTCTGAACAAACAGTCCCAGTTAACTCATTAACTACAGAACGTCCAGCTCATATTAACAACTGGACTAGATTGGATGTCAATATCAATAACTATTGGGTTAATCTCCTATCATTCAGAATGTTGTCCATATACAATGCTGTAACCGCTTGCCTCCCTAAAAATCACACATTCAAGTTGTTGTTACTGTGCTGTTCTCTCCTCCACTGTGACAAATGCCAACCAATAGATTGTCAAATGGCAGAGTTGCCCTGGCATTTCAGAAGGAACTTGTATTTGTCTGGACGTTCCTCTCACTGCCCTCAGAAGGCCACGTTGTAATGTCAACACACAGTGCTGGTCACGATACTTTTAAAAAAAAAAGATTGTAAGCATCTTATTGCTGTATTACACGTTGTAAAACTATAAATGACTTTTCTTGACTTCAGACCAAAGTCAAACTTGGCATGAAAAACCATGGATTCATGTGTCAGGGACAGAGTGGATATACCATTAACTAGGAGACAGAAAGAAATGCGAACAGTGGTTGTGGAGATATCGCCCCAGTCATCTTCTCTCTTTCTGCCAGATAGGACGTAACGCAATCTGAACCAAACAAGATAAGTTTAAAAGGAGAGAAGAGTATGTTATGTATAAACTTTAATCACTGGATATACAGACAGATAAGGTTAAGAATGTATACATAGGGAGTTCGGAATTAAAAACACAGACACAGAGAACACAATGCGCAGGGCCATGTGGGAATACAGAACCACAACAGTCAAGAAATAACTTATTCCAAGCTGGTGCAGAGATGATGGTCTCAGTAACTGCCGCCTTTGTTGTAATTTTCACGTGGAATCCAAAATTGTAACAGTGAGATATTCGTCCCATCGGGCTGACACTGACCTCTAAAGAGCACTGCACCCATAACCACCTGCTACCCTATCCATGTAGCTCCTATGGCTATCCTGCCACCTCTCCGATCCCTGTTCCTCCCAGAGCCAACTCAAGTAGCTGCAGATGAGCAATTTAACATGCTCAATTCCCTTACACTTTACATGTCTGTACGGTGGAAGGAATCAGGAGCAGCTAAAGGAAGCACTTACAATCAAGGGAAGAATGTGAAAGCTCAATACTGATACTAGACTAAGGATACAATTTTACCAAGGCCCATAATGCTATAAGACAGCAACGCTAACCCTCGAGCCACCGTGTCACGGATCCATTCTCCCAACTTCGTTACTGTGGCAAGGAATACTGGGGAACATGGAAATCTGAAATGCAAACAGAAAATGGTGGCGAAATGCATCAGATGAGTCAGGATCGAAGAGTGAAGCAGAATTGGCATATTGTGTCTGATGTGACTCTGTTCTGAAAAACTCATATTGGTCTCAAAACGTAAATCCTGTTTCTCGCTGCTCAGATGCTAACAGATGTGCTAAAGTTTTCCTGCGCTTTCAACTGTCTTTTTTTCTTTTGGACTGGATATATATATGACCTGAAAGGAGATGGTGAAGCTCTCGAGCATTTGGTTAAGTATTTGAATGTAATTGTTTTTAAAAAATTGTGTTTGACAAATTTCTCAAAATCGATAACGTCATGGACTGTCATACTTCGCCATGAAAATGTTGAAATCAATGGCCCTGATGTCGAATTATCAACCCTCTGAGAGTAATCGATTGAAGTAAAAACCCTGAACCGCATTACCTCAATGTCACGTCGTTTCCTGATGTCACTGGGGTCGCACTCATCTAGCATGTTCTCAAACTTTATGAAACATAAAATATCTTGGCATATTTATACAGGACATATTCATCCATGAGTTTTGAACGCACTAGCATTGGATGGTTGCATTTGACAAACCGGATCATTCTGCAGAAGGTGACAGAGAGTTGTCTGAATGAATCTCTTCCCTCCAAGTGATGCACATATACACATTTCAACATTTTTTAGGGACATTTCAACATGTTTGTAACAACTGATAGTGAATTAACAACAAATTAGTCCCGAGACAGAATGACATGTAACTTGGAAGATAACTTGCTAAAGTTGTTTTTTTTTTCTCTCACTATTCCCATTACAAGTGCAGAATATTCTCTAATTCGGATTTGTCATAATGTGGTCAGGGTCCTTGATGTTACCATCCGTCACGTCCTGCTTCAATGGAAAGGGAGTTTACTCTTATCTCACCTCTAATTACACTGGAAGATCCATTGAAAGAATAAAGAGCAAAAGATGAGAGAACTGTTTTATTCAATAATATCCTCAAACTTTTCAAAAGTAAATTGGGCGTGGACTTTTAATTCTGTCTGAAGATTTCTGTCCTACTAGTAATAAGACTCTTTGGTTAAGCTTTGTGAAAGAGGGGCAGAAAGAACCTCCACTTTGTATCAGTATTGACCAAAACCTTCAGTTCACGGTGCAGCAGTAGTTGGAAACATATTATTGTCTGTAGCTGTTAGAAATTGATTACTCCAAACTCATCATTCACTGAAGACCTGCAGTAGCACAGAAATCAGAAACTTTCAGCAGCTAGTTCAGAGCAAAAAGCTAAAGTGATAGTCAGGGAAAGCGGGAGTATTAGGGGAAGTGGAATGACATACAGTGCAGGAAGTGTTAAGGGAAATGGTCAGTGGAAGCGTCTGTAGCACCTAAAGGCGCGATGCAAGGGAAGTAAGTGTTAAAGGAACGTGTAGGAAGGCGAAGAGGAAGTGTGGCTGTAAAAACATCAGTGGCAAAGAAAAGCCTGGATTTGGAAAAGTGAGATTGATGGACAATCATATAGCACTGTTCATGAAATCTGGGATCTTGTTTCCTTTGAAACGTAAGAAAAGATTTCTCCTACTTTTAAAATTAACACTAGATTCTTGTTCATATTGTGCATTCACTCTGCATTTCTGTGTGTCGGTCAAGTGCACACAACATTTTCTTTTCTCCTAAATGCATTATTTCAACATGACGTCACTTTTTAAATCAATATTCAGAACCGTGGTTGTTTCTTCTATGAATTTGCTTCCAAATCAACCTAGGGAAGAGAACGAGAAAATTGATCTTCTACAGAGTGTTTAACTGTAGAATTTCATGCAACCTTTATTCTCATCGCTCTAGCTCTTTCAAGCAAACTGAACGAAAGAGTCTGTGTCCATCCTGTAGATGAAAAAAGATCTTCAGAACTGACTATTGCAGTGAATGACATAAAGAATAAGCTGCAGGTGAGCATAAAACGGAAATGTTACAATGCACAGTGCCAAAAGCTTGTCTAAAAGTAATGATGTACTAGTCTTATGCACAATACATTAGATTAGATTACTTCCAGTATGGAAACAGGCCGTTCTTCCCAACAAGTGCATAACGACCATCCGAAGAGCAACTTACCAAGACCCATTCCCCAACAATTTATCCCGTCACCTAACAAAACGGTCAATTTAGCATGGCCAATTTACCTCACCTGTACATTTTTGGACTGTGGAGGGAAACCAGAGCACCCGGGGGAAACCCAAGCAGACACGGGGAGAATGTGCAAATTCCACACAGACAGTAGTTTGAGACGTTGAATTGAACCCTGGTCTCTAGTGCTGTGAGGCAGCAGTGCTTACCACTGTGCCACGGCAGAGCAGAGTATAAGGGCAGAATTCTGCTCCATGTGCAAAATACTATTTGTGGCTCCCTCACAAAAGACCTCAACAGCAACACGCTACAATTACAGGAAGGGAGAAAAATAAGTGAGAATGGAATTATGACTTCTTCCTCTCTAACAGCTTGTGTAGAACAGGAAGAAAATCAAGTTTTGTTTCTGATATTCCTGAATGTTGATGGTTAGAATGTGCGCGATGGAGGGGGTGCTGTAGGATTATAAACAATGCCGTGGATGACACAATGCTTAGCCGGGTCATTCACAGTGAGGAGGGCCGTGTTAGATTACAGGATGGTAGAAACAGATTGTTCAGATGGCCAGATCAATGACCCACAAAGAACTTAACGCTGGAATATGTGAATGCTGCACTTTGGAAGAAAAAACAAGATAGAGAGTACTCAACCATGAAGATAAGCTGGATTTGCTTTTTGAACAGAGAAGGTTGAAGAATGAACCTGACAGAGATCGTGAGGTACGGATAGAGTGAACAGACAGTAACTGTTCCACTTAGTAAATGAGTTGAAAACTAGGGGACACAGGATTAAAGTGAAAAACAAGACATTGTGAAAGTATTTGTGGAATCTGCTTTCAACAAAGAGGATGGTATGTAGCCAGAATGCGTTGCCGGGGAGGGTTGTTGAAGAAGGCAACATTACAAAGCCTGTAAAGTACTGATATCATGAGGGACATAGGAGAAAGGATGTGTTGGGTACGCTAAATGATAATAAGGTGGACAAATCCCCAGGACTGGATGGGATCAATCCCAGGTTGCTGATGGAGGTGAGATAGGAAATAGCAGGGGCTGTGACAGAGATCTTTGTCGCCTCTTTAAACACAGGTGAAGTTCCAGAGGACTGGAGCATTACTAATGTTGTTTCCCTGTTCAAGAAGTGTTCTCAGGATATTCCAGGTAACTACAGACCTGTGTGCCTGATGTCAGTGGTGGGAAAGTTGATGGAGAAGGTACGGAGGGATGGGATCCATTTCTATTTGTTAGATAATGATCTTAACAGTGATAGGCAACATGGTTATGTGCGGGGGCGTTCGTGCCTTACCAACTTATTAGAATTCTGTGAGGAAGTGACCAAGTTCATAGATAAAGGATGTGATGTCTATGTCATATACTTGTACTTTGGTAAGGAGTTTGATAAGTTTCCCCAGGGTAAACTAATGAAGAAAGTGAAGTCTCATGGTGCGCACTGTATTCAACCGAGGTGAATAAAGACCTGGTTCAGCAACAGGAGATAGAGACTGGTAGTTGAAAGGAGTTTCTCGAAATGGAGAAACGTGACCAGTGGTGTTCCGCATGGATCAGTGCTGGGGCCAGTGTTGTTTGTAATATAAATAAATGATCTGGAAGAGGACATTGATGGTCTGATTAGTAAGTTTGCAGACGACACGAAGATTGGTGGAGTAGCAGAAACCACAGGGGACTTTTAAAAAATTCAGGAAAAAAAATAGATAAACTGGAGATTTGAGCGGAGAAGTGACTGATGGAGTTCAAATCCGGGCAAATGTGGGGTGCTGCATTTTGGGAGGTCTAGTTCTATAGCGAGCTATACTGTAAATGGAAGAGCTTTGGGAAAAGTCGATGAACAGAGAGATCTGGGAGTTCTGGTCCATTGTTACCCTGAAGGTGGCTGCACAAGCAGATATAGTGATCAAGAAGTCATATGGTCTGCTTGCCTTCTTCGGACGTGATATTGAGTATAAGCTGGCACGTTATGTTAAAACTGTACAATACATTGATTCGGCCGCATTTCAATACTGTATACAGTTCTGGTAATCATATTACCAAAATAATGTGGACGACTTGGAGAGGGTGCAGAGAAGGTTTACGAGGATGTTGCCTGGTATATCTATGAAGAAAGGTTGAGTAGGTTAGGTTATTTTCATTAGAAAAAAGGGATTGAGGGGGGACCTGATTAAGGTTTACAAAACCATGAAGAACAAAGACAGGATGGATAGAGGTAAGCTTTTTCCTAGGGTGAATGTTTCAATAACTAGAAGTCACGCTTTCAAGCTGAGAGGCAGAAATTTAAGGGGGTTTCAAGAGGTACGTTATTTACACAGAGTGTGGTGGGCGTGAGGAACGCGTTGCCAGCAGAGATGGCAGAGTCAGGCACGGTAGATTAATTTAAGATGCGTCTGGGCAAATGCATGAGTAGGCGGGGAGCAGAGGTATACAGATGCTTAGGAATTGACGACAGGTTTGGACAGTACATTTGGATCAGCTGAGGCTTGGAGAACCGAAGGGTCTGTCCGTAGGCTGTAAGTTTTCTTTGTTCTTTGTTCTTTGAGATGTGGAGGTGTGACATTTTTGCCATCACAGAAAAGTGGCTGAGGGAGAGCAGGACTGGTTACTCAGCATTCTACTGTACAGGAACCATAGCCAGGAGAGAAGAGGGGGTAAAACTGGAGGTGGATTTGTTTATTCATCATGGAGTGAGTTACTGATTTAAGGAGGAATGATATCTTGGAAGAATCTTCAAGCGAAACTTTGTGGTTGGAGTTTAGGATTAAAACGATGACAGACGAATGAAAATACAGGAGCAGATATAAACACAAATCGTTGAGGTGTGTAAAACAGTAATATGATGGTTATACTGAGATAGTTAAAATCCCAAAATTTATTGGGGCCGTGATATATTATTTTCAGAGTAGCCAGATGCTTTGAAATTTATTGCAGAGAGTTTCTTATATTAAAATGTACAAGCCTCAACAAGGGATGGTGGAATACTGGGACCTCATTGTGGGGAGTGAAGCCAGTCAGTTATTCTAGGCAGGATTTGGAAACCATTATACGACCAGTAACCATGTCTCATACATTTTCAATTTGTCCAGGAAAAGTCAAAACAAAAGGGCTGAGAAATAAGATGTTTTTGGATTGCGGAGGCAGATTTTATTTTTTTTTAAATGACAGGAGCTGGCGAAAGTGCAGTTATATCTGTTTAACATTGCAGCAGAACAGCGTGAGATGGGATCACATGATTTAAATGGAAATGAGGTCAGTGCCGGCCCAACATGTTACATCGAAGCTGAAAGTTTGGAAAACCAGCACAGAGACCCTAGAATGTCGACAAATTTTCAAAATGGAATAACAGATATAAATGAAAGCTTAAAGCAGGTATAATGTGAGCAGATCAGTGGAGGTACAAGAAGAGTACAGAAAGTGTGGGGCTGAACTTAAGAAAGTGAGTAGAAAAGCAAAAAGGTGATGTGATAAAACATTAACGGGTAAAATTAGCAACAATCCAACGATATTGCATCGGCTTGTGAAGGGGAAGAGGATAACACGTGAAAGAATTGGTTGCATTAAGGACCAAGGAGGAAGCATCTGCACGGAGCTAGAAAATATGTTAAACACGCAATTCATATCTGTCTTCACTTTGGAGAAGCCGTGACTAAATTCAAGGAGAATGACAGTGCGATCCTCGAACAGACTGATGCAAAAGCTCAGGAAGAATTGGAAGTTTATGCGGGATAAAGAGTGGGCAAATCCCCAGATCTGGATGAGCTGTATCTTCGGATGATGTGGGAGATGAGCGAGGAGATTACAGGTTCTTGATTTTTTTTTCCTTTTCGTTTTGCCTCTGGTCACTGAGGGGGTTTGATAGGACAGATACATCTAATGCAGGT
Source organism: Chiloscyllium punctatum (assembly GCF_047496795.1). Lineage (NCBI taxonomy): Eukaryota > Metazoa > Chordata > Chondrichthyes > Orectolobiformes > Hemiscylliidae > Chiloscyllium > Chiloscyllium punctatum. The sequence continues at coordinate 48,216,938 of NC_092785.1, forward strand.
TCAATTTTCAGATTGTGAGAAATACGCCATTGAAATAAAGACGATCAATTCTGTCATTAATTGTCGGGAAACAATTGAGAAAATTCTGAAGGCTGTTCAGTTTGAATCCCAAAGAAAAGAAAGACTACCTGGGTTGGGATTAGACAATCATGGCTGACGAAGTACTCAGGAAAAGTACCACAGAAAAAGAGCGAGCCTATAAAGTGGACGAGAGCACTGGGAAATCCGAAGATTGGGAAGGCTACAAAAGCAAAGAGAGGATAACAACGACAGAAATAAGGAAGTAGAGGATCAAATATGAAGGTAGGCTAGGCAGTAATATTAGAAATTAAATTTGAACATTCTTTCAATACATAAGAAACAAACAAGAGTGAAAAGTTGAGATTGGCCTCTCCAAATTGATGCAGGAAGTCTAGTGATGGGAGAAAAGGGAATAGCTAAAGAACTTTATCAATACTTTGTGTCAGCCTTCGCAGTGGAAGACATGAGTAATATCCCAACAATCAAGGAGAGTCAAGGGCCAGTGTTCAGTATGGTGGCCTTTGCAAAGGAGAAAGTACTTAAAAGCTGAATGGTCTAAAACTGAACAATCCGCTGGCCTGGATGGGCTACGTCCTAGAGTTCTGAGAGATGTGGCTGAAGAAATAGTGGAGGCGTTGTTTTTAATCTTTCAAAAATCACTGGATTCATGGAAAGTCCCAGGTGGGTGGAAAATCTCTGTTGTATTCCTCTTGTTCAAGAAAGGATCAAGATAAAATATGGAACATTATAGACCGATGAGACTAGTTTCGGTTGGCGATAGAAAACCTAGAATCCATCGTAAAGGATGAGATTTCAAGATTATTGGAAGTACAGGGGCGAATTAGAACAAGTCGGAATGGATTTAGTGAGGGGAAGTCGTGCCTGACAAATCTGTAAGAATTCTTTGAAGAAATAACAAGTAACTTAGACCCGAGAGACCCAGTGGATATTACCGAAAAAACCTTCCAAAACGCCTTTGGTAAGGTGCCTGACTGGAGGCTGCTGAGTAAGGTGAGGGCCCATGGTGTTCGACGGGATCTACCCAGAGGGAGGGCCTCAACTGGGACATTGGGTTGATGTCACATTACAGGTGACCACCATTGCACTATACACACACACGGATACTCCTACACACACACTGTCACACACACACAGGCAATCCTTTACACACATACACACGGACATGCATACATACCGACGCACACACAGACACCCACACACACGCTTACAGACACACGCACTACCACACTCACACATGCACCCCCTCACAGACTTAAGACACTCTGCATCACTACACACACACATACACTTTCTCACAGTCACAACCCCCACCCTAGACAGACAGACACACACACACAGACAAAGACCCACATGCACACATATATTTTGTGAGGTGCATTTGTATTTGCAGGGTTGCATTGTACTTTGCTCAAAAACTGCATACATTCATGTAGACCTCTGAGCTCAAAAACTGCATTAATTTATGTAAAACTCCGTTATCTCACCTTTTAGATTAGAATCAATCTAAACATCATGGCATAGACAGAGAACACAGGGAGCTAGTACCTTCAACATATTGTCTAGCTATCACCATTGTTAACATCTAACCTGAGAATGCAACTTTTATTTAAAAAGGTTTTGTGATTTACACATGATAGAAGTGAAACTATCACTGCATTCTAACAGATAAAAGGCTTAACAGACAATCAATTTTTCAATGCACGATTTCAGTTACTTCACACTGTAAATTTTTGCTATCAATTCTGTGTTAGGATTGAGCCCTCCACAATCACCTGATGAAGGAGTATTGCTTCGAAAGCCAGCGTGCTTCCAATTAAATCTGTTAGATGATAACCTGTTGCTGTGTGATTTTTAACTTTGTACACCCCAGTCCAACACCGGCATCTCCAAATACAAACTACAAAGGTATTTAACAGTGCTCGTATAGGATTCTCTAAAGGATGACTTGCAGGTTGAGTCCGTGGTTAAGAAAGCAAATGTAATGTTGTCATTTATTTCGAGAGGGTTGGAATGTAAAAGCAGTGAATTGCGACTGATACTTTATAAAGCTCTGGTTAGGCAGCATTTAAAATATTGTGTCCAGTTGTGGACCCCCTCAGGAAGGACATACAGGCACTGGAGCGTGTCTAGCGGAGATTCACACGGATGGTCCCTGGAATGGTAGGCCTGACACATGATGAACGGCTGAAGAGCCGGGAGTTGTATTCGTTAGAGGGGAAATCTGATAGAAGCTTATATGATAATGCATGTCTTAGAAAGGGTGGACACTGGAAATTGATTCCGTCAGGTGAGGATACCAGTACTCGTGGGCACAGCCTTAGAATTAGAGGGGGGCAATTTAAAACGGAAATTAGGAGACATTTCTTCAGCCAGAGTGTGGTGGGCCTGCAGACTTCATGGCCACAAGCGCAGCGGACAGTAAATGTCTTCAAGGTAGAGTTTAATATAATGTTTAATCTCGCAAGGGCTTAAGGGATACTGGGACAGTGCGAGTAAGTGGCTTTGAAATGCCCATCAGCAATGATTGAGTAGCGGAGTGGACTCGATTGGCCGAATGCCTTTCCTTCTATTCCTATTTCTTATGGACTTATGGAGTCATTAAATATCATCAAGGTTGAGAGAGACATATTTTTTAAACAACGGTTCTGGGTAAAATTGCAGAGAAGTGGAAAAGGGATTGTCAGAATAAATACAATGTTATTGAAAGGAAAGTCAGACTCAGTGAGGGGTAGGAATGCTATTGCTCCTATGTCTTTGATATTCTCTTTCCAATAGCCCTGTGTTCACTGGAACATCAACCTATATCCATCTGGAGTGAGGCACAGTTTGGAATGCAATCAACGGATTCAAGGAATTCATAAATGCAATACTAATAGCCAGAAAGGACAAGCAGAGGACTGTGATGATGCAGATTGGTATGGAAGATATCAGGCAAACACCCTCTATGGCCAACCAGTGACATGCAGTGTGCAGAAGAACATCCTGGGCCTGTTGTTGAAGAGTGCTGAAGGTCCAAACACTACATCACTACAGTGTCACCCTCCTTCCCAAACCAAATCTAAACGGATGGGTGGAGGAGTGGAGTTGTGGAAGGGTGGAGTGATATGCTTTTGCTAAATGTTTTGGTAACATTGTCAGAAGTAAGGGTTTGGTTCAAGAGATTTCAGATAGCGGCAACTCAGCCAAAAGTACAGGTTAGTTCATGTAAAGTCCTTTAAACTTCAGTCTTACTAGAGTTGAGATGGCAGTGAGAGCAGTTGCGTGTTCCTCCTGCTGAATGTAGGAACTCAGGGAGACTGCCACTATCCCTGATGACTACATGCGTTTGAGGTTCATCCATCTGCAGGTCCGGGGAGAACGTTTTTGGGAGCTGGAGCTGGATGCATTCAGGATCATTCGAGATGTTGAAAACTTCATAGAGAAGAGATTTAGTGAGGTGATCACACCCACGTTCCTCCTTTTGTAATGACTGTGGTATCCCAGTCCCACATAACAATTCATGCCCTGCATTCATCAGCCTTTCCTGTCAGCCCTCTTGCATTGAAATAGATGCAATTCAATCCACCAGGTGTTCCTTGCTACTTGTCGTGTTCCAGGCAGAGAGTAGCTGGGTGACCACCCTGAAAGGCAAAGGGAGAAGGCAGAGTGAAGAAATCCCTTGTGGCCATTCCCCTCATAAACAAGTAAATTTGTTTCAGATAATGTTAGGCGGATGACTATTCAGGAGAAAGCAGCGGTAGCAAGGTCGGTTTGCACTACAACTGGCTCTGGGGCAAGGCAGGAAAGGGTAAAAGTAAGGGGGTTTGCTTAGAGATAGGAGACTCTATAGTTGGGGGGCAGACAGGAAACGTTGTGGCCGCAAATGGGAATCCAGCATGGTGTGTTGCCTCCCAGGTACCAGTGTACACGTTATCTACAAGTGGCTGCAGAACGTCCTCGGATGGTGTGGGTGTGGGTGTTGGGCGTGAGCAGCCAGACGCCATTGTACATTTGGTATAAATGACATAGATAGATATATCAATGAGGTCCTGTGGAGTTGCTGCAGGTAGAGAGGGAAATCGTGAAAAACCAGGACCATGACAATGATAGTACAAGATTATATCCAGTGTCACGTGCTAATGAGGGTATGAACAGGAGGATGTTGCAGATAAATGCGTAGCTGAAGAATTAGTGTAGTGGGCAGGGATTCAGATTGTTAGATCACTGGGATCTCTTCTGCGGCAGAGGTGACCTATTCAAGACGGACGGTCTGTACCTGAATTGGAGGGGGGGAGGCATATCATCGCACCGAGGCTCCAAAGGAGGGTTAAAACTCTAATTGGTAGGGGAAGTGGGATTCTAAACAGCTGGGAAGCAAGTCCGAGGCAAGAAGGAGACATAGTAATCAAAAAATAGTAATTTGGACATACAGGTCAGGCTGGAACACAACAGTGAGCAAGGATGTCTATTGGAGTAAATTGGTTCTGTTTCAAAGCAAGACGGCTGATATGTAAGACTGATAAACTCAGAGCGTGGACAGATACACTGGATAGGGATATCATGGCCAATACAGGAAAATGGCTAAGGGAGAGACAGGACTGACAATTTAATGAACCAGTGTACAGGTGCTTAAGGAGGGCCAGACGTCGAGGAAGAAGCGGAGGAGGTGTTGCATGTTTGGTTAAGGTGAGCATCACAGCAGTGATCAGGGATAAAATAACCGAAATGAGGCTTTGTGGGTGGAGCTAAGAAATAAGTACGGGATGGTGACGTTATCGGGTTTGTACTGTAGGTCCCCAAAGAGACAACTGGAATTAATGGAATAAATATGCAGGGTGAGAGGGGAGAGGTGCAGGGACAATAGGGTTAATAATTTCCCTAAAAGATCATTAGATGGAGTAATTAATTGTTCTCTGTTAGACCTGACAAGTATTGCTAGGTTTTACTTGAAACAGTGACATTTTGAATGGCCTTGGCTTCTCGAACTTTCACAGTTTACGACTCTGGTTAAATAATTTCTGTGTTTCTGGTTTAAATCGGGGATAGGGGCGGGAGTGCTTGGGGCTAACCCCATGTCTTAACTTGGGTCTCGATGCTGGAATTTATCAGCTTGTGGTCTTTCATTTGAGATTTAAACTGGTTGAGACAGATTTGAAGGAACGACAATAATACCAGCAGATTTGAACACTTGCAAGTTAGTGCCCTGGGATCTTTCAGTAAAATTTAGGTGAGAGCATTTGTTTAATTTTTTGACTTGTGGTTGCTTCAATTAAAAGTGAGAGAAATGGCTCTTAAAATTGTGAAAGGAGTTCAAGAATTTGAAGATGATTCTCAAATTATTCCAGAAAGTTCAGAAATAAAGAAAAAGAACATATTTTTGATTTAACTAAGTAGTTAGATTTGTGTTCAACTAAAGCCAAAGTAAAGTTGAAATTGTAAGTAAGTTATGCAAACACTTATGCGTGTCAGAGAAAGAGACACGTTCAGTCGAGCTAGAAAAAAACAGAAATTACAATTGAGGAAATTGAAGTTAGAAGATAAACAAAGAGAAAGAGAGGGAGAGAAATAGAGAAAAAGAGACAGAGAGAGGAAAAAGACAGGGAGAGAAATGGCTCTTAGTTGGTCAGAGAGAGAGAAGAAAGGGAGAAATAACAAGAAAGAGAACTCGAACTTGAGAAGTTGCAACTTAGTCAGCAAAGTCATGTTAACCGGTTGAAGATTAACGGATGGTCGTTATATATACAAATATGTCAAAACTCTGCCACATTTCGATGAGAAAGATGTTGAAACCTTACTTATTGCACTTGAAAAATTGGCGAGGTATATGGAGCGGTCAGAGGATTTATGAGTATTGCTAGTTCATAATAAACTTGTAGGCCGAACGTGTGAGGTTTTTGTGGCACTGTCAGATGAGCGGTCAAGGCATTACGAAGAGGTCAATCAGGTTATTTTAAGTTTTCTGAACTGGCAACAAAAGCATATAGACTGCGATTGAGGAACATAAAGTAGGAACCAAGTCAGACTTATGTTGAGTTGTAAGGAATTAAACATGGTCAATTTGATGGATGGGTGCGTGCTTTAAAAATACATAAGAACCTTCGAGGCTGTTCGAACGATTATACGTTGGAGGGGTTTACAATCCCAATTGCAGAGATCGAAATAATTTCAGTGGAGGAACAGAAAATTCAGGAAATGAAAACGACAGCAGAATTAGCAGATAATGTATCGTAATGCACAAGGCAAGTTCCTGGCCTGCATTTCATCGTGTGATGGAAAGACGTTGGGAGAAAAGGAGCTCCCTCACTGCGAACAAAGTGTGGAGAACACTGGTAAGGATTTATCACAGGATAAAAAAAAATAAGGCTAAGAGGTTGGAATGATCTCAGGGTTTTCCACTGTAGTAACGTCAGACACGTAAAATCACAGTGTGGGTCGTTAAAGAAAGGCGCTGTGAGAAAAGATGTGGATAAAGATAACGTAACACAGTGGCATTAGTAAGGTAGTGAAGGAGACCCCAAGAAGAGCAGAGGAAGTGCAGGAGAGAGCACAGCCTCACCCGAGTGGGTAACATTCTCAGTGGGCCTCCGGGCAAAGCACTGTTGACAATTCTTCCTTTATATTTATAAGTTTTTCTATTTATTCTATTTGTAAGTAAATAGCAGGAATTATCAACAATGCTCAGCGTATGAAGTTAGTGCCTGATCTATGCAAATATTTCCCCTCCGTGGGTAAAGTTTACTCTAAAGAACGGGGGAAATGACAAGAAGTTATGATTTTGACAGACAAAGGATCTAAAGCTGATAGTAAAGGATGAGTGAATTTGCACTCTTTCTGATCTGTTGCACGAGATTGTGGCAATTTGTGGGATAGATGGACAGATATTTAGCCCTCCCAATGTAAGATTAGGTGGGAGAGCCAACTCAAGACTGGACAATTTACAGTACGAATCATTGACAAAGTGTCAGTTCCAGGAAGTCAGTTCGTTCTTTGGAATGATTTGGCAGAATCCAAGGTGGGAGAATCAAACCCTTCCTGTAGAGAAGCCCAAGGAAGAATACGAAACTGAGGAGTTAAAATAGAACTATCCTGGTATCTTCCCAGACTGTGTAGTAACTGGTCCCACGATCATAAATCACAGCCCGAAGCGAAACGTGAAGAGAAAGACAAAGGACCTGAATGAGGTTTGCTCGCTGAGTTGAAAGATCCATTCTCAGAAGTTTCCTCACACTACTCGGTAATATTTTCAGTGGCACTATGGGCGAAGCACTTTCTATAATTCCGCCTTTCTATTTATATGTTTTAAATTTATTCTATTTATAAATATATAGCAGGAAGTATCAACAGTGCTTCGCCCAGAGGCCCAAAGAAAATTTTACCTAATAGGGTGACGAAACATTTGGAAATGAACGTTCCAGCTCAGTGAGCTAACCTAATTCCAGAACCTCAACCTGAGCTGCAAATCTTCTCAAAACTAGCTAAAAGATGAAGGAGTTGAGGTTCACTTAGCGAATATCCTGTTGACATAACGGTGCAGCAAAATCGAGAACAGGCAGAGGATCAGACAGAAGTTTGTAGTCCTGAAAGGGTAAGGACTTTGCAACAGCACGACGAGATGATCAAAATTATATTTTAGGATGCGTACTTCAGAAAATTGGCAGAGAATATTCCGGAGAGTTATTATCTGAAAGATAAAATGCTAAGACAGTAATGGAGACAACAGCAGATCAGTGTAAAATAGAAATTGGGCCGAAGTGCACCAGATTATGTTACCGGTTGGATACAGACAGGAGGTGTTACTGATAACACATACACTACCTATAGGAGATCACCTACGTGCATGAAAGACTATGGTTAAGTTCCAAAAACATTTTTTTTGCCCTGGAATGCATAAGGATGTGATTATCTTTTGCGTACGTATCATACATGCCAAATGCTAGGTAAGCCACAGCCAAAGACCAGCACGTTTGTTGCCAATTCCCAGATTTGAAGAACCTTTCACACGGGTGATTGTTGATTGTGTCGGTCCCCTCCAGAGAACGAGGTGAGAAAACGAACTGGAGAAACAGGTGTGAGTTGCTTCTCTGCACAGTGAGGAATCAAATCAAGGTGATGTGGTTTTTGATGTGTCTCAAAATCGATTAAAAAAACGAAGGAGTCCTTCAGGAGTGGGATAGGTTAGTCAAATATATGCCTCGTGAGGATAAAACGCAGTTGAAAGATCTGTTACTACATGAGAAGGACATACGTAAGAGTCAGACAGTTAAGACTAATGCTGCCATACATCGGAAATAGACATCGGGAATACTTCTCTGCTAAAACAAGACCACTATCAGCTTATTACTTTCAAAGCTACACTGATCCAGATGGAGGCAGAGGTCTGCACGATGAGGGTATCATTGAACCAAGCCTGAAAGAACAGAGTTCGGCAAACAGCTTCGTTCTCAGACTGGAAAAAACTCAACAAATCAGCGTGGATTATCGAAAGGTCAACACCGTCATAAAATCAGACTCATTTCCAATTTTTAGATTGGAGGACAAACGAGCGTAGTTCTGTTAAATTTTAAATCATTATTGAGAGGGACAAGACAGGTCCACATGTTCAAGTTTTAAATTCATGCAACGTGAACTTTGACGGAATTAGATAGGAGTAGGTGTTGATTGAAGTGTTTGCTTGCAGGCAAAGGGCACTCGCGCGAGTGGGAGGCACTTAAAAGTGAGATAGCGGGAGTTCAAGGTTTATATGTTCCCGTGAGGGCGAACGGCAATGTTGGGAAGATTAGAGAACCATGGGTGACACGAAGAATTGAGGCTTTGACCAGAATAAAGAAGGTATGGCTCAAGTACAGGCAGTTGAGATAAATGGGAGATGTACAGGAGATACTGGAGTTTACTGAAGAAGGAAATTAGGAGGGCGGTAAGGGAGCACAAAGTAGTATTAGGTGAGAAGATTGGGTAATCCAAATAGGTACTTTAAGTATATTAAAGAAAAGAAACCTAGAGAGAGTAGAAGGTTAAAAATCACACAACAACAGGTTATCGTCCAACAGGTTCGATTGGAACCACACGAGTTTTTGGAGCGTCCCTCCTTCATCAGGTGATAGTGGAGGACTCAATACTAAGACACAGAATTTATAGCAAAATGTACAATATGATGTAACTGAAATTATAAATTGAAAAATACCTTGATTGTCTGTTGAGTCTTTCATCTGTTTTAATACCATGATAGTTTCACTTCTTTTATGTTTACATCAAACAACCGTTATTTTAAAATTCGCATTCTCAGGTTAGCTGTAAAAATAGGTGATAGCTAAACAATATGTTGACGGTATTAGCCCCCTGTGTTGTCTGTCTATGCCATGATGTTTAGATTGATTCTAATCTAAAAGGTGAGATAACAGAGGATTACATGAATCCACGCAGTTTTTGAGCAAAGCATAACGTACCTCTGCAAGTACAAGTTCACACAACAAAATATATGTGTGCATGTGGGTCTTTGTCTGTGTATGTGTGTGTGTGTGTGGGGGGGTGGGGGGGGCTGGGGGTTGTAAGCGTGAGAGACAGTGTATGTGTGTTTGTGTAGTGAATGTAGACTGAATAAGTGGCCAAGCAGATGCTGACAGGTAAGTTTGATACCCAAAGAGAGGGCCTCAACGGGGACACACACACATTCTCTCTCTCTCTAACACACACTTACTACACAAACACATACACTCTCTCTCACAATCACAACGTCCAACCCGGCAGACACACACATACAAAGACCCACACGGACACATAAATTTTGTGGGTTGAATTTGTACTTACAGAGTTACATTGCACTTTGTTCAAAAACTGCATGAATTCATGTAATCCTCTGTTATCTCACTTTTTAGATTAGAGTCAATCTGAACATCATGGCATAGACACAGAACACAGGGGGCGAACACCTTCAACATACTGGTCTAGCTATCACACATTGTAACAGCTAACCTGACAATGCGTATTTTAAAAAAAGGTTTTTGTGAATTACAAGTGAAAGAAGTGAAACTATCATGATATTCAAACAGATGAAAGACTCAACGGACAATCAAGTTATTTTTCAATGTATAATTTCAGTTGTATCACACAGTTATTTTTTGCTATACATTCTTTTTCTCAGGATTGAGTCCTCCACTACCACCTGATGAAGGAGCGACGCTCGAAAGCCAGTGTGCTTCCAATTAAACCTGTTGGACTATAACCTGGTGTTGTATGATTTGTAACCTTGTACACCCCAGTGCAACACCAGCATCTCCAAATAGAGAGAATAGGACCTCTCAAGGGTCAAGGAGAATATGTATTTGTCGTACTGCAGGAGATGGGCGAAGACCTCAATACATATTTCTTCCCTGTGTTTACTATGCAGAAAAACATGAAGATTTTCAAAGTTTGGGAGAAGATTTATAGCTCGGGTGCTCGTTGTTGTGGTTCTGTTCGCCGAACTCGGAATTTGTCTTGCAAACGTTTCGTCCTCTGTCTAGGTGACATCCTCAGTGCTTGGGAGTCTTCTGTGAAGCGCTTCTGTGCTGTTTCCTCCGGCATTTGTAGTGGCCTGTCTCTGCCGCTTCCGGTCGTCAGTTCCAGCTGTCCGCTGCAGTGGCCAGTATATTGGGTCCAGGCCGATGTGTTTGTTGATGGAGTCTGTGGATGAGTGCCATGCCTCTAGCAAGTCCCTGGCTATTCTCTGTTTGGCTTGCCCTATCATGGTCGTGTTGTCCCAGTCTAATTCATGTTGTTTGTCATGTGTGTGTGTGGCTACTAAGGATAGCTGTTCGTGTCGTTTCGTGGCTAGTTGGTGTTCATGGATACGGATCGTTAGCTGTCTTCCTGTTTGTCCTATGTAGTATTTTGTGCAGTCCTTGCATAGGATTTTGTGCACTGCATTGGTTTTGCTCATGTTGGGTATCAGGTCCATCGTTCTCGTGAGTTGTTGACTGAGAGTGGCTGTTGGTTTGTGTGCTGTTATGAGTCCTAGTGGTCGCAGTAGTCTGTCTGTTAGTTCGGAAATGCTCCTGATGTATGGTAGTGTGGCTAGTCCTTTGGGATGTGGCATGTCCTCGTTCCGTTGTCTTTCCCTTCGGCATCTGTTAATGAAATTGCGAGGGTATCCGTTTTTGGCGAATACCTTGTAAAGGTGTTCCTCTTCGTGCTTTTGCAGTTCTGGTGTGCTGTAGTGTGTTGTGGCCCTTTTGAATAGTGTCTTGATGCAACTTCGTTTGTGTGTGTTGGGGTGGTTGCTTTCATAGTTTAGGACTTGGTCTGTGTGTGTGGCTTTCCTGTAAACCTTTGTGGTGAATTCTCCGTTCGGTGTTCTCTGTACCATCACGTCTAGGAATAGGAGTTGGTTGTCCTTTTCTTCCTCTCTATTGAATCGGATTCCTGTGAGTGTGGCGTTGATGACCTGGTGTGCGTTCTCTATTTCTGTGTTTTTAATTATTACAAAGGTGTCCTCCACATATCTGACCCAGAGTTTGGGTTGAATTTGCAGTATGACTGTTTGTTCTAACTTTTGCTTTACTGCTTCTGGTACGAGTCCAGAGATCGGTGAGCCCATGGGTGTGCCGTCGATTTGTTCATATATTTGGTTGTTGAATGTGAAGTGTGTTGTGAGGCACAAGTCCAGTAGTTTAAAGTATGCCGTCTTTGTTGATAGGTTCAACGCCCTGTTGTCTGTTATGTCTGTCTAGAAGGTTGGCTATTGTTTCTCTGGATGGGGTTTTTTCAATAGAGATGAACAGTGGCTTTACATCGAATGAGAACATAGTTTCTTCCTTGTCTATGTGTATATTTCTGATGATATCCAAGAATTCCTGCGTCGATTGTATAGAGTGTCTGGATCCGCTGATCAACTGTTTCAGTTTCTGCTGTAGTTCTTTAGCCAGTTTGTGTGATGGTGTCCCTGGTAGTGATACTACGGGTCTGAGTGGGATGTCTGGTTTGTGCACTTTGGCTAGTCCATAGATTCTGGGGGTGTTGTGGCTTTCAGGATACATTCTTTGTCGGTCAGACCTGGTTATCTGTCCGTTTTTTTGTAGATTCCTCAGTGTGTTGTTTATACTATTGGTGAGCTGTGGGGTGTGGTCGCAATTTCATCAACAGATGCCTAAGGGAAAGACAACGGAACGAGGACATGCCACATCCCAAAGGACTAGCCACACTACCATTCATCAGGAGCATTTTCGAACTGACAGCCAGACTACTGCGACCACTAGGACTCCTAAGAGCACATAAACCAACAGCAACTCTCAGTCAACAACTCACGAGAACGATGGACCTGATACCCAACATGAGCAAAACCAATGTAGTGTACAAAATCCCATGCAAGGACTGCACAAAACACTACATAGGACAAACAGGAAGACAGCTAACGATCCGTATCCATGAACACCAACTAGCCACGAAACGACACGACCGGCTATCCTTAGTAGCCACACTCACAGATGACAAGCAACATGAATTCGACTGGGACAACACTACCATGATAGGGCAAGCCAAACAGAGAACAGCCAGGGAATTCCTAGAGGCATGGCACTCATCCACAGACTCTATCAACAAACACATCGACCTGGACCCGATATACCGGCCACTGCAGCGGACAGCTGGAACTGACAACTGGAAGCGGCAGAGACAGGCCACTATAAATGCCGGAGGAAACAGCACAGAAGCACTTGACAGGAGGCTCCCAAGCACTGAGGATGTCACCTGGACAGGGGACGAAGCGTTTGCAGACAAATTCCGAGCTTGGTGAACACAACCACAACAAAACATGAAGACTTCGGAACTTGAGGATGTCCATTGTGCTATATTGGCGACAGTACATATCACAGTAGAGGAGGTGCTGAAATGCATGAAGTTAGATAAATCTCCTGGCCTTGATCAGATAAATGCAAGATACACACTGCAAGTAGATAGATAAGAATTTGCAGTAGCCCTGTCTGATATTTTTGCATCACTATTAATCACAGGTGAGGTCCACGGTGAGTGCAGGGTAGCAAATGTTATTCCCTTTTTCATGAAGGGCTGTAAAAGGAAAAAAAAAACAGCCTGGGAACCGTAGACTGTTAAGCTTAACATTGGTGGTAGGTACGCTACTTGAGAAGATTATGAGGGATAAGAGATATATGCATTTGGGAAGACAGGATTTATTTAGGAATCACTGGCATGGCTTTGCGCATGGGAGTATATGCCTGACAAATTTGTTCAAGTTAGTTGATGAAGTGAACAGGAAGGTTGACTAGGTAGAAGTCAAAAAGTGTAGTGCTGGTAAAGCACAGTAGGTCAGATAGCATACGAGGATCAGGAGAATCGATGTTTCAGGCATTTCTGATGAAGTGTGGATACCTGAAATGACAATTCTCCTGCTCGTCAGATGCTTCTTGACAGGCTGTGCTTTTCTAGTGCCACACGTTTCGAGTCTGACCTCCAGCATCTGCAGTCCTCACTTTCTACGAGCGTCGTAGACTTAGTCTATGCAGAATTCAGTTACACCAGAACAGGATGAGGCCGTTCACCCCTGAAATCTGATATGCAATCACATTCACAGGCCAATCAGCACCTCAAACTATAACACTGTACCCAGATTAGGCCATTCAGCACCACTACTCATAGACACAGGAACAAAATCAGTCCATTCAGCTCTTCAAGTCTGTTAGACAAGAACAGAAAGAGTCCACAAATAGACTGGCATATGTGGTATACTGGATTAACAGGAGACCTTTTCGCCCCTCAACCCTGCTTTCATTTTCAGTAACGTCAGGGCTGATCTGCTGTAGGCCTCGATTTCTCTTTCATCCCAGTTCATTGTCGCCCTCAACTCTCTGACGCGTCAAAAACCATTGACACCCTCTTCACCCTATCCCACCAAACATTTCAGTGATACAGCTCCTGTAACTGTCTGGGATAGGGAGACCCCATCAGTTACTAACTTCTGAGAGAAGGAAATGTTCTCCACACATATACCTTGGTGTATTGACATGAACAAAGATATGAACACTGTGTAAGAATGGCTGGCAACAACATCACAGCAGGATTTGACTGAGCAAGGTGTCAAGGGACCTGAACAAAAAATGAACTTAATGGGAAATATGTGTAAAATGGTTGGGTAATTCAGAACACAATGTGGCTAGTGGAGGTCAATCCTCTCAGACCCTGGATATTGCTGTGGGTGATCCTCAGAGTAGCTTGATTGGCATAAACATCTTCAGATGCTTCAGCAATGTCTTTCCCTGCATCATACAATCAGAGATGAGCATGTTCAGTGACTATCACACAATATTCAGAACAATTTATCACGACACAGGTGCTAAAGTGTCAAAACCTGGACAACATTCAAACGTGTGCTGTTAACGTGCAGCAAATATGCATGTAACAGTCCCGTTAGACCCTGCACATTTCCACTGAAAATAAAGAGAAGCGCATGCAGCATCTCAAGCTGGTTTCACAGGAATGTGAGAAAGCCCTACAGCCCATCGAAACTATTGGATAAGAAGAGGCATAACCCATTCACTATTTCCTGCACAATACACAAGAAGACTTTTTTTTAAACTGCAAATGTTAAATCCAAAGGAAACAGGCAGGAGACTGGAAGAACACAACAAGCCAGACAGCAGCAGGAGGTGAAGAAGTCAACGCCAATCTTCAACAGTGGGGGGGGGGGGGGGGGTGGGAGTAAGGGAGCTATAGATAAAGAGGCGGGTGAGAGAGGAGGAGGCAGTGTGGTGAGGTGTTGATGGATGAACACAGGTAGAGGGTACCATCAGGCTTGTTGACAGGAGGACTGAATCCGGTTGGTGGGTGTAAAAAGGTTTGATCAGAGGGATGGAAGTAATGGAATGGCCTGGGAAAGTAGTCGGGGGATTGGAAGGGAGACTATGTGAAGTTGGAGAACTCACTGTCGATTCCTCCAGGCTGTAGGATTCCCCGGAGGAAGATATAGTGTTGTTCCTCCAATTTGCGGTTTGGTTCGTTGTGGCAATGGAGGAGGCCAAGGAACGCAGTGTTGGAAAGGGATTGGGAGGGAGAATTGAAATAGGCAGTGACTGGGATGTCAGGTCAGCGCTGATGGGCCCAGCTGAGATGTGCAGCAAAACATTCCCTTCGTTTACGTTTGGTCTCCCTGATTTGGATAAGACCACATCCTGAGCACCAGATACAGTAAATTAGGTTGGATCTTACCACCTGGCACATATTCCACAAGGGCCGTTCGCTTCGCTAATATTTGTACCACACTTCCCACCTATTCCTCCAGTTACCCCCACCTGAAACATCCCCTGCAACTGGAATAGATGCATCACCTGTCAACACACCACTCCCCTCACCTCCCTACAGAGCTCTCCGTGTCTATCCAGGTGAGACAGAGTTTCACCTGCCTCTCTTCTATCCTACTTTATTGAATCCTGCGCTCCTGAAATGATCTTCTCACGAACCAATTCAATCCCCCTTCCCAATCACTTTCTGACATTACCATCCTTGGGCTCCACTGTTGCCACGGTGAGCCAGATGGCAAATTGGAGGAACAACAATTCATCGTCCGCCTGGGCAGCCTACAGCTCGAAGGACACAACACTGAGTTCTGCAATTTGAAATAGCCTTCCCAGCCATGAACCTACACCATTTCAAGTCCACCTCCTCCCTTCCATTCCGCCTAACGACCCTTCGTTTCATTTAACAACCGGATTCTCTCTCATCGACCAACCAAATTGCATCTATCACTTGTGTCCACCTATCCCTACTTCAGCAACCTGTTGTTCTTCCCACCACAAACAGCTCCTTCTCTCTTTATCTGCAGATCCCCCAACTCTCACCCTCAGTCAGGAAGAACGGTTAGACCCAAAATGTTGACTTCTCCACCTCCTGATGCCGCCAAGCTACTGGTTTTCTTACACCCTCCTGTTTGACTGCTAATAGACAGGAAGATGAGGAGACTACTCAGCACATCACGCTGGTAGGCAGGAACCACGAGTCAGCCAATAAAGTATATCGTTTTGGATACTGCTGGTGGGGACAGCCTACCAGGAAAAAGCCATAGTTATCAGGTCTCTGGCACTGAGCATGGCACTTTGATCAGAAGGGGAGGGGGGTGGGAGCAATAGGAAAACTCGACTGGTATGGGACTTAATAGTTAGATGGATTGACAGTAGAATTTGTTGTCAGGAACGGGACTCCCGGAAGGTATGTTACTTTCCTGGTGCCAGGGTCAGGAATGTCGCCGATCGAGTTTACAAGATTCGGAAGGGGGAGGGTGAGCAGCTAGAAATCGTGGCACATTTTGGCACCAATGATATAGCAAGGGAAGGGAATGAGAATCTTAAACTTGACTCCAGAGAATTAGGTGGAAGCTGAAGAGCACGACGAGTAGAATAGGGATCTCAGGTTTGCTACCGGTGCCACGAGATAGTGAGATGAAGAACAATCAGCGAATGCAGCTTAACACGTGACTGCACGGCTAGTGCAGGAGGGAGGACTACAGATACGTAGACCATTGGGATAACTTCTGGGGAAGGTGGGACCTGTACATGGAGGAACGATTGCATCTGAACTGGATAGAAACAAATATCCTGGGTGGGAGATTTGCTTTTCCGATTCGGGAGGGTTGAAACTAGATTGGCAGGGGCGTGGGAATCGGAGCCACATGTCTGAGAGGTGGTCAGTTGCAAACCGGACATTGACAGGATATATTGAATCTATCGGAAGGTTTCTTACGCGATGAAACAAAGGGATCGGTTAAAGTGTGTCTGCTTTATTGCAAGGAGCGTCCGGCATGAGAGTGATGAACTTAGAGCATGGATCTTGACTTGGGGCTACAAAAAATCTGTGGCCATAACGGAGACGTGGGTTTCACAGGGGCAGGGATGTGTGCTTGATGTTTCAGGGTTGAGTACACGTTTAAAAAGAAAAGAGGGAACAGCCACCGCATTGGAGTTTTCTCGAGACCACCTGATAGCAGGAGAGAGACTGAAGATCTCATAGGTGGGTAGATTCTGGAAAAGTGCAAAATAACAGGATTGTTGTTATGGGTGATTTCAACTTTCCCAATATCAAGTGGAACTTCCTCAGTGCAGATGGATCGTATGGAGCCTTTTTGTCAGGTGTGTTCAGGAGGGTTTCCTTACTCAGTGTGTAGATAGTCCGACGAGGGGAGAGGCCATTTTGAATTTGGTGATTGGCAACGAGCCAGGACAGGTTTCAGATCTCGCGGTGGGAGAGCACTTTGGTGAAAGTGATCGCAACTGCCTTACATTTAGCATAGTCTGAGAGAGTGAAAGGTGCAATTACCGAGGAAATGTATTTAATTGGGGAAAAAGGAATTTATGACCCTATCAGGCAGGGGTTGGGAAGTATAGACTGGGAGTAATGTTTTCACAGAAAGGACACAGCAGACATGTGGAGACTATTTAAGGAGCCGTTTTTGCGAGTGATGCACAAATCAGTTCCTCTGAGAAAAGTAAGAAATGGTAAGATGAAGGAACCTTGGATGACGAGAACAGATGAGCTTTTCATCAAAAGGAAGAAGGCAGCTTACGTAAGTTGGAGGAAGCAAGGATCTAGCACAAGTTTAGAGATTACAGGCTTGCTTGAAAGGAGCTCAAATATGGACTGAGGAGAACCAGGAGGGGGCAAGAAAACGGCTTGGCAAGAAGAATTAGGGAGGATCCAAAGGCGTTTCACTCCTACGTGAAGAATAACAGAATGATAAGAGAGAAGGTAGGGCTGATCAGGGATAGTGGTGGAAACTTATGTGTGGAGTGTGAGCATACAGGGGAAGCCCAAAAAGAGGTTTTGGTTGCTTCGGTTTTCACCAATGAAAGATAATTTGTTGCAAATGAAAACTTAGAGGATCTGGGATACAATCTTGACCAGATCAATTTTGATGAAAATGATGTGCTAGAAATCTTTGAAAACATTAAGATTGATAACTCCCCATGGCCAGACCATATTTATCCAAGGCTGCTTCGGGAAGCGAGAAAGGCAGTTGCTAAGCTGCTGGCAAGGATTTGTGCCTCCTCACTCTCCATGGGAGTCGTACTGGAAGATGGGAAGGATGCAAATGTTGTTCCACTTTGCAAGAAGGGTAATAGGTAAATCCTTGGCAATCACAGACCGGTCAGTCTCACATCTGTGGTCAGCGATGTTATGCAAATAATTCTGAGGGGAAGGATTTATGACTATTTGGCAAAGCATAGTGAGATTAAAGGCAGTCAGCATGGCTTTGTGAGGGGCAAGTCATGCTTCACAAATATTATTATGTTCTTAGAGGAGGTAACAAGACGGGTTGTCATAGGTCGAGCAGTGGATGCACTGTAAATGCATTTCAGCAAGGCATTTGACAGGGTTCCCCATGGTAAGCTCATTGAAAAAAGTCAGGAAGTATGGGATACAGGAAGATTTCGCTATTTGGATTCAGAATTAGCTGGTGGAAAGAAGGAAGAGAGTGATTGTAGATGGAAAGTATTCCGCCTGGAGGTCAGTGTTGAGTAGGGTCCCGCAGGCTCTGTTCTTATGCGTCAGCTTTGTAGTTTTTATAAATGACTTGGATGAAGAAGTTGAGGGGTTGATTAGTAAATTTGCAGATGACATAAAGGTTGGAGGTGTCGCCGATAGTATAGAGGGATACTGCAGGCTGCAGCGCGACATAGACAGGATGCAGAGCAGGGCTGAGAAATGCAGATGGAGTTCAACCTGGTTAAATGTGAAATGATACATTTTGGAATGTCTAGTTCGAATGCTGAATATAGGATTGAAGACAGAATTCTTGGCAATGTGGTGAAACAGAGGGATCTGGATGTGAAAGTACAGAGATTCCTCAAAGTTGCCATCCAAGTGGATGGGATTGTTAAGAAAGCATATGGCGTTTTGGCTTTCATTTACATGGGTATTGAGTTTAAGAGCCACGAGGTTTTGCTGCAGTCCCTAGTGAGACCACACTTGGTAGATTGTGTCCAGTTCTTGTCGCTCTACTGTAAGAAAGACACAGAGGCTATGGAGAGGGTGCAAAGAAGGTTTCCCAGGATGCTGCCTGTACTTGAGGGCTTGCCTTATGAAGAAAGTTTAATAAGCTCAGACTTTTATCTCTGGAGAGATGGACGAAGAGAGGAGACCTAATCGAGGTGTACAAAATAATGAGAACAATAGATCGAGTCAATAGCCAAAGACTTTTATGCAGGGCAGGATTGACAGGTACGAGAAGTCATTGTTTGATGATATTAGGAGGAAAGTGTAAAGGAGACATCAGATGTAAGTTCATTACGCAGAGAGTTGTAAATGCATTCAAGGCATTGCCAGCTAAGGTGGTGGAAACGATGTCATTGGGGACATTCAATCTCATATTAGTAGCAGTGAGCTGAGGGATGCGTAGGTTAGGTTACTATATTTTACATTAGGATTAGATCTCGGCACATCATCGTGGGCCTAAGGGTCTGTTCTGCGCTGTACCTTTCTATGTTCCACGTTCTAAAGTGATCAGCACTTTCTTATTTCCTAGTTCCATCCAAATGACTTCACTGGACGTACTGTCATGAATATCCTCCTTAAGCACAACCATAATGCTATCCCTCATCAAAAACGCAACTCAGCTTCGTCTCTGATTTCCCCCTTTCTATCCTTGCTCTTACATCTATACCCTGGAACATTACGCTGCCAGTCCTATCCATCCCTGAGCCACGTTTCTGTTCTGCCCATGGTATCGCAGTTCCATAATTAAAACCGTACCATAAGCTCATTTGCCTTCCCTGTCAGGCCTCTTGCATTGAAATAAATGCATTATAACTGGTCAGTCGTACCTCATTCTATGACTTACCCTTGCCTGCCTTGACTGTTTGATTTCTGGACAGTATCAGCCTCACACTTCTCTCTTTTCTAAATATGTTTTTGGATTTAACCCCACTCTCTCGAGTAGCATCAGCAAATGTTCCATTCCAATTCAGATACAATCCGTCCTTCTTATGCAGGTCAATTCTACCACTGCAGAGATTCCAGAGATCCAAAAGCAGGAAACCCTCTCCCTTGCACAAGATCCTTCGCTACACGTTCATTTTCTCTATCCTGATATTCCTATTCTCACTAGTATGTGGCACTGGGAGCAATCCAGATTTTATTACTCACATGGAACGACTTTTTGCCTTCCAGGCTAATTTGCTATATTTTGTCATCAGGACTTCATCCTTTTTTTCCTTCCTGTGTCATTGGTATCAATGTACAATGATCTCCTATGGGTTATTCTTCCCTTTTCAGAATATTCTGCACCCTCTGTGAGACATACTTCACTCTGGTTCTAAGGCACCATCCCATTCTGATGTGTCACTCTCAGCTACATAAACGGCAGTCAACGCTCCTGACTAGACCGTCCCCTATCAACATTGATTTCCTGGAACCTTATATACCACTTATTGCACTCGGGTCAGTCTCAGTACCAGTAACTTGGCTGTCAGTGCTACAATCTCCTGAGAGTCTGTGACCCCGACGTTTTCTCAAACAGTATACATGTTTGAGATGGAGATAGCCATAGGAGAATCCTGCACTAACTGCCCTCTACTCCTACCCTTCAGAGAGTTTACCCATCTAACTGACTGGATGCGAAGTTTTCCTACCTTTCTGAAATTGCCACGATGAAATCCCCGATTCCTTTAAATTCTTCATAACATTTAACGACCGCTCCCTCTGATCCATGAAATCCTATATGATTTGCACGGTCACTTCCTGCAGACAATCATCAGGATCATTAAAACTCTCCTTAATCTCCCAAGTCCGACAGAAAGGACACATCATTCTCTGAATGGCCGTCTCTGCACCCTAACATTCCACAGACCCAGAAAAAGGCAGTCTTGCTGCTTCACAAATTATTCCTCTGGAATATATTAGAACTAATATTTGATATTTTCGAAATTTAATCAAAATATCATAAGATGTGTATGTAAAGAAATAAACCCTCACTGCACTGAATGTTATAGCTTTACTAAAATAAAACAGACGAAGATTTATCTTTTAAGAGACTGAAACCCACTGAGCTGTGAGTCACAGAGGTGAACAGCACGTAATGGAATCTTCTGTCAAATTTGTCCATGCCGAGCAGATATCTTCACCTAATCTAGTCCCTTTTGCCAGCACCTGGGTCATAGCCTTCTAAACTGTTTCATATAAGTATCCAGGTGCCTTTAAAATGTACTAATTGTACGAGCCTCCACCACTTCCTTCGGCAGCTCATTCCATACACCCGCCACCCTCTGCGTGAAAAAGTTGTTCCTTAATTCCCTTTTATATCTTTCCCCTCTCAACCAAACCTACACCCTCTATTTCTGGACTACCCTACCCCAGGAAAAAGAACTTTGTCTAATAATGTTATGCAAGCCCCTCATGATTTTATACCCCTCTATGTGGTCACCCCTCAGCCTCTGATGCTCCAGGGAAAAAACGTCCCAGCCTAACGGCCATTTCCTACAGCTGAAACCCTCTAACCATGCCAATATCCTTGTAATTCTTTTTTCAACCCTTTCAAGTTTCACAACATCCTTCCGATAGGCCGAGAACAGAATTGCACACAATTTTCCAAACGTCCCCTAACCATTGTAACGTACAAGTGCAACACGACGTTCCAACGACTATACTCAATGCTCTGACCAATACAGGGAAGCAGACCAAACAGCTTCTTCGATCTTCCATCTACCTGCGATTCCACTTCAAAAGAAATATGACCCTAAACTGCAACGTATATGTGTTCAACAACAATACCTAGGAATTTTCTATTAAATATAAATATAAGATAATCAAAGGCTGAGAAAGGGTGGACAGAGCTTTTTTTTTCAAATATGGTGACGGCGAGCATGAGGGGGCATATCTTTAAATCGAGGGATGATAGATACAGGACAGATGTCAGAGGTAGCTTCATCACGCAGAGAGAAGTAAGTGTATGAAATTCTTTGCCTGCAACGGTAGTAGATTCTCCAACTTTAAGTACATTGAAGTCATCATTGGACAAGCATATGGACGTACATGGAATAGTGTAGGTTAGATGGGCATCAGATTGGTATGACAGGTCTGCGCAACATCGAGGGCCGAAGGGCCTTTACTGCGCTGTAATGTTCTATGTCCTATGTATCAGTCCAGCTAAGATTGCTTTTCCAAATTGCAGCACCTCTCATTTACCTAAATTGAACATCATCTGCCACTGTTCAGCTCATTGGTCCATCCAATTAATTGTAATCCGAAGGAACCTTCTTCCCTGTCCACTACACCTCCAATTTTGGTTTCCTCTGCACACGTACTAAGTATACCTCGTATGTTCACATCCAAATAATTTATAATTACGATGAAATGTAGTGGACCCAGCACCAATCCTTGTGGCACTTCACTGGGCTCAGAACTCCAATCTGAAACGCAACCCTCCACCACCATCCTCTGCCTTCTAACTTTGAGCCAGCTCTGTTATCAAATCGCTAAATCTCCCTGTATTCAATTCGATCTAACCATGCTAACCAGTCTCTTATCGGGAAACTTGTCAATCGTCTGACTGAAGTCCATATAGATCATGTCCACAAATCGGCTGTCATCAATCCTCTTTGTTACTTCTCCAAAAAACCTCAAGTTTCTGAGACATGATTTCCCACACATGAAGATATGCTATTACTAATCAGTCCTGCCCTTTGCAAATACTGTATATCCTCTCCCTCAGGATTCGCTCCAACAACTTGCACTGCACCTACATCTGGCTCACCGTTCGATAGTTGCATAGCTTGTCCTTACTACCTTTCTTAACTAACTACTAGTCTTCCGGCATCTCACCGTTGGCTATCAATGAGGCAAATATCTCAGCAAGGGACCCAGCAATCACATTCCCAGCTTCCCACAGAATTCAAGGGTACACCTGATCATGTCCTGGGAATTTACCAAACTTTATGCCTTACAACTAATGGATTAAATCAGAGCTCTGCAATTCTGCAACATCCTGTCATAAATGGTGATGGACAATTAAACAACTCATTGGAGGAAGCATCACAGAATATCCCCACCCTTACTGATGGAGGGGCCTTACGGATTGATGCAAAAGCTAAGACGACAGATCTTGCAGCAATTTTCCATCTCAGTCTTCTCCACAGGTCCCCAGCATCATAGATGCTCAACCAATCATTTCAGTTCAAATAATATCAAGAAATGGACAAAGAGTGTAAGGGGTATGCTCCCTTCCAACATTCGGGCTACGGTACTGATGGCTTGTGCTCCAGATCTTTCCAACCATAAACCACAGTACTGTTCCAGCACTGGCATCGACTGAATGTAGAACGCTGCCTGGGTATGTTTAATGCAGAAACACAGGAAACAGCCAACCCAGCCAATTTCCCTCCATCAGTTCACACTTGATCAGTAGTAAAGTAATGGAAGGTGACGCCAACAGTGCTCTCAAGCAGCAGCTGCTCAGCAATAACCTGCTCAGTGATGCCCGGTTTAGGTTCTGCCAGGGCCATTCAGTTCCTGAGCTTTTTGCAGACTTGATTCACAAACTGACAAATAGATGAATTCCAGAGATGAGCTGAGGGTGACAGCCTAATTCCACTCCAAAACCGTTATTTCTACATCAGTGACTTCGCCCAACTCCACCCCAGTCTCAGCTCATTTGGTGAATATTTTATCCATCCCAATGCTATCTCCAGACTTCATTATCCAAACACACTCCTGGCCAGACTCTCACATTGAACTGACATGGAACCTCAGGGATATCTAAAACTCTGCTGCCGAAGTGCTCACTTGTACCGAAGCTTGTTGATCCATTAAAAGGTTCCTATTCATAAGCAACAAGAACTGAAAATTCTCACCCTTGATTTAATTCTTAGCTGCGATCATTGCGATCTACCTGCACCACACAACATTTGAGATCTCGACAACTTATTTTCTTTCAGATTCCCAACCATGTTTATGCAAAGCTTCACCTGCCTGGCTCTTTCTACTGTTGCCAAGGCAACACGGTCTGGAATTCCCACCCTCACGCTCTCAGGTGTGCTTTCCTCCTTGAAGCTAATCCTGAATTCCTGCTTATTTGGCAATGTTTTTGATCACCTGACCTAATATCTCTTGTGTCAGAAGTTATAAAAATAGTAAAAGTACAAACTGTTTTCATTTAAACATATGTTGTCACCTCTTCTGAGTGAATAATCTGTAACATCTCTGAGCGAACTAAATTTTGGGAACACCTTCACCACAGGAACTGCAGCAATACAAGAAAGTCAAACAACACATTCTCCACAGGCAACCGTGGCATTGATCATTGGTATCTGTGGAGGGAGAAACACAGCTGATGTTTAAGGGAGTGCAAAATGAATTACAGTGAATGAAAATTTTGCAGAATTTGAAAGTCAGAAATGGAAGGAAAATCCACTTATTTTGGAAAAAACGAATTATTGATCATTACAGATATTGTTGAAAATGAAATCCGTTAAGATAGCAGCAAATGCTCAGAGTCTGAGCAGCAGTGAAAGACTCATTTATAAAAGTTCCGTGAAAGTAACAGTAAAGCACTAAACAAGCCAACACGTTGCGTCCGAAGACTCTAACAACCCCTCGCACATCACCAAGGACATTTAGCTCCCAGGCCTCTTCCACACCCAAATCCAAATCATATGATGCCTGAAGGAAGAATGCCTCATCTTCCGCCCTTGGTATCCTCCAATAACATGGGATCAATGTGGATTTGAGCAGTTTCTACATTTACCCTCCCCCCACTTCGTCTTAGATACAAATGTTAAACTTGGCACCGCCCTCTTGACATGTCTTTCCAGTCCATTTTCCTTCCCACTGATCGGCTGCCTGACCTACTGTGCTTTCCAGCATCACGCTCTTGGACTTTGAAAACATTCTGACTCTGGAACATTGTGAAAATCCTGCACTATGACTCCCTGTAAGGGAAGGCTGTGCATCCGTCCTTCTGCAACTTGCCCCTCACAAACTTGACAGCCGAGGATCTCTACGCTCCAATAAAGATTCCGGCGCTCACTCGGGCCTATTGCCATCTGAGGCAAACACAGGCCTGGGAATTTCAAATTTTTGTTTTCTGATGTGCTCTATGTTGCTGTAAAACATCTGAGCACATACCAACACCATTTCCCTCCCTCTTTCTACTATTCATTTCTTACCTTTCGCGTGTTCTGCAATTCACATTCCCAATGCCTTGTTCACAACAACACTGAGCTGCTTGCGAGGTTGATCATGTGGTAAAGAATAGCACCGCCCCTCATTCGCTCCGATTGTTTGGCGCTCTAATCCACCGCCCTGTCCTCTTAGTGGTCCCGCGCTGACATCAATCACCCGTGGACCATTGTTGACTGTTGCATGCACAGCGCTTCTGCTTTACTCCTGCTCATCAGATAAAAGAGAAAAGGTTCATTCCTGTTTCTCCCATTGTCAGAAATAAACAACAACTACTTGCATTGTATGGAGCTTTCGACATTGACAAATCTCCTAAAGTGCTTCATGAATGATGGAAACGTTGATTAAAGAGAACGATTTAAAATTCATCTTTAAGGAGGTCAGAGCGGTTAGGGAGGATATCCCAGAAGATTGTGTCTTCGGCAGCTCCAATCTTGGAGTGATGTAGGTGTGGAGCAGTTTACAATGGAGACAGTGAGTGGCTAACAGTAGGTTAACAACCCCTTGTCCTACCCTACTACCCACACACCACACCTTCTTATCGCAGCCTGCCATTATACACTACCAATTATACACTAACACTCTCCATTAACAGCTATTCACCCTCCCCGCCACATCATTATCCATTCCTTTACACACCCATTCTTATCGCTCTATCCCCATCTATCCTTTTTTCCTTATATCGGCCCCCACCCCACCCTACCTTCTGCATATAAACCATATTTTTTTCCGGTAACATCAGCTCAGGATCACTGAGATCTGAAACTTTATCTTTGATTTATCTTCACATATGTTGCTAGAACTGCTGACCTTTTCCAGAATCTCCTGGTTGTTGTTTCTGATTGCAGCATTCACATTTGTTTTGGTTTTAATTTACTGGGAGTTAGTAATTCATGTGTAGCAGTGTATGTCACAGTCTCTGCAGTCTCTCCCACTCCCTTCACACTCACTGAGTGCCCCCTCACAGTGGCTCTGCGCCTGGACAGATCATGGTCACGGGTAATGCTGCTGTTCACTCTCATCGACTGCAGGGCCACACCAACTCTCCTTCTCTGAGTTGATGAGCTGCTGTCAATCAGGCGGGCACCGTTGTGAGTTGAGTGGTGGGATCGTCCTTCTCTCTGCCCTGCGATGAGCTTCGTTATTGAAATGGGGCAGTAGGACAGAGTGCAGGGGTTGGGTCTATACAACCCATTGGGGCTGTTGTCTCTCCGTCTGGAGTTGCTGAAAATCTGTCGCAATTCCCTTGTCATTTGCCCATAGCCCTCCAAATCATTCCTTAAAAATGAGAATTCCAAATCTATTTGAGAATAACTGCTGAATCTGTCTCCAGCTGCCATTCAGACTGCTCCAGATGCTCAGAACTTACTGAGTAAAATAATCTTCACATTTTAAACCTGCATTATTTGTCAATTATCTAAAAGTAGTTTCTAAAAATTGTGTCAGTGTTAACAATTCCTCTCTGTCTGCAAATTAAATATCCTGGAAACAAATCTGCACTTGGTCGAAATCTCTGCGTAACCTACTCAGCTCTAACGACAATTATCTGTGCTTCTGCTGGCTCTACATTAAAGAGGAATGCAGATTATTTTAAATTATTAGTGTCATACAGAAGTACAGCACAATTCGTCCAAGACAACTAGAAATCCTAAGCAAATGGAGTACCATATGCCAGCTATTGTTTCATATCCCTCGAACCCCTTCATATTCATGAACCCAGTCGGATGCCTTTTAAATCTTGTAATTGTATCAGCCTCCACTACTTGATCTGACAGCTCACTCCAGACATAAACCACACTCAGCTTGAAAGAGATGCCCCTTGAATCCCTTTTAAATCTTTGCCCTCTCAACTTTAACCCATTTGCTCTTGTTTGGACCCACCTAACCTGGGGAGAAAATACCCCGGCTGTTCACCTTATCCGTGCCCCTCATGAATTTATAAATCTCCATGAGGTCTCTTCTCAGTCTTTGACTCTCCAGAGAAAATAGACCCAGGTTATTCAGTCTTTCCCTGTCGCCCAAATCTTCCAGCCCTGGCAATGTCTTGTCTGATCCCTTTCGCATTTCACACCATCCTTCCGAGAACTGGAAAATTCGAACTTAACATAGAATTCCAGAAGTGGCTTAAGCAATGTTCTCTTCAGCCACAGTATGACGTCACAGCTTCTGTATTCAATGTATTGACCAATATATATAAGGGTACCAAATGCTGCCTTGAATCCCATGCCTACCTGCAACTCTACATTCAAGAAAAAAATGAATCTGCACTCCATGGTCGTTTTGTTCAGCAGAACTCGCCAGGACCTTACCATTGATCGCATAAATCCTATCCTGATTTGCCTTTCCAAAATGTTCAGCCCACATTTATCTAAATTGAGCTCCGTCTTCCATTTCACAGGCCATTGGCCCATCTGATCAATATCCTGTTGTTCTGAACTAACTTTCATCACTGTCCACTACACCTCCAATTTTAATATAATCTGTACCCTACTGATCATACCACATATGTTCACATCCAAGTCATGTATATAAGTCATTCTCTAATGTCGCTCAGGGAAGGAATCTGCCATCTTTATCTAATCTGGCTTACATGTGACTCCTGACCTATAGCAACGTGGTAGTCTCTTAACTGCTTTCTGGATAATTAGGGATGGGCAATAAATGCTGACCCAGCCAGTGACGTCCTTATCCTGTGACAAATGAAAAAACAAGGTTAAGTTTTGTTCCTTCTCTAGTAGGTACATCCTACAATATGAACCAAACATTTTCTCGTATACACTGAACAAACACCTTTCCATCCAAGCCCTTCACAGGATTCCGAGGATCAGTTTGGAAAGTTTAAACTCCTTATCATTACAACCACATTATTCTTTCAGATAACTGAGATCTTCCAGTAAATTTGTTTGTCAATTCCCCGCTGACTGTTGGGTGGGGGGGGGGGGTGTCGATCGCACAATCCCAATAAGGAGATCATCACTTTTTTTATTTCTCCGTTCCAATCAGATAACGTACCTGGATGGGCTCCCAGGAATGCCCTCCCGAATCCCAGCCGTAATGTTACGCCGAAGCAAAAAACCACTCCCCCTGCTCGGTTCTCCCTTTCTATCCTTGCTATAACATTTATATCTTGGAACATTAAGCTGCTAGTTCTATCCACCCCTAAGTCATGCCTTTGTCGTTGCGATTCATGTGATACAGTGCCATGTTCAAAACCATTACCTGCGCTCATCTGCCTAACTGGTCAAGACTCTTGCATTGAAATAACAGCACTGTAACTGATCAGTCTCACCTCATTCTGTGGCTTGCTCTTGCTTGTATGACCTCTGAACAGTACCAACCTCATATGTAAGTCTTTTCTTTCTGTCTCTTTGGGTTTAATGCCTCCTAAGCAGCACTAGCAAATCTCCTTGCCTGGATTTTAGTCCCCTTCCAATACAGGTGCAATCTGTCCTTGCTATGTAGGTCAGATATACCCCAGAAGAAATTCCCATGATCCAAATATGTCATTCCTTCTCCCCTGCAACAGCTCCTTCGCCACTCATTCATCTCCTCCAATCTTCTATTCCTACTCTCACTAGCATATTGCACCGGGAGTAATCTATATATTACTATCCTTGACAACCCGTTTTTTAAACTCCTACATAACTTGCTGTGTTCTCTCATCAGGACTCCCTTCATCTGTCATTGGAACCATTGTGCAATGACCTCCCACTAATGATTCTCCGCTTTGAATATATTTTGCTCCAAATCTGAGGCATCCTTGATCTTGGCATGAGGGAGGCACCTTCTGATGTCTCACTACCAGCTTCAGAAACGGCAGGCTGTGCCCCTTATTAGAGAGTCCACAATCACAATTGATTATCTGGAACCTGATATACGTCACATTAGAGTAGAGCCAGTCTCAGCACCAGTAACTTGGCTGCTCGTGCTACATTTCCCTGAACGTCTATTAACCACAACATTTTCCAAACCAGAATACTTTTTTGCGGTGGGGACAGGCACAGGAGACTGCTGCATTACCTGCCTAGCCCTTGTATCTTTCGTGGAGGTAACCCATCTAACTGACTGTATCTGTAGTATCCTATCATCCTGAGCCTGCCACCTATTGACATCCCCGGCTCTTGTCAATTCCTAACTGCTTGCAATCACTCCACAATCATCTGATGAAGGAACAGCGCAACGAAAGCTAGTTCTTCCAAATAAATCTGTTGAACTATATCCTGGTGTTGTCTGAATTTTAACTCTATCTACTGCAGACTAACATCAGCGTCTCCAAATCATTTAATCCCTCCCCAACCAATCCATGAAATCCGATAGGACTTGCAATCACACCTCCTTCAAATATAATCATCAGGATCATTGAAACTTTCCTTAATCTCACACATCCGACAGGAGCAGCACGTCACTCGAAACAGGCCATCTCTCCGTGTTAACAATCTACAAATCCAGAAAAAGACACAGTCTTACTGATCTACAAAATACTGCCCCCGACTAACTTAATGCCTATGTTTTAAATTTTAAAAATGTAATCTAGAAACCGTAAGACATATTAAAATGAAGCCATCACTTTACTCACTACTGTAGACGGATCAAACTAAAACAGAATAAGATCGATGTTTTAAGAGATTGATACCCACTGAGATGATCCCCGGGTGTAAGTAGTTCTGAGATTGAGGTCTTTCTGAGAGCAGTTGTTAAACGTCACTTTGTGTCTCTTTTCTCCCAGCTCCATTTCCAGAGAGGTTTCTAACTTCATAGCCAGTCAGCTGAGAGAGTTCACTGCTGTCGTGTTATTCGCTGAGTGTTGCCTTTGCTGCACAGACCAGTATTTATTGGCCATTTTTATTTGACTTGGAGAAAGGTGGTGGAAACTGCCTTCCTGAAATGCGGTAGTCCATGTACACTGGCGATGTTTGGGCAATGATCCCCCTCTAGCCTCACAGCCCTCTCACTATATGTAATGTCCCTCCAGTCTCACATCCCTCCTTATCTCTGTAATCCCCCCTCCAGTTTCAGGGATTATATGTCTGTGATATAAGATTTTTATTTCGATTCATTTTTTGTTTCTTTTATCTCAAAAATATAAAATAAAAATCCAATAAAGTAAAATATTTTCTCCCCCCATACAGACGTCTGTGAGATGATCTTTTGGAGAGGCCAACACATGGACGTTTCAGTGCGTAATCTCAAATTGTACACGTAGAATGACTGACCTTTTTGTTTTGAACCTTCGTAAAAAGGGAGGCAATGACCGAATGGTATTCTTGACAGACGAGAAGTATGTGTAATGTTCCGAGGATAAGGGTTAGAATCCCAACATGGCTAATGGTGTCATCTGAATTCAATAAAATCTAGAATGAAAAGTCTAATGATGACCATGAAACGATTGTCGATTGTTAGAAGAAAAAAGAAATCATTTGGTTCACTAATGTCCTTTAGGGAAGGAAACTATCAACCTCACCTGGTCTAACCAACATATTACTCCAGACCCACAGCAATGTGACTGACTCTCAACTGCCTTCTGGGAAAATACCAACATTCTCGGGGAGAATAAACAAAAAAGATCTATTTTTAAATTGTGGATGAGAGCTTTTTTTCAAAAGAAATTGTGTTTTCAAAGTAATAAAAAAATCACCTCAGTTGAATAGCACTATAGACGCTGCAATATTTAGAGAGAACTCAAGGAACAAATAGACAGAGCGATCTCTGATATAAAGTCAGAATAATGTTGTAATAGTGGGTGATTCATTTTTTTCAAACATTGATTAAGACTACCATCGTGTGAAAGGTTTGATTGGTTCAGAGTTTGTGAAATGAGTCAAAGACAATATTCTTTATCAATATGCAATATTTCTGTCAGAAATCGAGCAACACCTGACATTTTCTTTGCACATAAGATAGGAAAAGGAACTAAAGTGATAGTACGGGAACAGTTTGGGTGGGAGGACATTGGCAGCACCATAGAGAAATACCTATACAACTGGCAACAACGAGTGAGCTGCCTGATGACTGGAGAGTGGCTAATGTTGCACCTTTGTTAAAGAAAGGATATAAGGAGAAACCTGGGAACTGTAGACCTCTGAGCCTGACCTCAGAGGTGTGGAAGCTGTTGGAGGTGATTCTGAAGATTAGGATTTGCATATATTGGAAAGCTAAGGAATGATTAGGGATATACAGTATGGTTATGTAAGAGGGTGTCTCACAAACTTGATTGAGTTTTTTAAGTTAGTCACCAAGAAATCAATGACGGCAGGGCATTAGACATTGTTTATTTTTTTTTTAGAAAAGCCTTTGAAAAGGTTCTGCATGGGAAACGAATTTGTAAAGTTCGATCACATGGGATTCAGGGACAGCTTGCCAACTGGATAGGTAATTAGCTGAAAAGCAGGAGACAGAGCAATAGTGGAGGGTTGCTTTTCAGACTGGACGTCTGTGACCAGCAGTGCTCCACTGCAATCGGTGCTGTGTCCATTTTTATTTGCCATGTATATAGATGATTTGGGGATAAGAATACACACAGTATGGTTCGTTTGCGTGACATAAAAAATGTTAAAGTGGATCCTAACAAAGATTACCTGTGATTGGAAAGGGATCTTGATCAATTGGGAGAATGGGCTGAAAAGAAGCAAATGGAGTTTAATTTGATTTACCGCGACGGTTCAAGGAATCACGTTTTTTGTTCCATGATTTTTTTTTTCTACATTAGCCATTCCTGTGACCGAGGTGTAGCTAATACACATCAAGCATATAATAATATCAAACGGATAAATGGTGTAAAGGTTTTAGGCCCTGCAAATATTCAGTATGTAGTGTGCAATGGCAGACTATGTGATATCAAGACCTAGTGTGTTGGGTAAGGGGCTAGGAGAAAGGTCTAATCTTATTCAACATGATATTGAGTCTGTAAGGCTGCACAGTCCCCAAGCAGAATATTAGGATCTGCGTTTCCAGCTTGTGCTGAGCTTCACTGGAATGCTGCAGCAAGCCTGAAACAGAGATGTTTGCCAGGGAACAGAGTGGTGTTTTAAAAAGACAGACAACTCGATGGTGTGTTGTGGCTCTTGGATACTGAGGAATAAAAAGTCAATAGGCACGCGTTATACCTTGGGCGGTTATAGGGGAATGTGCTGGATTGGCGGTGGGTCCTGTTTGGAGTGAATGAGGAGTGGATCAGGGTGTCTGAGAGGGAACTGTCCCTGCAAAAGGTGGCAAAGGGATGGGAGGGAATGTTTGATGGCGGCATCTTGGAGTTGACAGAAATGACGTCAGATGATCTGTACTCTGCCTGCAAGTTACCCCGAGCTTCTAGTTGCTGCCACTTTAACACCCTACCCTGTTCTCTCGCTAACATCTGACTCTGGTGTACTGCAGTCTCCCAGTGGAGATCAGCATAAGCTGGAAGAATACTTCATTTTGTGCTTGGGAATGCTGCAGCACTCCGGACATAAGACTGAATTCACTAGTTATCTGGCCTGAACTCCCTCATGTCATATGCCCCTAACTCAGACACCAGGTCTTGTCATTACATAATTCGCCATTACACAATACCTATGGCTAGCCACTAACATTCTCCATTAAGAGCTATTCACCCTCCCAGCTAGATCTTTATCTACTCCTTGATCCAAATGTTCTTCTCGCTGTGTATAATATACCTTCCGCATAGAAAACGACATTTTCATACCATCAGTTCTGAGGAGGTTTCACTGGATCTGAAACATTAACACTGATTTCTTTTCACAGATGCTGCCAGACCTGCTGACCTTTTCTAGTATCTTCTGATTATTGTTTCTGATTTACAGCATCCACAGTTCATTTGGTTCTAATTTACCTGGAGTTTCTAATTCAGGTCCAGTGACCTGCATCATGTTTATAAACCCTCCCAGTTAACACTAACGCCATTTCTACACAGTGTCAGCTGTCTCTCCCACTCCCTTCACATTCACTGAGCTCCCCCTCACAGTGACATTGTGCCTGCACAGCCCTTGGTCACGTGTTATCCACAGCAACTCACCTCCTATTGGTCTGGCGCTGCCGTCAATCAGCCGGGCGCCATTATGAGGTGAGTGGTGGGATCCTTTCTCTCTCTGCCCTGGGATGAGCTTCATCAGTCACAATGAATGGGGCAGTATCACAGATGACAGGACTAGCGGCTATTCAGCCCATTGGGGCTGTACTCTCTCCCTCTGGAGATGCTGTTAATCTGTCCCAACTCCCCTTCCATTTGTTCATAGCTGTCCAAATCTGTCCTTCAAAAATTACATTCCAAATCTGTTTGAAAATGACTGCTGAATCTGTGGATGAACTGTGGATGTTGTAAATCAGAAACAACAATCAGAAGATGCAGAACCGTTCCCGATGCTCAGACTTTACTGAGTAAAATAATCTTCAACTTTCAACCTTGCATGATTTGCCAAGTTTAATAGTTCCTAAAAATTGTGACAACGTTATGATTTATCTCTCTGACTTTGTAAATTAAATAGCCTGGAAACAAATCTGCTCCTGGTTGAAATCACTGCTTAAACGTTTCAGCTCCAACGGAATTATCTCCACTTCTGCTACCTCTCAATAAAAGAGATGCATATTTTAATTTATTAGTATAATAGAGATGTACAGCACAGAAACAGACCCTTTTGTCCAAAACGCCCCTGCCAACTGGGGATACTAAATCAATGGAGCCCCATTTGCCAGCTGTTCGCCCATAACCTTCTAAAACTTTCCTATGCATATCCCCAATCATAGTGAATGGGGCATCATCACAGAGCACAGGGGCTGGGGGCTATTGAACCAATTGTGGCTGTCCCTCTGGAGATGCTGCCATTCTATCCCAACCCCTCTCCTATTTGTCCATAGCTCTCTGCATGTTTCCTTCAAAAGTAAAATTCTAAATCTGTTTGTGAATAACTGCTGAATCTGTGTCCAGCTGCCATTCAGACAGTTCCAGATGCTCAGAACTTACTGAGTAAAATAATATTCACATTTGCAACCTGCATTATTTGCCAATTACCTGATAGTAGTTACTGAAAATTATGACAACGTTAATAATTTGTCTCTGCCTCTTTGTCAATTAAATCTCTCTGAAAAAAAACTGTTCCTTGTCAAAATCATTGCTTAATCTTCTCATCTCCAAGGAGAATTATCTAAAGTTGTACTACTTGTCCAAAAAAGGGAAACCTATCATAATTATAATTTATTAATATCATAGAGATGTACAACACTGAAACAGACCCTACAGTTCAACTCGTGCATGCCAACCAGAAATCCTAAACTAATGGACTCCCATTTACCAGGTGGCTGTCTCATGTCCCTCTAAATGTTCTTCTTCATGTACACAATCAGATGCTTTTAAATGTTACAACTGTACTAGCCTCCACCCCTTCCTCAAGCAGTTCATTCCAAGCACGCACCACACTCGATGTGAAAATGTTACCCCCTGAGATCCCTTTTTATCTTTTCCCTCTCCCTTAAGCATGTGCCCTCTAGTTTGGAACACCTAACATGGGAAAAAGACACAGACTGTTCAGCTGACCCATGCCACTCATGATTATATCCCTTAATAAGGTCACCTCTCAGGCTCTAAATCTACAGCGAAAATAGAGCAAGACTATTCAGGCTTTACCAATAGTTCAAACCGTCCAACTCTATCAAAGTCCTTGAAAATACTTTCTGACCCCTTTCAAGTTTCACAACATTATTGCTCGAACAGGGAGTTTGAAATTGAAAACAGAATTCCAGATGAGCTTTAATCAATGTCCTATAGAGCCATAATTTGACGTCGCAACCTCTGAATTCAATGCATTGACCAATAACAGAAAGTGTACAAAACGCTGCCTTCACTACCCTGCCTACCTGCGACTTTTTGCATTCCACTATACCTCCAATTTCTGTCTATTTTGTAAACCTACTGACCATATCTCACATATTCACATCAAAACCCATCTGTCATCAGATGATTATCCTATCTCGACCGCTCTGCTTTCATTCTGGTCTGTAATTTTATTTCATTTATTTTATTTGCCTTTGAAAAATGTTTTTCACTGTTCTGTACCTCTTATTTCTTCATTGTCTCTCTTTCCCTCGCTCCCCACTCTCTCTTCACCTTTTGTCCTCTCCTCTTCCTCCTTTGCTACCCTTCTCCCCTGTTTTCCATTTTGCGTCTGCTTCACCCATCCCCCCCATCGACCACATATTTTGTCACATAACACTGGCTTCAGCCTTGGTCATTCTCAGCTCCTAATCTCCGTAAAATCTCTCTCTGCACACTTATTATCACCTCTTTATTGCTACCTTAACTTCTAGACCCATGCCTCCCCTTCTCTCAGCCTATTCACATTCAAGTCATTTACATAAAAAGACCTAGCATCTGTCCCGGCAGCACACTGCTGCTCACAGGTCTCCAGTCCATAAAGCAACCCTCCATCACCAGTCTCAGTCTCCTACATTCAAACCAACCTTCTTTCCGAATGGCTAGTTCTCAATGCATTACATGTTATCTAACCTTGCTAACCAGTCTACTTTGTGGAACCTCGTTGAATATCTTTCCGAAGTACATATTGACAACGTCCACAGTCTGCCTTCAATCTTCTTGGTAATTTCTTCAAAGGACACAACCAAGTTAGTGAGACAATCTACCATGCACAAAGCCATGTTGACTATCCATAATCATTTAATGCCTTTGCAATCACATGCTAATCCTATTCCTCAGGGTCCCTTCCAACAACTTGCCTGCGCTGGCATATAAGCTCACAGTTCCATTGTTCCGCGGCCTTTACTAACAACCTTTCTTAAAATCATTGCACCTCCCGTCTTCCAGAATATCACCTGTGACTATCTTTGATATAAATAACGCTTTGATGGGCCAAACAATCACCTCACTGGCTTTCCACACAATTCTGAGATACACCTGATTAGGCCCCATTAATTTATCCACTTTGATGCGATTTAAGACAACTGGTACTAACACCTCTGCAATATGAACATTTATCAAGTTATCACTATTTAGTTCTCCAAACTCTTTAGCTTCCATGTCACTCTCAAGTAATAAAATTGATATGTGAAATACTCGCATAATATATCTACCACCTTCTGTGGTTCCATCGATGGCCTTGTTAATCTTTAAGGGGTCCTATTCTCTAACTGGTTATTCTTTTATCTGCGATGGATTTGCATCAGCTCTATGGATTCTGTTTCAACCATTTCCTCGAGCTATTTCATGTCCCGTTTTTTGCTCTCCTGATTCACACTCGAGTATACTCCCGTAAGAACGTGACCCTGTGCACATAACCCCTCCGATCCTGCCATATTTTCACCCAGGAGAAGCAATTCCCCTTCAGAACATCTCAGAAAGTTTTCCGAATTCAAGAATCGCAATTTTCTTCTAACGTGATCAACAATGTCCTCCAACACATATCGCCCAATTCCCACACGGCCACCTTTACCCCACCACTTCAACCACAATAGGAATTTTACCACAGGCCTCACCTTTCACCTCAGTAATCGCCAGATACAGCGCAATAACGTCTGCCAATTCTACTAACTGCTGTCAGACCACACCACCAGAGACATCTTTCCTTTCCCACCGGTATCTGCATTCTAAAGAGACCATTCCCACTGCAACTCCCTTGTAGTTACGCTGGTGGGTTCCGTTTGGAGGTGACGGAAATGTTGTCATATGATGTGATTTATGCGATGTTGGGAGGGTGGAAGGTGAGCACCGGGGGGTTCTGTCCTTGTTACGGTTGGAGAGGTGGGACTTGAGGTGGAGAGGCGGAATATGCACGAGATGTGTCGGAGGGCAACTTTAACCAAGTGAGAAGGGAAAATGCGGTCTCTAAGGAATGAGGCCATGATGTGTTATGTGATGGAACTGGTCTTCCTGGGAGCAGATACAGCAAAGGTGGAGGGATTGGGAATATGCGATGGGGTTTTTGCAGGCGGTATGATGGGCAGAGTTGAAATCCAGGTAGCTGTGGGAGTCGTTGGGTTTGTAAAAAATGTCAGTGTCAAGTCGGTCGTTCTTTAATGAAGATGGACAGGTCCAGGAAGTGGAGGGATAGAGAGGTGTCATCGATGGTCTAGGTGAACAAGGAAGGGGAGTGAGTTGTCAGAGATGGTCCAAACGGACCCCAGCACCAAGGTCTGTCCTCTCAACTTAGAAATGTAGCCCCTCGTCTTGAAACTGCCATGTTCACAGGAAAGGATAACGAATATTAATTCTATCGATACCTTCAGTATTTTATTCACTTCTATCAGATCGCCTCTCAGCATTCAGCTTTCAATGAAAATTTACAACAAATCCCACATTTCCTCATAACTGAGACATTCCGTACCTAACAACATCCTGGTAAATCTCATCTGAAAGCTATCCAGCTTAATAATATTCTTCCTATAACTGGGCGACCAGAACTGGATACTGTATTGCAAAAGAACGTTCACCAATGGCCTGTATTATCTCAGCGTGACTTCCAACTCGTATATCCAAAGTATTGAGTAATGACAGCAAGTGTGACACGCACATTTCAAACCATTCTGTATATCCACGTTTGAAACTTCAAAGATTAATGCACCTGAACCCCGAGGTCTCCCTGTTATACAGCACTGAAAAAGGTCCTACCATTTATTGTATAAGCCCTACCTTCTTTGTTGACCCAAATTTATTCAGATTGAATTCCATCTCCGGTTTTTCAGCCATTCAGCCATATCATCGAGATTCCTTTGTAATCTTAGAAAACCTCCTTCACTGCCCACGATGCCATCCTTCAGTCTTCCATCCCATCACACATGGCTCTCTGAGGTACAAATATCTCTGATAGGGGCCCCAAAGTTTCTTCCCTAGCTTCTCGCTCTCCCCTGAAATACATTTGATTTGGTACTGGGGATTTATCTAACTTTGTGGTTTAAGACCTCCACCACCTCCTCTTCTATAGCGGGGTCCTTTTAAGACAGAATAATAGATATGCACAGCATGGAAATAGATCCTTCGGTTCAACTCTTGCATGATGTTTCTGGTCTCATTTGCTGGAACTTTGTCAATATTCTTCTCAACCCTTCCTTTTTATATACCCATTCAGATGTCTGTTAAATGAATTTCTATAAGCCTCTGCTCAGATCCCTTCGGTACACCCAATGTTGGAAGGCTTCCAATCACAAAAAAAACCCTTCAACAATTGTGGATCCAATTTGATAACTTGGCATGAATCCCATTGGTTCTTCCCTTTTGGAACAGCCTTCCATGTGGGATCTTATCAAAGTCGTTAATATACTCCATGTAAACCACGTCATCTGCACTGACCTCATCAGTACTTTCAGACACCATTTCAAAACTCTCATTTGGATTAATCAGACCGGATCTTCCTGTACCAAATCTGTGCTGACTATACTTAATCGATTTCTGCCTTTCCAAAATGTTGATTCATCCTTTTTATCAGAATTATTTCAAACAATTTCCCTCCCGCTAATGTCAAACTATCTGCTCTGTAATTACTTGGCCTATCCCTGCTGCCATTTTTGAACGAATGAACCACACATTTGCAACCTCCAGTCATGTGGCACTTCACCTGTGTGTAGAAAAGCATGAAGTATATTTCCAGCAATCTCCTGCATCATCTCTCATAGCAGCCTGGGATGCATTTCATTGAGCGGTAGGGTGTTCTCCACCTTTATGCCTGTGAAAGCATTTAATACCTCCTCCTTATTGATCTTAACAAGTTCTCGAACCTCACCATCACAACTGAAGTCCCCGGCGACAATGTCTTTCTCGTGTGTGAATATAGATGTGAAGTCTTCATACAAAACCTCACCTATTTCTTCTGGTTCCATGCACAGATTGTCCCTTTGGTTTCTAACAAGCCCAACTGTTTTGCTGGGATTCCTCTTACTCTAACTGTACTTTAAAATAACTCATGGCTTTTCTTGAATATTATTTTCCAAATATATTTCCTGACCATTGTTTTCCCCTCATGTTTTCACAATCCCATTGTCCTCTCTGTGTTTCGCCAGTTTTATTGCACTGCATTTGTTTTGTCAAACTCATGATATTGCTTGCTCAATATTCGCTGGAAGTGTTGCATTTGCCTTTCTTTCCTATGGGAACACGCTGGCACTGAATTCACACTGCATCACTTTAAAATACTCCTACTTTCTGAATATTGACTCAGGTGCAAGCAGTGTCTCCTAGTTTGTGCTAGTCAGGTCCTGTTTATTGATAGTGATAATATCCATTGATAATGATAATCTAATGGTAAGTGTACTTCCTCAAATTTGGACACTTCAGTTTTGCACTATCCTTATCTCTTGGAGGTGGCACGGTGGTTCAGTGGTAGCACTGCTGCTTCACAGCACCAGGGAGCTGCGTGGGTTTCCTTTGGGTGCTACGGCTTTCACCCACAATCCGAAGATGTGCTAATTAGGTAGTGTTCTGAAGCTGCTTGAACCCTGCCTATGTCTGTAACCTGGCCTCCTTAATATCTCCGTGACTTCCTCCCGTCCTAAATCATCTTAACTCCTCTATCTTCCATTACACTCTTCATAACAATATCTGTATCAGTGTAACATAAGCCAGGAAATACAACTTTCCCTATCTCATTAAACCCTGCTGCAATCCTTTTCCCTGAAGTTCAATTTATCAATACCGCCCTCTATGTCTGCCTTTTCATTCTCAATGCCCACGTTCCTCACAATGTGTGTTATCCTTTCCATGAAAAAATGCTTCATGTCTTCAATTTGCCATATCATCGTAATCTCTTCCACACGCGAAAACTCTCAATTACCTTTAATTTTCACAAGCCAAACCATCATCACTATCTGTAACCTACTCCTGTCAAGAAACCTCCCGCTGTCAGTAAAATACTGCATCCCCTCAAGACTCTATTAGCTTCTGCAGCACCTACAACCCTCCCTTTCGACACAACCTCTTCCAGTCTCTAAATCTCTATCAGTCTGTGAAGACCCTACAATTGCCCCTATCTGTGTGATCCTCTAAGGTTCCTGCAGCACTGTCGATCAGACGAACCCAATCAAATGTTTGTAACTCTCTTGATCCAGTTCTTACAAGACTCACTATCGAAGTAACATCCTCCTGTTGCTATAACTAACATAGTAAATGTAATATCCTCCAGTCTCTCCATCCATCTCCCTCATCTCCATAATCTTCTCCAGCTCTTATACCCCTATCTGTGTAAACATCACCCCTTCTCCCAAAACACTCCCTTCTGCAGGAACCTCCTCCAGTTTGTACAATGTTTCCTTATCTGTAAAACAGTCTCAATCAAAGCTGCTGTTTCTATCTCTGCTAAAATGTTCCATTCCACACCCTCCATATTTAAATATCCTGCAGAAGCTAAATAACTTGGAAGAACCGTAAAAATAACACGACATTTGTCAAACATCAACTAACCACAGAAATGCATGACCCAATCTCATGAGTATCCTCACTACGGATGAAGAAGTACACCACTATAACTGGAAGAACACATCCATGCAAGGACAAGGCAAATAGAGATACGCACGATAATTCCGAGAAGCATGGTATTCCAACCAAAACTCTATCAACACACACATTGACATGAATCCCA
This sequence comes from Chiloscyllium punctatum, assembly GCF_047496795.1. Taxonomy (NCBI): domain Eukaryota; kingdom Metazoa; phylum Chordata; class Chondrichthyes; order Orectolobiformes; family Hemiscylliidae; genus Chiloscyllium; species Chiloscyllium punctatum. Next base: position 48,257,674 of record NC_092785.1, read on the forward strand.
ATTACCACCCTCAGAGAAAGCAATTAAAGAAAATGACTCTCCATGGGGAAAACGTCATCAACCCAAGGAAACCTAAACACAGAAAATGAAAGCAGATCAATAAAACCAGTGCTTCACTGGAGTCTCATTGATGTTACCTAGTATGACGACGAAACGTCTGGAAACGAACCTTCCAGCTCACCGAGTAAACCTACATCTTTTGAGTATAAGAATTGGGCGGTCATGTTGCAGCTGTACAGGACATTGGCTAGGCCACTTTGGAACATGAAAATCTGATCTCCTTCCTTTCGGAAGGATGTTGTGAAACTTGGCAAGGTTCAGAAAAGATGAATAAAGATGTTGCCTGGGTTGGAGCATTTGAGATTTAGAGAGAGGTTGAATAGGTTGGAGGTGTGCCCTCTGGAGCGTCGGAGGCTGAGGGTGACCTTATCGAGGTTTATAATTTCATCATAGGCATGGATAGGATGAACAGACAACGTCGTTCCCTTGGGTTTGGGTGAGTCCAGAACGAGAAGGCATAGGCTCACGGTGAGAGGACAAATATATTAAATGGACCTGAGGCACAATCCTTTCACACAGAGGATGGTGAGAACAAAGAACAAAGAATATTCCAGCACAGGAACAGGCCCTTTATTCCTCCAAGCCTGGGCCAATCAAGATCCTCTGTCTAAACCTGACGCCTATTTTCTAAGGATCTGTACCCCTCTGCTCCCTATCCATTCACGTGTCTGTCTGCATACATCTTAACTAACGCTATCGTTCCCATTGCACCCCACTCCTCCGCTGGCAATGCGGGACAGGCACGCACCACCCTCTGTGTGATGAACTTCCCAAGTATAACTCCACGAAATATTTCTTCTCTCACTTTGAAATCATGACCACGAGTAATTGAGTCTTCCACCCTGTCTCCGGCTTTCGTGATTTTCTGGGTCTCAATCAAGTCCCCCTCAATTGCCTTCTTTCCAATGAAAATAATCCAAATTTACCGAACTTTGCACCCCGTCCATACCAGACAATATCCTACTGAACCTTTTGTACACCCTCTGCAAAACATCCATATTGTCACAAAGATCGTCCTTTTTAACTAAAAGCTGTTCCTTTTCACAAGGACACCATGTCTTTGTTTTCTTTTCCAGAGGGGTCATGAACAGGCCGGGCTCCAAGACGGCTGAGTATGGGACAGAGATGAAAGGCCTTTTTGTTTGTACATGAACCGATGAGACTTCAGGCCAAAGGATTTATGTTTTTCGAAGTTTCCTGTATAAGTCAAGGTTGTGTGGCCAGCTCTCCAGCGGAACAGAGCAAACAGAATAGAGCGCATTTTAAGGGCTTGAAATATCGGCCCACAAGACATGACACAGAAATAGTGCTGAAGGGGAAACATAGAGCATGACGTTCACGGGCTCAATTCCCACCCTCTGGTGGGAGGATTATTTTCAACTCTGCTGTACTGAACCAGCATGAAACATCAAAGGGAGTGTTACAGTTATCAGTCCAGGCCTGTGCTCATCTGCGCCAGTGCCTTCAATTCTTCTAACTCTGAGAACAGTTCCTATCTCTGTAAACTCCTACGATGCCTACAATCCCCTATATATTTGAAACCTAGTCCAATTCTGACTACAATCCCAACCTCTGTATATTGCTCCAATGTGGATGACATGTCCAATCTCAGCCATCTCCACCTTCAGTCAATGTCGTGATGCTCATTTCTGCCATCTTGCACAGTACTGAGAGTCCACCTTGTTTCTGTTACATCTTCCAGCCCTTTCCAAACTCCCTATCTGCGTACCTTCTTCCACCCCCATCTCACATGATATCACTGTAACCTTCTCCTGACCCAAAACACTCCTGCCTTACGTCCAATCGCGCCAGACCACCTTTGTAACCATCTATTATCCCTATAGATGTTACTTTCTGGATGAACTACTGCAGTCACTATCGCCATTACGGCCTTTGTAATCTGCTCCAATCCTTACAGGCCTTCCTGTGTAAAGCCGTCAGAGGCCACTTTAACCCTCCCCATGCCTTCAACCGCTTCAAGTGTCTGCAATCTCGTCTATCGCTGTGACCTTCTCCAATCACCACAATGATCATTAACTGTACCTACTCACATCACTACTAGCATTATTATGTTTGTTACCACCTGAAGCCACTAAAACCATCCAAGTATCTAAAACGTCCTCTTTATTGCTGTATCCAACCCAATCTGTGACTTTCAGAAATATTTTTCAGTCTGAAGAACCATCCAGAGTCTAAAGCCCTCTGTATTACAATCTTCATCTAATCACGACAATCATCACCACAAACCTCACTATCGCAGTAACCTCTTCCTCCTCCTTCCTATCCCTGTATACCATTCTGTCCCTACTACACTCGCATTGCATCATTTTCTCTCGACAACCCTCACGATTAAAATGAGCATTTTTTCTATCTCTACAACCCAGACCACCCCTCGGTAAACTCTTCTTCTTTCTACTCCCCTCCCTGTGCAAGCAAACCTAAAGAGTCATTGGAAACGTTTGTGTATTACCTCCTCCAGAAACAAAGACGATTTTATTTCGACAACCAACAGCACCTCCTATAATTTTCCCTGTCACAGTAACCTTCTCCAACCCATGTATATCTGTACCACCCTTTTAAGTCATTTATTTCAACGTCCAAATCCCGGCCTATTTCCATCATCTTCTCCAGACTGAATGATCTTCCCCAGGTCATTAATCTCGATCAGAATCCACGGGCCTCCACCAATCAATACCATCCTCCCTAACAATGTAATCACCTCCACTAAATCCAACCCTCCCTAACTAGGTTATCTGCCCCAGTTCTGACAATCTTTGTATGGGGGTGAAACAGGAACAGGGCACCGAGTTAGATGGTCAACCATGATCATATTGAATCGTGGGGCAAGATGTTAGGGCTGAATGGCTTACACCTGCCCTTGTTTCTATGTTACAATCCCTGTCTCAGTACCTTGTTCACTCACTACAACTCTCAATATCTATGTCACACTCCCTGTCTCTCTACCTCCTTCAGGCCCTATTAGCCTGCCTATCTGTGGAGGACTCCCTATCTCCATATTTCCTCCATTCTCTACTACCCTCACTACCTGTGTAACACTCCATGTCTCTCTACCTCCTTCAAGCCGCACAACCTCCTTATCTGTGCAACACTCCCTGTCTCCGTATCTCCTTCAGTCCCTAATAACCTCCCTATCTGTGTAAAAACCCTTCTCTCCGTATGTCCTTCAGTCCCGACTTTCCCAATCTTGTTACCCTGCCTGTCTCCGTATCTCCTTCAGTCCCTGCTACCCTCCCTATCTGTGTAACACTCCCTGTCTCCGTATCTCCTTCGGTCCTGACCTTCCCTATCTGTGTAACACTCGCTGTGTCTGTATCTCCTTCAGTCTCTTCGCGCTTCCCTAACTGTGTAACACTCTCTGTCTCTGTATCTCCTTCAGTACCACTGCCCTCACTATCTGTGTAACACTCCCTGGTCTCTGTATCTCCTTCAATCCATGCTACTCTCAGTGTCTTTGTAACACTCAATGTCTCCGTATCGCCTTCAATCCCGACCTTCCCTATTTGCGTAACACTCCCTGTCTCCATATCTCCTTCAGTCCCGGCTACCCTACTTACATGCTCCAGCAACAACAATGCTCACCTTTTGTCAGGCCTACTCTGTTATTGCTTCAGCAGCTTTATCACTCCCCATCTCTCAGGCCTACGCTTTAACTGCTCCAGCTTCTGTTTTACTCCCCATCTGTCAGCCCAAATCCGTAACTGTTCCGGCAGCTATATCATTCCCCTTCTAGCAGGCCTACTCTGTAATTGATGCAATAGCTATTCACGCCCCATCAATCTGGCCTTTTTTCTAACTGTTCCAGGAGCTACATCACTCTCCATCTGCCAGGCGTACTCGTAACTGCTCCAGCATGTGTAACACTCCCCTACTATCAGGCAGAATCAGTAACTATCCAGCCACTATATCACTTCCAATCCAGCAGACCGACTCTGCAACTGTTCCATCAACGATGCCATTCCCTGTCTGTCAGGCCTCCTCTGAAACTGTTCCAGCAGCTTTATCAGTTCCCGTCTGCCATGCGACCTCTGTAACTGTTCGAGCAGTTACATCACTCCCCATCTGTCAGGCCGACTCTGTATCTGCTCCAGCAGCGATATCACTCACCACTTGTCAGGCCAACTCTATAACTGCTCCATCAGTTGTATAACTTCCCATCTGTCAGGCTTACTACGTAACTAATCCAGCAGCAATGCAACTCTCTATCTGCCAGGATTACTTGCAACTGCTCCAGTAGCTATATCACAGCACATCTGTCAGGCTGACTCTGTAACTACCTCCAGCAGATACATCACTCCCCATCTGTCTGACCTACTCTGTAATTGCTCCAGCAGCTATGTCACTCGTCATCTGTCAGACCTATTCTTTAAATTCCCCAGCTTCATATCACTCCTCGTCTGTCAGGCCGACTCTGTAAGTGTTCCAGCATCGACTTTTCTCCCATCCTCCGACCGACTTTGTAATTGCTCCAGCAGTTATATTCCTCCCAAACTGTCAGGCCTACTCTGTGATTACTCTAGCATCTCTATCACTCTCCATCTGTCAGGCCTACTCTGTAACTGTTCCAGGAGCTACATCACTCCCCTTCTGTCAGGCCTACTCTGTAACTGTTCCAGGAGCTACATCACTCCCCTTCTGTCAGGCCTATTCTGTAACTGCTCCAGCATGTGTAACACTTTCCATCTGTCAGGCCGAATCAGTAACTGGTCCAACCACTATATCACTCCCACCTGAAAAATGTGTTGCTGGAAAAGAATAGCAGGTGAGGCAGCATCGAAGGAGCAGGATAATCGACGTTTCGGGCACGCAGGCTACGATAAAAGGTAGGGAGGAAGGCCTTGGGGGAGGGGAAACCGATAGATGGAAGGAGGTGAAGGTGAGGATGATAGGTCAGAGACCGGGTGGGGTGGAGAGGTCGGGAAGAAGATTGCAGGTCAAGAGTTCAAGGGTAGGGTTTGAGATAAGGTGGGGGTAGGTAAAATGTGGAAGCTAGAGAAATTGATTCATCCCTTGTGGTTGGAGGGTTCCTAGGCGGAAGATGAGGCGCTCATCCTCCAGGCGTCGTGTTGCCATGGTCTGGCGATGGAGGAGGTCAAGGACCTGCATGTGCTTGTCGTAGTGGGAGGGGGAGTTATAGTGTTCAGCCACAGTGCGGTTGGGTTGGATGGTTGGTGCGACTTTCTTAGGAGTGTTCTCTGAAACATTCCACAAGTAGGTGGCCTGTCTTCCCAATGTAGAGGAGGCCACATCGTGTGCAGCGGATGCAGTAAATGATGTGTGAGGAAGTTCAGGTGAATTTGAGACGGATATGGTGGATCTCTTGGGGGCTTGGAGGGAAGTGAGGGGGGAGGTGTGGGCGCAAGTTTTGCATTTCTTGCGGTTGCAGGGGAAGGTGCTGGAAGTGGAGGTTGGGTTGGTAGGGATGTGGACCTGACGAGGGAGTCGCGGAATGGAGTGGTCTTTCCGGAAAGCTGATAGGAGTGGGGAGGGAAATATATCCTCGGTGGTGGTGTCTGTTTGGAGGTGGCGGAAATGACGAAGGATGATACGATGCATCTACAGGTTGCTGGGGTAGTAGGTGAGGACCAGTGGTGTTCTGTCCTGGTGGCAAATGGAGGGGCGGGGCTCAAGGGCGGAGGAGCAGGAAGTGGAGGAGATGCGGTGGAGAGCATCGTCAACCACTTCTGAGGGGATATTGCGGTGTTTGAAGAAAGAGGCCATCTGGGTTGACCGGTATTGGAATTGGTCCACCTGGGAGCAGATTTGGCAGAAGCGAAGAAATCGGGAATATGGGATGGCGTTTTTGCAGGGGCAGGGTGGGAGGAGGTGTAATCTTGGTAGCTGTGGGAGTCAGTCGGTTTATAGTAAATGTCCTTGTTGAGTCGGTGGCCTTCCAACCACAATGGATGAATGCAGCTCACTCATTCTCCCTCCCCCCACCTTATCTCAGTCCCAAGCCTTGGACGCAGCGCCGCCTTGTTGACCTGAAATCTTCTTCTCAACCTCTCCGCCCCACCGACTGTCCGGTCTATCACCCTCATCTTAATCTCCTTCCATCTATCGTATTCCCAACGCCCCTCTCCCAAGTCTCTCCTCCCTACATTTTATCTTAGCCTGCTTGGCACACCTTCCTCAGTCCTGAAGAAGGGCCTATGCCCGAAATGTCGATTCTCCTGCTGCTTGGATGCTGCCTGACCTGCTCCGCTTTTCCAGCAGCACATCTTTCAGCTCTGATCTCCAACATCTGCGGTCCTCACTTTCTCCTAGTTGACTAGATCACACCCAGTCTAGCAGACCGACTCTGGAACTGTTCCATCACCGATATCATTCCCTGTCTGTCAGGACTGCTCCGTAACTGCTCCAGCAGCTATATCACTCCCCAAATGTCAGGCCTACTCTGTAACTCGTCCGGCACGTTTTTCACTCCCCATTTGTCAGGCCTACTCTGTATCTGCTCCAACAACACTGTTATTCCCCAGCTGTCAGGCCTTCCCCGTAACTGTTCTCGAAGCTACATCACTCCCCATCCAACAGGCCAACTCTGCGACTGCTCCAGTAGCTGTATTTCTGTCCATCTCTCAGGCCTACTATATAACTGCTCCACCAGCGATCTCACTCAACATCGGTCACGCCTACTCTGTAACTGCTCTGGCAGCTATATCACTCCAGATGTCTGTGGCTTACTTTGTAACTGCTCCAGCAGCTGTATACTCCCCGGTGGATCGGCATACAGTGCAACTGCTCCTGCAGCTATATCACTCCCCATCAGTCAGGTCTACTATCTAACTGTTCCTACATGAGTATCACTCCCCATCTATCAGGCCTAATCTGTAACTGCTTCAGCATATATCCCTCTCCCCATCTCGCAGGCCTGCTCTCTAACTGTTCCAACATGTCTATCCCCCCAATCTGTGAGGCCTACTCTGCAACTGCTTCAGCAGATAATCACTCCCCATCTCTGAATCCTACACTGAAACTGCTCCTGCTTCTACATCACACCCCATCTGTCAGGCCGAAACAGTAACTGGTAGAGCAGCGTTATTTCTCCGCATCCAGCAGGCCTGCTCTGTAACTGTTCCAGAAGCTATATCTCTCCCTGTCTGTCCGGCCTCCTCTGTAACTGTACCAGCAGCAAGACCACGCCACATCTGTCAGGACTATTCTGTAATTTTTATAGCAGCTATATTACCCCCATTTGTCATGTCTACTCTCTAATTTCTCAAGCAGCTATGTCACCCCACATTCGGCAGGCCAACTCTGTAATTGTTACAGCAGCTATATCATTCCACGCCTGTCCGAACTCTTGTGTAACTGTTCCAGCAGCCATACTCAGCCCATCTGTATGGTCTACGCTGTAATTGCTCCAGCAGTGACAACACTCCCAATCTGTCAGGCATACTCCGTAACTGCTTTAGCAGCTGTATAACTCCCCATCTGTCAGGCTTACTGAGTAATTGCTCCAGCAGCAAATACACTCCCCATTTGTTTGATCTTCTTTGTAACTGCTCCAGCAGCTACATCACTCCCCATCTGTCGGGCCAACTCTGTAATTGCGACATTCCCCATTTCTCAATCCCACCGATATTCCCCATTTCTCAATCCTGCATAGAACATACAAAATAGAATTGTATCTCACAGAACAGGCCCTTAGGCCCACGATGTTGTGCCGAGACTTAATCCGAATGCAAAATAGAGTAACTTAACCTACGCACCCCTCAAATACACTGTAACTGCTCCAGCAGCTACATATCACCCCATCTGTCAGGCCTATTTTTTAACTGCTCCAGCAGCTATATCACTCCCCATATGTCAGGCCGAATCAGCAACTGGTCCAGCAGCTTTATTTCTCCTCATCCAGCAGGTCTACTCTGTAACTCTTCCAGCAGCTATACCACGCCCCCATCTGTCAGACCTACTCTGTAATCGCTGCAACATCTATATCACTTCCATCTGTCAGGCCTATGCTGTAATTGCTCAAGTAGTGATATCACTCAACATCTGTCAGGCTGACTCTGTAACTGCTCCAGCAGCTCTCCAACTCCCCATTTGTCATGCCTACTTACTAACTGCTCCAGCAGCTAGATCACTCCCCATCTGTCAGGCCGACTATGTAATTGCTCCAGCAGCTATATATCTCCCCATCTGTCAGATCTTTTGTGCAACTGCTCTCGCACTTTTCTCACTGCCCATCTGTCAGGCGTACTCTGTAATTGCTCCAGCAGCGATATCGCTCCCTATCTGGCAGGCCTACTCCGTAAATGCACCAGCAAATATATCACTCCACAAATGTCAGGCCTACTCTGTAACTGCTCCAGGAGCGGTATCACTTCTCATCCGTTAGGCCTACTCTCTAACTGCTCCAGCAGCGATATCACTCTCAATCTATCAGGCCTACTCTTCAACTGTTCAAGCAGCTACGTCACACCCCATATGTGACGTCAACTCCATAACTACTCCAGCAGCGACATCACTCCCAATCTGTCAGACCGACCCTGTACCTGCTCCAACAGTTAGATCACTCTACATCAGTCAGGCCGACACTGTAACTGCTCCAGCACATGCATCACTCCTCATCTTTCAGGCCTCCTCTGTAACTGCTCCTGCAGCTTCAATACTCCCCATCTTTCAGGCCGATTCTGTGACTGCTCCAGCAGCAATATCACTCTCCGTCAATCAGGGGAATTGTGTTCCTCCTCCAGCAGCGATATCACTCTCCATATGTCCGGCCTTTTCTGTAACTGATCCAGCAGGTATATGACTCCCCATCTCTCATGCCTACTCTATTGACACTCCACTGTCCGCATCACTCCCCATCTGTCAGACCTACTGCATAAGTGCTCCAGCAGCTATATCGCTCCCCTTCTGTATTACCTACCCTTTAACTACTGCTGCAGCGACATCACTTCCATCAGTGTAGCCTGTTCTGTAACTGGTTCAGCAGCTATATCATTCCCCATCTGTCAGGCCTAATTTTTAACTGCTCCAGCAGCGATATCACTCACCATCTGTGTGTCCTACCGTGTAACCGTTCCAGCAGGTGTATGATTCCCCATTTGTTAGGCCTACTCTGTAACTCCTCCCACAGCAAAAGCTCTGCCCATCTGTCTTTCCTTCTCTGTATTTGCTCCGGCAGCCATATCACTCTGATTCTGTCACGCCTAATCTGTAAATGCTCCAGCAGCTATATTACTCTCCATTTGTTTCTCCGACTCTGTAACTGCTATCGCAGCTGGATCACTGCCAATCAGTCCGGCCTATTCTGTAACAGCTTTAGCAAATATATCACGCCACATCTGTCGCGCCTATTCTGTAACAGCTCAGCGGCTAGATCACTCCCCATCTGTCAGGCCTACACTGTAACTGCTCCAGCAACTATATCAGTACACATCTGTCAGGCCTACTCTCTCACGGCTCCAGTGGCGACATCACTCCCAATCTGTCAGGCTTACTCTGGAAATGCTCCAGCAGCTATAACACTTCCCATTTGTCAGGCCTATTAACCTGCTCCAGCAGCTACGTCAAACCCCACACCTGACGTCTTCTCCATAACTGCTCCCACAGGTATATACTCCCCATCTGTCAGGCCTACTGTTGAACTTCTCCAGCAGCGACATCACTCCCCATCTGTCAGGACTCCTCTGCACCTGCTCCAGCATCAACATCGCTCCTCATCTGTCATGCCTACTCCGTACCTGCTCCACCAGCTCGATCATTACGCATCAGTCCGGCCTACACTGTAACTGCTCCGGCACATACATCACTCCACATTTGTCTGGCCGACTCTGTAACTGATCCAGTCGCTACATCAATCCCCATCTGTTAGGCCTACTGTGGAATTGCTCCAGCATGTATATGACTCCCCATCAGTGAGGTCTACACTGTAACTGCTCCACCAGATATGCTACTCTCCCTTTATCTGTCCTACACTGTAACTACTCCAGCAGCTATATAACTCCCATTCTCTCAGGCCTCCTCTGTAACTGCTCCAGCAGCAATATCACTCCCCTACTCTTTGACATAGTGTATAAATTCAACTGCAGCGATCTCACTCCCTATCTGTCACTCCTACTATGTAACTTCTCCAGCAGCTATGCCACTTCGCATCTGTCAGACTTTCTGTGTAACTGCTCCTGCACCTATCTCACTCCCCATCTGTCAGTCCTAATATTTAACTGCTCCAGCAGCGACATCACTCCCCATCTATCAGGCCTGCTCGGTTACTCTTCCTGCAGCGATATCGCTCCCTATCTGGCAGGCCTACTCTGTAACTGCTCCAGACACTAGAACACTCCTCATCACTCATGCCTACTCTCTAAGTAACTGCTTCAAGCTGTATCACTCCCTATCTGTCGGGCCTACTCTGTAACTGCTCCAGCAAAGACACCACTGTCAATCGGTCTAACTTACTTTGCAACTGCTCCAGCAACTATTACACTTCACATCTGTCGGGCCTACTGTGTAACTGCTCTAGCAGCAATATCACTCCCCTATTCACTGACTCCAGCAGCTATTACACTCCACATCTTTCAGGCCTACTGTGTAACCGCTCCAGCATCGACCTCACTCCCAGTCTATCAGACCGTCTCTGTAACTGTTCCAGCAGCAATATCACTCCCCATCTGTCCGACATAGTATGGGAATGCCCCTGCAGCGATGCCACTCCTCATCAGTCAGGCCGACTCGTTAACTCCTCCAGCAGCTATATCAATGCCCGTCTGTAAAGCCTACTCTGTAACAGATCATGCAACGATATCACTCCCAGTCTGTCAGGCTGACTCAGTAACTGCTCCAGGAGCGATATCACTCTCCATATGAGACGCTTACTCTGTAACTGTTCTAGCAGCTGTATCAATCCTCGTCTGTCACGCCTACGCTGTATCTGCTCCAGGAAATACATCATTCCCCATTTGTCATCCTGATTCTGTAACTACTCCAGCAGGTGTATTACTCCCCATCTGTCACGGCTACACTGTAACAGCTCAACAGGTTTATCACTGCCCTTCTGGCAGGCCGACTGTATAACTGCTCCAGCATCGACATCACTCCCAATCTGTTAGACCGACTCTGTAATTGTTCCAGTAGCAATATCACTCCCCATCTGTCCAGCATATTTTGTGAATAACACTGCAGCGATATCACTCCTCATCTGTCAGGCCTACTTGGTTACTCCTCTAGCAGCTGGATCAGTTCCCATCTGCCAGGCCGATTCTGTAACTGCTCCAGCAGCTGTATCACTCCCCAGCTGTCACGCCTACTCTGTAACCGCTCCAGCAAAAACATCATTTCCCATTTGTCATGCTGACTCTGTAACTACTACAGCACGTGTATCACTCTCCATCTCTCACGTTGACTCTGCAATTGCTCCAGCAGCGATATGACTCCCCATCTGTCAGGCCTACTCCTTAACTGTTCCAGCAGAGATATCATTCACCATCTGTCAGGTCATCCCTGTCACAGCTACAGCAGCGATATCACTCCTCATCTGTCACAGTGACTTTGTAACAGCTCCAGCAGTGGTATCAAACCCCATTTGTCAGGCCTACTTTGCAATTGTTCCAGCGCAGCTATCTCATTCCCCATCTGTCAGGCCTAGTATGTAACTGATCCAGCAACGATATCACTCTCTATCTGTCAGTTGTACTCTGGAACTGCCCCTGCAGCTATATCAATCCCCATCATTAAGGCCTACTCTTTAACTTCTCAGCAGCGACATCACTCTGCATATGGAAGGCGCATTCTTTAACTGGTCCTCCAGCGATATCATTCCCCTTCTGTCTGGCATACTAATGTAAATGGCCCTGCAGTGATATCACTCCCCATCACGGGAGCACGGGCAGCACGGTGGCAGAGTGGTTAGCACTGCTGCATCACAGCGCCAGAGACCTGGGTTCAATTCCCGCCTCAGGCGACTGACTGTGTGGAGTTTGCACGTTCTCCCCGTGTCTGCGTGGGTTTCCTCCGGGTGCTCCGGTTTCCTCCCACAGTCCAAAGATGTGCAGGTCAGGTGAATTGGCCATGCTAAATTGCCTGTAGTGTTAGGTAAGGGGTAGATGTAAGGGTATGGGTGGGTTACGCTTCGGCGGGGCGGTGTGGACTTGTTGGGCCGAAGGGCCTGTTTCCACACTGTAAGTAATCTAATATAATCTAATCAGTCAGGTCTACTGTGTAAGTTCCCCTGCAGTTATATCACTCCCCATCTGTCAGTCCTACTGTGTAACTGCCCCTGCATCTATATACCGCCCCATCTGTCCGGCCCACCGGTAACGGCTCCAGCAATATTATACCACATCTGTAAGGCCTACTCTTCAATTGCTTCAGCAATAATATCACTCCCAATCTGCCAAGCCGACTCGGTAACTACTGCAGCAGCTATATCACTCCCCATTTGTCGATCCTGCTCTGTAACTGCTCTGGGAGATATATCACTTCTCATCTGTCATTCCTGCACTAACTGTTCGAGCAGCGATATCACTCTCCATCAGTCAGGCCTGCTATGTAACTGCTCCAGCAGCTATGTCATTCCCCATCTGTCAGACCTTCTGTGTAACTGCTCCTGCACCTGTATTACTTCTTGTCTGTCAGTCCTACTCTAACTGCACCAGCAGTGATATCGCTCTCCATTTGTCAGGTTACTTTGTAGGGTGCGGTATAAATCCCCATCTATCAGGCCTACTCTGCAACTTTTCCAGCAGCCACATCACTCCCCTCTGTCAGGCCCACTCTGTTACAGCTCCAGCAGATATATCACTCCCCGTCTATCAGGCCTACTGTCTACCTGGTCCGGCAGCTCTATCAATCTCCATCTGTCCGACCTGCTTTGTAACTGCTCCACCAGCTGTATCACTCCTCCTTTATCTTGCCAACTCTCTGACTGCTCCAGCAACTATATCACTCACCGTCTGTCAGGCTCCCTCTCTAAATGCTCCAGCAGCAATATCAATCTCCACCTCTCCGACATCGTATATAAATGCCCCTGCAGTGACATCACTCTCCATCAGAGAGGCCTACTCTGTGACTGATCCAGCAATGATATCACTCCCCATCTGTCAGGCCTACAATGTAACTACTTCCGATCTATGCAGCTCACCATCTCTCAGCACATATATGTATCTGCTCATGGAGAGCACTCCTCATCTGTCAGGTCTACTCCTTAACTGCTCCAGCAGCGATATCACTCCCCATCTGTCAGTCCGCCTGTGTAACTGCTCCAACAGCTATATCTCTCCCCATCTGCCAGGCCAACTCAGTAACGGCTCCAGCAACTATATCACTCCTCATTTGTCATTCCTACTTTGTAAATGCTCCAGCGGCTATATCACTCTCAATTGGTCACGCCGAATGTGTACCTGCTCCAGCAGCTATATCACTCCCGCTCTGTAAGGCCAACTCTTTAACTGCTACAGCAGCTATATCACTCTCCATCAGTCAGTCTTGCTCTGTAAGTGCTGCAGCAGTTATACCACTCCCCATCTGTCGGGCCTACTCTGTAATGTTCCAGCAGCCACATCTCTCCACATCTATAACTTCTCCCGCAGCGATATCTACCACTGTCAGGCCTAGTCTATACCTGATCCGGTAGCTACATCACTCCCCATCTGTCACGCCTACTTTGTAACTGCTCCAGCAGTGATATCACTCGCCATCTGTCAGGCCTACTCCGTTACTGTTCTAGCAGCGATATGAATCCCCATCTGTCAGGCCTACTCTGTCGCTGCTCCGGCAGCAATATCACTCTCCAACTGTCAGGTCTACTCTGTAACTGCTCCAGCAGCGATATCACTCGCCATCGGTCGGGCTTACTCCAGTCCTGACAGACTCTGCGGGCTATTGTCACTGTCACCACATTCAGGCCCTCAATGTCCCCCTATATTCAGAGTACTTTTCTAGGCACAACAACACTCCTCAACTCTGTTTGTTCCTCCACTCCCTACAATACTCCCCGCATCTCAAACGCTCAACCTTTGCGTAACTCGTTATGAAATACATAAATGAATTCTACCGAGGTGTACTTTGCCTCATTTACATGTTTGAAGTTGACACTAAGATTGGAGGATTAGCAGATTGTGAAGAGGACTGTCCGAGAATACAACCGAATAAAGATAAATTGGCGATTTGGGCAGAGAAGTTGCAGATGGAGTTCAATCCGGACACATGAAAGTTGCTGCATTCTGAAAGATGCAATCGGAAAATGAACTATACAGTAAATGGAAAAGTCCTGGGAAAAATTATGTGCAAAGAGATCTGGGTGTTCGGATCCATTGTTCCCTGAATGTGTCAATGCAGGTCGATAGAATGGTCAAGAAGTCATAGGGCATGCTTTCCTTAATTGGACAGGGTAATTTGTACAAAACTTGTCAGGTCATGTTACAGTTGTGTATGACTTCGGTTCGGCCACATTTGGAATACTGCATACAGTTCTGGTGGCCACATTACTAATATTATGTGGATGCTTTGGTGAGGTTGCAGAGGACGTTCACATGGACGTTGCCTGGAATGGCGGGTGCTAGCTATGAGCTGAGATTGAGTTGATTAGGATTATTTTCATTTGAAAGAAAGAGGTTGGCGGGGATCTGACTGATGCTGACAAAATCATGAATGGTGTAGACAGGGTGAATAACAAGATTTTTTTTCCCATAGTGGGGGACACAATTACTAGGTGTCACGAGTTCAAAGTGAGAGGGGAAACGTTTACAGCAGATATACGTGGCAAGTTCTTTATGCAGAAGGTAGTGCTTGCCGAGAAGTCGTTTCCACCGGAGGTGGTAGTGGCGGGAACAATAGCGTCATTAAGGACGTCTTAATGCCGTCTAGACAGATACCTGAATGGGCAGAAAGCAAAGGGATCTCCATTCTTAGAAAATAGGCGCTCAGTTTAGATACAGAATCTCGATCAGAACAGACTTGGAGGACTGAAGGGCATGTTCCTGCGTGGTAATGTTCTTTGTTCTGCAACTGTTCACCTGTGTTCCATATTATTGTCTCTAAAAGTATCCCTCTGTGCATAAAAACCCTCCAAACATCCCCATCTCTGTACGCTCCTACAGATCCAACATTTCTCTTTATCTGTGCAACTAACTCCAGTCATTAAACTCTCTCAAAATGTGGAAACCCTATATTCCTCCCTAAGTGTGTTATCCTATGATGTCTCTACAACACCCCAATCTGTAGAATCCAGTCCAATTCCTTTTTAATCTCCTGATCCAGTTCCTATAAGACTCACTATCTAAGCTCTTCCAGTATCTTCATTCAGCTCCTCATCTCTATATTCTCCTCCTGCTGTTACACTCCTATCTGTGTAAACGTCACGCTGGCCTACAACTCTCCATATCGTACGAATCTCCTCCAGTTTATGCAATGCTCCTTATCTATTTGTCTCCACGCCTTATTGCTGTTCGTGTGTCTGTAAGCTCAGCCAGACTCTCCAGGCTCCCCATCGATATAACCACCAGACCTCGTCATCCGATATCAGCAAATGTCTTCATTCACTGTGGCCTTCGGTATGTCTTTTATTTCCTCAATTCTATTCAACTCACCCAGTTTCTTTAAATAGCACTATTCCATAAAATACTCCTCATCTGTGTAAATTAACCCCATTCTACACTGAGAAGCCTCACTGTACTTTTTTTTTATCACCTGCAGTCCTTTCAGATGTCCCTGTGTCTTTCCTAAAGCCATTTCTCTCGCCAACATTGTCGACTACTTGTAACTATGAGTATCTTTATAACTTCATCGATCCGCTGAATGCCTCCCTAACTCTGTGACCTCTTTCCATCCAGAGAAACATCCACAATCACTGAAATACCCTTGGGATTGTGTCCAGGCAAATGGAATGACGACATTAACTGAAGTGAATGTTCGAAATGTCATTATGGAGATGTGGCTACAGAATTGCGTGGCTATGAAGTGAATATTGAAGGATTGTCTGGATTTCAGCAGGATTTCAGCAGGATGGGCAAAATGACAAGCAAGGTTCATTAACGTTGTAAATAAAGGATGTGGTGAGTGCATTGGTCAGGCAGCCATATGGATCTGAAAATCAAGATTTACATTCTATTTGGGTGGAACTGAGAAACAGCAAGGGGCAGCAACCGTTCGCAGGAATTAATTGAGAGGCAGCGAACAGTGATGGTAATGTAAATATGGTTACAATCAGGACACTGAATGTACTTGTAGCAAGGGCAGGACAGGAAATGCGTGTGACAGTAGTCTCCATCCCGGCTGGATAACTAATGAGTATCAGAGCCGTAATGAATAGAATCCTGGATTGTCTACAAATAGTTTTCTGTAATACAATGTCAGGAGCCATCAAGAAAATTCCCTACTCTAGATCAAATGTCAGGTAATGAGAAATGTCAAATAATCTCATTGTCAAGAAGATTTGTGAGCAGAGAAACATAATACTACATAATCTTTTATTGATCTTCAGTCTGATAAAGTTAAGACCATGAGAATTAGAGGTGCAATTAGGGCATTTGACTCATTGAGAGTTTCTGGCATTCAGTGAGATCATGGCTGATCCGATGACCCCCTAATTCTGCTTCACTGTCTTTCCCACGACACACTTGTTTCCCTGAGTAATTAAAACCTGTCCATCTCTGCTCTAAATATTCTTAATAATCCAGCCCAGACAGCCCTCTGTAGTCAGGAACCTCACAGAGTCATTCCCCTCGAAGTGAATATGTTCCATCTCATTTACATTTTGAATGAGTGAGCCCTTCCTGGGGTTTGATGCCCCCATGTTAACGATTCTCACACAAGGGAAACCAAAGGAAATTGCAAAGGTAATTATGGCAGACAACAAGAAAATTAGTGGAGTTGTGGACAATGTGGAAGGAAAATAAAGGTTGCAGCAGGATATAGTTCAGCTGGAAAGATGGGTGGAGAAATGACAGAAGGAGTTTAACTTGACCAGTGTGAGATGAAACATTTGTGTGGCCAACTGCAAGAAATTCAGGATCCTGAGGGATATGGATTTACAGTGGGAGTTTGGTGCATGTTCAATGCTCCATGTAAGTGGCAATGCAAGTGGTTGAGATGGAAAAGAAAGTACACAGTATGCTTGCCTCCATCACTCACCGTTTTGAGTATTGCCGTTTGCATGTCATGTTCTAACTATATGTAACTTTGGTTTGGCCACATTGGAATACTGTGTGCAGCTCTCATCGCCACTCGCTAGCAAGAATCGGGAGTATTGTGAAGGGTATAAAAGCAGGTTACAAACATTCTGCCTGTGTTATGTCTTTTCAGAGTCTGTTAGCTATAAGGTGAGCAAACTTGGATTGTTTTGCGAGTATCATAGGCTGAGGCGTGAAATGGTACAGAAATATAAAATTAGGAAGGCAAGGATAATGTGGATGTCAGAAAATATTTTCCAGTGTAGGCGAATCAAATTCAAATATGCATAGGATTAAGCGGAGTTGGGGAAAGTTTAAAAGAACTGTTCGAAGCAGGTATTGTTTTACACAGAGAGTGAATGATATGAAGGGAGTTAGTCGAAGCGGAAAATGTGAGCTAAGTTTTATCTTGGCATTTAGACAGAGATGTGAACAGGTAGGGATAGAGGGATATGGACCGTGTGTAGGCCAAAGGGATTAGTTTAGAATAGCATCATGTACAGCAAAGCCATGGTTGGCCGAAGGGCCTGTTGCTATGCTGTACCGTTCTATTTTCTAATTTCCCAGTAACCACCCTGGCAAAGCCGCTCAGAATGTTGGATGTTTCATTCAATTTCTTCTTCGTTCTTCGAAATTCCAATGAAGTCAAGCTCAATCAATCCATCTCTTCTCTTTTTAAAATCCGCCCGTTCTAACATCAGCCGAATCAAACTTTTCTGGCCTCCCGTCCAATGCAGTAATATCTTTCCTTATGGCACTCATGCTGTTCATAATATTCTACGTGTGGTCTGACTTGTACCTTGTATAGTTTTAGCAAGACCTCCCTATTTCTAGACTCCATTCCCTTTGTAATAAATGTCGGCATTTGATTTGCATTCTTTATTGCCTGCTGACCTTAAAGTTATCTTTTTCAGGTTGATCCACAAGGATTCCCATTACTCTTTGTGCAGTCAGTCAGAAACCAAACGGTTTAGCCTGTTTAATGCAGTGATGAGCAATGAAATGCTGTTAGGTGGCTACAACTGTTCTGCTGCTTGTGTCCTTGGCAAGTAGTATGCAGAAGTTACTTTCAGGATGACTCTATTTCATGATGTGAGGTCAAAGGCGTTCTTGTTAATGTCTTTGTTACCCATTACTGTCAGCGTTACCCAACCCTGTTTTCCTATTCTGCCTTAGATGCTACAGGATTGTGTCCAGTCGCATATTAATGTCCCACCTCTCTTTCGCCCTGTAACCATTTCTCTCTGGTGTCTAAACTCCATTTATGTCTGTATCGCAAATCCTTACGGAGATACTTTGTCCATTCCAAAAAAATATATTATTTAACTTTTCCCACAATTTCCTGTCACAAACCGATTCCCTGATGTCCCGTTTTAGTTAAACTCTGTCCATTCCTGTTTCTTTCTGATTGTCTTCAGTCCCATCCTTGTGCTGTTCCAATGCTTCACCTTTTCTGTTTGGATTTGGAAAGCACCTTTCACCTGAACCCTGTCCGTACATCCTCCATGTCAGCTTTACCCCTTTCCTTAAACCTACTGACATGATTGGCCAAGGTACCGAACCAAACACCGTTCCATTAGTCCTAGTCCAACGGTATAATTACTATTTACTCATGGGTTGTGTGTGTCTCTGGCTGACCTGATATCTTGCCCAGTCCTAGCTTCGCTTGAATGAGTGCCTTGCTCTGCCATCTCAGAGGGCAATTAAAAGGCAAACACTTTGCTGTTGACATGTCATGCAGACCACATGAGAATGGCAGATGTCTTTCTCTGAACGAGAAGTGCTTTATTCATGTACAAAGGACTTTTTTGTCCATCTGCAATGGTTTCGTAGTTACTTATGGATTGTTGATTGCATTTTTAAAAATTATTGATTTCAAATTCCACCATTTCAAACCTGTCTCCACTGAACATGAGCTGAGGTTTTGGATATATGGTCTTGCAGTGATACCATGAGGCCATCACCTCGCATGCTCACAGGTTGCTCATTCCTGACCAGTTATACCAATATAGCATGAAGCAAATATCTGTCTCTCTCTCTCTCGCTGAAGCACAGTAACGGTTCCTTCGATCCAACTAGGCCATGCTGACCAGAGTCCCCTAACAACTCGCATTCACCTGAATTTGATCCCATATTTCTTCAAACCTTCTCCACTCCATGTACCTGCACAAATGTCTTTTACATGTTGTTATTGTGCTTTTCTCTACCACTTCCCCAGATGTTCATTCCATACATGCACTACACACTATGTGAAAAATGTTCTCCTACAATCCCTTTTAAGCCTTTCCTCTCCCACCTCATATTCATGCCGTCTAGAACATAGAATGTGACAGCACAGTTCAGGCCCTTCTGCCATCAATGTTGCGCCAACCTATGGAAACAACCTGAAGCCCATCTTATCAACACTATTCTTTTCTCGTCCATATGCTTATCCAATGACCATTTAAATGCCCATAAATTTGGTGAGACGACTACTATTGCAGGCAATTGATTCGACGCCCCTACAACCATGAGTAAAGAAACTACGTCTGCCATCTGTTCTATATCTATTACCCTTCCAGCACGGCATCGCTATCCGAGGGAAAAAGGTTTCACTGTAGAAATGATCTAATTAATTAATTCGGTCATCCAGTCCTATTAAGCTTCTATGGAGCCCCTTTAATCTTCCTTTGTTGGGTAATCCGTTGAATACCTACCAATTTCCCGATCATGGCAGCAACCCCAATCTTTGTGACTCTCCAGTTCCTATAAGACTCACATTCAATGCTAGCTCATGTAGTCTCTAAATCCACCTGTAATCGTCTTATTCTTCTCTAATTCTTAGAAACTAACCTATTTCAAATTCACCCCACTAACCTCCTCAAAACAGGAAGCTCTCTCAATTTGTCCAACACTCCCATTTTTCGAAATTTCTCCAAACCAGCAACATGGCATCCTCCATTGCCTTTCTATCCAAACAGACTCCACAACCGAGAAGCCTTCTTATATCAGTGAACAACTTCATTCACTACAATTTTCCATATCTCAATAGTATGTACAATACTCTTCGCCCTGAAGCACCCCTGTATGTGCCACTCAGTTTGCCTGCCTCTCTCTATATCCATCCCTATCCCTATGTTTAGAATTTAATCCAGCTCCCTCTACTTCTGTGAATTCCTCTAGTCCCCAAACTCCTTTGTCCACTGACATTCTTGACTAGATGTACCTCTGCTAAATGATAGCGTCCTCGAGCCCCTGTAAGCCTCCCTATCCCTGTAACCTTTACCCACCGTTCATTTCCACTCCCCCAACTAAGGAATGTCTCCTGACATTTGCCAAAACGCAGATTCCTTTATAGGCACCAGACAGTGAATGTAATATAAATATAGATACAGTCAGGACACTGAATGTACTTGCAGCAAGGGCTGTACTGCAACGATGCATGACAGTGGTCTCCATGACGACTGGATAACTATTGAGTGTGACTGCTGTAATGGATAGAATCCTGGATTGTGTACGAGATGGTTTTCTCATTCATATCAAGAAGCCACGAGAGTTCAGGTCATGAGACGTAGGAGTAGAATTACACCATTTGTGTATGCTCTGCCTTTCAATGGGATCCTGGCAGATCTGATGATCCTCAACTCTACAGTCCTGCCTTTTCCACAAAACTATTGTTCCGCTGATTTATTAAAATCTGACCATCTCTGCTGTAAATATTTTCAATGACCCTGCCTTGACAGCCGTCTGTCATAAGGAATTCCTGCATGGTAATTACCCTCTGAGTGAAGACGATCCTCCTCTTCTCCATCTTAAATGGGTGAGCACTTGCTGGGATTTCATGTCCTCT
Source organism: Chiloscyllium punctatum (assembly GCF_047496795.1). Taxonomy (NCBI): domain Eukaryota; kingdom Metazoa; phylum Chordata; class Chondrichthyes; order Orectolobiformes; family Hemiscylliidae; genus Chiloscyllium; species Chiloscyllium punctatum. Next base: position 48,278,695 of record NC_092785.1, read on the forward strand.
GGTTACAGATTCTCTCAAACGTGAAATAAAAAGCAGTGACAAAGATAATTATTGCAGATGACATGAAAATTGGTGGAGTTTGGGTGAATATGCAAGGATATCAAGGTTGCAGGAGGTTACAGATTAGTTGGAAAGATGTGCAGAGAAATGGCGAATTGAGTTTAATCTGGAAATGTGTCAGATGATGGAGTTTAGGATGACAAATTCAAGAAAAAATAGGATACTGAAGGACATTGATGTACAGAATTATCTTGGTGCAAGTCAGTAATTCCTTGAAAATGGCAACAGAAGTGTTCCCTATGGGAAAGAAAGCAAATTGAACACTTCCCTTTGCCGGTCACAACTATGGGTATAGTGGTTTGCACTTTATGTTATAATTGTATAAAATGTTTGTTTGGGCACATTTGGGGTACTGTGTGCAGCTCTCATCTCCACACAACAGGAAGGATGTGAAGTGTTGGAGAAGATGAAAAAAAGGGGTTGATCAGCATTGTACATATGTTCGGTTTTTTAAAGTGTATGTTTGGTGTAAGAGGAAATTCAACAACGTTGGATTGCTTTGCGAGAGTATCAGAGGTTTAGAGGCGATCAGATACAGGGATACAATATTAGGTCATGGACAGATATCGTGGATAGTCAGGATCTGTTTTCCAATGTGTATGCTTCAAATACGAGAGCGTGTCGTTTTAAGGTGAGAAAGAGAAATTTTAAACGAGATATGTGAGGCAAGTTTTTTTTTAACAGAGACAGTGAAATTTACTGAGAGAGGTCAAAAAAGCAGAAATGTGAGTAACGTTTTGAAGTGACATTTAGACAGACACATGAGCAGGCAGAGAATAGAGGGATATGGATCATGTACAGGCAGATGGTATCAGTTGAGTCATGGTCATGGTCGGTACAGTCATAGTGAGCCAAAGGGCCGATTGCTGTGCTGTAGTGTTCGGTTTTCTAACTTCCCAGCATTTACCCTGAATCGTGGATGCTTCATTCAATTTCTCTCTCATTTTATCTAAAATTCAATGTGTTCAACCTCAATCTACACCACCTCTTCTCATTTAAAGAATCCCTCCATTCCCAGGATCAGCCGAATGAACCTTCTATGGCCTATTTCCAATGCGACAATATCTTTCCTTATGGTACTGATACAGTTTATAACATTCTGGGTGTGGTCGGACTCGTACCTTGTATAGTTGTGGCAAGACCTCCTTCTGCTTGAACTCCATTCCCTTTGTAATTAACTGCTGACTCTGAAAGCTACCTTTTTCAGATGGATAAACAAGAACTCCCACAAGCCTTTCTTCTGCAAGTCTGAAATCAAATAGTGTAAGCCTGACAGTAAATCGTGAGCTGAAATGTGTTAGGAAGGATATGTCAATAAACAATAATTAGAAACTTAGGAAGAGTTTTTTTTTATAAACGAGAATTTGTTATTGAGCCTGTTGGATTTTGTTTGTTTGTGTGGATATAAATGGCAGAGTAGATAAGGCTGAAGAGGGGTGTGGTGGTATGGGGCATATGTTTTATTTGGATTTTCAGAAGCCTTTATTCATGTTTCAATAATGCCTAAAGAGTAAATTCGTCGAGAATAGGACTCCTTCATTATCAGTAATTTCCTCTATGAGTGGAAGCAGAGGGGGTGGGTGCGATATTAAACAAGAAAAGTTATCGTCAGAATTTACTGTGGAGAAAGACATGGAAGCTCGGGAACTTGGGGAAATAAATAGTGATGTCTTGGAAAGAATTCTCCACAGAAAAGAGAAAGCGCTGGAATCTTAAAACAAATACAGGCAGATCAATCCTCCGTAGCTCATTAGGTCGATCCTAGACTATTGTGGGAAGCTAGGGAAGAGATTGCAGTGTCCCTAACAGAAATATGTATGCTATCAACAGACACAGTGAGGTGCCGGAGGACTGGAGGGCGGCTAATGCCATTCCATCACTTAAGGGCTGCAGGGAAAAGCCAGGAAATTACAGACCCATGAGACTGTTTCCAGGACATCTCCGCTTTGCGATTTTTAGAAATGACTTGGATATAGGTGTGGAAGATTGGGTTAGTAAGTTTGCAAATGAAACGAAGTTTGGTGGAGTGGTGGCCAGTGCGGAGATCCATTGCAGGTTGCAACGGGATATTGACAGAATGCGGAACTGGGCTGAGAAGTGGCAGATGGGGCACAAATTGGAAAAGTGTGAAACGATTCATTTTGGAATGTTGAGCTTGAATTCAGAGTACAGTGTAGTGTACCTTAACAGAGGAGCCTTGGGGTCCATATCCATAGATACCTCAAAGTTGCCACGCAAGCTGACATGGTTGTTGAGAAAGACTATGTTGTTCTGGCTTTTATTAGCTGGGAAATTGAGTTTTAAAGCCGTGAGGTCATGCTGCAACTCTATCGAGTTCTGGTTATACCACACTTAGATACTGTGTTCAGTTCTGGTCCTCTCATTACAGGACGGATGTGGAATCTTTAGAGGGGGTACAGAGGAGATTTAGAGAGCTGCTGCCTGTACTAGAGAGCGTGACTTATGAAGAAAGGTTGAGGAGACTAGGCTTTTCTGATTGGAGAGATGAAGGCTGAGGAGCGACTTGGTTGAGGTGAACAAGAAGATGTCATGATTCGGAGATGATGTGAGGCATAGATAGAGTGAATAGTGAGAGACTTTTTTTCCCATGGCAGAAATGGCTATTATGAGGGGGCACAATGATAAGGTGATTGGACGATGGTTAAGGGGAGATTTCAGTGGTAGGTTCTTTACGCATAGCGTGCCAGGTGCGTGCAATGCACTGTCAGTGGTGGTAGGAGATGAGATTCAAATACATGTGGGACATTTAGTGCACTCTTGAATAGGCACATAAATGATAGTAAAATGAAGGAAATATCGATTAGTTTGATCGTACAGTCGGATAAAAGGTTTGCATGATGTGAGGGGCTGATGGGTCTTGTGCTGTACTGTTCTGTGTTCTACGTTCCGAATGGTAAACTGGATAATGAGTTCTGGTCAACATAAAAGGATATGGCATTCAAGTGGAGCTAGTGAACTGGATTCAAAATGCAACATTATCTGTGGTTTTGGAAACATGCTCTGGCGATCAGACCACTAGATCATCACTTCGCCTGCACACTGTTTGCTCATCCCCAAGCGCTGATACCAGTGTACCAAAAAGCAAAACCCGTTCTTCAATACCCAATTGCTTGATTGTGAAATCATGCTGAAATCTGGTACTGTAACTCAGTATCTCTCCATGTGGTATCCCTCACTGTGAGGGTCTCATTATCGCCTCTGTCAGCGCCTCTCGCTCTTGCAGGTACTCCAGATCCTGAGCCAACAGGATTCTCCACTCCAGAGAGACGAGGCAACACAGGATAGGGATGGGGACTGGGATTTTCCAGAACTCTGTCGGGCACAGTACCATTATTCATGTGCAACTCTCACTACATCAGTCTAATTTGGCATTCTGTCTATTTCTCTGTCTCCTATAGGTACTCAGGAAGTGCGTGACTGAATAAACTTCCAAACTGCTGGGTGTCTTGTCCATCGCCACATTGAAGATGTTTGGTCAGCCAGGGAGACAAAGGGCAGGGAGATCTGGAGCCTTTAATAAATCCTGGAGCGAATTAAGATCGCTCACGTTGAACAGAGCAGAGAGCAATGAAAGGGTTGGAAACATCAGCTAACAAGGTATGACTTACATACAGTGCTGGAGGGGAAGCACAGTACAAACCCACCCGAGGCTAAATCACCACCAATACTGTAAGTTGTTGTGGCACTGGGACACCATAGGGAGTGCCACACTTATCAATCCAAGCCTATTCTGTCTTCGTGGACAGAGGGGAAAGCAGGCATCCCACGAGAGGGATGGAATGCTGCCTGGGATCTTTCTGTTCCGTGTTCCCCCTTCAACACTGTGTCTATGGCATGTCTTGCAGACCAATGTCTTCATTTTCTTTTAATTTCCTCTAACAGTTCCTGTCCCTGTAATCTCCTTTATTCCTGTAGTGCCTCCACATCTTTTTGAACAAAATCTTTACAGTGTGAAAACCGGCTTTTCAACCCAACCATTCCACATGACACTCGGAAGACTAACCCACCAAGACACATTCCGCTGAACTTATATTTACCCCTGACTAATGCACCTCACTTACATATCTTGGGCAACCTACAAATACACAGCCAATTCATCGAACCTGCACATCTTTGGGCTGTGGGAGGAAACCGGAGCAATGCCACACAGACCCAGGGAGAAAGTGCAAACTCTACAGAGGCAATCACACGAGGCTGGTATCAAACCCGGGTCCCTAGCACTGTTATGTCACCGTGCCGCCCCCACGAAACGTACCGAAAACCAGATTACCATCTCTATTGCTGTAACTTGCTTCACTGTCTACACTCCTCCAATGACTAACGACAGAGTCATACAGCACAGAAACAACGCATCCAACTTCTCTGTGACAACTACTGTTCCTCAACTGAACAAGTCGCATTTGCTGCATCTGGCCCATATCCCTTAAACCTTCTCCTTTCCATGTGTCTGCCCTAATGTCTTTTACTGTTGGCACAGTAGTTTTCTCTACCAATTCCCCTGGCAGCTCATTCAGTACGTCCACCATTCTCTGTGTGGAAAATGTTCTCCTCCAATCCCTATTGCCAATATCCTCGCTCACCTCATATTCATACCCACCAGCTATGGTCTCCCCAAACTGGGGTAAAGTCTTTGGTTGTTCACCTTACGCATTCCCCTCATGGTATTATAAATCTTTATAAGGACAACCATCGGCTATCGATGCCCAATGCAATTAGGAAGGACAACCATATCAATATCTCTGCTCGAGTCCCCACCACGACTTTGCCACAATGTTCTTTGATACACTTGTTCAATACCTTGGGCTTTCTCTACCTTTGTGTTGTAAAACCTGCAACACAACCGCTTCCGTAATGCGGACCCTTTTTAAAGAAAATTGCTTTCCCTTTGTTTCCAAGTCTTGGTCCACAGGATGTTCTGTCATAAAATATTCATTGAGGCTTTCGCCCATCTCCTGTCGTTGCACACATGGATGGCGTCATTGATCATCGAGGGGTCTGTTGTCTCTCTAACTACTTGTTTGTACATACATTCTGTAGAATCTCTTTGGATTTTCCTTAATCTTATCTGCCAAAGCTGTCTCATCCCCCCGTTTTGCTTTCCAGTTTTTCCAGCCGCTCCTTGTTAGTCAAACCCTCCTGTATCAGTAACATCTTTGTCAATATTTGCTTCGTTTACAGTTTCAGAAAAAAGTTTCCTAAAGCAGGATGATCAGAAGTCGACACAGTACTCCGAATTGAGACCCAGCAATGTCTTGTACAGCCGTAGCATGATTTACCAACTCATGTACTCAAATGTCTGACCCGTGAGGGCAGGTGTACCAAATGCTTCTTTCACCATCCTGTCCGCTTCTGATGCCACTTCAAAGGAACAATATAACTACACCCCTTGGTCTCTCTCTGTTCAACAACACTGCCCAGGGCCCAACCATTAACAGTGTGAGTCCTCCCTGGTTTGTTTTAACAAAATCCAACAACTGAATTCAACTCCTTTATTCATTGCTTATCCCACTGGTCCCTTTCGATAACTGCATTCACTGCTCACTATAACACTAATTCTGTTATCCACAATGTGATTAACAATGAATTGTTTGTTTAAATGATACACAACAGTGGACATAGCACTGCTCCTTATGGCACACCGCGGGACACAGGCCTCCACAACCTGCTCTCTCCAACCTCTGTCTCCTGTTCTCAAGCCAATTTTGTACCCACTACTAACCGTTCTACCCAACAACACCCTGTCAAAGGGCTTGCTGTAAACAGAATAGGCAACGTTTACTGCTCTGTCTTCATCAATCTTTTTGGTCATCACCTCAACAAAATCAGTCAAGTCAGAGAGACACTATTTTTACGCACAAAGTTGTGCTGACTCTCCCTGATCAATCGTTGCCTTTCCAAATGCATGCAAGTTCTGTACCTCGGAATCGCTTCCAACAACATTCACACCACTGACATCAAGCTAATTGGTGTTTCTGTACATCGCTTTCCCTCAGAGCTTTTATGTATTACTGGCAGCTTAGTCACCCTCCAGGCTTCCAGGTCACCACCCGTGGCAGTAAGTGATTCCCTGGCTTCACACAATGTCCTTGAACACACTTAATAAGTTCCCAGGTGTTCGTCTATTTTGAATGCGTTTTAAAACATCCAGCACCTCCTGTCCTCCAATGTAAACTGCTTTGAATACATCACTGTTTATATCCACATTCACCAGTCTTTCGCCACAGTAAGTTCTGACGTGAAATTTTCTTTTAGGATCTTACCCATTAATAGTCGTTCCCATTGGTCTTTCAGGGGTCACATCCGGTGCCAAGTTCATCTTCTGTTGTTCATATTCATGCAGAATCCCTTTGGAATTTGCTTAGGGTTATCTGCCAAAGCTCTCTCAGGTCCCCTTTGGACCCTCCTGATTTCCGTGTATTACTACACCAGTAAAGTTTTTTAAGGGATTGACTTAACCCAGCTGGCAATATATCACATTTACCCCTTTTTTTCTTGGCCGGAGCCTCGATATCACTATTCATTCAGTGTTTCCTACTTGTGTCAGCATTGTCCTTCTCACTAAAAGGAATATGCTTGCCCTGAACTCTCATTTTCTCTCTCTTTTGAAAGCATCCCACTTGCCAGACGTCCTTTACCTGCTAATAGCCTCCATGGATCAATGTTTGAATGTCTTGTCTAATACCTTCTGGATTGAAGCAAGGGCAATTTTGATCTTGCACTTGTGGAGCACACCAGTCCCTTTCCATAGCTATTTTCCCCACTAACACTTCAGACCCTTTCCCTACCTTGTTACTTGAATACGCCGAACAAATCCAACCCATCCAAGCTCTGAACACGCTGGCAGTGCCAGTGGAGGTTTGCAAAGTTACAATCCCCGACCATTACAATCCTATCATACTTACACATACCTGAGATCTCAAGACATATTTGCTGTTCAATTTCCCGCTGACTGTTGAGGGCCTGTAATACAGTCATATCAAAGTGATGACTCATGCTTATTTCGCCATTTCATTAATATAGCTTCACTGGATGGTCCACAGGAATATCCCCTCGAAGTGCTGCAGTGATGTTTTCACTGATCAAAAACTCCACTCCACCACGTCTCTTATCTTCTCTTCTTTTCCTTCAGATTTATTCCGGAACATTGAGCTGCTTGGCTGTCCCTACCTCAGCTGTAGTTCTGTAATTCCTTTGATATTCCAGTCCCATGTTCCCATCCATGTGGTGACTTCATCTGCCTGAATTGCAGGCATTTTACATCTAAGTAATTGCAGTTTAATTGATGAGTTTTCTTCGTTTTCTGCTGTGTTCGTGCCTGCCTTGTCTATTTAAATTATTCCCTTGAGTTCTATCCCAGCCTCAACAATCAGGCTGTATCCTGACACCATCCGCTTCACTGTGAACAGCACCTCACTTTTCATGTCATCAGCAAACTTGCTAACGATACCTTGTGGTTAGCATCCAATTTATTAATGCATATAATAAACAGCAATGTTTCCTGAATAGATGCCAGACGAACAGCAATTGGTGAAAGAATTTCAACACATAAATATCCCTCCACCAATTTTGGATCCAATTTACCAACTTGACTTGTATCCCATCGGCTCTTCCCTTTTGGAGAAGCCTTCCAAGTGGGACATTGTCAAAGGCCGTACTGGAGTCTCTGTCCTCGTCAATATTTTCAACTGTAATTTCAAAGATGTCTCAGCTGAATTTATCAGACAGGACCTTCCTCTGTCAAATTCATGCTGACTATCTCTAACCGACCCCTACCTTTCCAGTGTTGTTTCATCCTGCACCGCAGAATTGTTTATACTAATTTTCCTCCCACTGCTCTCAGACTATTGGTTGTATAATTACCTGGCATATTCCTGCTGCGTTTCTTGAACAAAACAACGACATTAGCTGTCATCAAGTAATTTGGCACTTCACCTGTGGCCAGCAAAGTATTAAATATACCCACCTTTGCCCCATAAAATTCCTCCCTTTCGTCCCATAGCATTCTGGATACATTTCATTGGGCACTGGGGATATTTCCAACTTTATGCCTGTGAAAACATTTAATACCACCTCCTTATTGATATTAATATTTTCTAGAACCTTACCATCCCGACTGAAATCCCGACTACAACGTCTTTCACCTGAGTGAATACAGATAAGACGTATTCATTGACGATCTCACCTTCTTCCCCTGGCTCCATGCAGATTATCCCTTTTGTTTCTAACAGGCCCCACTCTTCATCGAGGCATCCTCCTCCTTTAATTATACTGATGAAATACCTTGTGGCATTTCTGCAATCGTGTCTGCAAAATGTATTTCATGGCCATTGTTTGCCCCGCATTTTCCACAGTCCCCTTGCACTCTCTATACTTGTGAAGGGCTTCACCTGATTTTTACTGCACTCTAATTTATTCATCAAACTCATGATATCGATTGATCAGTATTCACTGGACATGTTGCCTTTACGGTTCCCTCGTGCACCACAACCACCTGATGAAGATGCGCGCCCCAAAAGCTCGTGCCTCCAAATAAATCTGTTGGACTGTAACCTGGTGTACATTAATTTTTAACTTTGCCGACTCCAGTCGAATACCAGCAACTCCGCATTATAAACTGCCATCGGTTGGCTGAATCATTTTGAAAGAAATGGAACTACTGGCAAATAGAGGTCTTTTAAAGGTGTAATATGAGGAATCAAGGGCCAATACGTCCCTGTTAGCGTGAAGGGAAAAGCTGGCAAGTTGAGAAGTTCCTGGCTGATGGAGGACGTTGAGGCCCTGTTCAGGGAAAAAAAAGAAAGCTTTAAGCTATCCATATCTATGTAACCTCTTCCACTCATAGACACGATCAATACGTGAAGTCCCTACAATCCACTCAGGTCTCTGTAACACTCGTGATCTGTCGACCTCACTCAAATGCCTGTGACTCTCTTGATCCAATTCCGAAAAGACTCACTCTCTGTGTAACATCCTCCCGTCATTAGCACCCCGCCGTCAACGTAAGATCCTCCAATCTCTCCATTTATCTACTCATCTCCATAACCTTTTCCAGCTCTTACACACTTATCTGTGTAAACGTCACCCTCCACTGCAAACCTACCCACTTTGACTAAATTGGAGGAGGTTACTAATCTCCCTTATCTGTAAAACTGTGTCCAACCAAAATTGCTGTACTTATCTCCTGGGGAAAAAAAACTGTTCGAGGCCACACCCTCTACATCTAAATAACTGGCAGAACATAAGCTTTCCTATGTCAAGAAACATGTTCAGTCCAAACTACCCTCCACATGTTTGTTTGTTCTTCTAGTCTATACAAATCACACTATCTCTCTAATCTACTTCATTCCCTAAACAGTCCCTGCCTGTGTAAACCAGCCCTGTCCTACCAAAACCCTTATCCCTGAAAAATGATCCATCCCTCCCAATCTCCCCATTTCCATGAACACCTGTGCGTCCTACAGCTCGCCACATTTCTGTAACCTCATGTGGCTGTGTGGTCCTCCATTCCTGTGAAACCACCTCCAGTCTCCACAACTCTCCCAGTCTGGGTCGTCTGCTCCAGATCAGCCCATTGCTGTCTCTGTTACCTCCCACAATCCGAGCAAGCCTTCCTAGTCGTGTGCCTTCATTCAGACCCAATTGTCTCCAACTTTCCGAAACCTCTTCCTGTCATTGTGATTCTCCCTATTTCAAACATAGAACAATACAGCACGCAACCGGCCCTCCAGCCGTCGATATTGTGCTGACCTTTAATCCTACTGTAAGATTAAAGTAACCTACAGACCATTAATTTCATTGTCATGCGTGTGCCGATCGAAGAGTTGATTAAATGCCCCCAATGTATTTGAATCTATTACCGCTGTCAGTGCATTCCACACACCCACCACTCTCTGTGCAAAGCAGCTACATCTATCATCTCAGCTAAACTTTCAATTACCTTAAACTTATGTCCCCTTGCGACAGCCATTTCTGCTATGGGAAGAGGTCTCTGGCTATCTACTCTCTCTATGCCTCTCATTACCCCTATCAAATTACTACTCTTCCTTCTTTGCTCCACTGAGAAAAGGCCTGGCATCATCAACAGTTCCTTCATAAGACATGCCCTCCAGTCCAGGCAGCATCTTGGCAAAAGACATCTGCACCCTCTCGAAAGTGTTCATATTTTCCACACAATGTGGCAACCAGAACTGAACACAATATTCCAAACGTGGTCTAACCAGTGCTCTCTCGAGCTGTAGCATAACCTCGCAGCTCGTAAACACAATCCTCTTGTTGAGGAAAGTCAACCCTATAAGCTAGAGTGATCGATGGATGTGGACCCCGAGATCTGCTTGTTCCTCCACACTGCCAGGAATCCTGACTTAAACACTGTAAAGGTTTCTTGCAGAATCCTTCAATCTTAAACCCTCCCTATATGGTAAATTCCTCTAGTCCCAAAACACTCATGAACTGTGTCACCTCCTCAGGTCCCTCCCTTCCTCCTTCCTCCTTTATTCGCAGCAACCCTCAAAATCATTGAAGTCTCTTTTGCCACTTAAATATTCCTAATACCTGCAAAATCCTTCCATTCTGATATCTCTCCCTATCTCTGTAGCCCCCAACACTCTCCAGTCCCCTTCTAGAGAATATTGCAGGGGAAGGAAGAGTTGCAGCATGCGGACCATGTTATGGAGGTAAGAAGGGAGAATGATACAAATGCTGGAAAGGACGTGGATTCTCAGAAGGTTAAAGGTAACAGAATTCTTAGAACCTGCAAGGTGAGACAGGGCATAGGTTGTGGAACGTGAAGGATGTCACAATTTGAACAGAGATCTTTTTGGATCGGATCGTTCAGCCGATCTTGTTGTCCCAGTTCTGGAGATCTTTACTGGAATGGGTGAGCACAGCTACAGATTCCAGGCTGGGATATGTGGGTTCAGATGCGAATCTATTTGCCCATTCTATCTTTGTACCTGATACTAACATGGTACTTCTATATGACTTCCAGATCTGCATGACTTACCAGAGCTCACCTCAAAAACCTTCAGTCGGAATGCTCTTTATTTTTTCATTATTTTTTAATTGACAGTTTTGTGAGATGCAGGAATGGGGAGTTTCCGTTTTTGAGAGAATGAAACTTTTATCATTAACTCTGACACATGCAGAGGAATTTCGTGGATTCTGCTGTTCGAAGAAGACTGTCACTCAGAGGAATATCCACGGAGTGCCGATGGTCTTTGGTTGGTAGAGTGTGAATTTACCAGTTTATGTCGGCGAGGGCGCAGTGTTTCTGGAGAATGTATAGGTGTGTAACTACCTACCGTGTGTTAAGGGGTGAGTGCACGGGGCTCTGAGCACCAGGAGCTGGGCAATCCCATGCTGTTTGCACGTGGGGCTTGGGCACTAAACTGGGTGAGAGAAGCTCACTGAGTAAATGACAGGTCAGAGCTTAGAATCATCCTGTTATGTTTGACCTTATGCCATATGGTTACCTCCATCTCATGAGTGAGCGTGTCATGTTCTCCAATCCTGACGGTGTCCACTTCCTGTAAACCCTTCCAGCTGTTGAACATCTCCCTTTCCTCTCACTCCCCCTTGGCTTTCCAACCTGGCCTTCGCCTCATATCTCCTACAGTCCCAAACGACCTTGCTCTTTGCTATCTCATTGTATTCCTTTGAACTGTGTGTGAACAAACATGAAGTCGGTTTGAGCCACTGAAAACAAGATGAGTTTTCCCCTCTCTATCTCTGTCAAATGGAGTCTTCTTGTTTGTCTCTCTCCCATAAGAGGAAGGAAACATCCCTTCAGCATCCACCCGGCCCATCCCGCTGAGGATCTGTCCAGTTTAATGGGGACAAATATCATCCTGATGACCCTCATTGGCACAGCATCGGAGTGACATGTTTGTGTTCCTCTATTTTCTGCAACCTTTTCCTGTTTCTCGGTGCCTCTCCCATTCTGAAACCTCCCCCAGTCTGGACAGTACTCCGAACCACTAATTACTGAGAATGCTCCAATTTCCCTACCTCTGTAAACTCCTCACGTTCTTGCAATCCACCTTGGTTGTGTACACTTCCAGCATCTACAGTCCTTCCAATTTCTAGTATCTCCTACAGGCCCCACCGTCTCTGTATCGTCCAATTGCTATATTTCTCACTGCCTCTGTAAACGGCTCCAACCCCTTCAAACCTCCCTATCTCTGGCATGGTTTGCAGTACCAATAAAAATCCCTCTAATAGGAACTTCCAACCACCACCCTCCATGTCTCCGTAACCCCCCACAGTTCTCTCTATTTCTGTTCCCATCTTCAGTCCCAACAAGCGTACTTGCATGTACAACCTCATCAAGTCCCTATATCTCTCCCAGCTGTGCAGTCTCCACCAGACCATACAACTCTCTCGCTGTCCCTGATGATTGCAGTGATTTCAAACCTCCCCAATTCTATAACATTGCATGTCTCTGTGTCCCTCCCTTTCATGGTGAGCTGCTCCAATTGCCACGACATTCCTGCCTGTGTACACCATCAAGTTGATACAACACTTCTAATTTCTGTAGCGTCTTGCAGCCCCTACAATTCTTTACATGTTTGTTAATTCTGCCTACCGCTAGTACTTTCTTTATTCGAGTGAATTCCTCCAGTCATTACAATCTCTTCTAGATTCTACAGCTATTGCTATCTATGTAACCTCATTCGGGCCCACATCATCCATTGTGCTGAATCCTGCATTGCCATTGCAGATACCTTATTGCTTAACATTGTTCAGCCTCTAAAACAATCCCTATGAGTGTAATCTCCTCCAGTCCCTACATCACTCCCGATCTGTGTAACCTCTTCAAAACCCAACAATCCTCCCTATCTGTTCAAAAGTTCCTATATGCCTTACTATTGGTTTAACTGTTTTGAGTCCATTATATACTGACTAAATAACTGATGAGTATCAGTGCTGTAATGAAATCTTGGACTGCATACGAGGTAGCTTAAGTAATACCATGTCAATGAGCCATTAAGAGAATGGACCATGCTATATCAAATTTTGTGTATTGAGAAATGCCTAATAATCTACTTGAAAAGGAGCTTTGTTTAAAGAGAAGCAGAATATTGTGCATTTTCTTTCGAGGTGAAACATGATTTAGATCACTCAGCTGTGGGAGTGGAATTTGACGTTTGGCCCAACAATTATATTTCACTATTCAACGAGATCATTGCTGATCAGGTAATACCCAACTCTCCTTTGCTGAATTTTCCAGGTAGCCCTTGTTTCCCTGATGAATTAAACTCTGACCATCGTTATTCTAAATATACTTAATGACCCAGCCTCACCAGCCTTCTGCAGTAAGAAATTCCCACAGATTCACTATTCTTTGAGGGAAGAAATTCCTCCTCACCTCTATCTTGAATAAGTGTACCCTTGCTGGGATTTTATGCCCTTTGGTTGCAGATCTTCTTACAAGGAAAACCAAAGGAAGTGGCAAAGATAATTATTGAGTGTAAGTCTATGGATAGTGCCTACATGGGCTTTATTAAACCTTATGCCACGGTAGTTTGGCCCGAAAGATCAAATCACAATCCATGGAATCCATGGTTGTTGGCAAGTTGGATACAAAATTTTGTTTGTCATAATAGACAGCAGATACTGGAGGGGTGTATTTCTGATTGGACCTCTGTGGCCAGAGATGTTTCATAAAGATCAGTACTGCGATTTCTGATTGGAATTTATATCTGTGACTAAGATGAATTTCTCAGCAGTCAGATGAGCACTTTTGCAGAAGACATTTGAATAGGCATGTACTAATTACGGATAGTTGGTGAAATTGTGGGAAGTGAGGAAGTTTTTAAAGGATGCAGAAATGTGTAGATCAAATGGAATGTTTGGATGTAGAAACAGAAAATTGAATTTCATCGTGACAATTGTGAGGTGATGTATTTTTTAAGTAAAATGCAAGAGACAATTACACTGTAAATGAGCAGACCCTTGGGAACATTGATATGCAGAGGGATCTTGAAAGGTAATCCATAGCTCCCTAAACATAAGACAACACGATGTACTGATTAAGAAGGAGTGTGGCAGTATCGAGTAGACACATTGGCATGTCATGTTGTAATTGATAAGAAATCAGATTGGCCACGTTTGGAATGTTGCGTATAGTTCTCATCGCCACACAATAGGAAGCATATGGAGCTTTAGAAGGGGTGCAGTAATGGTTTACCAGAATGTTGCCTTGATGAGAATGTGTTTAATATAAGGATGTTGGACACAAGTCGATTGTTTTGTGGGGTAAACTAGTGCAGGTATATAGCGTTAGGATTGGCGTGGATAGTGTTTATAGTCGTAACCTTTTTTTCCAATGTGGCGATGTCAAATACTATGCCGCCTTGGTTTAAGTTTGCGAGTGAAAAAAAATTAAATGAGATGGATGAGGAAAGTTTTTTTTTCCATAGAGGGTGGAAGCTGCTCAGGACGTGGTAGAAGCTGAAATGTTTGCAAAGTTTTGAAGTGGCATTCAGACAGACACATGAACAGGAAGAGAGTAAAGGGATACGGAACATGTGCAGAAGATGAGATTAGTTTCGAATCGCATCAGAGTCAGCACAGCCATGTTGGGCTGAGGGCCTATTGCTGGACTCTACTGTTGTATTTTCGCACTTCCCAGCATCTACCCTGGCAAAGCCCCTTTGAATCTTGCATGTTGCATAAAGGTTCTCGCCCGTTCTTCGAAATACTAATGGGTTCAAACTCAACTTACTCCGTCTCTTTTCATTAGAAAATCGCTCCATCTCCAAGATCAGGCGAGTGACCCTTCTCTGGGCTCCATCCAATACAAGAATATCTTTCTTTAGGACACTCACACTCTTCAGAATATTGTCTGTGCGCTCTGACTCGTATTCTGCACAGTTTTAGCAAGACCTTCCTACTTTTAGACACCATTCCGTTTGTACTGAATTTCAGCATTTGGTTTATCTTCTCTATTACCTACTGAACCTATAAGCTACCTTTTTCGCATTGATACACAAGGACTCCCAAAATCCTTTGTGCAGTTCGTCTGAAAGCAAACAGTGTTAGCCTGACAGTAAGTTGGGAACGTGCAGAGTATATTATAAAGGATATGACAATGAACAATAACTGGTCCCTTAGAAACAATGAGAGATTCATGGTTTTATAACAGGGGAATATTTGTAAATCTGTTGGATTTTATATTTTAATGTGACCTCCAATGTTAGAATAGATAAGAGTGGAGAAGAGAATGACGGAATGGGGATATTTGGAGATTCAGAAGCATGTTGGCAAGTTTCAACAAGAGCTAAAGGTTAGCTAGGGAGAGGATAGGGCCGCTGAAAGGTCAATGAGGTTGTTTATGTGGAATCACTGTTTCATGGGCGAGATCCGAAACAAATGTTTTGCATTTGGTTTTACTGTGGAGAAAGACATGGGAACTCGGGAATTTGGGAAAATAAATAGTGGTGTCTTAAACAGAATTCACATTGGAGAACTGGAGGCGTTGAATATCTTTAAATGCAAAAAGGTAGCTAAAACATCGGGCCATGGTCAGATGTATCGCAGCACCTTGTGAGAAGCTAGGGAGGAAATTATAGGCCTGATCGTAAAAGGAATTTGGATCATCGACGGCCACTACAGACCAGTTGGATGGGTAAGTTGTTGAAGGAGATCCTGAAATTGGATCTTCATACATTTGGAGTGGCAAGGACAGAGTTGCGATAGTCAGCATGGCTTTGTGGGAAAAATGTCTCTCAAACCTGATTGAGTTTTTGAGGTCGTAGCCAAATAATAGGTCAAGGCAGAACAGTAGTCGTTATGTACATTGACTTGAGCAAGACCTTTGACAAGGATCTGCATTGCAGACTGATTAACAAGTCTAGATCACACATAACCAGGAAGCTCTCACCACCTGGGTACAAAATTGGATTGACGATAGTAGACAGGGCATGTTCATAGAGGGTTGATGCCCAAACTGCAGGCCTATGATAAACAGTGTGCCATAGGGTTCAGTGCTGGGTCCACTGTTGTGCATCATTCATAAAAACGAGTTGGATAAGAATACAGGTGTCGTGCTGATCACATTTGTGAGTGAAACTGAAGCTGGTGGTAATTGGGCAGTGAAGATGATTATCTAAGAGTACGTGATCAACAGTGCTCCTGGGCCAGTGAGTTTCTGAATAGCAGGTGTAGAAATGCATGTTTTGCATTCTGGTAAAACAACCGGGGGAGGGAGGGGGAGCTTGTCCAGTTAATGTTAGGTCCCTGGGTAGTTTTGTCAAACAAAGAGACGGAGGGATGCAGGTACACAGTTCTTTGAAAGTTGTGTCACATGTGGACAGTCTGTTGAAACAGGTGTTTGGATGCTTACCTTCATTGTTATGAGCATTGAGAATAAGACTTGGGACGTCATGTTGTGGCTGCACAGGGCATTGGTGAAGCCACCATAACAGCATTGTTCATTATCTGAAAAAAAAATCTAAGCTGGTTCACGTACGTCCCTTTGGAAGGGCATCTGACATTCTTACCTGGTCTGGCTCACATGTCACTCCAGACCCACATAAATATGGCTGACTCTGAGCCACATCTGGGCTATTTTCTGTGGGCAAAGAATCCTGGTCCAGCCAGTAGACTCTTCAATCCATGAATGAACAAGTATAAATACGTATTTTCATTGCTGCCTCTTCAAGTACTTGCAGCTGCAGCAATTCATACTGGCTTTGTGACACTGTTCTGGTCATTACCACTCTCTGTAACACGCTCGCCACCTTCAGCATCTTGAACTCTCCTTGCTCCTTTCATTTCATTAAACCCCGAGAAAGTTTCTTCTTTATAGCACACGCCTCCTGAGTGGACACCCCTTGAAATCCGTTTAAGAAATATTTCCATGATTCCTTCAGAATTGTTAGGTTATTTGTCTTCTAAACATTTCAGAAGCACAGGTAGAATGTCCGGCTGTGATTTTGTCGTTATGTTTAATATTTAAATATTTAACTGTTAATATTTAACAGTTCCTTCAATTCTTTTCCACCTTTCATTTACAGCCAGTTATATTGATCTGTTTCCCCTGTTTAGCTTGGTCAGTTCTTCTCTCAAACTTCAGGGGATTGGCATTGTTTCTGATCGTAGGGTGCGCTCAGCGGTCACTTAAAAATTCATAATCCCTTTGAATTCCACCGTATTGCTATTTCCCGTCGGTTCGCTCAGTGTGACATCACTCCTTCACTCAAATACATCACCCAAAGGTCGATCTGACATAGTTATGCTCTTAGCTAGTTGCAGAAACCCTGATAAAAATATTCTTTGAACTCCTCCCCGAGGATCGCTCTTGCCAGTGTGATTGTCCTAGATTATACAAAGTTTGATGTCTCCCCAAATTATCATATTGCCTTTATTTAAAATTCCAACCGATTCCAGTTTGATCCAGCGATGACAAACTAAATCCTGCACGGCACCATTAAAAACAAACTGTTCTCCTGCTTATGTTTTTGAAACGTAGTAGCCAGAATTTACACTGATTCTATTGCAAACTCTGAGGCCAAATATTATCTCTGTCATGCCGTTGTTACCCACTACTATCAGGTTACCCTTCCTGCTTTCCCATTTTGCCTGAGTTCCCGCTAAGTTGTGTACCATTGAATTGAAATGCTCAATTTTTTCTTTACCCTGTAACCGTATCTCTCTGGTGTCTAAATCTCTTTCATATCTGTACCACAAGTCCATCTACCTTATTGAAGAGAATTTTTTCCATTCCAAAAAACATTCTACGTTACATTTTCGAAATCTTTCCTGTCACAAACCTATTCGCTGATGTACAGTGAGAAGTAAACTCTGTTCCTTCCTATTACTTTCTGCTTGTCTTCATTCACATCCTCATGCTGTTCCGATGCTTTACATGTTGTGTTTGAATTTGGAAAGCTCATTTTACCTGAACACTGTCTCAGAATCCTCTCTGTCAGTTAAAAGCCCTGTCTATAAACCTACCGATATGATTGGCCAGGACACTGCTCCCAGCGGATTTATGTTTTAATTCACACGTGGAATGTGGGCATTTCTGGCTGGCCAGAATTTCATGCCAACCCATAGCTGTCCTTGAGCTGAGCAGCTTGCTCGACTAATTGAGAGTGCAGTTGAGATTCAACCCCTTGATCAGGAGCTGGAGTCAAATGTAGGTCAGACTAACTGACTATAACAGATTTCCATCTTTAAAGGATATTGAGCTTTCGGATGGGTATCACTGACATTGGCATTAACTTCTGGATGAACAGTCTAATGAGAGTAAGACGAGGCCATCGCCTATCCCACTGATAGCTGCCTCATTCCTGAGTACTGATCCCAGTGCAACATGAATCAAACCCCTCCTTCCTGACTGTGGTTTGATCCTGTTACCTTCCTGCAAATGGATATATCAATCAATATCTCTCCGTGTAGGATCCTTCATTGTGAGGGTCTAATTGCTATCTCTAACTGCAGCTTTTTAAAGCTACTCCAGATCCTGAGCCAACAGAATTCTTCACCTTGAAGAGACGAGACATTACAGGCCAGGGATGGAGACTGTGGTTTTCCAGATCTCAGTGGGACTCAGTGCTGTTCTCAATGTGTAAGCTTTACTGCCTCAGTCTAATTTCCCATTCTCTCTATTTCTCTGTCTACTGTCATTACTCAGGATGTTCCTGACACTCAGTTTCTAATTCCTGTATTGTCCATCACCTCATCAAACGCAATTTGTCAGCTAGAAGTCAATGAGATATGGAGACTGCAATAAATCCTGCAGCGAGGTAAGATCACTCACATTCAACAGAGCAGAGCGCATGTAAAGCGCTGGAAACATCTACCCACAAGACATGACGTAGACACAGTGCTGAAGGATGAGAACAGAGTAGTAAGAACCCAGGCTCAATCTCTTCCCACTTGTGAGAGGACGACGATCAGCTCTCCTGTACTGAGCCTTCCTGAGACAGCATAGGGAGTTCCTACTTATCAATCGAGGCCTGTGCTGTCTTAATGAGGATCAATGCAACAGAGCTGAAGGCAGTACTCTCATGAGAGACTGGTAATGCTGCCTGGGATTTTCCTGTTCTGTATTCCCTCTCCAACACTCTATCAATTTCATGTCATAGGGTCATACAGCAAGGAAACAGACGAACACACCTGTTCCAGTGCCTTAAATCCTTCTAACTCCTAAAACTGTTCCTATCTCGTTAACCTCTTCTCCTTTCCAACTCTTCAATGCATCGTCTCCCTGTAATCTCTTCAAATACTACCACACGCTGTCTTTGTAGTATCTTCAAGTATCTGCAACCCTGTTGATTTCTGTATCCTCCTCCAGAACAGCACTCTACATCTCTGTGTAACTGATGGGAATGCTGCAAATCTACCTTCACAGCCCTCACTAACTGTCTGAAATCCTGCTGCCCTACTATCCTCTGCATCTCTGGTAATCGAATTCCTCCAATTTTCCTTCCTGGCTCTGTGAACTGATCAAGCCCCTTCAAACCTCCCTACCTCAGTCAACTCTTGTCCCTACAACTAACATGACAACTGTGTCATGCTCAGCTACTACACCTTCCCTATCTCTGTAAACTCGTACAGCTCCAAATACCAACACTATCAGTGTAATCCCCGTTCTCTATAATACTCCAGATCTCTGTAACTTCTTCAGGACTGATAAGCCTGTAACTCTCCCGAAAACCTATTTGACCTCTAAACAACATCAGTGATCTCACAACATCTGAACTCTGAAGCATCCTCCAGTCTGTACAGTCCTGCTTTTCAGTGTTAGCTTCTCTTGTGCCTGCATTCCCCTTTATCTCTGGTTATAGACCTTTGCTCAGGAGAACAACATCTCATTGTCCACCCTGTGAGAACACAAGTATCTTTGGTGTATCAATACATTTGCCTTCTTTTCTCAATAAATTCTAACCAGTTCAAAGTTCAAATTTCTCCACTTCTTCTCATCAATATCCCTCCTTTTTGAGGATCAGTCTGGTGAATCTTGTCTGAACTGCCTCTAGTGCAAGAACATTTTTCCTCTAGATAGGGGACCAAGTGTTGTCTGGTGTGAGCTGGTTCCTGCCTTCTGTCATTGTTGCATGCCTTCGCTATTATTATTTTCCATTCCTTTTGGAATCAATGCCAGCATTACATTTGCCTTCTCTATGATCTGCTGATCCTGCATGCCACGTTTCTGAGATTTATACACAATGATTCCCAAGTTTTGTTCTGTTGTGGAGCTTTCTCCAATCGATCTGAAACCAAGAGATGACAGTAATAAGAAGGAACGTGTCGGAATTCATGATGAACATTATGCCCGAAATGATAACTGCGCACTTCAAACCCAGTCCATAAGACCAAAAGATATAGGAGTAGAATGAGACCATTCGGATCATTGAGTCTGCTCCACCATTCGATTATAGCTGAATTGTTTCCCAACCTCGTTCTCTCTTCTACTCCCTGAAAGCCTTGATCCCCTAAGTCATCACGAAGTAATCTATCTCTGAGTTAAAGACACAGAATTACTTGACTCCACAGCCCCGTGAGACAGTGAGTTCCACAGATTGATCGTTCTCTCGCTGCATAAATTCCCCCATATCTGCATTCTGAAGGATCATTCCTTCGCTCTGAAACTGTGTCCCTAGTCTCTCGTATTCGTGGAAACATCTCCCCCACGTTCACTCCATTCAGGCCCCTCACATATTTACGGATGTAAGAACCTAAGAGCGTAGAAGCAGGAGTAGGCTATCTGGCCCTTAGAGTCTGCTCTGCCATTCAATCAGATCATGGCTAATGTTTTCATGGACTCTGCTCGACTTGCCCACTCTCTCGCCGTGTCCCTTAATTCTTTTCTTGTTAAAAAAGTAATCGATCATCACTTCATATTTCTACCCAATTTTGAAACGCGTTCAACATTCAACCTACCCATGTCTGTCACCTTCTCTGGTCACCTTTAACCTCCCCAGTTCTGTCACCTTATCCAGCCGGTTCAACCCTCTACATCTCTGTCACCTTCTCCAGTCTGTACAATCCTCCGTATCTGTGTAACCTACTCCACCCCCTTCAACCCTTCCTATTTCGGTAACTTTCTCAAGATTCTTCAACCGTCCACATCTCCGTAACCTTCTCCAGCCGCTTCAACTCTCCGTATCTCTGTAACCTTTAAATGCCTCTTCAACACTTCATATCTCTGTAAGCTTCTCCATCCCCTTCAAGCTTCCATAACTCTGTGTAATTCTTAAGAAGCTTCAACTTTTCATATCTTTGTAACACTCTCCAGCCCCTACAACGCTCCCTATGCCTGTAATCCTCTCCAGCCCTTTCGACTATCCATATGTCTGTCACCCTCTACAGCCTCTTCGGCCCTCCCCATCTAGCTAACCTTCGCAAGCTTCTTCAACCTGACATCCCTCCTTATCACTGTAACATTCTCCAGCAGCTACACCCTCCATATCTCTGTAACATTCTCCAGAACCTGCAAACCCTCCCTATCTGTGTACCATCCTGCAGCGCCAACACTCTTCCCTATCCCTGTGACCTAATCCAGTACCTATACCCCTCCCATTTCCTGTAACATTCTCCAGCACCTACACATTCTCCCTATGCCTGTAACACTCTTCAGGACCTACGCCTTCCCTATCCCTGTAACATTGTCCAGCACCTACACCTCTCCCATTCCCTGTAACCTGATCCAGCACCTGCAACGATGCACTAACCCTGTAACGTTCACCAGAACGTGCCCCCTTCTTAGCTCTGTTACCTTATCCAGCACCTCCCTCCCTTTCTCTGTATGCTTCTTCAGCACATATACCTCTTCCGATGTTTGATACCTACCACAACACGTAAATGTCTCTTTATTCTCTGCAACCTCCTCCAAATACTAATACCTTCTGATCTATGTTGCATCCTCCACACTTCACTCTGATCTCTCTTTGTGGTCTCGTCAAGCCCGTATACTCCAAGTGGGTATTCAGAGGAATGGAGCAATGCGACAGTCATTGATCATTTGACGTTTTGTCTGTGTGTATCCAAGAAATACACGGATAGTTTCCCACGTTGTCAGGTAGATGCCAGTGCTGTAGCCCAGCAGGAACAGCTTGAATGGAATGCAATCAGGGCACACACACTTCGCATTATCCAAAACCACCAGCCATTTGTTGATACTACACAAAATGAACTGAATTAGCTGAAGACTGACATCGAGAGGAAACTAAAGTAGATCATGCCATCGACCCTTCTTTCTGTACATGGTTGGGAATGGTTCAACCTTATCTTCTCTTGTTGTGCTAGGCTCTTTCATTATTGAGAAGGCGACATTTATGGATCCTACACCAGTAAGTTGTTTGATTGTCCACCAACATTCACCCAGACTGCATTCGACAGGATTGCAGAGATTAGGTGTGATTTGTTGGTTCAATCTGTCTATCACTTGCAGTTTACACTCTTTGTTGTGTAAGTGATCCTGTTTGTTAATGTTACCTCATTTTCATGTATACCTTGGCAGGCCGTCCTATGTTCCTCACTGCACAAGGGTTCATGTAACGTGGAGGATCCGCCAGGCAGTGTGAGTAAAAATTGTGCTGGAGTACAATTCTGCTGCTGTTGGTAATGCCCTGAATCACCTCCCCCAACCCACTGCTTAGTTACTAGATCGATTCAAAATCTCTTCCGTTTAGCAGGGTGACAGTGTGACACACACGGAGTGAAATCGCAACGTAAAAGTGAGCCTTTGTCACCAGAAATACTGTAGGCAGTATTCACTGTTATTAAAATAATCATCGATCAATGTGTCTGCAGCCTGTCGATTGGTGAGGTTGAGGTCAAGCATGTTTCCCCTCTCAGTCGTTCCCTCTCCACCCACCACAAACCCAGTCCAGCAGCCATGTCCTTTTGGAACCAACCGTTTCGTTCGGCAATCCTGCTGCTGAGCCCCTCTCGTTGTTGGTTTTGAAATGACCCACCCATTATATATTCTCCAGCTTTGTCACTGTCTCACTGCTTCCTCCAAGTGTTGTTCAATGTGGAGGGCCACTGATACATCAACTGAGGGAGGGGATTCAGGAAATTTCTGTGCCAGTGTTTGATCTGACCCAGGGAGGCTGACAGAGTGGCGTCAGCAGGAGGTTTCCGTGTCAGTGTTTGAACTGACACCGTGAGGTTGAGGGAGGGGAGTCAGCAGGAAGTTTCCGTGTCAGTGCTTTAACTAATACTGTGAGCTTCTAGTCAAGACGGGAGTGATGCTGGAAGAGAAAGGAGAAGCAGGATTCCAGATGAAGGGCTTTTTCCCGAAACCTCAATTTTCCTGCTCCTCTCATGCTGCCTGACTGGCTGTGCTATTGGAGCACCACTCTAATCTATAACATTTAAAGCCTCCCTTTCCCCTTATGTTACGTCTCCAGTTTTGCTTTCCTTTCTCAGTAACATCTCCAGCCTTGCTTTCCTGTCTCTGAAAAATTCCAGCCTTGCTTGCTTATCCATGAAAAATTTCCAGTCTTACTTTCCTTTCTCTGTAACAAATCCAGCCGTGCTTTCCTATCCCTGTAACATCTCCTGTTTTGCTTTCCTATCTCTGTAACATCCCCAGCCTTGAATTCCTATCTCACTATCTCTCCAGCCTTGCTTTCATATCTCTGTAACATCTCCAGCCTTGCATTCCACTCTTTGTAACCACTCCAGCCTTTCTTCCCTATCTCTGTAACATCTCAAGTCTTTCGTCCCTATCTCTGTAACCTCTCCAGCATTGCATTCCTATCACTATTAAACTTCTAGCCTTGCTTTCCTATCTCTGTAAAATTGCCAGCCTT
Organism: Chiloscyllium punctatum; assembly: GCF_047496795.1. Taxonomy (NCBI): domain Eukaryota; kingdom Metazoa; phylum Chordata; class Chondrichthyes; order Orectolobiformes; family Hemiscylliidae; genus Chiloscyllium; species Chiloscyllium punctatum. The sequence goes on from NC_092785.1 coordinate 48,302,547, forward strand.
GCTTTCCCATCCCTGTAAAATGTCCAGCCTTGCTTTCCCATCCCTGTAAAATCTCCAGCCTTGCTTTCCTATCTCTGCAATATCTGCAGCCTTGCCTTTCTCTCTCTTGTAACGTCTCCAGCTGTGCTTTCCTGTTTCTGTATCATATACAGCCTCGCTTCGCTGTCTCTGTAAAGTTTAGAGCCTTGTTCTCTAATACCTGTAACGCCTCCAGCCTTGTATTCCTACCTCTGTAATACCTCCAGCCTTGCTTTCCGAACTCTGTAGCATCCACAGAATTGCCTTCGTATCTCTGGATCATCTCCAGTTTTGTTTTCTTATTTCTCAAAACTAAGAGGTACAGTTAGTAAGTTTGCAGATGACACTAAAATTTGAGTTATAATGGACAGCGAAGTGGGTTACCTCCGATTACAACAGGATCTGAACCAGATAGGCCAATGGGTTGAGAAGTGGCAGATGTAGTTTAATTCAGATAAATGCGTGGTGCTGCATTTTGGTCAAGCAAATCTTAGCAGGACTAATACACTTAATGGTAAGTTCCTAGGGAGTGCTGCTGGACAGAGAGACCTTGGAGTGCAGGTTCATAGCTCCTTGAAAGTGGTGACGCAGCTTTATGTGATAGTGAAGAAGACGTTTGTTATGCTTTCTATTGTTCGTCAGAGTATTCAGTACAGGAGTTGGGAGCTGGAAATGTGTTGCTGGAAAAGTGCAGCAGGTCAGGCAGCATCCAAGGAGTTGGAGAATCGACGTTTCGGACATGAGCCCTTCTTCATAAATGAGCTCTTCTTCGTGCTCATGCCCGAAACGTCGATTCTCCTGCTCCTTGGATGCTGCCTGACCTGCTGCGCTTTTCCAGCAACATATTTTCAACTCTGATCTCCAGCATCTGCAGTCCTCAATTTCTCCTACAGGCGTTGGGAGGACATGTTGTGGCCATGACATTGGTTAGGCCACTGTTGGAATATTGCATGCAATTCTGGTCTTCTTCCTATCCGAACGATGTTGTGAAACTTGAAAGTGTTCAGAAAGGTTTAACAAAGATGTTGCCAGAGTTTGAGGATCTCAGCTACAGGGAGATGCTGAACAGGCTGGGGCTGTTATTCTAGGAGCGTCGGAGACTGAGTGGTGACCTTATCGAGTTTTTAAAAAATTATGCAGTGCATGGATAGGATAAATAAACAAAGTATTTTCCCTGGGATTGGGGAGTCCAGAACTAGAGGCATAGGTTTAGTGTGAGAGGGAAAAGATATAAAAGAGGCCTTAGGGGCAACGTTTTCACGCAGAGGGTGGTAGGTGCATCGAATGAGCTGCCAGATGATGTGGTAAAGGCTGCAAGAAGTATTGCAACATTTAAGAGGCATTTGGATGGGTATATGAGCAGGAAGGCTTTGGAGGGATATGGGCCGGGTGCTGGCAAGTGGGACTAGATTGGGTTGGGATATCTGGTCGGCATGGACAGGTTGGACTGAAGGGTCTGTTTCAATGCTCTACATCTCTTTGACTTTATGACTCTATCTCCAGCCTTGCTTTCCTATCTCTGTAACATCTCTAGCCTTGCTTTCCTACCACAGAAATATCTGAAGCCTTGCTTATCTCTCCCTTTTAACATTTCCAGCCTTGCTTTCCTGTTTCTGTAAAATCTCCAGACAGGACGATATACATAGACAGGAGATTTGGTCGGAAAAGTGGCAGATATCTTTCAATCTCGGCAAATGTGAGGTGATTCATTTAGCCAAGTCTAATTATAAAGAGAATTATAGAATGATTGGAAGAGCGTTGGGAAAGGTTGATGGGCAGATAAATCTGGGAGTTCAGGTACATTGTACCCTGAAGGCTGCTGCACAAGTGGATAGTGTGGTCAAGAAGTTATCTATTATGCGTGCCTTCATCGGACTGGAGATTGAGTATACGAGATGATAAGTCATGTTAAAATTGTTCAAGACATTGGTTCGGTCGCATTTAGAATATTGTGAACAGTTCTGGGCGCCACATTACGAAAAGGATGCAAACGCTTTGGAGAGAGTGCAGAAAAGGTTTACGAGGATGTTGCCTGGTTTGGAAGGTGCGAGCTATGAAGAGACATTGAGTTGGTTCAGTTTATTTTCATGAGGAAAAAGTAGATTGAGGTGGAACTGATTGAGGTTTGCAAACTCATGCAGGGTATATACAAGGTGGATAGAGATAAGCTTTTTTTCCCAGCTTGAAGGATTCAGTAGCTAGAGGTCATGCTTTCAAAGTGAGAGGTGGAACGTTTAAGGGGGATACAGGCGGCAAGTAATTCACAGCGGATGGTGGGCTTTTGGAACGCGTTGCGAGCAGAAGTGGTAGAGGCAGGCACGGTAGATTCATTTAAGATGCTTCTGGACAGATCACTGAGTAGGTGGGGAGCAGAGAGACACAGGTGCTTAGGAATTGACCGACAGGTTTAGTCAGTACATTTGGATCGGCTCAGGGGATCGAAGGGCCTGTTCCGGGGCTGTAAATTATCTTTGTTCTTTGTCCTTATATCCTGCATTATTCCTATCACTACATCATTTCCAGCCTTCCTTTCCTGTCTCTGTAACATCTCCAGCCTTGCTTTCCTTTCTCTGTAACATCTCCAGACTTGTTTTCTTATTTCTCTAACATCTCCAGCCTTGTTTTACGATCTCTGTAACATCAGCAGCTTTGTTTTCCTATGTCTGTAACATCTCCAGCCTTGCTATCCATTCTCTGTACCCACTCCAGCCTTGCTTTCGTTTCCCTGCATCATCTTTAGCTGTGCTTTCCTCTCGCTGTAAAAACGCCAGCCTTGCATTCTTGTCTCTGTAACATCTCCAGCCTTGCTTCCCCTCCCTGTTACGTCTCCAGCCGTGCTTTCCTATCTCAAGTTCCTGTCCAGCCTTGCTTTCATTCCTATGCAACATGTCCAGACTTGCTTTCCTCTTTCTGTGCCACCTCCAGCCTTGTCTTTCTGTCTCTACCGCCTGTCCAGCCTTATTTTCCTATCTCTGTAACATGCCCAGCAACATTCTTCGCTAGCTCTGTGACATCCCCAGCCTTTCTTTCCTGTGTCTGTTACATCTACAGCCTTGCTTTCCATTCTCTGTGTCCACTTCTGCTTTGCTATCATCTCCCTATAAAATCTCCAGCTTTGCTTTCCTCTTGCTGTCACATCTCCAGCCTTGCATTCCTGTCTTTGTAACATCTCCAGCCTTGTTTTCCCCTCTCAGTTACATCTCCATCCGTGCTTTCCTATCTCAAGAGGTCTGTCCAGCCTTGCTTTCCTTTCTCTGTAGCATGTCCAGCATGGCTTTCCTGTCGCAGCAACATCTTCAGCCTTGCATTCCACTCTCTGTAACCATTCCAGCCTTGCATTCCAAATCTGTGTAACATCTCCAGCCTTGCTTTCCTCTCTCTGTAACATCTCCAGCCATTTGTTTATTTCTTTAACATTTCCATCCTCCTTTCAATCTCTGTAACATCTCCATCCTTGCTTTCCGATCTCTGTAACATCTCCAACATTGCTTTCCTATCTCTGTGACATCTCCAGCCGTGTTTTCGTTTCCCTCGAGACGGCCCAGCATTGATCCCCTGTCTCTGCAACATTTCCAGCCTTGCATTCCACTCTTCGTAACCACTCCAGCCTTGCTTTCCGATCTCTGTAACATCTACAGTCTTGCTTTTATGTCTCTGTAACATCTCCAGCTGTGCATCCCTATCTCCTTAACATCTCCAGCATTGAATTTCTATCAGTATAACATTTCCAGCCTTGCTTTCCTATCTCTGTGAAATTGCCAACCTTGCTTTCTTATATCTGTAGCATCTCTAGCCTTGCTTTTCTATCCCTGTAACATATCCAGCGCTGCTTTCCTGTGTCTGTAAAATTTACAGACTTGCTTTCCACTATTTCTAACACCTCCAGCCTTGTTTTCCTATTTCTATACGATCTCCAGCCTTGTTTTCCTTACTCTGTAACATCTCCAGCCTTGCTTTCATGTCTCTATAACATCCACAGCCTTACCTTCGCATCTCTGTAGCATCTCCACCCTTGTTTTCTTTTTTCTACAACATCTGTTGAATTGCTTTCCTGTCTCTGTAACATTCGCAGTCGTGCCTTCCTCACTCTATAAAATCTCCAGCCTTGTTTTCTTATTTCTATAACATTGCCAGTCTTCCTTTCCGGTCTCTGTGACATCTCCAGCCGTGTTTTCCTATCTCCAGAGCCTGCCAGCCTTGCTTTCCTTGTCTGTAACATGTCCAGCATTGCTTTCCTGTCTCTGCAACATCTCCAGCCTTGAATTCCAGTCTCTGTAACCACTCCAGCCTTGCTTTCCTGTCTCTATAACATCTGCAGCCTTCCTTTCATTTCTATGTTTCATCTCCAGTCTTGTATTCCTATCTCTGTAATATCTCCAGCCTTGCAAACCTATCTGTGTAACATCTCCAGCCCTGCTTTTCTATCTCTATAAGATCTCCAGCCTTGCTTTCCTATCACTGTAATATCGGCATCCTTGCTTTTATGTCTCTTTTAACAGTTCCAGCCTTGTTTTCCTGTTTCTGTAACATCTCCAGTCTTACTTTCCTCTATCTTTGGACACTCCAGCCTTGCTTTCCTATCTCTTCAACATTTCCAGCCTTGCTTTCCTACCTCTGTGATATCTTCAGCCTTGCATTACCATCTCTAGTGCCTGTTAAGCCTTGCTTTCCTGACGCTGTAACATGGCCAGCGTTGCTTTACTATCTCTGTGACATCTCTGGCTTTGCGTTCCACTCACTACACATTTCCAGCCTTTATATCTTATTTCTGTAAATTTTCCAGCCTTGCTTTCTTATCTTTGCAACATCTCCAATTTTGCTTTCCTTTCCTTTCTCAGTAACATCTCCAGCCTTGCTTTATTTTCTCCGTGTGAGATATAGGAAAAGTAGTGTTACTTCTGAAATCGTAATTACTTATGCAAGGTAAATGAACTCACACCAGTGTATAATTGTTTCAATCATGAGCTGAGTCAACCAGAATGAAACCTATATGAAGGAAATATATAATTGTTTTTGCATTAGTTAAAATGTACATACAAGAATGAAACGTGCCTGCAGACAATGATAGGTGTTTCAGAGAAATAGATGAGTTGCTGTGAGGATGTAGATTAAGCCAGATATATTTGTACAAGCAGTAGTTATAAGCATCTGTTTCGCACTTTTGCAAAAACAAAAAAAAAACAATTAAAAGGCCATAAGAATCAAATGGTTGGGGAAAGTGAGGAAATGTCACAAGTGATGGAAATAGATAGTAGTGAAGGAGGATATACCTCACAATGGACCATAGAAGGATGTGATGAAATGGCTATGTAAAACTTGTAATTTCTTATGCACAAGGCCGGATAAGGCAAGAGATAAACAAGAGCAATGGGCACCGGGTTTGGAGTAGTGAATCCTATATAACAAGGATATATCCTATATATCCTATAAACAAGCCTGGAGTAGTGAATCCTACTTGCTAAACTCTAGGTGTCTATTTCAGGAATCACGCTTGCAAGCGGATAATGAACACACTGATTACTTGAGATCTTGTCTTGGACTGAAATTATTGAAGTGAGTTGGCTTCATTTCTCACAACTGTCGGCTGTCCGGGATATTCTTCCACCGCCGGTGGGAGTGGCTAGCCCTGGACACTGGGAAGACGTGTCCCATTCCCAGTTGAGCAGTCTCGTGTCGCGGTTTGGTCCGCTGCCTTCGGAGAATGGTACGAATCCCACAAGAGAGACATCTGAATCAGACAGTGAAAGAAGGTCGATAGAAAATACAGCAAAAAGGGGTCAGGCAACTCTGTGCAGAGATCAAGGTAAGAAAACTGACTTTCAAGTATTGCCTTGGTGGCTGGGAAAAGGGGTATTTAATCGCTGTGGGACTGGCGAGAGCCCCGAGAAACGGGGGTGGGGGGCGGGGGGGGGGGGGTAGGCAGAGAAAGTCGAACTGTCACGGAGTAAAGGAGGGAAAAGTCGCTGGAAATATTCCTCCTGAAACTCCGTTGGGTTGGATGTTGCGGGAATGGACAAGTTACACTAGTACAAGGGAAAAATATAAAAAGAAAATGATTGAATATTGTTGTTTCGTATGGACCAAAGAACCAATCCATCGTCCGGCTGTCTTCTGGTGAAAGTATGGTTCGGACGTGGATGGGTATGTCGGTACTTAGATTTGTATATGAATGAGAAACAACCTTTTAGTCAAGAAGAGGCAGACTATTGGAAGGGCAGTTTGGGAATTATGGTAGTAAAGACAAACGATTCCCCCTCTGCCCCACCCTGCCCCTGGGATCTTCTTGGCTGCTTCCCTCCACCCCCAACCCCCGCCGTACCATAAAATCAGATTAGGGGACAAAGAGATTGGGTTTGAAAGTGCCCCCCTCACCAGTGGGGAGGTCAGAACATTTAAGAAGGAGATCAAAATCCTGTTTGAGGATCTGGTAGGGTTGTCTGCACAAATTGATCATTCTTGGGGCCCAGTCTGTATACGTTGACTGAGTTAAAGTCTATTTTGAATATACTATTTACTTTGGAAGAAAGGGGACTTATACGAGGAGCAGCCATTGAAATAAGGACCAGGAAACATCCCATTGCGGATGGGGATTCTGGACAGAGAGAGAAGAAGTTTCTCCTCAGAGAGCCCAGTGGGAAAATCAAAACCCGGAGCATAAAGAATAAATGAGGGAATTGAAAGTCTTGTTTCAAAAAGGAATAAGAGAAGCAGTTCCAAGTCGCAGAATTTGACTAAAGCCTTTGAAGTTCGACAGGAGAAAGATGAGACTCCCCTAGCTTTCTTGCAAGGCTTAAGAGACACAATGCGGAAATACTCTGGAATGAACCCTGAGGACCCATTGGCACAGGGTCTTTTGAAAGTACATTTTGTGTCAAAGACATAAAGAGAAAGATACAGAAGATAGAAGGGAGGAGCGAAAAACCATTGGATTAATTGTTAAGAGAGGCACAGGAAGTATTTGTAAAGAGAGAGGATGAGAAACAAAAACAGAAAGCAAAAATGATGGTAGCTACTGTTGTTGAGGTAGTTAACAAAACAATGGAACCAACAGCGAGCAACCTGAGCGGCGAGTGGCAGCTTGTAGGACAGAGAGGAAGAGGGAGCGGACAACGGGGGGCGTTTGATAGCGGGTTCGGGCGACAAGGGCAGAGACAGAAGTCTCCACAGTCAGGATGCTATTATTGCGGAATGATAGGATATTTTTAGAGGGGGTTTTCTTCCCTACACAGGGAAGAAGGGGCAATTCCGCGAATGAATTTTGATAAAGAAGAGGGGTGTCATGGGTTCCTGCCCCCGGGACCCACCGGGAACCCTTGATAAACTTGAAGGTGGGACCCTGTAGGGAAGAGGTAGTCTTCCTAGTAGATACGGGGGCAGCATGGTCATCGCTGAATTTTAAACCAAAGAAAGTAGGAATGTCGACACGTTCAATTACTGTTTCCGGGGTAAAAGGGGAAGGATTTACTGTTCCAGTATTTGAACCTATGATGATAGAAGGTCCTAAGGATTTGAATCACAGAGGAACTGTTGTACATCCCTGATATAGGAAGTAACTTACTCGGGAGAGATTTAATTACCCCTTTAGGACTGGAGACTTGAGTTCAGGAAAAATAATAAGTTGTACAAATGGCAATGTTGTATGGGCTAGAGAAGGGAATCGTGGAAAAATACATATCCCTCCCCTAGAAATAAGTTTGAAAAGGAAAGGGAACGTTGTCTATGAGCTACAGTATCCCATTTCCATAGAAGGTAAACGAGGAGTGCAGCCAGGCACTGCGGAACTAGAGATGAACTGTTGAGCCATGTATGTCTCCTTATAATATCCGAATTCTACCAGTGCGAAAATCCGATGGAACTTATCGTTTGGTGGAGAATTTGAGAACATTGAATCAAATAGAACATGTCAGGCAACCAGTGGTGCCTAATCCCTATTATGTTATTAAGTAAGATCCCTCATGACCACAACTGGTTTAGTGTGATAGGTTTAAAGGATGCCTTTTGGGCTTGTACCTTGGTGGAGGAAAGTAGGAATTTGTTTGTATTTGAATGGGAAGAACCCAAGATAGGACGGAAACAGCAATACCGGTGGATCGTGCTCCCCCAGGGGTGTACGGAATCCCCGAATTTATTTGGACATTTGTTAGAACAAATATTGGAGAAATTTAGCAGCTTCAAGGGAACTACCCTGTTGCAGTATGTACACGACCTCTTAGTAACAGGAAAAAGAACAGAAAGAGTAGTTGAAGCCACTAACAAATTATTGTGTTTCCTGGGTCAGCAGGGACTGCGAGTATCTAAAAACAAACTACAATATGTGGAGCGAGAAGTGAATTGCTTGGGAGATTTAGTTAGTGAGGGAAAGCGAAAGATAAGGCCAGAATGGTCAGAAGGAATAGTGGGGATGCTGCAGCCCAGAACTAAACGGGAATTAAGTATTATTGTGGGTTTAACGGGATATTGCAGATTGTGGATTGATTCTTATGCTCAAAAGACGAATAAATTATCTCTCAAACTATTGGAGGAGGAACCAAAGTGTCTGATATGGAAAGATGAAGAAAAAGAACTATTGTGGAATGCATAAGAGATCTGATCCATGCTCCCGTGTTAGCCTTACCTTCTCTAGATGAACCTTTACACCTCTTTGCTACCGTAGATAAGGGAGTGTATCTGGGAGTATTAACCCAGAGGTGGGGAGGAATGAAACAGCCAGTAGCATATCTTTCGAAGCTATTGGATCCAGCATCCCGGGGGTGGCCTGAGTGTGTGCAGGCTGTGGCTGTCACTGCACTGTTGGAGGAGGAAAGCAGGAAGCTTACATTTAGGGGAGCCCTAATAGTAAACACCCCACACCAAGCTAGAACGATCCTAAACCAAAAAGCTGGGCGATTGTTGACAGACTCGCGGGTTTTGAAATATGAGGCAATATTAACAGAAAAGGATCATCTAGTGTTGGTCACGGACAATTGTTTAAATCCAGCTGCCTTTCTTTGGAAAGGGGAAGGAGATTCTCCTCAGAATCCAAAGCACAACTGCCTTGACATTATAGAATACCAAACTAAGGTCCGCATGGACCTGAGAGATGTTCCACTTCATGCAGGAGCCTGACTTTTTATAGAAGGATCTTCCCATGTGACTGAAGCGAAAAGACATAATGGGTATGCAGTTGTAGATGGGATGAAAGGTAGTGTGGTAGAGGCAGGAAGGTTTCCGAATGAGTGGTCAGCTCAGACCTGCGAACTTTATGCATTGGGAAGAGCACTGAGGGCGTTAGAAAATAAAGAGGGAGCGGTATACATTAACTGTAAATATTCATTTGGTGTTGTGCACACTTTTGGAAAGATATGGCAGGACGGACGATTGTTCAATTGCCGGGGGAAGGAATTAGCACATGAGGAGTTGATTAAACGGGTCTTGAGGTCTCTATTACTCCCCTGAGAAATAGTGGTAGTGCATGTAAATGGTCATCAGAAAGGAAATGAACTGGAAGTTAGGGGTAATAGATTAGCCGATGAAGTGGCTAAGGAAGCAGGCCTGGACCCAAAAGGAGTGGTGATTCATTGCCTAATACCTACTTTCCCGATCCTCGGGAAGCTCCTATATTTACTGAAATAGAGGAAAAACAATTTAGGGGCTGCAAAGTCAGCAGACGGTCATTGGATGTAACCTGACAGAAGGGAAAAACTAAACAAAATGATGATGGGAGAAATTATGGCTGTCCTACATCAAGGCAGCCTTTGGGGAGTACAAGCAACGTGTGATTTAGTTCTGAGGGAATATGGATGTAAAGGTATTTATACAATTGCTAAACAAATATGTGAGGGATGTTTAATATGCACAAAGGTAAATAAGAATTTTCTTGTGAAAACAGACCCCGGGAGGAAGTGACCCGGGATTGAGACCGTTCCAGAGTATACAAGTTGATTATACTGAACTACCCAGAGTAGAAAGAATAAAATATATGCTGGTCATAGTAGATCATCTCTCTTGTTGGTTGAGGCATATCCCCCAGCTACCGCTGCTGCGAGTGGGGTGTCTACAACAATATTAGAGCACATAATTTCCCGATATGGGCTAGTGGACCGTATAGATTCCGACCAAGGAACTCATTTTACATCTAAAGTGTTACGGGGATAATGAAAGGGTTGGGAATTTCCTTGGCGTTCCATGCTCCATGGCACCCACCATCATCAGGAAGGGTTTTGAGACTGAACCAAACACTCAAACGCCAGCTCTCTAAATTGATAATAGAAACCAGACTCCCTTGGACCAAATGTTTACCTCGAGCTCTCTTGCGAGTACGAACAGCCCCAAGGAAAGATTTGGGACTATCCCCATATGAAATCTTATTTGGATTACCTTATCTGGGAATGAATGGATAATTGGAAATTCACGAAACTAAAGACATGGTCTTCAAGAAGTATATACTGGGCTTGTCCTCCTCTTTGTCTTTCCTCAGGAAACACGGTTTCTTGGCACAGACTCCGCCCCTTGAATTTGCCATTCATCCCATCCGGCAGGGAGATTGGGTCTTAGTAAAATCATGGACAGAGACTAAATTGCAGCCGGACTGGGAACGGCCATATCAGGCTCTTTTGATGACCAAAACGGCAATAAGGACGGCGGAGAAAGGCTGGGATCAAAGGGCCAGTGGAATCTCCAGTCGAGGAAGAAGTCTGGACAGCCAAATCAATGCAATAACCGCTGAAACTCAGGCTAAATAGAGTTTGAGTAACTGATTATACGTTTGTGACGCGGGCGCGAGATGATTTCTGTAGGATTGTGTATTAAGTCTTTTCGTACTTCCGCACGATTTTTACAATACTGGGAATGCTTAGAGGTATGATGCAAGCCCTGTTAGTTTTGGAATGTTGTCAAATATCATTTTCGTTATAAACGGTTCCTGAGTCTGATAATTCACAAGCAATAGAGGCTGATGCATGCAGCTGAGTAAATTGTGGGGATGTAGATAATCAGAGACAGTACTGCAGCTCAGAGATACATCTTAATTGCTATGGGGAGAGCTTTGGGGATCTTACTTGGTATAATGGTCTCGTCACAGTATTCGAGGCCCTCTTCAGACTAGCTCTCGATTGTCCCGATAAAAAGTGTAGCCCAATATACCTAACGATGAAGAAAACCACATGGCATGGAGAAATTCTGCAGGGGAAGTGTGGTTGGAGGGCGCGCAGGGGGTGGGTGCGGCACCTATCAGGTACAATTAAATGTAACATTTGGGATAGAAATGAAAACAAACGGGAATGATTTCTCGGGCTGTTGTTTTCGAATTAGCGTAGGAAAGGGAAAACAAGCAGAACTACTGGATAATAAGGTACAACCTTTCACCTCTCCCGATGACCTTAAAGTAGTAAGAATTGTACAGGTAAAAGACTTAAAACAGACCATTGAAATAGAAACTGGGTACGGGAATGCAAATGCCTGTTTTGAATGGGTAAAGTATACTGCATAAAGTCTGAAGAAGAGCAATTGCTCTGCATGTGCCTCCGGTCGGCCAGTGACCCAGGTGATTCCATTTACGCTCGGGTGGAAGGGAGACAGGAAGGGCATAAAATATATGATACCCTTGTAGCAGGATAAGACTGCATGGAATGATAGGAATTGTACCTCCCTATTTCTGATGTTCCCTTCCTTGGTGAAGAAAGATTCAAAATCCCTCCCTAAGATTTCAGTCGCAGTTGGAAATCACACGTTGTGTGTGCATGGACGAGGTACAAATCGGTCTATGGATTTGTGGGAGCTGAAAGTATGTACAGAGGTTAAGAATGTCACCAAAACGAACAAGGTAGGGAACTACTCAGCACTAAATATTCCCCGAGCGGGTCTATGGTGGTACTGTGGAGGCAAAATATTGAGACCCACCCGATCTCTGGATTGGAGAGTGATATTTGCAATTGTACAATTGGCAATTCCATTTACCCTGGCAGTTGCGAAGGAAATGATAGTAGGGAAAAAGGGAAGGAGTAAGAGATAACTGTTCGACACTTATTTCGATGGCAGGATTTATATCGATTCTGTAGGAGTCTGTAGGGAGGTACGTGACGAGTTCAAGGCTCGTAACCAGATTGCAGCAGGCTTTGAGTCAGCTCTGTTCTGGTGGGTAACAATTAATAAAAATGTAGATTTGATAAATTAAATTTTCTATCCTCAACAGCCATTTATAAATAATGCAAAATATGTGGTTAAAGGAATATCCGAACAGCTTGATGCGACAAGTAGGATGGTATTGGAAAACAGAATGTCCCTTGAAATGATTTTAGAGGGGAAAAGGGTATGTGTGTGTATGTAATGTAAGGAGGAAGCTGTTGGACCTTTATTGCTAATACCACTGCGCCTGATGGTTCAATTACTCAGGCCTTAAGTGGATTAACTATGTTATCAGAGGAAGGGGCTGAGAATTCAGGAGAAGACACATCTCTCACGCGATGGCTTGAATCATGGTTTGGAAAATGGAAGGGGGTGGTGGTTTCCATCCTTACTGCCCTGATAGTAGTAGTCGGGATATTGGTAGCCAATGGCTATTGTATCATACCCTGTATACGAAGATTCACCAAAAGACTGATTGAGACATCCGAAATGAAACAGATGCCCCTGAAAGGGAATCAGGCAGAGGAACTTTATCGATTAAAAATGAGGGGATGAGTGAGACCAAGATGGATGAAATCTCCGGAATGATGCTTGCGAATTTTGGGGACGATGCTTAAAAGAAAAATGCAGAAGGTAATAAATGGTAATTATAGGAAAAGGGGGAAATTGTGTGATATAAGCAAAGTAGTGTTGCTTCTGCAATTATAATTACTTACGCAAGGTAAATGAACTCTCACCGGTGTGCAATTGTTTCAACCAAGAGCTGAGTCAACAAGAATGGAAACTATGTGAAGGAAATATATAACTGTTTTTGTATTAGCTAAAATGTGCATACAAGAATGAAACGTGCCTGCAAACAATGGCAGATGTTACAGTCAACGAGCTAAGGTGCTGTGAGGAAATAAGGTTAAGCCAGATTTGCTTGAACACACAGTAGTTATAAGCATCTTTTTCCCACTTCTCAAAAAACAAAACAACAAACCCCAATTAAAAGGTCATAAGGATCAATATGTTTGGGGAAAGGGAGGAAATGTCACACGTGGGTGAAATAGATAGTAGTGAAGGAGGATATTCCTCACAATGGACCACAGTATGATGCGGTCAAACAGCCAAATAAAACGTTTACTTTGTTGTGCACAAGGCCGAATAAGGCAAGGGATAAACAATAGTAATGGGCTAAAAGGTAAAAACAATAACTGCAGATGCTGAAAACCAAATACTGGATTAGTGGTGCTGGAAGAGCACAACAGTTCAGGCAGCATCCAAGGAGCAGCGAAATCGACATTACGGGCAAAAGCCCTTCATCAGGAATAAAGGGCTTTTGCCCGAAACGTCGATTTCGCTGCTCCTTGGATGCTGCCTGAACTGCTGTGCTCTTCCAGCACCACTAATCCAATAGTAATGGGCACCGAGTAGTGAATCCTATATAAGATACGTACTTGCTTAACTCTGGGTGTCTATTTCAGGCACCGCGGTTGCAAACGGATAATAAACATACTGATTGCTTCAGATCTTGTCTCGGACTGACATTATTTGGTAGGTGAGCTTCGTTTCTCATATCTGTGACATCTCCAGCTTTGCTTAGCTCTCTCTGAAATATCTCCAATTTTGCTTTCTTATCTCTGAAACATCAACAGCCTTCCTGTCCTCTCTCTGGAACATCTCAAGCCTTGCTTTCCAATCTATGTATCATATCGAACCATGCTTTACACTCTCAGTGACATCTGTAAATGTTCTTTCCTATCCCAAGAGCCTGTCCAGCGTTGCTTTCCTATCTCTGTTACATCTCCAGCATTGCGTTCTGATCATGATAGCATTTCCAGCCTTTCTTTCTTATTTCTGTAAAATTTCCAGCCTTGCTTTCTTATCTTTGCAACATCAGCAGTCTTCGTTTGTCTGTAACATCTTCAGCCACGCTTACCTCTCTCTGTATCATCTCCAGCCTTGCATTCCTATCTCTGTAACATCTCCAGCCTTGCTTTCCTATCTCCGTGTTATCTTTAGACTTGTATTCCAATCTCAGAGGCTGTCCAGCCTTGCTTTCCTATCTCTGTAACATGGCCAGCTTTGCTTTCCTATGTCTGTAGCATCTCCAGCATTGCGTTCCGATCACTATAACTTCTCCAGCCTTTCTATCTTATTTCTGGAGAATTTCCAGCCTTGCTTTCTTATCTTTGCAACATTACCAACCTTACTTTCGTATCAATGTTGCATCGTCAGCATTGCATTACTATCCCGATAACATTTTCAGCCTGCTTTCCTATCTCTGTAACATCTCCAGCCTTGCATTCTTATCTTTGCAACGTCTCCAATATTGCTTTCGTTTCTCTGTAACATTTGCAGCCATGACTACCTCTCTCTGTAACATCTCTAACCTTGTCTTCCGATATTTGTATCATGTCCATCATTGTTTTCTAATCTCTGTGACATCTCTAGACGTGCTTTCCTATGCCTAGAGACTGGTCAGCCGTGCTTTCCCATCATGAAGCATGTCCAGCTTTGTTTCTCTATCTCTAACATCTCCAGCAGTGCGTTCCTATCACTATAACATTTCCAGGCATTGCTTTCCTATCCCTGTAAAATTTACAGTCTTGCTTTCTAATCTCAATAATATCTCCAGCCGAGCTTTCCTATCTCTGTAACCTCTCAAGCCTTGCTTTCCTATCTCTGTAACATCTCCAGTCTTGCATTCCTATCTCTGTGTTATCTTCAGCCTTGTATTCCTATCTCTACAGCTGTCCAGCCTTGCCTTCTTATGTCTGTAACGTGGGCAACCTTCCATTCCTATCTCTGCAACATCTCCAGCATTGCAAACTTTTCTATGTCACAACTCGAGCATTGCTTTCCTATCACTATAACATTTCCAGCCTTGATTCGCCATCTCTGTAGAATTTCCAGCCTTGCTTTCTTATCTCTATAGCATCTCCAGCCTTGCTTTCCTGTCACTGAAAAAATAAACAGATTGCTGAGTAATCTCTGTAACATCTCCAGCTTCACTTTCCTCTCCCTGTAACATCTCCAGCCTTGCATTCCTATCTCTTTATCATCTACAGCCTTGCATACCTATCTTTGTAACATCTCCAGCATTGCATTGCTATCACTATAACATTTTCAGCCTTGCTTTCCCGTTTCTGTAAAATTTCCAGCCTTGCTTCCTTGTCTCTGTAACATCTCTAGCCTTGCTTTCCTATCACCGCAACAACTCCAGACTTCCTTTGCTATCCCTGTCATATCTGGAGCCCTGCTTTTCTGTTTCTGAGACATCTCCAGTCTAGCCTTCCACTCTCTGGAACATCTCCAGCCTTGTTTACTTATTTTTCAAACATTAACATTTCAGTCTTGCTTTCCTCTCTCTCTGTCACATCTCCAGCCTTGCTTTCCCATTCCTGCAACATCTCTAGCCTTGCTTTCCTGTCTCTGTGATATCTCCAGCCTTGTATTCCTATCTCTACAGCCTGTCCAGCATTGCTTTCCTATCTCTATAACATGACCACGCTTGCTTCCCTATCTCAGCAACATCTCCAGCAGAGCGTTCCTATCACTATAGCATTTCCATCCTTTCATTCCGAATGCTGTAAAATTTCTAACCTTGCTTATTTAACTTAGCAACATTTCCAATTTTGCTTTCCTTTCTCTGTAGCATCTCCAGCCTTGCCTTCCTCTCTCTGTAACACCTCCAGCCTTGCTTACCTCTCTCTGTAACATCTCCAAACTTGCTTTCTTGTCTCTGCAACATCACCTACGTACCAGTCCTCTCTCTGTAACATCTCCAGTCTTGCTTTCTTATATCTGCAAGGGGTACAGCCTTGCTTTCCTCTCTCTCTGTAACATCTCCAGCCTTCCTTTCTTATCTCTGCAACATATCCAGTCTTCCTTTCTTCCGTCTGATTCATCACCAGCACTGCGTTCCTGTCACTGGAGATGCCTTGCTTTCCTGTCTCTGTAACATCTCCAGCCTTGCTTTCCATTTTCTGTACCCGCTGCAGCCTTGCTTTCCTATCAGTGGAACAAATCCAGCGAGCTTTCCACTCCCTGTTGCATCTCCGGCCTTGATTTCCTATCTCTGTAATATTTCTAGCCTTATATCCTTATCTGTCCAACATCTCCAGCATTGCATTTATATCACTTTAACATTTCCAGCCTTGCTTTCCTCTCTCTGTAAGATTTCAAGTCTTTATTTCTTAGATCTGCAACATCTCCGGCCTTGCTTTCCTATCACTTTAACAATGCCAGACTTGTTTTCCTATCCCTGTAATGTCTGAAGCCTTGTTCTTCTGTCTCTTATAACATCTCCAACCTGAGTTTCCTGTTTCTGTATCGTCTCCAAGCTTGATTTCCATTTTCTGTACCCGCTGCAGTCTTGTTTTCCTCTCGGTGTAACAAATCCAGCCTCGTTTTCCACTCCCTGTAACATCTCCAGCCTTACATTCCTATCTCTGTAACATTTCTAGACTTACATCCCGATCTATCTAACATCTCCAGCATTGTATTCATATCACTAAAACATTTCCAGCCTTGCTTTCCTCTCTCTGTAAGATTTCAAGCCTTTGTTTCTTATATCTGTAACATTTTCGGCCTTGCTTTCCTATCTCTTTAACAACACCAAACTTGCTTTCCTATCTCTGTAATGTTTGCAGCCTTGCTATTCTGTCTCTTTTTAACGTCTCCAGCCTAGCTTTCCTCTCTCAGGAACATCTCCAGCCTTGTTTTCTTCTTTCTCTAACATCTCAGACTTGCATTCCTCTCTCTGTAACGTCTCTCTGCTTTCCTATTTCTGCAACATCTCCAGCCTTGCTTTCCTATCTCTGAAACATCGTCAGCCTTGCTTTCCTCTCTCTGAGATATCTCCAGCCTTGTATTCCAATCTCTAGAACCTGTCCAGTATTGCTTTCCTATCTCTGAAACATGACCAGCCTTGTTTACCTATCTCAGCAACATCTCCAGCATTGTGTTCCTCACTAAATAAATTACAGTCTTGCTTTCTTATCTCTGTAACATCTCCAGCCTCGCTTTCCTTTCTCTGTAACACCTCCAGCCTTGCATTTCTATCTGTGTGACATCTCCAGCCTTGTTTTCGCCTCTCTGTTACATCTCCGCCCTTGCTTTTCTACCCCTGCAGCATCCCCAGTCGTGCTTTTCTCTCTCTATAACATCTCCAGCCGAGTGTACGAACTCTATAACATCTCCAAACTTGCTTTCCTATCTCTGTGAAATCTCCAGCCTTGCTTTCATATCTCTATAGCATTTCCAGTTTGCTTTCCTATCTCTGTAACATCTCCAGCATTGCGTTTAGATCACTACAACATTTCCAGCCTTTCTTTCTTATTTCTGTAAAATTTCCAACCTTGCTTCCTTATCTTTGCAACATCACCAGCCTTCCTTTCGCATCTCGGTTACATCGCCAGCATTGCATTCGTATCCCGATAACATTTTCAGCCTTGCGTTCCTATCTCTGTAACATCTCCAGCCTTGCTTTCTTATCTTTGCAACGTCTCCAATTTTGCTTTCCTTTCTCTGCAAAATCTCCAGACTTGCTTTCCTTTCGCTGTATCATCCCCAGCCATGCTTACCTCACTCTGTAACATCTCTAACCTTGTTTTCCGATATCTGCATCATCTCCAACATTGATTTCCAAACTCTGTGAAATCTCAGACGTGCTTTCCTATCCCTCGACCCTATCAAGCCGTGCCTGCCTATCTCTGTAACATGTCCAGCCTTGTTTCTCCATCTCTAACATCTCCAGCAGTGCGTTCCTATCACTAAAACATTTCCAGCATTGCTTTCCTATCCCTGTAAAATTTACCGCCTTGCTTTCTAATCTCTGTATTATCTCCAGCCTTGCTTTCCTATCCCTGTAACATCTCAAGCCTTGCTTTCCTATCTCTGTAACATCTCCAGTCTTGCATTCCTATCTCTGTGTTATCTTCAACCTTGTATTCCTATCTCTACAGCCTGTCCAGCCTTGCTTTCTTATCTCTGTAACGTGGCCAGCCTTTCTTTCCTATCTCTGTAACATCTCCAGCATTGCATTGCTATCACGATAACATTTTCAGAGCTGCTTTCCTGTCTCTGTAAAATTTCCAGCCTTGCTTCCTTGTTTTTGTAACATCTCCAGCCTTGCTTTACTACCACCGCAACAACTGGGTGGCATGGTGGCACAGTGGTTAGCACTGCTACCTCACAGCGCCAGAGACCAGGGTTCAATTCCCGCCTCAGACGACTGACTGTGTGGAGCTTGCACGTTCTCCCTGTGTCTGCGTGGGTTTCCTCCGGGTGCTCCGGTTTCCTCCCACAGTCCAAAGATGTGCAGGTCAGGTGAATTCGCCATGCTAAATTGCCCGTAGTGTTAGGTTAGGGGTATTGGTGGGTTACGCTTCGGCGGGGTGGTGTGGACTTGTTGGGCGGAAGGGCCTGTTTCCACACTGTAAGTAATCTGATCTAAACTCCAGACTTCCTTTGCTATCCCTGTCATATCTGCAGCCCTATTTTTCTGTTTCTGTAACATCTTCAGCCTTGCCTTCCTCTCTGTCTCGTCTCCAGCCTTGCTTTCCCATCCCTGCAACATCTCTAACCATGCTTTCCTGTCTCTGTGATATCTCCAGCGTTGTATTCCAATCTCTAGAGCCTGTCCAGCATTGCTTTCCTATCTCTGTAACATGGCCAGGCTTGCTTCCCTATCTCAGCAACATTTCCAGCATTGCGTTCCTATCACTATAACATTTCCATCCTTTCATTCCTAATTCTTAAAAATTTCTAATCTTGCTTTCTTAACTTTGCAACATCTCCAATTTTGCTTTCCTTTCGCTGTAACGTCTCCATCCTCGCCTTCCTCTCTCTGCAATATCATCAGCCTTCCAGTCCTCTCTCTGGAACATCTCCAGTCTTGATTTCTTATATCTTAAAGAGGTCCAGTCTAGCTTTCCTCTCTCTGTAACATCACCAGCCTTGCACCCCTATCTCTGTAACATGTCCAGATTTGCATTACTCTCTCTATAACATCTCCAGCCTTGCATTCCTACCTCTGTAAGATTTACAGCCATGGTCTCTTATCTTTGTAACATCTCAACCTTGCTTTCCTCTCTCTGTAACCTCTCCAGCCTTGCTTTCCTATCTCTGTGCCATCTACAGCATTGCGTTCTGATCACGATAACATTTCCAGCCTTTCTTTCTTATTTCTGTAAAATTTCCAGCCTTGCTTTCTTATCTTTGCAACATCAGCAGCCTTTTTCTCTCTGTAACATCTCCAGCCATGTTTACCTCTCTCTGTAACATCTCCAGCCATGCATTCCTATCACTGTAACATCTCTAGCCTTGCTTTCCTATCTCTGTAACATTTCCAAACTTGTTTTCCAGTCGCTGTAAACTCTCCAGCCTTGCTTTCCTATCTCTGTAACATCTCCAGCCTTGCTTTCCTATCTCGGTGTCATCTTCAGCCTTGTACTCCTATCTCTACAATCTGTCCAGTATAGCTTTCCTATCTCTGTAACATGGCCAGGTTAGCTTTCCTATCTCTGTAACATCTCCAGCATTGCGTTTCGATCACTATAATATTTTCAGCCTTTCTTTCTTATTTCTGTACAATTTCCGTCCTTACTTTTTTGTCTTTGCAACATCACCAGCCTTCCTTTCCTATCTCTGTTAGATCACCAGTATTGCATTAATATGCCGATAACATTTTCAGCCTTGCGTTACTATCTCTGTAACATCTCCAGCCTTGTTTTCTTATCTTTGCAACGTCTCCAATATTGCTTTCCTTTCTCTGTTACATCTGCAGTCATGCTTATCTCTCTCTGTATCATCTCTAACCTTGTTTTCCGATATCTGTATCATCTCCATCATTGATTTTCAGTCTCTTTGACTTCTCTAGATGTGCTTTCCTATCTCTAGATCCTGTTCAGCCGTGCTTTCCCATCTCTGTAACATGTCCAGCATTGTTTCTCTATCACTAACATCTCCAGCAGTGCGTTCCTATCACTATAACATTTCCAGGCATTGCTTTCCTATCCCTGTAAAATTTACAGCCTTGCTTCCTAATCTGTATAATATCTCCAGCCTAGCTTTCCTATCTCTGTAACCTCTCAAGCCTTGCTTTCCTGTCTCTGTAACATCTCCAGTCTTGCATTTCTATCTCTGTGTTATCTTCAGGCTTGTATTCCTATCTCTACAGCCTGTCCAGCCTTACTTTCTTATCTCTGTAACGTGGCCAGCCTTGCTTTCCTTTCCCTGTAACATATCCAGCCTTCCATTCGTATCTTTTACAACATCTCTAGCCTTGCATCCCTTTCTCTGTCACATCTCGAGCATTGCATTCCTATCACTATAACATTTCCAACATTGATTCCCCATCTCTGTCGAATTTCCTTGCCTTGCCTTCTTATCTCTGTAGCATCTCCAGCCTTGCTTTCCTACCTCTGAGAAAATTAACAGATTGCTGTCGATTCTCTGCAATATCTCCAGCTTCACTTTCCTCTCCCTGCAACATCTCCAGCCTTGCATTCCTATCGCTGTACCATCTTCTGCTTTGCATCCCTATCTTTCTAATATCTCCAGCATTGCATTGCTATCACTTTTGCAGCCTTGCTTTTCCTATCTATGTAACATTACCAGCCGTGTTTACTGAATCTCTCACATCGCCAGCCTTGCTTTCTTATATCTGCAACATCTCCAGGCTTACTTTCCGTTCTGGAAAGCAAGTCTGGCGATGTTTCAGAGAGAGGTCTGGAAAGCTGGAGATGTTGCAGAGATGAGAAAGTAAGACTCGCGATGTTACGGAGAGAGAAAAGCAAGGCTGGAGTGGTTAAAGAGATAGGAAAGCAAGGTTGGAGTGAGGACAGAGAGAGGAAGGCAAGGTTGGAGTGGTGACAGAGAGAGGAAGGCAAGGCTTCAGATGTTGCAGAGACTGCAAAGCAAAGGTGGAGATTTTCCGGTGGTAGGAAAGCTTGGCTGGAGATGTTACAAGGACCGGAATGCAAGACTGGAGATGTTACAGACAAAAATGCAGACTGGAAATTTTACAGAGTAAGGAAAACCTTGCTGGAGATGTTACACAGAAAGGAAAGCAAGACTGGCGATGTTACAGAGATACAAAACCAAGGCTGGAGAGATTAGTGAAATAAGAAAACAAGGCTGAAGATGTTACAGAGAGAGGAAAGCACGTCTGGGGATGTTGCAGAGAGTGGAAAGCAAGACTGGAGATGTTACTGAGAGAGGAAAGCAAGGCTGAAGGTCTTCATGAAATAAGAAAACAAGGCTCTGGATGATGCAGAGAGAGGAAAGCACGGCCAAAGTTGTTGCAGAGACAGGAAAGCAAAGCTGGGGATGTTATATAGGAAGGGAAAGCAATGTTGGAAATCTTACACAGAAAAGAATGTAAGGTTGGTGATGATATAGAGATAGGAAAGCAAGGCTGGAGTGGCTTCAGAGAGTGGAATGCCAGGCTGGAAATGTTGCAGAAACTGGAAAGCAAGGCGGGATGTGTTACAGAGAGAGGAAAGCAAGGCTGGAGATGCTACAGAGATAAGAAAGCAAGGCTGGAAATGTTGTCTAGATAGAAAAGGGAGGCTGGAAATATGACAGAAACAGCAAAGCAAGGCTGGAGATGTTAAAAGAGACAGAAATGCAAGGCTGCTGATATTACCAGGATAGTAAAGCAAGGATGGAGTTGTTACCGAGATTGGAAAGCAAGTCTGGAAATAGCTACAGAAAAAGGAAAGCAAGGCTGGAAATGTTATCGTGATCGGAATGCAATGCTGGAGATGTAACAGAGATAGGAATGCATTTCTGGAGATGATACAGAGATGTGAAAGCAAGGCTGGAGATATTACAGAGATAGGAATCTAAGGCTGGAGATGTTACTGAGATAGGAAAGCAAAGCTGGAGTTGCTACAGGGATGAGAAAGCAAGGCTGGAGATTAGATTAGATTACTTACAGTGTGGAAACAGGCCCTTCGGCCCAACAAGTCCACACCGCCCGGCTGAAGCGCAACCCACCCATACCCCTACATCTACCCCTTACCTAACACTACGGGCAATTTAGCATGGCCAATTCACCGGACCTGCACATCTTTGGAGTGTGGGAGGAAACCGGAGCACCCGGAGGAAACCCACGCAAACACGGGGAGAATGTGCAAACTCCACACAGAGAGTCGCCTGAGGCGGGAATTGAACCCGGGTCTCTGGCGCTGTGAGGCAGCGGTGCTAACCACTGTGCCACCGTGCCGCCCAGATGTTACAGAGATAGGAAAGCAAGGGTGGAAATGTTACATAGACAGGAATTCGAGGCTGGAAATATGACAGATACAGCAAAGCAAGGCAGTAGATGTTAAAAGAGACAGAAATGTAAGGCTGCTGATATTACTAGGATAATAAAGCAAGGCTGGAGTTGTTTCAGACATAGGAAAGCAAGGGTGGAGATGTAACAGCGATAAGAAAGCAAGGCTGGAAATTTTACAGAAAAAGGAAAGCAAGGCTGGAAGTGTGATCGTGATAGGAATGCAATGCTGGAGATGTAACAGAGATAGGAATGCACGGCTGGAGATGAGATACAGAGATATGAAAGCAAGGCTGAAGATGTCACAGAGTTAGGAAAGCATGTTTGGTGATGTTATAGAGTTTGGAAAGCAGGGGAGGAGATGTTACAGAGATAGCAATGCAAGGCTGGAGATGTTGCAGAGACAGGGAAACAAGGCCGGCCATGTTATAGAGAAAAGAAAGCAATGCTGCATAGGTTCCAGACATAGGAATACAAGGCTGGGGATATCACAGAAATAGGAAATCAAGGCTGAAAATGTTACAGAGAGAGGAAACGAAGGCTGAGATGTTCGAAAAATAAGAGAACAATATTGGAAATTTTACAGAGGTAAGAAAGCAAGACTGTAAATGTTATAAATACTCACCCTTTAATCACCAACGGTCATTTGAGTGGGAGCAGCGGCCGAGGAAAAACGAAACCGGGAGACTACAGCTAAGGTAAGACAGTTTGTTTCAAAATTACTTACCTGTAGCGGGCAGCGGAAGTGAGGTTGGAGCGCATAGCTGGGCGGGAAGGCAAGTGATTAGTATTTGAGTGGGTGATACTCCTGCCGACTTCGTGTGCAGGAAATGCAGTCAGATCCTGATCCTCACCGAACGAGTCAGGGAACTGGAACTGGAGCTGGATGAGCTGAGGATTATTCGAGAGGCTGAGAGGGTGATCGATAGAAGCTACAGGGACATAGTTACGCCGGAGAACAGAGGTAGCTGGGTAACAGTTAGAGGTGGGAAGGGGAAGAAGCAGGCAGTGCAGGGTTCCCCTGTGGTCGTTCCCCTAAAAAATAAGTATACAGCTTTGGAAACTGTTGAGGGGGACAGCCTTGCAGGTGTAAGCTGCAGTGAAGGGGTCTGTGGCTCTGAGATTCAGAAGGGAAAGGGGGAGAAGATGAGAGCGCTAGTTATAGGGGACTCTCTAGTTAGAGGGAGGGACAGGCGGTTCTGTGGACATGGGCGAGACTCTCGGATGGTTTGTTGCCTCCCGGGTGCTAGGGTCTGAGACATCTCGGACCGTGTCTTCAGAATCCTTAAGGGGGAGGGTGTGCAGCCAGAAGTCGTGGTACACATTGGCACCAACGACATAGGTAGGAAGAGGGGTGGGGAGGTCATTCAAGAGCTCAAGGAGTTAGGCTGGAAGCTAAAAGCTAGGACAGACAGAGTCGTCATCTCTGGGTTGTTGCCGGTGCCACGTGACAGAGAGGCAAGAATAGGGAGAGAGTGCAGTTGAACATGTGGCTGCAAGGATGGTGTAGGAGGGAGGGCTTCAGATATTTGGACAATTGGACTGCATTCTGGGGAAGGTGGGACCTGTATAAACAGGACGGGTTGCACCTGAACCAGAAGGGCACCAATATCCTGGGGGGAAGGTTTGCTAGCACTCTTCGGGGGGGTTTAAACTAATTTGGCAGGGGGATGGGATCCGGACTTGTAGTCCAGCAAGTAAGCTAGCTGTGTGTCAGGATGTCCAAGACTGTAGGGAGGCTGTGGAGAAGGTAGCACTGACAGGGACTACTTGCGGACACAGAGATGGGCTCAAGTGCGTATACTTTAATGCAAGGAGTATCAGAAATAAGGTGGGTGAACTTAAGGCGTGGATCGGTACCTGGGACTACGATGTTGTGGCCATCACGGAAACATGGATAGATGAGGGACAGGAATGGCTGTTGGAGGTTCCTGGTTACAGATGTTTCAGTAAGATTAGGGAGGGTTGTAAAAAAGGAGGGGGGTGGCATTGCTAATTAGAAATGGTATAACGGCTGTAGAAAGGAAGTTTGAGGGGGATCTGCCTCTGGAGGTAGTATGGGCTGAAGTCAGAAATAGGAATGGTGCAGTCACCTTGTTGGGTGTTTATTATAGGCCCCCCCAATAGCAGCAGAGATGTGGAGAAACAGATTGGGAAACAGATTTTGGAAAGGTGCAGAAGCCATAGGATCGTAGTCATGGGCGACTTCAACTTCCCAAATATTGATTGGAAGCTCTTTAGATCGAGTAGATTGGATGGGGCGGTGTTTGTGCAGTGTGTCCAGGAAGCTTTTCTAACGCAGTATGCAGATTGTCCAACCAGAGGGGAGGCCATATTGGATTTGGTACTCGGTAATGAACCGGGACAAGTGGTGGGCTTGTTAGTGGGTGAACATTTTGGTGATGGTGACCACAATTCTGTGACTTTCACCTTGGTTATGGAGAGAGATAGGTGCGCACAACAAGGAAGTTTTTACAACTGGGGGAAGGGAAATTACGATGCTGTAAGACAGGATTTGAGGAGCATACGTTGGGAGCATAGGCTGTCAGGGAAAGATGTGGTGGAAATGTGGAACTTTTTCAAGGAGCAGATACGACGTGTCCTTGATATGTATGTACCTATCAGGCAGGAAAGAAATGGTCGTGTGAGGGAGCCTTGGTTGACGAGGGAGGTTGAATGTCTAGTAAAGAGGAAGAAGGAGGCTTACATAAGGTTGAGGAAACAGGGTTCAGACAGAGCAGTGGAGGGATACAGGATAGCCAGAAGGGACCTGAAGAAAGGGATTAGGAGAGCTAAGAGAGGGCATGAAAAATCCTTGGCGGATAGGATCAAGGATAACCCCAAGGCATTCTATGCATATGTGAGAAACCTGAGAATGACGAGAACGAGGGTAGGTCCGATCAAGGACAGTGGTGGGAGACTGTGTATTGAGTCGGACGAGATAGGAGAGGTCTTGAACAAGTACTTCTCTGCAGTATTTATGAACGAGAGGGACCGTATTGTTGAAGAGGAGAGTGTGAAACGGACTGATAAGCTAGAAGAGATACCTGTTAGGAAGGAAGATGTGTTGGACATTTTGAACAACTTGAGGATAGACAAGTCCCCTGGGCCTGACGGGATATATCCTAGGATTGTGTGGGAAGCAAGAGAGGAAATTGCAGTACCGTTGGCAATGATTTTCTCGTCTTCACTGGCAACGGGGGTGGTACCAGGGGACTGGAGAGTAGCGAATGTTGTGCCCCTGTTCAAAAAAGGGAATAGGGATAACCCCGGGAATTACAGGCCAGTTAGTCTTACTTCTGTGGTAGGCAAAGTAATGGAAACGGTACTGAGGGACAGGATTTACGAGTATCTGGAAAGACACTGCTTGATTAGGGACAGCCAGCACGGATTTGTGAAGGGTAGGTCTTGCCTTACAAGTCTGATTGAATTCTTCGAGGAGGTGACCAAGCATGTGGATGAGGGTAGAGCAGTGGATGTAGTGTACATGGATTTTAGTAAGGCATTTGATAAGGTTCCCCATGGTAGGCTTATGCGGAAAGTCAGGAGGCATGGGATAGAGGGAAATTTGGCCAATTGGATAGAAAACTGGCTAACCGGTCGAAGTCAGAGAGTGGTGGTAGATGGTAAATATTCAGCATAGAGTCCAGTTACAAGTGGAGTTCCGCAGGGATCAGTTCTGGGTCCTCTGTTGTTTGTAATTTTTATTAATGACTTAGATGAGGGAGTCGAAGGCTGGGTCAGTAAATTTGCAGATGATACAAAGATAGGTGGAGTTGTGGACAGTGAGGAGGGCTGTTGTCGGCTGCAGAGGGACTTAGATATGATGCAGAGCTGGGCTGAGGAGTGGCAGATGGAGTTCAACCCTGCCAAGTGTGAGGTTGTCTATTTTGGAAGAACAAATAAGAATGCGGAATACTGGGTTAATGGTAGGGTTCTTGGTCAGGTGGAGGAACAGAGGGATCTTGGGGTCTATGTGCCACTCAGGTGGATAGAGTTTGTAAGAAGGCCTATGGAGTATTATCGTTCATTAGCAGAGGGATTGAATTCAAGAGTCGTGAAGTGATGTTGCAGCTGTACAGGACTTTGGTTAGGCCACAGTTGGAGTACTGTGTGCAGTTCTGGTCGCCTCACTTTAGGAAAGATGTGGAAGCTTTGGAGAGGGTGCAGAGAAGATTTACCAGGATGTTGCCTGGAATGGAGAGTAGGTCGTACGAGGATAGGTTGAGAGTTCTCGGCCTTTTCTCGTTGGAACGGCGAAGGATGAGGGGTGACTTGATCGAGGTTTATAAGATGATCAGAGGAATAGATAGAGTAGACAGTCAGAAACTTTTTCCCCGGGTACAACAGAGTGTTACAAGGGAACATAAATTTAAGGTGAAGGGTGGAAGGTATAGGGGAGATGTCAGGGGTGGGTTCTTTACCCAGAGAGTGGTGGGGGCATGGAATGCGCTGCCCGTGGGAGTGGTAGAGTCAGAATCATTGGCGACCTTTAAGCGGCATTTGGATAGGTACATGGATGGGTGCTCAATCTAGGATAGAAGTTCGGCACAACATCGTGGGCTGAAGGGCCTGTTCTGTGCTGTATTGTTCTATGTTCTATGTTCTATGTTCTATGTTATATTGATAGGAATGCATTTCTAGAGATGTTACAGAGATAGGGATGCAATACGAGCGATGTTACAGACGGAGGAAAGGAAGGCTGGATATGTTACACAGATAGAAAGCAAAGCTGGAGATAGCAATGCAAGGCTGGAGATGTGTCAGAGAAAGGAAAGCGAGGCTGGAGATGTTATAGAAATAATAAAGCAAGGCTGTAAAATTTTCAATTTGGAACGCAATGCTGGAGATTTTGCTGAGATAGGTAAGCAAGGCTGGTCATGTTGCAGAGATAGGAAAGCAATTCTGAAGATATTACAGGGATAGAAAAGCAGGTCTGACGTTGTTATAGATAGAGGATAGGAAGACTGCAGAAGTTACAGATATAAGAAATCAAGACTTGAAATCTTACAGAGAGAGGAAAGCAAGGCTAGAAATGTTATAGTGACAGGAATGCAATGCTGGAGATGTTACAGAGATAGGGATATAAGGCTGGAAATGTTCCAGAGATAGGAATGCAAGGCTGGAGATGTTACAGCGAGTGGAAAACGAGGCTGGATGTGTTACACCAGGAGGAAAGCAAGGCTGTAGCGGGTACAGAAATTGGAAAGCAAGGCTGGAGATGTTACAGAGACAGGAAAGCAAGGCACCTCCAGTGATAAGAACGCAGTGCTGGTGATGTGATAGACAGAGGAAAGGATGGCTGGATATATTGCAGAGATAAGAAAGCAAGACTGGAGATGTTACAGAGAGAGTAAAGCATGGCTAGACCCCTTGCAGATAATCGAAAGCAAGAGTGGAGATGTTACAGAGTGAGAATTGGACGGCTGGAGTTGTTGCAGAGACAAGAAAGCAAGTTTGGAGATGTTACAGAGAGAGGGAAGCAAGGCTAGAGGCATTACAGAGAGAGGAAGACGAGGCTAGAGATGTTACAGAAAAAGGAAAGCTAAATTGGAGATGTTGCAATGTTAAGAAAACATGTTTAGAAATTTTACAGAATTAGGAATGAAAGGATGGAAATGTAATAGTGATAGGAACGCAATGCTGGAGATGTTGCTGAGATAGGAAAGCAAGCCTGGCCATGTTACAGAGATAGGAAAGCAATGCTGGACAGGCTGTAGAGATAGGAATACAAGGCTGGAGATATCACAGAGACAGGAAAGCACGGCTAGAGATGTTGCAGGGATAGACAGGAAAGCAAGGCTGGACATGTGTCAGCGAGAGGACGGCAAGGCTGAAATGTCAGAAAAGTAAAAAAACAAGGCTGGAGATGTTCCAGAGAGTGGAAGGATAAGCTGGAGATGATACAGAAACAGAAGAGCAGGACTGCAAATATGACAGGGATAGGAAAGGAAGTCTGGAGTTGTTGCAATGATAGAAAAGCAAGGCTGGAAAGGTTACAGAGACAAGGAACAAGGCTGTACATTTTACAGAGACGGGAAAGCAAGGCTCCACATGTTATAGAGATAACAATGCATTGCTGGAGATGTTACAAAGATAGGGATG
The DNA here is from genome assembly GCF_047496795.1 of Chiloscyllium punctatum. Classification (NCBI taxonomy): domain Eukaryota; kingdom Metazoa; phylum Chordata; class Chondrichthyes; order Orectolobiformes; family Hemiscylliidae; genus Chiloscyllium; species Chiloscyllium punctatum. The sequence continues at coordinate 48,331,042 of NC_092785.1, forward strand.
CAAGTCTGAAGATGGCACAGAGATAGGGATGCAAGGCTGGAGATGTTACAGGGAGAGGAAAGCGAGGCTGGAAATGCTACTGAGATTAGATAGCAAACTGTTTATTATTGCAGAGAGTGGAATGCAAGGCTGGAGATGTTACAAAGACAAGAAAGCAAGGCTGGAAATTCTACAGAGATAGAGAGTCAAGGCTGGAACTGTTATAGTGATAGGAATGCAATGCTGGCGAAGTTACTGAGAAAGGCAAGCAAGGCTGGCCATGTTAAAGAGATAGGAAGGCAAGGCAAGAGATATTACACAGATTCGAATGAAAGGCTGTATATTTTACAGGGATAGGAAAGCAATGCTGGAAATGTTGTTGTGAGAGGGATGCAATTCTGGCCATGTTACAGATATAGGAAAGCAAGGCTTGAGTGGTGACTGAGAGATTCTGGATTACTGGTGCTGGAAGAGCACAACAGTTCAGGCAGCATCCAAGTAGCTTCGAAATCGACGTTTCAGGCAAAAACACTTCATCAGGAAAAAAGGCAGTGAGCCTGAAGCGTGGGGAGATAAGCTAGAGGAGGGTGGGGGTGGGGAGAAAGTAGCATAGAATACAATGGGTGAGTGGGAGAGGGGAGGAAGGTGATAGGTCAGGGAGGAGAGGGTGAAGTGGATAGGTGGGAAAGGAGATAAGCAGGTAGGACAAGTCTGGACAAGTCATGGGGACAGTGCTGAGCTGGAAGTTTGTAACGAGGGTGAGGTGGGGGAAGGGGAAATGAGAAAACTGTTGAAGTCCACATTGATGCCCTGGGGTTGAAGTGTTCAGAGGCAGAAGATGAGGCGTTCTTCCTCCAGGCGTCTGGTGGTGAGGGAGCGGTGGTGAAAGAGGCCCAAGACCTCCATGTCCTCAGCAGAGTGGGAGGGGGAGTTGAAATGTTGGGCCACGAGGCGGTGGGGTTGATTGGTGCGGGTGTCCCGGAGATATTCCCTAAAGCGCTCTGCTTGGAGGCGCCCAGTCTCCCCAATGTAGAGGAGACCGCATCAGGGAAAACGGATACAATAAATGGTATTAGTGGATGTGCAAGTAAAACTTTGAATGATGTGGAAGGCTCCTTTAGGGCCTTGGATAGAGGTGAGGGAGGAGGTGTGGGCGCAGGTTTTACAGTTCCTGCGGTGGCAGGGGAAAGTGCCAGGATTGGAGGGTTGGTCGTAGGGGGGCGTGGACATGACCAGGTAGTCATCGAGGGATCCGTCTTTGCGGAAGGCGGAAAGGAGTGGGGAGGGAAATATATCCCTGGTGGTGGGGTCTGTTTGGAGGTGGCGGAAAGGTCGGCGGATGATTTGGTTTATGCGAAGGTTGGTAGGGTGGAAGGTGAGCACCAGAGGGATTCAGTCCTTGTTACGGTTGGAGGGGTGGTGTCTGAGGGCAGAGGTGTGGGATGTGGACAAGATGCGTAGGAGGGCATCTTTAACCACGTGGGAAGGGAAATTGCGGTCTTTAAAGAAGGAGGCCATCTGGTGTGTTCTGTGGTGGAACTGGTCCTCCTGGGAGCAGATCCAGTGGAAGGATTGGGAATACGGGATGGCATTTTTGCAAGAGGTAGGATGGGAAGAGGTGTAATCCAGGTAGCTGTGGGAGTCGGTGGGATTGTAAAGAATGTCAGTGTCAAGTCGGTCATCATTAATGGAGATGGAGAGGTCCAGGAAGGGGAGGGGAGTGTCAGAAATGGTCTAGGTAAATTTAAAGTCAGGGTGGAACGTTGGTGAAGTTGATGAATTGCTCAATCCCCTCGCGGGAGCACGATGTGGCGCCAATGCAGTCATCAATGTAGCGGTGGAAGAGGTGGGGAGTGGTGCCGGTGTAATTACGGAAGATCAACTCCTCTACGTAGCCAACAAAGACACAGGCATATCTGGGGCCCATACGTGTGCCCATGGCTACCCCATTAGTCTGGAGGAAGTGGGAGGATTCAAAGGCGAAGTTATTAAGGGTGAGGACCAGTTTGGCCAAACGAATGAGAGTGTTGGTTGAAGGGTAGTGTTGGGGACGTCTGGAGAGGAAACAACGGAGGGCTTGGAGGCCCTGGACATGGCGGACGGAGGTGTAGAGGGATTGGATATCCATGGTGAAGACGAGACGTTGGGGGCCAGGGAAACGGAAGTCTTGGGGGAGGTGGAGGGCGTGGGTGGTGTCTCGAACATTTGTGGGGAGTTCCTGGACTAGGGGGAATAGGACAGTGTCGAGGTAGGTAGAGCTGAGTTCAGTGGGGCAGGAGCATGCTGAGACAATGGGTCAGCGAGGGTGGTCAGGCTTGTGGATCTTGGGAAGGAGGTAGAACCGGGCAGTGTGGGGTTCCCGGACTATGAGGCTGGAAGCTGTGGGTGGGAGATCTCCTGAGGTGATGAGGCTCTGTATGGTCTGGGAGATGATGGTTTGGTGATGGGGGGTGGGGTCATGGTCGAGGGGGCAGTAGGAAGAGGTGTCCTCGAGTTGACGTTTGGCTGCAGCTGTGTAGAAGTCAGTGCGCCAGACTACCACTGCGCCACTTTATCTGCTGGCATGATGGTGAGGTTGGGATTAGAGCAGAGGGATTGGAGGGCTAGGCGTTGTGAGGGTGAGAGGTTGGAGTGGGGGAGGGGGGTAGACAGGTTGAGGCACTTAATGTCCCGGTGGCAGTTGGAAATGAAAAGGTCGAGGGCAGGTAATAGGCCAGCACGGGGTGTCCAGGTGGATGCAGTGTGTTGGAGCTGGGCGAAGGGGTCCTCAGAAGGTGGTCGGAAGTCCTGATTGTGAAAGTAAGCTCAGAGGCGGAGGCAACGGAAGAATTGTTGACGTCACAGCATGTATTAAATTCATTGATGCGTGGGCGGAGGGGGATGAAGGTGAGTCCTTTGCTGAGGACTGATCGTTCGTCCTCATTGAGGAAGAAGTCTGGGGGGATGGTGAAAACTCGGCAGGGCTGGGAGCTGGGATCTGGTGTGGGTGTCAAGCTGGGAGTGGGAGCGGAACCTCTAACTTGAGTAGGTGTGATGGTGGGGGAATGGGGGTGGAGTCATGAGCAGGGGTAATGTTCTCCTCAGGGTTCTGGGGGTGGGGATATTGACAGTAGGGTCTGTGGGGGGCATGTCAGCAGAATGCAGGTGAGTGGCGCTGGTTGGGGCGGAAGTGGTGGTGATCATGGCAGTAAGGGTGGCTCAAGTCACTGAGCATGGCTTCAGCGATGATGTGAAGGGCAGAAGTGATGTCAGGTGTGATGCATGAGGAATTGTGAGGGGTGGAAGTTGTTGTGGGAGTGGCCATGATGGGGGCGGGAGTGACGTCACCAACCAGCGTGGTGGTGGTAGCTACATCAGCCGCATGGCTAATGGTGGAATAGGCCCCGAGGCCAGGGGAATCTTCTGGAATGTTTGAGGAGCTCTGGTTATGGAGGTGGGTGGATAAAGGATTTTTTATACTTACAGTTTTTGATGCTTGAGATGGAATTGAAATACTGTTTGTTGAGAGTATGAATTCTCCTGTCTGGAATGTTTGAGGAGCGCGGGTTATGGAGGTGGGAGGATACCTCTTGCAAAAATGCCATCCCGCATTACTAATTCCTCCGCATCCACCGGATCTGCTCACGGGAGGATCAGTTCCACCACAGAACACAACAGATGGCCTCCTTCTTTAAAGATCGCAATTTCCTTCACACGTGGTTAAAGATGCCCTCCAACGCATCTCGTCAACATCCCGCACCTCCGCCCTCAGACCCCACCCGTCCAACGGTAACAAGGACAGAATTCCCCTGGTGCTCACCTTCCACCCTACCAACCTTCGCATAAACCAAATCATCCGCCGACCTTTCCGCCACCTCCAAACAGACCCCACCACCAGTGATATATTTCCCTCCCCACCCCTTTCCACCTTCAGCAAAGACTGTTCCCTCCGTAACTACCTGGTCAGGTCCACGCCCCCCTACAACCAACCCTCCAATCCTGGCACTTTCCCCTGCCACCGCAGGAACTGTAAAACATGTGCCCACACCTCCTCCCTCACCTCTATCCAAGGCCCTAAAGGAGCCTTCCACGTCATTGAAAGTTTTACTTGCACATAAACTAATATCATTTATTGTAACCGTTGTTCCCCATGCGTCTCCTCTACATTGTGGACACTGGGCACCTCCTAGCAGAGCGCTTTAGGGAACATCTCCGGGACACCCGCACCAATGAACCACACCGCCTCGTGGCCCAACATTTCAACTCCCCCTCCCACTCTGCTGAGGACATGGAGGTCCTGGGCCTCCTTCACTGCCGCTCCCTCACCACCAGACGCCTGGAGGAAGAACGCCTCATCTTCCGCCTCTGAACACTTCAACCCCAGGGCATCAATGTGCTTTTCAACAGTTTTCTCATTTCCCCTTCCCCCCACCTCACCCTCGTTACAAACCTCCAGCTCAGCACTTTCCCCATGACTTGTCCGGACTTGTCTTACCTGCATATCTCCTTTTCCACCTATCCACTCCACCTTCTCCTCCCTGACCTATCACCTTCCTCCCCTCCCCCACTCACCCATTGTACTCTATGCTACTTTCTCCCCACCCCCACCCTCCTCTAGCTTATCTCTCCACGCTTCAGGCTCACTGCCTTTATTCCTGATGAAGGGCTTTTGCCCGAAACCTCGATTTCGAAGCTACTTGGATGCTGCCTGAACTGCTGTGCTCTTCCAGCACCACTAATCCAGAATCTGGTTCCAGCATCTGCAGTCATTGTTTTTACCTGGTTACAGTGAGAGGAACGCAAGGCTGGGATATTACAATGATAAGAGAGCAAGGCTGGAAATTTTACAGAGGTAGGAAAGCAAGGCTAGAAATGTTATAGTAAGAGGAATGCAATTTTGGACATGTTACAGAGATTGGGATGAAAGGCTGGTGATGTTACAGAGATAGGAAAGCAAGGCTGGAGATATTACAGAGATAGAAAAGCAATTCTGGAAAAATTACAGAGATAGGAAAGCAAAGTTGGAAAAGTTATTGTGTTCGGAATGCAATGCTAGAGACGTTACAGAGACAGGAAAGCAAGGCATCACCAATGATAGGAACGCAGTGCTGACAATACTGCAGACTGTGGAATGGAAGGCTGGATATGTTGCAGAGAAAAGAAAACAAGGGTGGAGATCTAAAAGAGAGATGAAATCAATGCTTGACATTCTCTAGGGATAGGAAAGCATATCTACAGATGTCACCGAGATAGGAAAGCATGGTTCAATATTATACATAGATTGGAAAGCAAGGCTGGAGATGTTACAGAGATCGGACAGGCAGGCTGGTGATGTTTCAGATAAGGAAGCAAAATTGGAGACGTTACAGAGAGACCTAAGCAAGGCTGGAGATGTCACAGAGGAAATAAAGCAAGGCTGGAGATATTTCAGAGAAAGGGAAGCAAAATTGGAGTTGCAAGGATACGAATGCAATGCTGGAAATTTGATAGGAATAGGAAAGAAAGGCTGGACATGTTGTAGTGAGAGGAACGCAATACCACAGATGATACAGAGAGAGTGAAGCAAGGCTGGCCATGTTACAGAGACAGGAAAGGAAGGCTGGACATGTTCTAGAGAAAGGAATGCAAGGCTAAAGATATCACAGACGTAGGGAAGCAAGGCTGAAGATGGTGCAGAGATAGTGAAGCAAATTTGGAGATGTTACAGAAAGCGGAACGCAAGGCTGGAGATGTTACAGAAACAGGAAAGCAAGGCTGGAGATGTTAAAATAAAGATAAAAGCAAGGCTGCAGACATTATAGTGATAGGAAAGCAAGGCTGGAGCTGTTACAGAGATAAGAAAGACGGGGTGCCAATTTTACAGTGATAGGAAAGCAAGGCGGGAAAGGTAATAATGATAGGATTGCAATGCTGGAGATGCTAATGAGGTTGGGATACAGGGCTGGAGATGTTACAGAGATGGGATGGCAAGGCTGGCTATGTTGCAGAGATAGGAAAGCAAGGCTGGAGTAGGTACAGAGACTGAAATCAAGGCTGGAGACGTTACAGAGATACGAAAGCAAGGTTGCAAATTTTACAGAGATTGGAAAGCAAGGCTGGAAATAGTGATAGGAACGCAATGCAGGAGATATTAGAGACAGAAATACTAGGCTCGAGATGTTACAGAGATAGGAAAGCAAGGCTGGACAGGCTCTAGGGATAGGAAAACACATCTACAGATGTCACTGAGAGAGGAAAGCATGGTTCGATATGATACATAGATCGGAAAGCAAGGCTGGAGATGTTCCAGAGAGAGGACAGGAAGGCTAGTGATATTTCAGAGATACGAAAGCAACATTGGAGATGTTAGAGAGAGTGCTAAGCAAGGCTGGAGATGTCACAGAGGAAATAAAGCATGGCTGGAGATGTTGCACAGAAAGGAAAGCAAAATTGGAGATGTAGCAAAGATAAAAAACCAAGGCTGGAAATTTGGAGGGAATAGGAAAGGAAGGCTGGAAATATTATAGTGAGAGGAACGAAATGCCGGAGATGTTACAGAGAGAGTGAAGCAAGGCTGGCCATGTTACATAGACAATCAAGCAAGGCCGGACAGGCTCCAGAGATAGGAATGGAAGGCTGAAGATATCACAGAGGTAGGAAAGCAACGCTGGAGATATTGCAGAGATAGGAATGCAAGTTTGGAGAGGTTACAGAGAGAGGAAAGCAAGATTGGAGATGCTACAGAAACAGGAAAGCAAGGCTGGAGATGTTACAGTGATAGGAAATCAAGGCTGGAGATGTTACAGGGATAAGAAAGCAAGGCTGGCAATTTTGCAGAGATAGGAAAACAAGGCTGGAAATGTAATAATGATAGGAACACAATGCTGGAGATGTTAGAGATTGGGATGCACGGCTGGAGATGTTGCATAGGTATGAAAACAAGGCTGCAGATGTTACAGAGAGAGGAAACATGGCTGGAGATGTTACAGAGATAACATCGCAAGACTGGAAATTTACAGAGATAGGAAAGCAAAGTTCGAAATCTTACAGTGTTAGGAACGAAATGCTCGTGATGTTTCAGAGACAGGAAAGCAAGGTATCAGTTTTGACAGGAACGCAATGCTGACGATGTTGCAGACTGAGGAAAGGAAGGCTGAATATGTTACAGAGTAAAGAAAGCAATGCTGGAGATGTAAAAAAGAGAGGGAAACAAGGCTGGCGATGTTACAGGGAAAGGAGACCAAGGCTGGAGATGTTACAGAGATAGGACAACAAGGCTGGAGATGTTACAGAGAAAAGTGAGCACGACTGGAGATGTTGCAGATATAAGAAAGCAAGTCAGTACATATTGCAGAGAAAGGAAAGCAAAGCTGGCGCCGTTACAGAGATATGAAAGCAAGGCTGTAAATTTTACAGAGATTGTAAATCAAGGCTGGAAATGTTATAGTGATAGGAATGCACTGCTGGAGATGTTAGAGACAGAAATACTGGTCTGTATATGTTACATAGATAGGAAAGCAAGGCTGGGCAGGCTCTTGGGATAGGAAAGCACATCGAGAGATGTCACCAAGAGTGTAAAGCATGGTTCGATATGATACATAGATTGGAAAGCAAGGCTGGAGATCTTCCAGAGAGAGGAAAGGAAGGCTGGTGATATTTCAGAGATAAGGAAGCAAGGTTGGAGGTGCCACAGATATGAGAAACGAAGCTCACCCACTTCAAAAATGTCAATCCGAGACAAGATCTGAAGCAATCAGTATGTTTATTATCCGCTTGCAAGCGCGGTGCATGAAATAGACACCCAGAGTTGAGCAAGTACGTATCTTCTTTAGGATTCACTACTCTAAACCCTGTGCCCATTACTATTGTTTATCCCTTGCCTTATTCGTCTTTGTGCACAACAAAGTACACGTTTTACTTGGCCATTTGACCGCATCATACTATTGTCCATTGTGGGGAATATCCTCCTTGACGACTATCTATTTCCCCCACGTGTGACATTTCCACCCTTTCCCCAACCATATTGATCCTTATGACCTTTTAACTGAGGTTTGTTTTTTTGTTTTTGCAGAATTGGAAAACAGATGCTTATAACTACTGCTTGTACAAGCAAATCTGGCTTAACCTACATACTCACAGCACCTTATCTCGTTGTCTGTAACATCTACCATTGATTGCAGGCACATTTCATTCTTGTATACACATTTTAGGTAATGCAAAAACAATTATATATTTCCTTCACATTAGTTTTCATTCTTGTTGCCTCAGGTCTTGGTTGAAACAATTACACACTGGTGTGAATGCATTTACCTTGCGTAAGTAATTATGATTGCAGAAGTAACACAACTTTACCTATATCCCACAATTTCACCCTTTTTCTTTAATTACCATTAATTTTCTTCTGCATTTTTCTTTTAATCATCGCTCCCAAAATTCGCAAGCATCATTCCGGAGATTTTATCCATCTTGGTCTCACTCATCCCCACATCTTTTATTCGAGAAAGTTCCTCTGCCTGATTCCGTTTTAGGGGCATCTGTTTCATTAAGTCTGTCTCAATCAGTCTTTGGGTGATCCCTTGTATACAGGGTATGATACAGCAGCCAATGGCTACCAATACCCCGGCTACTACTATCAGGGAAGTAAGGATGGAAACCACCACCCCCTTCCATTTTCCAAACCATGATTCAAGCCATCCCGTGAGAGATGTGTCTACTCCTGAATCCTCAGCCCCTTCCCTGATAACTTAGTCAATGCCTTAGAGGCCTGATTAAATGATCCATCAGGCGCAGTGTTATTAGGAATAAAGGTACAATAGGTTCCTCATAACATTACACACACACACACACACACACACACACACACACACACACACACACACACACACACACACACCCTTTTCCCGCTACAATCAGGTCAAGGGCCATTCTGTTTTCCCAAACCATTCTATTTGTCGCATCAAGCTGTTCTGATATTCCTTTAACTACATATTTTGTATTATTTATAAATCGCTGTTGATAAAGAAAACGTAATTTCTCCAATCTACATTTTTATTAATTGTTACCCACCAAAAGAGAGCTCACTCAAAGCTTCTGCAATCTGTTTACGAGCCTTGGACTCATCAGGCCCCTCCCTACAGACTCCTACAGATTCGATATAAATCCTGCCATCAAAAGAAGTGTCTAACAGTGATCTCTTACTCCTTCCCTTTTCCCTACTATTTTTTCCTTCGCAACTGCCAGGATAAATGGATTTGCCAATTGTACAATTGCAAATATCCCTCTCCAATCCAGAGATCGGGTGGGTCTCAATATTTTGCCTCCACAGTACCACCATAGATCCGCTCGGGGAATATTTAGTGCTGAGTAGTTCCCTCCCTTGTCCGTTTTGGTAACATACTTAATCTCTGTACATAATTACAGCTTCCCCCAAATCTCTAGACCGATTTGTATCTCGACTATGCACACACAACGTGTGATTTCCAACTCCGGCTGAAAACGTAGGAGGGCTTTTGAATCTTTCTTCTCCAAGGGAGCGAACATCAGAGATAGGGAGGTACAGTTCCTATCATTCCACGCAGTCTCATCCTGGTACATGGCTATCATACGTTTCATGCCCTTCCTGTCTCCCTTCCACGCGAGCGGAAAGTGAACCCCCTGGGCCATTGGCCTACTGGAGGCACATGCATAGCAATTGCTCTTGTTCAGACTTTTTACAGTAGACTTTGCCCGTTCAACCCAGGCATTTGCATCCCCATACCCAGATTCTATTTCGATGATTTGTTTTAAGTCCTTTATCTCTATAATTTTTACTACTTTAAGGTCATCCGGAGGGGTGAAAGGTTTTACCTTATTATCCAGTAGTTCTGCTCGTTTTCCCTTTCCTACGCTAATTCGAAAACAACAGCCCGAGAAATCATTCCCGTTTGTTTTCATTCCGATCCCAAATCTTTCATTTATTTCTACCTGATAGGTGCCGCAACTACCTCCCGCGCCCCGCCCCCTCCACCCCCAGGATTGATTCATGCCATGTTGTTTTCTTTATCGTTAGATATAATGGGTTACACTTTTTATCGGGGCAATCACGAGCTGGTCGGAAGGCGTCGGAAGGCCGGTGTACTGTGACGAGACCATTATACCAAGTACCATCCCCAAGGCCATCCCCATAGGACTTAAGATGTATCTCTGAGCTGCAGTACTGTTTCTGATTATCTACTTCCCCACAATTTACTAAGCTGCATGCATCAGCTTCTAACACTTGTGGATTATCAGACTCAGGAACCGTTAATAACAAGTATGAATATGATATTTTACAATACTCCAAAACTAAGAGGGTTAGCATCATACCGCTAAGCATGCCCAGTATTCTAAAACTCATGGTGAAGCACGAAAAGACTTAATATACAATCCTACGGAAATCGTCCCTCGCTCGCTTCGCCATTGTATAATCAGTTACTCAAAGTCTGTTTAGCCTGAGTTTCAGTGGGTCTTGCGTTGATTCGGCTGTCCAGACTTCTTCCTCGACTCGAGATTCCACTGGTCCTTTGATCCGAGTGTAGTGAGTCCAGCCTTTGTCCGCCGTCCTTATTGCCGTTTCGGTCATATGGCCCTTCCCAGTCCGGCTGCAATTTAGTCCCTGTCCATGATTTTACTAAGACCCAATCTCACGGACGGATATGATGAATGGTGAATTCAATGGGCGGAGTCTGTGCGAATAAACCCTGTTTCCTGAGGAAAAAATTGTAGGATAAGTCCAGTATATACTTCTTTAAGAAAAAGCCTTTAGTTTCGGGAATTGGCAATTCTCCTTTCGTACCCAGATAAGGTAAACCAAATAGGGGGATAGTCCCAAATCTTTCCTTGGGGCTGTTCGTACTCGCAGGAGAGCTATAGGTAAACATTTGGTCAAAGAGAGTCTGGTTTCTATTATTAATTTAGAGAGCTGTCGTTTGAGTGTTTGGTTCATTCTCAAAACCCTTCCTGATAATGGGGGATGCCATGGAGTATGGAACTCCCAGGAAATTCCCAACCCTTTCATTATCCCCTGTAACACATTAGAGGTAAACTGAGTTCCTTGGTTGGAACCTATACGGTTCACTTGCCCATATCGTGGAATTATGCGCTCTAATATTGTTTTAGACACCCCACTCACAGTGGCGGTCGCTGGGAGGTATGCCTCAACCGAACTAGATAGATTATCTACTATGACCAGCATATATTTTAGTCTTTGTACTCTGCGTAGTTCAGTAAAATCTTCTTGCATACTCTGGAAACGTCTCAATACCGTGTCTTTTCCTCTCGGGCTCTGTTTTCTCAAGACTTTCTTATTTACCTTTGTGCATATTATACATCCGTCACATATATGTTTAGCAATTGTATAAAGACCTTTGCATCCCTATTCCCTCAGAACTAAAAGACACATTGTTTGTACTCCCCAATGGCTGCCATAATTCTTGCATCATCATTTTGTTCAGCATTTCCCTTCCATCAGGAACATTCAATGCCGGTCTGCTGTCTTTGCAGCCCCTAAATCGTTCAATTATCTTTCCTCTCTTTCAGTAAATATAGGAGCTTCCCGAAGATCGGGACAGTAGGTATTAGGGAATGAATCACCACTCCTTGTGGATCCAGGTCTGCTTCCTTAGCCACTTCATTGGCTAATCTATTCCCCCTAACTTCTGGTTCATTTCCTTTCTGATGACCATTTACATGCACTACCACTATTTCTCAGGGGAGTAATAGAGACCTCAAGACCCGTTTAATCACCTCCTCGTGTGCTAATTCCTTCCCCCGGCTCTTGAACAATCGTCTGTCCTGTCATATCTTTCCGAAAGTGTGCACAATACCAAATGCATATTTACAGTTAATGTATACCGTTCCCTCTTTATTTTCTAACGCCCTCAGTGCTCTTCCCAATGCATAAAGTTCGCAGGTCTGAGCTGATCACTCATTCGGCAACCTTACTGCCTCTACCACACTACATTTCGTCCCGTCTACAACTGCATACCCATTATGTCTTTTCCCTTCAGTCACCCGGGAAGATCTGTCTATAAAAAGTCAGGCTCCTGCATGAAGTGGAACATCTCTCAGGTCCATGCGGACCTTAGTTTGGTATTCTATAATGTTAAGGCAGTTGGATTCTGAGGAGAGTCTCCTTCCCCTTTCCAAAGAAAGGCAGCTGGGGTAAACAATTGTCCGTGGCCAACACTAGATCATCCTTTTCTGTTAATATCGCCTCATATTTCAAAACCCGCGAGTCTGTCAACTATCGCCCAGTTTTTTGGTTTAGGATCGTTCTCACTTGGTGTGGGGTGCTTACTATTAGGGCTCTCCCCAATGTAAGCATCCTGCTTTCCTCCACCAACAGTGCAGTGGCAGCCACGGCCTGCACACACGCAGGCCACTGGGATACTGGATCCAATAGCTTCGAAAAATACGCTACTGGCTGTTTCATTCCTCCCCACCTCTGAGTTAATACTCCCAAGCCGCTCCCATATCAACGGTAGCAAAGAGCTGGAAAGGTTCATCAAGAGAAGGTAAGGCTACCATGTGGGCATGGATCAAATATCTTTCGAATACTTAAATAGTTATTTTTCCTCTTCTTCCCAACTCAGACACTTTGGTTCCTCCTCTAATAGTTTGAGATATAATTTAATTTTCTTTTGAGCATAAGAATCAATCCACAATCTGCAATATCCCATTAAACCCAAAAAAATTACCTAATTCCCGTTTATTCCTGGGCAGCGGAATTCCCACTATTCACTCTATCCGTTCCGGATGGTCTTCCGCTTTTCCTCACTAACTAAATGTCCCAGGTATTTCACTTCTCGCTCCACATTGTATTTTGCTTTTAGATACTCGCAGTCCCAGCTGTCCCAGGAAATTCAATACTTTTTTAGTGGCTTCTACTACTCTTTCACTTCGCTTTCTTGTTATGAAGAGGTCGTCTACATATTGCAACAGTTCCCTTGGGGTTACTAAATTTCTCCAATATTTGTTCTAACATCTGTCCAAATAAATTCGGGGATTCCATAAACCCCTGGGGGAGCACGGTCCACCGGTATTGGTGAGATTGTCGCTAATAAACAACGTGCCCTTTCCTTTTTAAACTTATTTCTAGGGGACGGATCTGTAGTTTTCCACGATTCCCTTCTCTAGCCCATACAATAGCGTCTATCTATCTCTCCACATCCTCAGTCAACATTGCCAATCTTACAACTAATTCTTTTTCCTGAATGCCAATCTCCAATCCTAAGAGTATAATTAAATTTCTCCCTAATAAGTTACTTCCTATATCAGGGATATACAACAGTTCCCCTGTGACTCTATCCTTCGGACCTTCTATCATCATAGGTTCAAATACTGGAACAGTAAATCCTTCCCCTTTTACCCCCGAAACAGTAATTGACCGTGTCGACATTCCTACTTTCTTTGGTTTGAAATTCAGCGATGACTGTGCTGCCCCCGTATCTACGAGGAAGACTACCTCTTCCCTACAGGGTCCCACCTTCAGGTTTATCAAGGGTTCCTGGTGGGCCCCCGAGGGCAGGAACCCCTGACACCTCTATTCTTCATCAAAATGCATAAGAGTAATTGCCCTTTCTTCCCTGTTTCGATCAGGACACTCCCGCTTAAAACACCTGAGTTTCTGCAATAACAGCATCCTGCCTGCGGAGACTTCCATCTCTGCCCCTGTCGTCCAAACCCTCTATCAAATACTCCCCATTGTCCTCTCCCTCTCCCTCTCTATCCTACATGCTGCTACCTACCGCTCCAGGTTCTCAATATTGGTTCTATTCTTTTCTTAACTACCTCATCAACTGTAGCTACCATCATTTTTGCCTTCTGTTTTTGTCTCTCATCCTCTCTCTTTGCAAACACTTTCTGTGCCTCTCTTAACAATTCATCTAATTGTGTTTAATTCCTCCCTTCTATCTTCAGTATCTTTCTCTGTGTCTGGCCATGCTTTTGTCACAAAATGTACTTTCAAAAGACCTTGTGCCACTGGGTCCTCAGGGTTCATTCCTGCGTATTTCCGCATTGAGTCTCTTAATCTTTGCAAGAAAGCTGAGGGTGTCTCATCTTTCTCCTGTCTAACTTCAAAGGCTTTATTAAAATTTTGCGACTTCGGAACTGCCTCTCTTATTCCTTTTTCAATTCCATTATTTCTTCTCTATGCTCCGGGTTTTGATTTTCCCACTGGGAGTCTCTGAGGGGAAACTCCGTCTCTCCCTGTCCAGTATCCTCATCCCCAATGGGAAGGTCCCTGTCCCATATTTTAATGGCTGCTCCTGGTATAAATCCCCTTTCTTCCCCAGTAAATAGTACATTCAAAATAGACATTAACTCAGTCCACGTATACAGACTGGGCCCCAAGAATTGATCAATTTGTTCAGACAGCCCGACCGGATCCTCAACAAGGACCTTCATCTCCTTTTTAAATGTTCGGACCTCCCCACTGGTGAAGGGCCACTTACAAACCCAATCTCTTTGTCCCGTATTGATACCTCCCGAAGGGGATAACTCTTTCTGTTCTTCCACTTTTTTTGTTTTTGTTTTTCCCCCTTAGGCTTTTGTTTCGATACTCCAGAGGCGTCCTCTACATCTACTTTATCTTCCCTTCCTTTTGTTGCAGATTGATGGTCGGGAACAACAACATCCCCGTCCACCGCCTCTTCGTTCTCCTCTTGTGGGTCATACGTTCCCTGTCCCTATCTGTCTGTCTGTCTGTCACTCCTCCTCCCCCTTTTTCACCCAATATGATTTTATGCTACGGGGGGTGGGAGTGCCATCAGGCAAAAGGATCCCAGGGACTAGGTGGGGCAGAGGGGGAAATCCTTTGTATTTACTACCATCATTCCCAAACTACCCTTCCAACAGGACACATAGTCCACCTCTTCTTGACTAAAAGGTTGTTTTTCATTCACATACATACCTAAATACTGACATGCCCAATCCCCATCCGAATCATACTTTGGCCGGAAGACAGCTGGATGAATGATTGGTTCTTTGGTCCATACTAAACAACAATATTTAATCATTATCTTTTTATCTTTTTCCCTTGTACAAGTGTTACTTGTCCATTCCCTCAACATCCTCCCCAACGGACTTTCAGGAGGAATGTTACCAGGGACTTTTTCTTCCTTTACTCTGTGACAGTTCGACTTATTCTGCCTACCCCCTATTTCTCGGGGCCCTCACCAGTCCCTCAGCGATTAAATACCCCTTTTCCCGGCCACCAAGTTAATACTTAAAAGTCAGTTTTCTGACGTTGGTCTGTGCAAAGAGTTGCCTGGCCCCTTTTTTCCATATTTTTTATCGAACTTCTTTCACTGTCTGATTCAGATGTCTCTGTTTTGGAATTCATACCAGTCGCCCAAGGGAGAGGACAAAACTGGGACAAGAAACCACTTCTCAATTGTGAATGGGAGGCATCTTCCCAGTGTCCAGGGCCAGCCACTCACCCCGGCGATGGAAGAATAACCTGGACAATCACCCAGTTGTGAGAAACTAAGCCCACTCACTTCAATAATTTCAGTGCGAGACAAGATCTGAAGCAATCTGTACGTTTATTATACGATTGCAAGCGTGGTGCCTGAAATAGACTCGCAGAGTTTAGCAAGTACATAGGATTCACTACTCCAAACCCGGTGCCCATTACTATTGTTTGTCTCTTGCCGTATCCGGCCTTGTGCACAACAAAGTGCAGGTTTTACTTGACTTTTTCACCACTTCCTGGCTGTGGTCAACTGTTAGGTATATCTTCCTTCTTTGAGATCTATTTCCAACACTTGTGGCATTTCCTCCCTTTCCCCAAACATAATGAACTTTACGACCTTTTAATTGGGGTTGGGTTTTTGTTTTTGCAGAAATGGGAAACAAATGCTTATAACTACTGCTTGTACAGGCATATCTGGCTTAACCTACATCCTCACAGCACCTTTTTATTTGTCTGTACCATCTACCATTGTTTGCAGACACCTTTCATTCTTGTATGCACATTTTAGCTAATATGAAAACAGTTATATATTTTTTTCATATAGGTTTCATTCTTGTTGACCCAGCTCTTGGTTGAAACAATTACACACTGGTGTGATTCATTTACCTTGCATAAGTAATTATGATTGCAGGAGTAACACTACTTAACCTGTAACCCACAGTTGGTAGTGCAGTGAACAAGGAAGAACAACGAATACAGAGAATGTGCAGCACAGGAACAGGCCCTTTGGACGGCCAAGCCTGAGCCGGTCCAAATCAACCATCTAAACATGTCGCCCAATTTCTAAGCATCCGTATCCCTCTGCTTCTCACTCACTCACGCATCTGTCCAGGCGCATCTTTAAATAATCTACCATGCCTGCCTCTACTACCTCTGCTGGCAACACATTCCAGCACCTACCACCCTCTGTGTAAAATACTTTCCATGTCTATCTCCGTTAAAAGTTTCACCTCTCTCATTGAACGCCTGACCTCTCATTATTGAATCCCTCATCTTGGGAAAAAGCTCATCTCTATCCACTCTCTCTGTACCCTTCATGATATTGTAGACCTCAATCAGGTCTCCTCAATCTCGTCTTTTCTAATGAAAGCAGAAGTCACCCACTCAACCTCTCTTCAGAGCTTGCATCTTCCATACCAGCCAACATCTGCGTAAAGCTTCTCCGCATTTTCTCCTAAACGTCCACATAAGTTTGGTAATTTGGCGACCAGAACTGTATAGAGTATTCTCAACGCGGCCGAAACAAACTCTTGTACAATTTTAGCAGGACTTGCCTGCTCTTATACTCAAGGTCCTATCCGGTGAAGGCAAGCATGCCATATGCCTGCTGGACCACTCTATCCACCTGTGCAGTCACCTTCAGGGTACAAAGGACCTGAACTCCCAGATCTCTCTTCTCATCAAATTTACCCAATGCTCTTCATTTACTGTATACTTGGCTCTGAAATTAAACTTCCCCAAATCATCACCTCACATTTGCTTGGACGGAACTCCATTTGCCACTTCTCCACTCAACTCTTCTGTCTATCTATATTCGCCTTCGTTATTTGACAGTCCCCTAGGTTTTCTGGCTACTCCACCAATCTTTGTGTCTTCTGCAAATGTAGTGGCGAGGTACTGGGCTAGCAACCCTTGGAGATTGGAACATGGCAGTTCTTCATGCCATGCAACAAGGAGCCATGTTTGGATGCTTGTTCCCAGTGAAGTACCACTGTTTCCTGATGTAGATCAATAATTCAAACTTTTTTAATAGGAGTCATGATTGAGAAGTTTAATAACGATACATAGTCGTGTAGTTGACTATGATGAATAATGTCAGGGACCGCAGGGATGTATCCATCAGGTAGAAAAGAAAAATGGCGAATGGAATTGAATCCAGACCAATGAGTGTCGTGAATTTGGGGTGTTGTAATAATAACAGTGAGGATTGTGAGTGGTGTACAGGAACAAAGAGATCTTGGAGTGGACATTCACAGATCCCTGAAGAATGTTGGACAGGGAGATTAATTGTTCGAGAGGTTTTTGGATATTTTCTATTGTTGACGACAGACTGAGAATGATATTCGATCTTTAGCAACCGCCAGTTTAGGAAACAACGAAAGGAATGAGCGCAATCTGGTCCATGCAATAATCTACATTTTTAAACATTGAAAGATGAAAGATAGAGGGCTGCAGTATAAATCTTTGCCCATCAAACTACTTCACCACTCAATGAATTTACCACTAATTCCTCTCCAAGTCATGCTGGTATGTACTTTAGAGGGTAATTTGCAAATGGTGAAGGTTCAGTACATCTTCAACCTTGTCCTTATATTCAGTACAATGTTTGAGCTTTGAAGGTTCTTTCAACAATGCCTGGATGACTTCATCAGTGAATCTTCTATGTGGTGCACTCTGCTGAAATTGTGCCTTAGCAGTTAAGGGAATAAATATTCAGGTGTTCAACAATATACATTTAAGTGACTGTATTGTCGTGGAGGGTGCCCAGTTCCTTCAGTGTCATTGAAGCTGCACGCACCTAGGCAAATGGAAAGAATTCTGTTAAACATCTAATTTGTGCGTTGCGGACGATGTAGGCTTCACGGAGACAAGAGTTGAGTTAATATTCAAACAAAGTCGACCCACGGAAAAATTTTTGTCGTCAACTTCTTTATATGGGCGGTCATGTTCCATTTTCCCTAAATACTAGCTCTCAGGACGATTACACGGAGGAATTCAGTTACATTGAAGCCATTGAATGTCAAACGAATATGATTAGATTCTCATTTGTCAGATTTATCATCGCTGTATTTGGTCCTGTGGGTCAATCCGATTCTAATCGCTTTCTGATTTCAAGTTTCAATTCACGTCGGCGCCTGAAATATCAACCTGTTTCCTCGCCGAAATTTCTCCACCTGTTGTAATAATATGTAAGGACGCTGTAAGGGACAGCGCAGACTTACTAACATGTTGCTGCAGTATACAGTAGAACTTCGTGAAATGATTGGTTCGGCTGGGATTATTCTCCTTGAAACAAAGGAGGAGGAGGGGAACTTTATAATCACATAATAACAATTATAAACGTTCAATATTCGTGGGACCTTGACAGGTTATATACGGGCAGGTGGCTTGCCCTATGCTCTGAGGAGAGCACCAGAGGACATAATCTCAGAATTAGATATTGCCCATTTAATTCAGAAATGAGGAGAAATTTCTTTGCTCAGGGGTCAAAGAATCTGTGACATTTTCCACTAACCGCTGTTGAGACTGTGTGGTTGGGTATTTTCAAAATGTGCCAGATAGTTAATCAGAAAGATGATGAAACTTTGTCGAGCTAAGTGAGCAGAAAGGAATTCAAGATTATCAGATCAACTATGTTAAAAATGCCACAACACCAGGTTATAGTCCAACAGGTTTAATTGGAAGCACACTAGCTGTCGGAGTGACTATCACTTGATGAAGGAGCATCGCTCCGAAAGCTAGTGCGCTTTAAATTAAACCTGTTGGACTATAACCTGGTGTTGTGTGATTTGCAACTTTATACACCCCAGTCTAACACCGGCATCACCAAATCAGATCATCCATGAGTTCATTGAATGGTTGAGAAGACTCCTTGGGCTGAATAGCATACTTCCACTTGGTTTAACATTTCGTCTAACGCCTCATTTTATTCATAAGTTCAGAATTGTGAGGGGATGGGATGAAGTGACAGAAAAGGTTCATTAAACAGATCAGGAACAAGCCTCATAAACTCAGGAAGAAGAAATGTGCTGTGACCTGGGGGCAACAAATGACACTGGGCCCCAGCACAGGTGGCTGTGTACAGAAGCTGTGATTGCTGAAGGAAGTTGCTCGATCTTATGCAGTTGGCAAGTCAGTGATCACTCTGGATAATGGATCCTTGTATGATTCACACACAGCAGAAATTTGTGAAAGAATGAAATGTTTGTTTCATTGGAGAAGTTTTCTGCGGTTCCAATTCCGAGTGACTGTTTGAAATACTGATCAGATCTTTGTGTGAAGTGTTAGGTTAAAATACTCATGAACAACCCCACTGGATAAACTTGTGCTCCCTATCTCTTGTTAATTTTTTCTCTTTCTTTCGATGTAAATTCATTGAAAGACAAGATGGAATGTAGGGGGGAAAGAAAAATGCGTTCCTTCTCATTACACCAATTTCATCTACAATTGAATAGAATGACTGCTCTCACTCTTCTTTTCGACTTTAATGTGGTGTCGATTATTTGTGAATCTTCCGTGCAGTGAAGGGCAAGATTCTCGATCCAGTGTATACTAGAGTGTGAGGTGCAAAGGAAAACTACTTGAGGGGTGTGTAAAGTTAGCAACCAGAGTGTGACTCGAACCCGTGAATGTGGAGCACAGCGGTATAATAACCCAGCAACGTAATCTCACAATCTCCTCTGCACATTTTGTAGTGGGGTGACATGTGACCTCATCAGGTTACATGTAGTGAAAGTCATGGATGAGAAAGTTCCAGAGCGGAATCGAATCCACATAATTCTGCTTTCAGTAGAATTATGATAACACCAAATTCCAATAAATAGCCATGCTGGTCAGAATGAATAGCTGTCGGTAATACATTCTGAGTCAGAACTGAGTCAGAATGAAACAGGACAAGAATTTTCCATCATATTTACACCTACACTTGACTCATAATTTCTTCAGTCACTTTTTCTCTCACGTGAAGAAGCAGCCATGGAGAGGGCAATAAAGGCGATCTTGTTGCTCAATGGCCTTTCTCATAAGGCTGAACCTGAATTGGATTAAATCGCAAGAAATGCTGATTTGTTCCTTTCATTTTAATTTTGCTGAAATCTCACAATGTTCATTGTAAGAATCAGAAGTGAATTACATATATCTCACTGGAACGATGTTGTATTCAAATTTGCTCTGACTTAATTTCAGCTTAAGGAAAATACTGCTTAGAAAAACAGAGAGTTAAATTGCAAAAGAAAACCCACCAGTTTTGTTGCTCGTTGCTTTGGCAGATTTCACTGAGTATTAAATGGACCAAACATCATGGTGTTTCTTCTCACATCCTTAACGCATGTGATGAAAGCAGGAAGTCGATCTCCAAGCAACTCGTCGCTTCCTATTCGGTATGTAATATCTTCCCTTCATAAGAAATAAAAATCCACTCAGTTCCATTTACAATGCTTTAGGTGGAATATTATGCCAAGTTTTTCAAAATGCAGAGTTTTGGAAGCGAATCTTATTCAGTTGCACACATTAAAGAAATTTCTTTGCATTGAAAGTCAACCGACTTAGACATTGTTTCCAGGCAACTTCCGACCGACTACACCCCACCTCTGCACCTTTACCTAGCCACACGCTGTCTCTCTCCTTGTAAAATTTATTCCTTTTATGTCACCAAATTTGCCTTTCCAAATATTTTGAAAAACAGATTATTGGAGTGACAGCGATTCTGTTCTCATCATTTCTTTGCCCTTCCAAGGTTTTATCAAAGCTATTGAATACCTGACATCTAGATGTTTACTTACTTGAAAGAGGGAATTTTCCACCTATTTAGTCTGTTCAAACATTTCATAACCCGAAAAAAAAACATTAAGTTTTCCTTGGTTCAGGGATAACTGTTCTCAATTTTCCAAGAAGACAAGTGAATAAAATCTCATCCTCAGTACACCCTCATCAGCATCTTCTCTAAAGGCTTTACACTCCAGTAAACACCGTCATTATCAATTCATAGAATCACGGAATCCTACAGTGCAGAAAGAGCATTTCAGTCAATCGAGCCGGTGTCGATTCTCTGAAGAGCATCTCACCCAGACCTTGCTCCACTCCCTGTTTCCTTATATTTCACCTGAAGAAGGGGAATCGCTCCCCCATATGATGTCAAATAAACCTGTTTGAGTATAACCTGACGCTCTGTGACTTCTGACCTTATCCCCACGTTACCCATGGCTCATTCACCTAATTTACTTATTTCACTCCCTGGACACGAGAGGGCAATTTAACTTTGCCAATCAACCTAACCCACCCTCTGAACAGCAATGCGAATTACTGAGACAATGTTCCATCATATTGAGCAAATGCTGTATCATTTTTAATGGTTTTATACCCTGGTAACAACCTCATCAAAACAAATGAACCCAAATTCAATGTATCGAAACGCTACTCTGTCCTTTACAATTTTATTCGTGCTGCGGGAAATGTTTCTGCACTCATATTTGAATGCGTTTATGTTGTTTCTTCCTCAGATTCCTGCTTCTAGTAAACACTTCAATCTGGAACAAGTCTGTCAAATGCTTTTCATTCCAACACAGTCACAAGGTGAAGTTTGCAGAAGTCACGTGTTTGGCCGTTCAATGACACTCTGCCTCCCTTAGAGTTGCAGTCCTTCCCCACCTTTAAGGAGAAAGTGAGGATTGCAGATGCTGGAGATCAGAGCTGAAAATGTGTTGCTGGAAAAGCGCAGCAGGTCAGGCAGCATCCAAGGAACAGGAGAATCGATGTTTCGGACATAAGACCGTCTTCAGGAATCAGGATTCCTGAAGAAGGGCTTATACCTGAAACGGCGATTCTCCTGTTCCTTGGATGCTGCCTGACCTGCTGCGCTTTTCCAGCAACACATTTTCAGCTTCTCCACCTTAATTCAGGCAGCACTGTCCTTCCTGTGACATGCCCCATCGAGAATGGAAGGACAGTTATCAATACCCACACTTGGGAAAGGAGCGACAGTTTTAAAATATTTACACTGTCCCCAGCGGAAAATTGATCCCTGTGCCAGGCGGGGACACTAACCATTCTACTACCGAGGACAAGAGTATCAAAGGAGGCCCTTCAACCAATTGTGGCCACATTTGTCAAAAACAACTGCCGAATGAACTGAATCCCATTTCACAATGCTAACCCCACAGCCTTATATGTCTTGGGAGCAAAAGATCGCATCTGAATATTTATTCATGTTATAAAGGTTTCTGACGCTCTGAAAAATGCAGACAGTGTAATCCAAATTCCAACCAACCACTGGCTGATAAAGATTTTTCGCACATGTTCTCAAATCTTTCTGTCTTTCTCCTTAAGTCTCTGGTCCCTGCTGATCGATCCCTCCATCAATGGGAAACTCGTTCAGTCAACCCTATCTATACCCTAACTCAATCATGTCTTGTCGAAATCTCCATTACACTGCGACAAACACTCCACTCTGTCCTGTCTTTCTTCACAACTGAAACTCTTCAGCTCAAACAGTATCCCGGGAAATATCTCCTGCAATTTTCTCAGAGTGATCACATCCCTGCTATAATGTGACTTGCAAAACTGCACACAACACTCTTGCTTGATCCTAATGAGCATTTGTTTTAAAATTTCTGGATTAGTATGAGGGCGATTCTGGCTAGGCAGAATTTATTGCCCATTTCGAATTGCCCAGAGGGCAGTTGAGACTCAACCATATTGCTATGAGTCTGAAGTCACATGAAGCCCAGACCAAGTAAGGATAGCAAATTCCATCCCGAAATAACATCAATGAAACAGATTTTTTTCAACAATTTTCAATGGATCTATACTAGTCATTAGATTCTTCCTTGCAGATATTTTTTGGATCCAAATTTGACAATCATGGCATGGTGGGATTCAAGACCAAGTACCCAGACTATTAACTCGGTCTCTGGACTATCAGTCCTGTGAGATTATCACAAGACCAACACAGAAAGCCATAAAAGCTGATCTTTTCCAATAAAATATCTTTTCACCCAAACTGCCCTGGGTCTTTTCCATGAGCCTGATGCTCCAATTGTCCTAAGTCAGTAAAAGCTGCTACATAGGGATTGATTTCACAACCGTGGTATCTAAATGGATCGACTTGTTTAAAGGTCCCGATGGTGGAGTTGGGGCACGTTCACCCAACAGCCACCGCATTAGCAGCACAGACAGAACAAGATGAATGTGAAAGAGAGTGATAGGTTGTGCATTGCCTCAGAGAAATGGGGGGAGGGACGGAAAGGAGGTTTAATGATCGTGGGAAGGAGAGAAATCTCCGACAACGGGTGTGTTTGAATCCTGATATATGAAACGCAGAGATGTGAGGGAGCGGAATTTGAAGGTAAAACAGTTGATTTCTGAGCATGTGTCACAAAAAGGACAACGGAGAGAACACTTAGTGCCGTGATTTGGTTTCAAATCGAGGTTGCTGTGGTCACAATGCAAAATACCGACAGCCACGATCACAGTAACCACAGAACAGGATGCTTGCAAGCAGCAATAAGTATACTAGCAGAGGAAATGTTCGGAAGAACAGCAAATGTACAATATCAGTACTCAAAGAACAGTGACAGACATGTGGGAACTGAGAATGAGCTGAATCTTTCAGTTGGATGTCTTCAGAGGCTGTGGAGATCCCTTGAATGAGAATGTTGAAAAATGAGATTGATCGATTTCGACAAAACACCAAAGACTTGGGGACAGTACAGGATATTGTTGAAATGTATGCTTCAACAGCATTTTAGCTTAACATTGGAATAGCCACTCATATCCAACCGGAAATGGGGATGGGAAAGAGTGCGCAGAGTTACTCTCTGGCTCCAGTGATGCAATAGGTGAGCGTGCTGTCCTTCTATGATGGTATAGAGGCGCAAGAAATTACGAGGTTGAGTGTGCTCCTGCTCAAGGGAATGGTTGTCCCCGTTTATACTATCATAGCGATTTACACTGCATCTTTCTAAGTCAGCTGAGTGGCACAAGTGGAGCGTGTTGAGCCCTTAACTTGCTGACACCAAAGCAACTGCGTCGTTCGGGAGCAGAAAGAACCCCCCTGATAGATTACAATTCAAATGCATTTGGCAAAAAGTTTCGTAGCAGTTTATCAGCAGCACATAACCCTGACTCCAAAGGTCTGGTGGATGTTGTCTACAGCAAAACAACCAGTCTCAATTGTTATCACCAACAAATGCAAAACATGAAATATATGCAGTATTAGGCAGACCTGGCACAGTCTCGGAGGAGAATCAGAGTTCAGGCTTCAATTCAAATCAAAGATTCGTTCATGTTATTTTCCTGGATCTCTGTTAATACTTGTCACACGACTTCCAGAGGGAATTCGTTCGCTTGCTCACCTCTCATGCATAGACACTGGAGTTATCATATCGCCAGCAATATCATAGAGCCATTAGTAAAAGCAAATTACTGCGGATGCTGGAATCTGAAACCAAAAGAGAAAATGCTTGAAAATCTCAGAAGGTCTGGCACCATCTGCAAGGAGAGAAAAGAGCTGACGCTTCGAGTCTAACTGATGAAAGATAAAGATAAAAACAAAGGGGGAGTATTATGGAGCTATTTATACCACGCTGAGAGAAGGTGAGTCAAGGCTACAGATGCAAAGGTGATAATGACAGTGCATGGAGAGATTAAAGGGAGATTAAGAGACGTGAATGGCCCAGGCTGAAGCCAGAGCTATGTGACAAAATGTGTGAGGGATGGGTGAAGCAGAGACAAAATGGAAAACAGGGGAGAAAGGTAGCAAAGCGGGAAGAGCAGAGGGAAAAGGTATTGAGAGAGTGGGGAGCGAGAGAAAGAGAGACAATCAAGAAATAAGAGGTACAGAACAGTGAAAAACAAACACAAATAAAAAAGGTAAATAAAATAATTGAAATAAAATTACCTGAAGTTGTTTGAATTCAACAACTTCAGACAGTTTTACTTCATCTTTTTTTACTTTTTTTTATCATTTCACTTGCACTATCATAGAGTCATTAGATATGGACAGCACTGAAAACACAGTCTTAGGTCGAACTCGTCCATTCCGAACAGATATCCTCAACTGATCCAGCCGCGATTGCATGCACTTGACCCATTTCTCTCTAAACCCTTCCTATTCAAGTACACGTCCAGATTACTTAAAAGTATTGGAATTATACCATCCATCACCAGCTCGTCTGGCAACTTATTCCAGAAACGCACCACCCTCTGCGTGCAGCCGTGGCCCCTCACTGCCTTTCCAATTCTCACCCTCCCACACCAGATTTATACCCTCTGGTTCTGAACTGCCCCACCTGAGCGAAAGGAACGTGTCTATTTACCCTATTCATTCCCCTCATGATTGAAAAACCTCCGTAAGATCAGCTCCCAGCCTCTGACGCGCCAGGCGAAATAGTGAGTGAGTGTTCAGCCTGTAAACGTTTGCACCTTCTCCATTTTCAAATGTAGGATGTAGCATGCTGTCTGAAGCAATCATTTTCGCAGCTGACCTGTCGCTGACAAACTCTGCAGGAAGGCTCAATATGCTGTCAAACGAAGATTGCAAAAGCAACATGAGTCATTGAGCAAAACGTGCAATTGACTTCTGAGCTGTTGCTGACACCAAAGCAACTGCGTCCATCGGGAGCAGAAAGAACCCCACTGATAGATTACAATTCAAATGCATTTGGCATAAGGTTCGGAGCAGTTTATCAGCAGCACATAATCCTGACTCCAAAGGTCTGTGAGTATCCAGAAGAACAGTGAGCGATCGTTGAAGGTGCGTTTCTCCAGACGAAATTTGTCAACGTGACAAGCTGCAGCTGAGCTGGTGGCGTTGCGATTGAAATTGCATGCGTCCGGACATTGTGCTGAATTTTAGATATCTGAGCAAATGGTTACACTCGAGTATGCGCGTTCGGAAAAGTAAATGCTTTTTCTGTTGAAAACCTTTGCAACGAAAGGAAATACTTCAGACTATCGTGCGATCGATAATAAGCAGAAAATGCACAGCCGTCGTGGTAGTGAGCACCAGCAATATCGGCATTTGCTTTCGCTGCGCCCATTGGTGAGCTCTGCTCTCACCAGCGCTGCACATGGTCCGTGTGGGGATTGAACCCACGATCTTGGCGTTATTAGCACCATGCTCTAACCAGCTGAACTAACCGACCAACACATGCACGCTAGCGAGAGCAAATGCCTATATTGCCGGTGCTCACTATCACGGTATCAGTGTTTCCTGCCCAAGGAGCCACCAGGAACTCTTGATAAACTTGAAGGTGGGACCTTGTGGGGAAGAGGTAGTCTTCCTAGTAGATACGGGGGCAGCACGGTCATTGCTGAATTTGAAGCCAAAGAAAGTAGGAATGTCAACACAGTCAATTACTCTTTCCGGGGTTAAAGGGGAGGATTTACTGTTCCAGTATTTGAACTTATGATGATAGAACGTCCGAAGGCTACAGTTTTAGGGGAACTGTTTTATACCCCTGATATAGGAAGTCACTTACTAGGGAGACATTTAATTATCCTCTTAGGACTGGAGATTTGAATGCAGGGAAAAAAAATTAGTTGTACAAATGGCAATGTTGACAGAAGATTTGGAGAGAGGGGTAGACCCTATTATATGGGCGAGAGAAGGGAATCGTGGAAAAATACAGATCCGTCCCCTAGAAATAAGTTTAAAAAGGAAAGGGGATGTTGTTTATGAGTGACAATGCCCCATTTCCATAGAAGGTAAACGAGGACTGCAGCCAGTAATTGAGGGGCAGTTAGAGCCATGTATGTCTCCTTATAATATCCTAATTCTACCAGTGCGTAATTCCGATCGAACTTATCGATTGGTGCAGGATTTGAGAATATTGAGTTGTACGTTATTAAGTACGATCCCTCATGACCACAAATGATTTAGTGTGATAGATTTAAAGGATGCCTTTTGGGAGGAAGGTAGAATTTTTTTGCCTTTGAATTGGAAGATCCCAGAAAAGGACAGAAACAGCAATATCGGAGGACCGTGCTTCCCCAGGGGTTTATGCAATCCCCAAATTTATTTGGACAGATGTTAGAACAAATATTGGAGACATTTAGCTGCCACAAGGGAACTAACCTCTTGCAGTATGTAGACGACCTCTTAGTAACAGGAAAGAGAAGAGAAAGAGTAGTAGAAGCCACGAAAAAAAATTGAATTTCCTGCGTCAGCAAGGACTGTGAGTATCTAAAAACAAACCACAATATATGGAGTGAGAAGTGAAATACTTGGGACATTTAGTTCATGAGGGAAGCGAAATGGAAGCATGGAAATGGTTAAAGGGAATAGTGGGGATTCTGCGGCCCAGGAGTAAACGGGAATATCATAATTTTGGGGATTTAACGGGATATTGCAGATTGTGGATTGATTCTTATGCTCAAAAGACGAATAAATTATATTTCAAACTATTAGAAGAGGAACCAAAATGTCTGAGTTGGGAAGAAGAGGATAAAGAACCATTTAAGAATTCAAAAGAGATCTGATCCATGCCCCCATGTTAGCCTTACCTTCTCTAGATAAATCTTACCAGCTCTTTGCTACCATAGATAAGAGAGCGGCTTTGGGAGTACTAACCCAGAAGTGGGGAGGAATGAAACAGCCAGTAGCATATCTTTCAAAGCTATTGGATCCAGTATCCCAGGGGAGGCCTGAGTGTGTGCAGGCCGTGGCTGCGACTGCACTGTTGGTGGAGGAAAGCAGAAAGTTTAAATTTGGGGGAGCCCGAATAGTAAGCACTCTACACCAAGTGAGAACGATCCTGAACCAAAAAGCTGGGCGATGGTTGACAGACTCGCGGGTTTTGAAATATGAGGCAATATTAGTAGAAAAGGATGATCTAGTGTTGGTCACGGACAATTGTTTAAATCCAGCTGCCTTTCTTTGTAAAGGGGAAGGAGAATCTCCTTAGAATCCAGAGCACAACTGCCTTGACATTATAGAATACCAAACTAAGGTCTGCATGGACCTGAGAGATGTTCCACTTCATGCAGGACCTTGACTCTTTATAGACAGATCATCCCAGGTGACTGAAGGGAAAAGACATAATGGGTATGCAGTTGTAGATGGGATGAAAGGTAGTGTGGTAGAGGCAGGAAGGTTGCCAAATGGGTGGTAAGCTCAGACGTGCAAACTTTATGCATTGGAAAGTGTCTATAGGGCGTTAGAAAATAAAGAGGGCGCAGCATACAGTGACTCTAAATATGCATTTCGTGTTGTGCACACATTTGGAAAGATATGGCAGGAAAGATATCCAGGAAAAACAACCATCACCTGTTCAAACTCCCTACAGCTCAACCCTGGCAACATCCTTGTAAGTCTTTTCTGAACCCTTTCAAGTTTCACAACATCCTTCCGATATGAAGTAGAATAGAGTTGCATGCAATATTCCAAAAGTGGCCTCACCACTGTCCTGTACAGCCGCAACATGACCTCCCAATTCCTGTACTCAATACTGTGACCAAGAAAGGAATGCATACCAAGCGCCTTCTTCGCTATCCTAACTACCTGTGACTCGACTGTCAAGGAACTCTGTATTTTATTTGAAAGATTGCATAGACAGGTAGAGTGGCCCGAGGTCATCTGGGTAATGCTAGTTCAGTCTAAGCTAGTAGGCAGAGCCAGTGACGTATTTGCAGCGCCGTCTGATGAATGGTCGAGAGATAATGCATATGTCAAACAAGCCTATATTAAGTGCTTATGGATTGCTTATGAAACGGAAGCCACTATAATTCCCTTTACTGTACCATCGCTATCTGTCAAAGCTCTTTCAGGTGTATATCCTCCTAATTCTTGAAACCTGCTCTCACCATTGCAACTCCCATTATTTCCTAACATTGCTGAGTCTCTAAAAGCTTCCCTATCAGTTTAATCTCCTCCACTGCATACAACACTCCTATCTTGTGTAATCTCTTCACATCCTTCAGTTCCTATATACCTATGTATTGGAGTGACTGCTTTGTGGCCATTGAATCCTCGTTTATATCTGCAAACGGCACTGCTCAATGTAGCACATCCTATGCTCATATGTGAATCTGGTCTCTCACAAGCCTCTCTACGACTGTCTCCTCCAGTCTCTACAAGCTTCCCTATCCATGTCGTATCTTGCAGCATGCACACCACTCACTCTCTTTGACATACCTTCCAGTGCATAAATTCATCTCTTCTTCTAACTGTATCCAGTCTACAACTTCATCCCTGTCCGTGCAACATCCTCCAGTCCATATACTCCTCTCTATTGCTGCAGCATTCTCCAGCTTATATCATCTTCCATGTGCTTGCAATATTCTCCAGTCCATATCACCCTCCCTTTCCCTATAATATTCTCCTGTCCATACCATCTTCCCTATCGCTGTTATATTCTCCAGATCCCACAACTGTTGTTAAATGTACGACATCCTGGAATCCTGTGAATGTTTCTACGCCCTGATCAACATAGTCCATGTAACGATCCACAACCCGACACACATCCCTATCTCTGGAATCTAATCAAAGACGCTTTATCTCTCTAACTTCCTCCAAACAATAAAATGTTTTCTCCTGCGGGCATTCTGTAGCAACTGTAACTATGTTTATCCCTGCAATATGGTAGCGCCCCCAAACATCTCTCCCAATCTGTGACCTCTAACCATCCCTCAAAGGCCGTCTCGGTGACATGCGCCATGCATTTGCAACAAGGCAGATGGAATGACAGCATTGACTGAAGGGAACAGATATGATCGAACTGTTATTGTGGAGGTGTGGCTGCAGAATCATCATGACAGCAATGTGATTATTGAGGGATTGTAGGTATTTAGGCAGGATCAGCAAAAAACCAAACAAGGTCCTGTTTTGTTGTGAAGAAAGGATGCAATCAGTGCATTAGTGAGACAGACAATTTAATCTGGGAATCAAAATATAGAGTCATTTTGAATGGACAGCTTCCAAATAGCAAGGGGGATCTGGAAGATCAAATCACAATCCATGCTCGTTGTTAAATTGGATACAATAATTTCTTGGTGATAGTAGACAGAGGCATGTGGAGTGGTGAATTTCTGATTGGACGTCTGTGGCCAATGCTGTTTCACAAGGATCAGTGCTGCGATGTCTGTGTGTAATTTATGTCTGTGATTCAGATGAAAAGGTCAGCAGTTTGAGTGGTAATTTTGCAGACGACATTTGGAAAGGCATGTAATGATTAGGGATAGTTAGGGGAATTGTGGATATTGAGGAAGAGTGTTAAATGTTGCAGCAGTATGTACATCAGCTGGAACGTTTGGGCAGAGATGTGGCAAATCGAATTTCATCGGGGCAGGTGTGAGGTGATGCATTTATGAAGACAAATGGAAGAGAGAAGTACACTAATTGACTTTTTGGAAACATTGATAAACAGATGACCTTGGATGCAAATCCGTAGCTCCCTGAAAATAACAGGATGTGGTGGTAAAGGGGGAGTATGGTATGCTTACCTTTATTGGGCACAGTATTGAGTAAAGATGTTTGCATGTCATGTTGTGACTGAATGAAACTTCATTCGACCATGTCTGGAATGTTGCGTGTCATTCTCATCGACACACCACAGGAAGGATGTGGAGGTTTTGGGGAGGGTGGAACAGAGGGTTGGCAGAATGTTGCCTGGATGAGAATGTGTTTACTGTAAGGAGGTTGGACGCACTTGGATTGTTTTGCGTGAGTATCAGAGACTGCGGGGTGACCTGGTACAGGTATACAGCATTAGGAGAGGCGTGAATAGTGTGGATCGTTGAAATCCTTCTTCCACTGTAGAAATATCAAATACTAGGGCGCCTCAGTTTAAGGTGAGCGGGAGAAGTTTTAAGTGAGATGAATGAGGCCAGTTGTCTTTACCGAGAGGGTAGAAGCTGCTCAGGAGGTGGGAGAGGTGGCAACGAGAGCAAAGGTTTGAAGTGGCATTTTGACAGAACCATGAACAGGCAGAGAATAGAGGGATATCACCCATGTGCAGGCAGATGGGATTAGTTTAGAATAGCATCATGATCAGCACAGCCATGGTGGGCAAAAGGGCCTATTACTATGCTGTACTGTTCTAGTTTCTAACTTCATGGCATGTACTCTGTCAAAGCTCCTGAGAATCCTGGATGTTTCATTCAATTTCTCACCCATTCTTCAAAGCCCCATTAGGTTCAAGGTCAATCTACTCCACCTCTTCTCATTGGAAAATCCCCCATCTCCAGGATCAGCCGAGTGAACCTTCCGTGGCCAGCCTCCAACACAAGAATGTCTTTCCTTCGGGCACGCATACTGTTCATTATAATCTAGGTGTGGTCTGACTTGTACCTTGCATCGTTTTACCAAGACCTCCCTATTTTTAGACTCCATTCCCTTAGTAATAAATAGCAACATTTGATTTGCCTCCTCAATGACCTGCTGATCCTGTAAGCTACCTGTTTCAGATTGATTCACAAGGATTCCCAAAACCCTTTGAGCAGTCAGTCAGAAACCAAACGGGGTTAGCCTGACAGTAAGTCGGGAACGTGTTGGAATGTGCTATAAAGAATATGACAATAAATGATAACTGGATGCTTAGAAACAATGGGAGATGTATGATTTTATAAAAGGGATTCTATATTTTGGTGTGACCTTAAATGGTAGAATAGATAAGGGTGGGGGAGGCTAGTTGCGGTAGAGCGATATTTGGAATTTCAGAAGCATTTTGACAAGTTTCAACCAGGGCTAAAAATTAGCTCGAGAGAGAATAGGGCCGCTGAAAGGTCAATGAGGCTGTCTGTGTGGAATCACTGCTGATGCGTGAGATACTGAACAAATATTTTGTGTTAGGATTTACTGTGGAGAAAGACATGGAAGCTTGGGAACTTGGGAAAATACATAGTGATGTCTTGAAAAGAATTCACCTTGGAGAACAGGAGGTGCTGGATGTCTTAAAATGCAAGAAGTTAGATAACACCTTGGGACATGATCAGACGTATCTCAGCGCCTTGTGAGAAGCGAGGGAGGAAATTGCAGGGCCCCTCCCAGAGATATTACGCTGAAAGACTGCAGCGATTGGGCTTGTATACCCTTGAGTTAAGAAGACTGAGAGGGGATCTGATTGAGACATATAAGATTATTAAAGGATTGGACACTCTGGAGGCAGGAAACATGTTTCCGCTGATGAGTGAGTGCTGAACCAGATGACACAGCTTAAAAATACGGGGTCGACCATTTACGACAGAGATGAGGAGAAACGTCTTCACCCAGACAGTGGTGAGTGTGTGGAATGCTCTGCCCCAGAGGGCAGTGGAGGCCCAGTCTCTGAATTCATTTAAGAAAGAGTTGGATAGAGCTCTCAAGGATAGTGGAATCAAGGGTTATGGAGATAAGGCAGGAACAGGATACTGATTAAGGATGATCAGCCATGATCATATTGAATGGTTGTGCAGACTCGAAGGGCAGAATGGCCTACTCGTGCACCTGTTGTCTATTGTCTATTTGTATCATCAACAGCCACTTAAGACCAATGTGACTGATGCAGGGTGGTAAGTTGTTGGAGGAGATTGTGAGAAACTATCATCATGCTTTTGGAAAGGTAAGGACAGGTTAACAATCATCAGCATGGCTTTGTGCATGGGAAATCATGCCTCAGAACTGAATGTGGAGGTAGACAAGTTACAGATCAAAGCAGAGCAGTAGACGATGTCCACCTGAACTTTATCAAGGCCTTTGACAAGTTTCTGCATGGCAGACTGGTTAGTAAGTTTAGATCACACACAACCAAGGAGCGCTCACTAACAAGATACAAACCAGGATTGACGGTACGAGATAGAGCATGTTCATAGAGGGTTTCTGCTCAAACTGCAGGCCTGTGACGAACGGTGTGCCATGGGGTTCGGTGCTGGGTCACTGTTGTGCATCATTTATATAAACAGTTTGGTAGCTAATACAGAAGTCATGTTGAGCAAGTTTGTGAGTGAGACTGAAATTGGTGATAATGTGGACAGTGAAGAGGGTTATCGAAGAGTACAATGGGATCAACAGTACTGCTGGACCACTGAGGTTAGGAATAACAGGTCGAGAAATGCAAGATGTTGTATTGTGGTAAAGTAGACCAGTCTGGACTTGTACAGTTAATGTTCGGGTCCTGGGTCGTGTTGTCAATGAGTGACCCAGGGACGCAGGTACACAGTTTTTTGAAAGTAGCATCATGGGTAGGCAGTCTGGTGAAGCAGGCGTTTGGGATGGTTACCCTTCTTTGGGCAGAGCATTGAGAGAAGGAGTTGGGATGTCATGGTGTATTAGTGAGGTCAATGTATAACCATGGTTGATTATCTGGTAAAAATCAACTTGTTCACGTATGTCCTTTAGAGAGGGACATCTAGCATTCTTGCCTGGTCTGGCTCATATGTGACTCCAGTCCCACAGCAATATGGCTGACTCTGAGCTGCCTCTGGGCAATTAGCAGTGGGGTAATGTATGCTGGTCCATCCGGTGACATCCTCAGGCCATGAATGAATCAATGAAAATACAGATATCCATCCTTACCTCTGCAAACAGATCTAGCTGCAGCAATTCGTACTGGCTTTGTAACATTGTTCAGGCCTTTGCCCCTCTCTGTAACACCCTCACCACCTCCAGCACCTTCAATTCACCCTGTTCTGATCATCTGAGTAAACGCTGATGTTTCCTCTTCCTACTGCACTCCTCCTGCTCGGAGACTCCCTAGCGATCTCTTTAACAAATGTGTCCACATTTCTAAACGTTGGCTTCTTCAGAATTGATAGTTTTTTTTTTCTCATTTCTTAATCCAATCCGTTAAGTCCTGGGCCAAGACCGTCTGAAGTGGGGGAGGAGCATTGGGAAGGTGTCTAGCACCTCGAGGCTTGCTGTGGTGAAAAATAGGAATCCAGGAGAAAACAGCACAAGGAGCGCGTGACCACAACAACGCCACACCCACCCCCTTCCCATGGCCACCTTCTGCCCCAAGTGTAACAGAGTCTGTGGAAGGCAACATCGGTCTGTACAGCCAACTCAGGACCCGCACCGCCCCAGCGTGGGAGAGAGTCAGCTTCGTCTGTGACCCACCGCCAAAGAGATGATGAGATAGGAAGGTTGCATCCCCTCACAATTATCCCAGTGCTTTTGTTACAAATTCAAACAATTCCCTGTTAATGCGGTGTCTAACACAGTGATATCACTCAGTATCTCTCCATGTGGTATCCCTCGCTGTGTCGGTCTATTTGCTGCCTCTGTCAGCATTTCTCCCTCTTCCAGATCGTTTGAGACCCTGAGTCAACAGAATTGTCCACTCCGGAGAGATGCAGCAGCAAGGGCAAGGGATGGAGACTGGGATTTTCGAGATCTCTGCTAGACTCTCTGCCACTCTGCATGACTTATCCTCATTGCATCAGTCTAATTTCCCATTCTGTCTATTTCTGTCTCAGACAGGTAATCAGGATGTCCCTAACTCCTGTCTCATCCATCACCTCATTGAAACTGGTTGGTCAGCCAGAGAGAGATGGAGAGGGAGATCTGGAGCCTTCAGTAAATCATACAGCCGGTAAGATCACTCACAGTAAACAGCACAGGGTGGAGGTAGTAGATTTCTATATTCAGACCTGGAAGACAGGACATAGATTCAGAGCTGGGCAAGGAACAGCAACATTCTAGGTTTCATTTCCACCATCTTGTGAGGGTCCTGCTTTCACCTCTTCTGTACTGGTCCTCAATGCGACAGCACAGGGGATCGCAGGCATCACTCCTGGCCCAGGCTGTGTTCGTGATCTCTGTAATATTCTCCAGTCCCGATAATCCTTCCTCTGTCTGGAATCTCCTCTAGTCCACACCATTCTCTCTGTCTCTCTCAGGTTCTCCAATGCCTAACACCCTAACTCCTAAACTTCTGCAGTAGATACTAAATACCTTCATCCTGGTAAACCCTGACTGTCCTGTCTATCCCTGTAAGATCTTCCCACCAATACCACCCTCCATGTCAATGTTTTTGTCTTTAACCTCTCCATCGGTCCCTACCTATGTAATCTTCTCCAGCTCCTAGAACCCTTCCTTAGCTGTGAAAAATTTGTAATCTCCTTATCCTTCTCCAATTCTTTGATCTTTATCTTGTTAAATTTCACTCTCATTCCCGACACCATACCCCTCGCGACCACAGGAACCTCTTTCAGTTTGTGCAACCCTCCCCATCTGTGTAACTGTCTTCATCCCAGCAACCTGGCATTCTCCATTGCCTTCCGATCTCTGTAAACATCTGAACCGAGAAGCCTTCTTATAACTGTAAATGTCTTCAGTAACTACAATCTTCCATATGTCTGTTAGTATTCACAATACACTTCTCCCGCACACACTCCCCGTCTGTGCCTCTCAGACTGCCTGCCTCTCCCTACGTCCATCCCTATCCTTATCTGCAGAATCTAATCCAGCTACCTTGTGTCTGTATTTCCTCCAATCCCCAAACCCCTTTTTCCCTCTGACATTCTTGACCAGATGTAGCTCTGTTTAACTCGAACATCCTCGAGTCCTGTAAGCCTCCCTATCTCTGTAACCTCTACCCATCTGTTCAACCCCCCACTACTGAGGAATGACTCCCTGTATTCGCCATAAGGAAGATGGAATGACAGTGAAAAGATATGATGGAACCGCCATTCCGGAGATTTAGCTTCAGAATCACCATCACTGGGAGGTGAATACTGAAGGGTTGTTGGGATAGAGTCAGAGAGATGTACAGCATGGAAACCGACCCTTTGGTCCAACTCATTCATGCTGAGCAGATATCCCAACCCAATCTAGTCCCAAGAGGCAGACTAGGCAAAAAGCCAACAACTTGTGAAGGAAGAATATTGTTAATGTATTAATGAGACAGTCATGTGGATCTGAATAGCAAAAGTAGAGCTGAGAATAAGCAAACAGCAGCAAGCGTTATCAGGAATTCTTTTGTAGGCACCAGACAGTGATGGGAATGTCAATATGGTTACAGTCAGGACACTGAATGTACTTATGGCAAGGGCAGTACAGTAACTGTGTGTGCCAGTGGTCTCCATGCTGACTGATACAGCACTGACTATCAGTGCTGTGATGGATAGAATCCTGGATTGTGTGTGAGATGGTTTTCTATAACATCATATCATATTTGTAGATCAAATGCTGTGTACTATTAAAGATCTAATAATCCAATTTTAAAGGAGGTTTGTGAGCAGAGACCCATAATATTCTGCAGGATAGATTGAGTTTGTGCTCAGACCATGTTATGTATGAGGGGAATGAGGCCATTTGGCCCATTGAGTATGCTCTGTCCTTCAATCAGATCATGGCTGATCTGATACTGTTCAACTCTACTTTCCTGCCTTTTCCACAAAACCCTTGTTTCGCTGATTCATTAAAATCCGCAGGAGGTTACAGAACAGTTGGAGAGATAGACAGAAATGGCAAATTGAGTTTAATCTGGACAAGTGTGAGATGATGTCAAATTCAATAAGAACATTAGCATACTGAGGGATATTGATATACAGAAGGATCTTGGTGCAAGTCAGTAACTCCCAGAAAATGGCAACATAAAGGTTTCAGATGGGATAGAAAGCAAATGGAGTACTAGCCTTCATCAGTCACAATGTTGGGTACAGTGGTTTGCATCTGATGCTGTGATTCTATAAAACATTTGTTTGGCCACATTTGGAGTACTGTGTGCAGGTCTCATCTCCACACAATAGGGAGGATGGGGAGGCTTTGGAAAGGGTGCAAAAGGGGTTTATCAGCACGTTGCCTGTATTAGGGCTTTTAAGGGCGTGTGAGGTGTTAGAGGAAATTAAACAAAGTTGGATTGTTCTTGTGGGAGTATCAGAGGCTGACAGGTGACCATGTACAGGAATATAACATTTGGAACAGGGATAAATAATGTAGATAGTCAGAATCTCTTTTCCAATGTGTATGTTTCAAATCTGGAGTGCATAGGTTTAAGGTGAGAAAGAGGAAGTTTAAACGAGATGTGTGAAGCAAGTTTTTTTTAACGTAGAGTGGATGTTACTGACTGAGGTCGTAGAAGCAGAAATGTGAGTAAAGTTTTGAAGTGGGATTTAGACAGAAACATGAACAGGCAGAGAACAGAGGGATATGGACCATGTGCAGTCAGATGGTATGAGTTACAATAGTATCTTGGACAGCATAGACGTGGTGGGCCGAAGGGCCTGTTGCTGTGCTCTACTGTTCTATTTTCTAACTTCCCAGCATCTGCCCAATCAGAGCCCCGCAGACTCTTGAATGTTTCATTTCATTTCTTTCTCATTATCTAAATTTCAATGGATTCAACCTCCATGTCCTCCACCTCTTCTCATTATAAAATCCCTGCATTCCCAGGATCAGCCGAGTGAACCTTCTCTGGACTGCCTGCAATGCGACAATATCTTTCCTGCGGGCACTCACGCTGCTCATAATATTCGAGGTGTGGTCTGAGTTGTATCTTGCATAGTATTAGCCAGACCTGCCTATTTTTAAACTCCATTCCCTCTGTAATAAATGCCAGTATTTGATTTGCCTTCTCTATGACCTGCTGACCCTGTGAGCTATCTTTTTCAGATTGATAAACAAGAACTCCCACAACCCTTTCTGCTGTCAGTCTGAAACCAAATAGTGTTAGCCTGACAGTACGTTGGGAACAGACTGAAATTGTTAGAAAGGGTATGTCAATATACAATAACTGACCACTTAGAAAGCCAGTTGATTAAAAGAGAATTTGTTTTTGAGCCTGTTGTATTTAATTTGTTGGTGTGAATATAAGTGACATAATTGTAAGGGCGTAGGAGGGTGTGGTGGTACGGGGGATATGGTGTATTTCAATTATCAGAAGCCTTTACGCAGGTTTCAATAAGGGCTAAAGAGTAACTTGGGAGAGAATAGGGCCCCTTAAAGATCAATAAGGTCAACCATGTGTGGCACCAGAGGAGATGGGTGAAATTGTGGACAAAATAATCTTATCAGTATTTACTGTGGCTAAAGACATGGAAGCTCGGGAACTTGGGGAAATAAATAATGATGTCTCGGAAAGAATCCGCACCAGTGAAGAGAAAGTGCTGAAATTTTAAAACAAATAAAGGTAGATCAATCCTCAGTAGTTCATTGGGTCGATCCTAGAATATTAATAGAAGCTAAGGAAGAGATTTCAGTGTCTCTAACAGAGATATTTATATTATCAACAGACACAGTGAGGTGATGGAAGACTGGAGGGCGGCTAATCCTGTTCCATCACTTAAGGGCTGCAGGGAAAAGCCAGGAAAGTACAGCCAAGTGAGCCCAGTGACGGGGAAGTTGTTGGAGGAGATTCTGAGAGAAAGGAGCTCCTTACATTAACAAAGACAAGTGCTGATTCGAGGTTTTTCACAAACCGGATTGACTGTTCGAGGAGGTGGCCAAAGATAGATGAAGGCAGAGCAGTCAAGGTTGTCCACGTGGACTTTAGCATCTAGTCAAGAGGAAGGAGGAAGCTTTCTTAAGGTCGAGGAAGCAAGGACCAGACAGGGCTCCAGAGAGTTGCATT
This sequence comes from Chiloscyllium punctatum, assembly GCF_047496795.1. Taxonomy (NCBI): domain Eukaryota; kingdom Metazoa; phylum Chordata; class Chondrichthyes; order Orectolobiformes; family Hemiscylliidae; genus Chiloscyllium; species Chiloscyllium punctatum. The sequence goes on from NC_092785.1 coordinate 48,369,679, forward strand.
GGGTGGCACGATGTCTCTGTGGTTAGCACTGCAACCTCATAGCACCACGGACTCCATTTCGATTCCAGCCTCAGGCGACTGTCTGTGGGGTTTTTGTACATTCATCCCGTGTCTGCGTGGTTTTCCTCCAGGTGCTCTGGTTTCCCCACCACAGCCCAAAAATGTGCAGATTAAGTGACTTAGCCATGCTAAATTAACCATAGTGTTCACGGATATGTAGGTGTGGCGCATTAGTCAGGGCAAATGGAGAGTAATAGGGTGGGGAATGGAGCTGGGTTGGATACTGTTTGGAAGGTTGGTATGGAGGTGTTGGGCCAAATGACCCATTTCCACACATTAGGGATTCTCTGAAGGTTCCAGGACGGAACCGTGGAATGGACTTAGGGCAACTAGAAGGGGATTTGAAAAAGCATTGTTGGGAAGGATTAAGGAAAACTGTAAGGAATTCTCCACTTATGGGAGGAACAAGATCATGGCCAGAATGAGGATAGGACCGGTCAGGGATAGTGGAAGGAACTTGTACCTGGAGTCACAGGAGGTAGACGAGGTCCTTAATGAATACTGTGTCTCAGTAATCACTGCTGAGCGGGACCTTGTCATTTGTCAGGACAGCGTGAAACAGGCTGATGTACGTGAGCAGGTGCGTGTTAATAAGGAGGATGTGCTGAGAATTTTGTAAAAGATAAGGATAGATAAGTTACTGAACCAGACTGGATGCGTCCAAAGTTACTATACGAAGCGAGGGAGAGGATTGCTGCGCACCTGGGTGATGACCTTTGCACTCTCACTGTCCACTGGAGTCGGACCAGATGTTTGGAGGCAGGAAAATATTATTCCCTTGTTCAGGAAAGGGAATAGGGATAATCCTGGGAATTGCACATCTGTCAGTCTTATGTCTGTGGTATGCAGATTATTGGAGAGGACTCTGAGAGACAGGATTTATTATTCATTGGAAAACCATAGTTTGATTAGAGATAGTCAGCATGGTTTTGTCAGGGGCAGGTCATAACTTACAAGTCTTATGGAATCTTTTGAGAATGTGACGAAACACCTTTATGGCTCATTCAGAAAGTATGGAGGCATGGGATACAGGGAAACCTGTCTGTCTGGATATGGGATTACTGGCCCACAAAAGACAGAGGGTGAGGATAGATAGAAACCATTTATCCTGGAGCTCAGTGACCAGTGGTTTCTGCAGGGAGTGGTTACAGGACCCTCTGCTCTTTGTGATTTTATGAATAAGTTGGATGTGTGAGTGGAAGAGTTGGTTAGTAAATTTCCCAATGACACAAAGGTTGGTGGAGTGGTTGATAGTGTGGGGGGCTGTTGTAGGTTGCAACGGGACATTGACAAGATGCTGAGAAGTAGCAGATGGAGTTCAATCTGGAAAAGTGTGAGGTCATTCATTTTAGAAGATTGAATTTGAATGCAGAATTCCTGGTTAATGGTAGGATCCTTGGCAGTGTGGAGGAACAGATCCACAGATCCCTCAAAGTTGTCACCCAAGCTGATCGGCTTGTTAAGAAGGAATATATTGTGTGGGATTTCATTAGTTTCGGGATTGAGTTTTAAAGCCGTGAGGTTATGTTGCAGCTCTATAGAGCCCTGGTTAGACCGCAGTTGGAATATTGTGTTCAGTTCTGGTCCCTTCATTACAGGAAGGATGTGAAAGCTTTAGAGAGGGTAAAGAGGAGATTTACCAGGATGCTACCTGGACTGGAGAACATGTCTTATGAAGAAAGGTTGAGGGAGCTAAGGCTTTTCTCATTGGAGTGAAGAAGGGTGAGGGGTGACATGGCAGAGGTGAACAAGACGATGAAAGTCAGAGATAGAGTGAATAGAGAGAGTTTTTTTTTTACCCTGACATAAATAGCTATTACAAGGGGTTATAATTTTCTGGTGATCAGCAGATGGTTAAGGGTAGATTTCAGAGGTAGGTTCGTTACATATAGAGTGGTGTATGTGGAATGCACTGCCAGCGGTGGCAGTAAAATTAGATGCATTAGGGACATTTAATATACTTCTGGATAGGCACATGGATGATAATAAAATGAAGGGTATGGAAGTTAGAGTCGTAGAGATGTACAGCATAGAAACATACACTTCAGTCCAACCCGTCCATGCCGACCAGATATCCCAACCCAATCTAGTCGTACCTTCCAGCACCTGGTCCATATCCCTCCAAACCCTTCATATTCATATACCCATCCAAATACCTCTTAAATGTTACAATTGTACCAGCCTCCAACACTTCTTCTGGCAGCTCATTCCATACACGTACCACCCTCTGTGTGAAAAAACTGCCCCTTAGGTCTCTTTTATATCTTTCCCCTCTTATCCTAAACCTATGGACTTCCCAACCCCAGGGAAAATACTTTGTCTATTTACCCTATCCATTACCTTCATAATTTTGTAAACCTCTATAAGGTCACCCCTCAGCCTCCGACACTCTAATGAAAAAAGCCCCAGCCAGTTCAGCCTCTCCCTTTAGCTCAAAGCCTCCAATCCTGGCAACATACTTGTAAATCTTTTCTGAACGTTTTCAAGTCTCCCAACATCTTTCCAATAGTAAGGAGACCAGAATTGCACGCAATATTACAACAGTGGCCTAACCAATGTGCTGTACAGTCGCAACATGACCTCCCAACTCCTGTACTCAATACTCTGACCAATAAAGGAAAGCATACCAACGCCTTCTTCACTATCCTATCTACCTGCGAATGCACTTTCAAGGAGCTATGAACATGATCCTCAAGGTCTCTTTGTTCAGCAACACTCCCTAGGACCTTACCATTAAGTGTGTAAGTCCTGTTAAGGTTTGCTTTCCCAAAATGCAGCACCTCGCATTTATCTGAATTAAACTTTATCTGCCACTTTTTTTTAATCTTATGGTCGGATAAAAGATTGGCATATCAACATGGCCGAAGGGTCTTGTTCTGTACTGTTCTGTGTTCTACGTGTCGTATGGTAAACTGGGTAATAAGCTCAGATCTGTGTAAAAGGTTATGACATTCAGGAGGATCTAGTCAACTGTACAGAAAATTGCGCTTGATGGTAGGAGACAGAGGGTGATGGGAGACATGTTGTTTTTCAGACTAGAGGCATGTGACCAGCGGTGGAGTGTGTCCCCTGTTGTTTGTCATTTGGAAAAATGGTTTGGATGGGAATATTGTTAAGTAAGTTTTTTGGGTGACACCGAAATTGGTGGTAAACTGGACAGTGATGAAGGTTATCTGTGATACAACAGGATGGACAGTACTGCTGAGATAGTGAGCTGGGATCTTTTTGTTCTGTGTTCTCCCTCCATCACTTTGCTAAGACTCACTACTCTGCAACTTTGTGCCGAAGGCATGGCTTGTGCACCGGTGTCTTCAGTCATTTTTAACTCCTACAATAGTTCCTCTCCCTGTAACTACCTCCCTTTCCGATAGTCCTCCACATATTTGAAATGTACTGCATTCCAGACTACCATCCCTATCGCTATAAATTGCTTCAGTGTCTACAACATGCTGTATTTCGGTACTGTAATCTTCTTTAACTGGATACAGAGTGATACAGCACGGAAACAGAACCTGTGGTACAACTCACCAATGCTCTCCATGTTTCATATACTGAATGAGTCTCATTTGCCTGCGTTTGGCCCTTCGCTCTTCAAACCTTCTCCTCTCCATGTACCTGTCCAAATGTGTTTTCCATGTTGTCATTGTTCTTGTTTCTCCCATGTTCCCCTGGCAGTCCGTTCTGTCTGTGCACCATGCTCTGTGGATAATGTTGCCCCTCAGCTCCCTCTTTAAAACTTTGATCTCTCACGTCCCGTTTGTACTCTCGAGTTTTGGACTCCCTTACCCTTGGCTATTCACCATTCTTATGCCCAATCCTTGTGGCACTCCACTGGTCACAGACCTCCAGTCTGATAAGCAAACCTCCACAACCACCCTCTTCCTTCTACCTTTGAGCCAGTTCTGTATCCAAATACCAATCCTCCCTGTATTTCGTGAGATCGAATCTTGCTAATCAGTCTCCCATGGGGAACCTTGTCGAATGCCTTACTGAAGTCCATATCGATCACATCTACCGCTCAGCCCTCTTCAATCCTCTTTGATACTTCTTCAAAAAACTCAGTCGAGTTTGTGAGACATGATCGCCCACGCACAAATCTCTATCACTACTCAGTCCTTCCTTTTCCAAATACATGTAAATCCTGTCCCTCAGAATTCCCTCCAACAACTTGCCCACAACCGACGTCAGGCTCACTGCTCTATGATTCTCTGGCTTGACCTTACCACTCTTCTTAAACAGTGACACCACGTTAGCCGACCTCCAGTCTTCCAGAATCTCACCTGTGACTATCAAGGATACAAATATCTGAACAAAAGGCCCAGTTATCACTTCTCCAGCTTCCCACAGAGATCGAGGGTACACCTGATCAGATACTGGGAATCTATCCATCTTTATGCATTTCAAGACATCCAGCCCTTGCTCCTCTGTAATATGGACATTTTGCAAGGTGTCATCATCTATTTCCCTACATTCTATATCTTCCATATCCTTTTTCACAGTAAAAGCTGATGCAAAATATTCGTTTAGTATCTCTGTCTTTTAAACGTTGTAATTGTAACCACGTCCACCCTTCCTCAGGAGGTTCATTCCACAATCGAAACACCCTCTGTGGAACAATTTGCCCCATGTCTTTTTTTTTGAACATCTCTCCCCTCTAACCTTAAAAATGTGGTCCCTCCTCTTGAGACTCCCCTATCCTACGGAAAAGGCAACTACCATTAAATCGGTCGATATCTCAATTTTTAAAATAAACTTTTATAACATCACATCTCAAACTCCAGGCTGCAGTGAAAAAAGACTCAGCCTATCCAGCCATTTATCAGAACTCAAGCCTTCCATATCCAACAATGTCCTGGTAAATCTCTGCTGAACACCATGCAGCTGAATAATATCCTCCCTATAACTGGGTGACGAGAACTCGACAGAGTAATGCAGAAGAGGCCTCATAAATGTCTGCACCATCTCAGCATGACATCACAAATCCTCCACTCAATGGACTGAGCAATAGTCAGGCATGCCATATCCTGCGGTTCCACACACCAAAGGTCTCATTGATTTTTAAGGGACACTATTTTGTCTCGAGTTACTCTTTTACTCTTAATCTATTTATACAATCACTTTTGGATTCTCCTTATCATTCTCTGCTGAGGCTATTTCATGTACCCTTTCTGCATTCCTGATTTCTACCCAAAGTGTATTCCTAAAGTCCCTGTGATCCTCAGGGATTCCCTTGATCCAGCTGGCTATACCTGACATCTGCCCCCTTTTCCTTGACCAGACCCTCAATAGACAGCCAATGTTTCCTAATGCTGTCAGCATTGGTCTGCACACAAACAGAAACACGCTGGTGGTGATCACTCAAATTATCTCAGTTTTAAAATATTCTCACTTGCCAGACTTCCCTTTCCCAGCAAATAGACGAGCCAATCACCTTTTGAGAGTTCCTGGCTAATATTATCAAGATTAGTCTGGCTCCATTTTATAACTTGAACCTGTGGACCAGCCCTGTCCTTTTCCATCGCTATTTTCAAAGTAATAGACTTGAGTCACTTTGGCAAAATGCTTTCCCACTCACACCTCAGTCCCTTTCCCTACCTTGTTTCCCAAGGGGAGGTTAGGTTTTGCCCCTTTCTCTTTTCAGGCCATTTACATATTGATTGGGAGTTTTCTGGAACGCAATTACCAAATTCCTCCCTTGCAAACACTGAACACTGGCTGTCCCAGTCTAGGTTTGGAAAGTTCAAAAACCGTACCATAACAGCCCTATTATTATGATTGATATCTGAGATCTCCTGATATGTTTGTTCCTCAATCTGCCACTGATTATTCGGGGTCAGTAGGACAATTGTGTCAGAGTGATAACACATTCTTATTTCTCAGTTCCACTAACATAGTGTCACTGAGTGATCCCACAGGAATATCCACAGGAACATGCAATGAAAACCCACAACCACGCGTAAATTCTCTTGCCTCCCCTTCGATGCGTCCTGTAGCATCTCCACCTTGAAACAATGAATTGCCACTCCTGTCCCTCCCTCAGCTGTGTTTCTGTAAAAACTATAAGATCCCAGTCCCATGTTCCAATCCATGTCCTGAGTTCATCTTCCTTTATGTCAGGCCCCTTGCATTGAAATAAATGCAGTTTAATCATCAGTTCCCCCTCCCCCATTTCCTGCTATGTTCTTGCCTCCCTTTTCTGCGGAAATTGCTGTCTTTAACTTGTGCACCAACCTCAATCTTCTTTATGGCCTTATGAATGTTTAAGGTCCAACACCCGGCCAGATTAGATTATAGCGTCTCAGGCAGCTCTAACAATTCGCCCCATCAGGATGTGGGTCCCCCTCCTGCTCCCAGTTCAGGTGCCTTCCCCACCCTGTCAACATGTGCTGACACCTTCAGACATCCAGGGACTTGCCCACCAAGGTCCCGTTTTTACTCAGTTCTCCAGGAGGATCTACCCTTCATGATGTATATCCTTCGCTTATGAGACTTCCCACAGTGCATTACCTCATAGTGATCAGAAGTAAACTCCATCTGCCATTACTCAGAATGTGTACAACTCTGAGCATGACTAACTTCATCCAGTCTCCCCAACTGTCCCTCCCTCTAATTGTCCAAATAATGCACAACCTCCTATTGCGTTAACCTCCTCCAGTCCCTCTCATGGACACCATCGATGTAAGCTTCTCCTGTTCCTGACTATATTTTCCTCCTGTTCCAATAAACCCTTGTGAACTTTGTGACCTTTTGCAATCTCTGCAGTGGTCTGTATTATCAGCCTCACTGTGCCTGGAACCTGGCTTCCATTCCAGCCTTGGCCCACTGTCTGTGTGGACTTTGCATGTTCTCCCCCCGACTGTGTGGGTTTCTTCCGGGTGCTCTGGTTTCCTTCCATAGTCCAACATTTGCACGATACGTGATTGGCCATCATAAATTGACTGTAGTATTCAGGCAAGTGTGGTTTAGGTGAGTTCACCATGAGGAATGCAGGGTCTATTGGACAGGGAGAGGGATGGGTCTGGTTAGGATGCTCTTTAGAGGGATTGGTGTGGAATATTGGGCCGAATGGCCTTTTTCCACACTGTGGAGATTCTATTCAGGTTACTGCCCAGTCCTGTCAACCATCCCTATCTCTTGAACCTTGCCTCATCCCCAATACTCTCATTGTATTTGTAATCTCCAACAGACTCTAAAACACTCCTTGGCAATGTAAGCTTCTCCAGTCCTTACCACGATCGATATGACTGTCACCTCTTCCTGCTTTTAGAACCCTCCCTGTAACTGTTGACATTCGTTGCATCACTCCCAATCACTGTTCCATCCTGAAACCCCCCAAAACATTTATATCTCTGTAAACTCATCTGGACTGTCTATACTTCCTTTTGACAATCCCGTTCTGAGACTTTCTATACATCAAAAAAGTCCTGAAGTGTAGGTAATCCTTATTATTGTAACCTCCCTTCAGCCTTACAGCACTGAGGATCTGTTGAAGCTCTGTTCAAACCGACAGCCATCTCTGTGTCTGTAATCTGCTCCACTCACCAGCATTCGTTCTCTCTGAGCTCTTCTGTAGCCCATTAAACACTCCCTAACACTGTCTGTGTCAGTGTAACCTTCTCCAAAAACACAACCTTCCCTCACTGTGTAAATCCCTACACCAGGCCCTATCCCTCTAAGCTCCGTCTAACAATACAACCCTCCATGTTTGTGTATTCACCTTCAGTCCCTACTCACCTCCCTATCTGTGTAACCTTCTCCATGCATTTTTGCTTCAGTCTCTTCAACTGTTCCTGTCAGTGTAATATCTTCTGGACCTGAAAACTCTCCCTCTCTTTAACATTCTCAGGCCACACAACCTTCACTATCCGTGACCTACTCCTGTTGGAGAACACTTCCTCTGTGAACTGCTCCAAATCTTCAACTCTCCATAAGCTCCTGTTGTCTTACAGCCCTCCCTGTCTACATAACCTCTTCCAGTCCCTAAAACGCCATCAGTCTGTGGAGACCCTACCACCATCCCTATCTGTGTTATCCTCTCAGGTCCCTGCAACACTCCTGATCTGTCGATCCCACTCCAATGCCTGTGCCTCATTCGGTCCTGTTCCGACAAGACTCATTCACTATGTAACATCCTCCCCTCACTATCACCCACACTGTCAATTTAAGCTCCTCCTGTATCTTCATCCACCTACCCATCTGTATAACCTTCTCCAGCTCTTCCCCTCCATCTGTGTAAACATCAGTCTCTACTCGAACCCTCCCTACCGCAGGAACTTCCTTCTGTTTGTGCTATGCTCCCTTATCTGTGAAACTGTCTCCAACCAAACTTGCTACCTCAATCTCTCAAAAAAGAAATCCAGATTCCACAGCCTCCATGTCTAAATAACCCCCAGAACCTAAGCTTTCCTATATCTATAAACATCTTCAGTCACACTCCTAATGTCCTCGTGTCCTGATATACCTCCCTACCTCTGTAACCCCCACCACCCTCCAGTGCCCTTCTGGGGAACATGGCAGAGGAGACAAGATTTGTAGAGTCTGGACCATATTACGGAGGCAGAATCCTGGGAATTACAGATTTGTTCTAATGTCTGTGGTGTGCAGATTATTGATGAGGACTCGAAAGACAGGAGTTATGACTACGTGGAAAACCGCAGTTGAATTAGAGATTGTCAGCATGTGTTTTTGAGGGGTGGGTCATGCCTCACAAACCTTATTGAATTATTTGAGGATATGACAGAATACTTAATGGCTCATTCAGAAAAGAAGGATGATTGGGATACTGGGACATCTGTCTGTCTGGATACAGGATTGGATGGCCTAGAGAAGTCAGAGGATGGCAGCAGATGGACAGTATTGAGCCTGGAGCTCAGTGACCAGTGGAGTTCTGTAACAATCGGCTCTGGGACTCTGCTCTTTGTGATTTTTGTAAATGACTTGGATGTGGATGTTGGAGAGTGGGATACTAAGTTTGCCAATAACATGAAGGTTGATGGAGTCGTGGGTAATGTGGAGGGCTGTTGTCGGTTGCAATGGGACATTCACAGGATGCAGAGCTGGGCTGGAAGTGGCAGATGGAGTCAAATCTGGAAAAGTGTGAAGTGATTCATTCTGGAAGGTCGAACTTGAATACAGAAGACAGGGTGAAAGGCAAAATACTTGGCTGTGTGGAGGAACAGAGAGATCATGGGGTCCATGCCCATAGATCCCTCAAAGTTGCCACGCACGTTGGTAGGGTTGTTAAAAAGGCATATGTTGTGTTGGCTTTCCTTAGCAAGGGGATTGATTTTAAGAGCCATGAGGTTTTACTGCATCTTTATATCATCCTAGTGAGACCACACTTGGAATATTGCGTTTAATTCTGGTCCCATTTTGACAGGAAGGATGTGCAAGTTTTAGAGAGCTTACACAGGAGATTTACTAGGGTGCTGCCTGGAATGGAGGGCAATACTTATGAAGAAAGGTTGAGGGAACTAATTTTTTTCTGATTGGAGTGAAGAAAGGGGTGGGTGACTTGGTAGAGGTGAACAAGGTGATGAGAGGCACAGAGAGAGTGAATAGTCTTTGACTTTTTCTCCAATGGCAGAAATGGCTCTGATAAGGCTGCATAATTTTAAGGTGATTGGAGGATGGATAAGAGGATAGAGAATGGTAGGTAGTTGGATGGACTGCCAATGGTGGTAGTAACATTAGATACATTCGGGACCTTTAATAGACTCTTGCATAGACACATGGATAATAGTAAAATGAAGGGTATGTAGGTTAGTTTGATCTTACAGACTGATAAAAATTTGGCATAGCATCATGGCCGAAGGGCCTTGGGCTGAACTGTTCTGTGTACTATGTTCTGTGTGGTAAACTGGGTAATCAGCTCAGATCAGTGTAAAAAGGATATGGCATTCTCGAGGAGCTCGTGAACTGGATACAAAATTGGCCTGATGGTAGGAGACAGAGGGTGATGGGAGACATGTTTTTCTGACTGGAGGCATATGACCAGCGATGTAGTGGGACCCCTGTTGTTTGTCATTTGGATAAATGGTTTGGATAGGAATATTGGTTTCCTGGGAAGTAACCTTCTTGGGTGACACTGACATTAGTAGTAAATTGGTTAGTGGAGAAGAATATATGATACAACAAGATTAACAGTACTGTTGGGATAGTGAGCTGAAGAATAGCAGATGGAGTTTAATTAGATAAGTGTGAAGTGTTCCATTTTGGTGAAACAAACCAGGGTGGGACTTGTACAGTTAATGTTCAGGCCCTGGGAAGTGTTGTCAGTCAGTGACCCAGGGACGCTGGCACACCGTTATTTGAGTGTGGTGTAACAGATAGACAGGCTGGTGAAGCAGGCTTTTGGGATGGTTACCTTCATTGGGGAGAGCATTAAGAGTAAGAGTTAGGATGTGATGTTGTATCTGTAAAAGGCATTGATTAGGCCACCATAAAAACATTGTTGATCAGTGGGAAGAACTCATCTAGTTCACTAACCTCCTTTAGGGAAGGACATTAAATATTCTAACCTGGTCTGGCCAACATTGGACTCCAGACCCACAGCAATATGATTGACTCTGAGCTACCCTCTGGGTAATTAGCAGTGGGGTCAAAGAATGTTTGACCAGGCAGTGACACCCACATCCCATGAATGAATAAATAAAAATGCATATGTCCCTCCCTATTTCTGCAAACCCCTCCAGTTGCAATGATCCGTACTGGCTTTGTTACACCGTTTAGACCCTGACCACTCCCTGTAACACTCTCACCACCTCCAGCACCTTCACCTCTCCCTGTTCCTATCGTGTTACTAAACCCTGACCGGGCTCCCCTTCCCACAGCCCTCCTCCTGCTCGCAGACCCTTTGCAAACCATTTAACATTTACTCCTAAAACACGCTCTCACTTCAGGATTTTAAGTACTTTATGGTGATCTTCTCAGCCTCCAAATCTAGTATGATCCCTTATGTCCTGAGTGCGGGACGAGTGGGGATTTCTTGCTGAGGTTTTTACTGTTGAAGTGGAATGTCCTTCTGTTGAGTATTTTACACTGTTCCTTCAAATATATTCTGCTGTCCAATTACAGACACAGGTTTCAGTCTGTTTTGCCCGTCTACCTTGGTCAGTTTTCCTCTCACAAACATGTAATTGGCTATTTTTTGTTTCTAGTTGTAGCTTGTCCTTTCTGTGATTCACTTTAAAACTTTATATTTCTTCAAACTGCCCTTTATCACAATTTCCCAGAGGATCTCCCCAGGTGACATTACTCATTCACTAAGTTCATTACACGGTCGCTCTGCGATAGTTATGTCCCTAGCCAGTTGCACAATGTGTTTTTCAAAGAAGCACTGAAAAAAAATTAACCGAACTCCTCTTCCAATATCAATGTTGACTGTGTAATTGTCCCAGATTATACAAATATTGAAGTTTTCCGAAATTAGCACAATGCCTTTGTTAAAAAATTCCAATGAGTTCCTGTATAATGCAGTGATGAGCAATGAAATGCTGTTCGGTGGCTAAAAGTATTCTGCTGCTTGTGTCGTTGGCAAGTAGTAGCCAGAATTTACATTCAGACTGACTCTACTTCATGATCTGCGGCCAAATGCTTCCTCTGTAATGCCTTTGGTATCCAATTTGTTAGCGTTACCCATTTTGCCCGAGTTTCTGCAAGTTTGTGAGCTATTGAATATTCCTGTTCACCTTTTATTCGTCCTGTCACCACGTATCTTGGAGTTTAAATCTCTTTCACCTCTGTGTCACAAATCCATCCACCTTATTGAAGAGACTTTATCCATTCCAAAAAATGCGTAATTTATTCTTTCCCACAATTTCCTGTCACAAATCGATCCGCTGATGTATAGTTTTAGTTAAACTCTGTCCCATCCTGTTCCGTTCTGCTTGTCTGCAGCCACATCGCCATGCTGTTCCTATGCTTCAACTTTTCTCTTTGGATTTGGAATGTTCCTTTCACCTGTCCCTGCATCCTCTCTGTCAGTTTAAAGTCCTGTCCATAAACCTACTGACATGATTGGCCAGAACACGAGCCGCAGCACAGTTTCAGTGCGTCCATCGGAATGGATTTTTTTAAATAGTCAAGTATGGGATATGGATGTATCTGGATAACCAGCCTTTCTTGCCCAGCCCTAGCTGCCGTTCAGCTGAGTAACTTGCTCGGGCATTTCAGAGGGTAATTGAGAGGCAAACGTTTGCTGTGGGGATGTCATGCAGACCACGTGAGGGTGTGCAGATGTCCCTCTTGAAAGGCGAAGTATTTGGATCTATTGTACATCAGTAATGGTATTCATAGATTGTCAATTACTATTTTTCAAATAATTTATTTAAGATCCCACCATTTTAGATGGTGGGGTTCAAACCTTCCTCCCCTGAACATTAGCTGAGAGTTTGGATACATGCTCCAGCAATAACACCACTAGGCCTTCACCTCGCCTGCTCACAGGCTATTCATCCCTGAACACTGATACCAGTGCATCATGGAGCTAAACCTACTTTTCCTTCATGATTGTTTGATCCTGATAACTTCCTGCACTCTGGTGAAAATACTCAGTTTCTCTCCATGTAGTATTCCTTATTGTGGGTGTCCAATTTCTGCCTCTGTCAGTGTCTCTCACTCTTACAGATCTACTCCAGATCCTGAACCAACAGAATTCTCCACTCCAGCGAGACCCAACAGCACAAGCCAGGAATGGAGACTGGGATTTTCCAGATCTCTGTGGGACTCACTGCCATTCTCTATGTGTCATCCTCACTGCATCAGTCTAATTTTCCATCCTGTCTATTTCTCTGTCTCCTGCAGGTATTCAGGAAAAAGAGACTTCCCAACTACTAGGTATTTCGTCCATCACCACATTGAAGATGGTTGGTCAGCCAGAGAGATATAGGGCAGGGAGATCTAGAACCTTCAAGAAATCCTGCAGTGAGGTAACATCACTCACAGTGAACAGAGCAGAGAGCAGTGAGAGGGCTCCAACCATTGGCTAACAAGACATGACTGAGATACAGTGCTGGAGGGTGAGCACAGTACAGACATACCCCAGGTTAATCACCACCCCCTACTGTAAGTTTTGTTGCATTGAGACAGCATCGGGAGTGTCACAGATATCTATCCAGGCTTGTGATGTCTTAGTGAACATCAGTATCACAGAGGGGAAAGCAGGCTTCCCATGAGTGTGTGGGAATGCTGTCTGGGATCTTTCTGTTCTATGTTCTCGCTCCAACACTGTACATTTACCATGTCTCGTGGACCAGTGTCTTCAATAATTTTTAACTCCTATAACATTTCCTGTTCCTGTAACCTCCTCCCTTCCTGATAGTCCCTCCAGAGATTTGAAATATACTGCATTCCATACCACCATATCCATGGCTGTAACTTGCTTCAGTGCCTACAACATGCCTTATCTCAGTAGTCTCCTCCTCCAATAACTGGAGAAAGAGCCATGCAGATTAGAAACAGTTCCTCCGATCCAACTAGTCCATGGTGACCACGGTTCCTGAGCGAGTCGCATTTGCCTGCGTTTGTTCCCTATCCCGTCAAACCTTCTCCTCTCCATTTACCTGCCCAAATGTCTTTTCCATGATGGAATTGTACTTTTCTCTACCACTTCAGCGCAGCTCATTCAATATGTGCACCATTCTCTGTGTGGAAATGTTCTCCTCTGGTCGTTTTTAAGTATTTCCTCTCCCATCTCATATTTCTGCCCTCTATTTATGGATTCGCCTACACTGGGGTAGAGACCTTCACTATTCACCCAACATATACCCCTCATGTTTTTATAAACCTTTATAAGGTCGCCCCTCAGTCACCTACACCTAATGGAAATACAAATATCTCTGCCATGGTCCCCACTGCGACTTTGCCTAAATGTTCTGTGATACACTTGTTCAGGACCTACCTTTCCTCCCTTTCTCTACCTTTGTGTTCTAAGACCTCCATCACTACCTCTTCTGTAATGGGGATGCTTTACAAGACATCTATGTTTCTTTCTTTTGTTTCCTAATCTTTGTCCACAGTACTTTCTGACATGAAATATTCATTTCAGGTCGCGGCCATCTCCTGTGGTTCCAGGCATAGATTGCCTCATTGATCTTTGAGGGGCCTTATTGTCTCTCTAGTAGCTTTTTTGTACTTGTATGCTGTAGAATGTTTTTGGATTATCCTTAACCTTATCTGCCAAATCTATCTAATTTCACCCATGTTGCTTTCCAGCTTATCCAGCCTCTGTGTTTCTGTCAAACCCTGCAGTATCAGGAACATCTTCATCAATCTTCGCTCCATTTGCAGTTTCAGAATATGCTTCCTAAATCAGGATGATCAGAATTCTATACAGTACTCCAACTGGAGACACAGCAATGTCTGATACAGCCGTATCATGATGGACCAACTCATGTACTCAATGCTCTGACCCATGAGGGCTAGTGTGTCTAATCTGCTTTCCCCTTCCTGTCCACCTGTGATGCCACTTCCAAGGAACAATGTAAATGCAGCCCTTGGTCTCTCTCCATTCGACAACACAGTCCAGAGCTCTGCTATTAATTGTATTCGTCGTCCCTGGTTTGTCTTAACAAAATCAAATACCTAAATTCAGCTCCATCTTTTATTTCTTAACCCACTGGCTCAATTGGTTAAGATCACCTTTGATAATTGTATTCACTGCCCAGTATAACTCTTATTTTACTATCCACAAACTTAGGAACAATAATTTATATATTCTTGTTTATGTCAATAATACACATGCCTGACCCCAGCACCAATGCTTATGGCACACCGCTGGTCAGAGCCCCTCAGTCTGCACAACAACCCTTGCCCACCATCCTCTGTCTCCTACTGTCAAGCCCATTTTGTGTTTGTCTTGTTCTCCCTGATCCCATGTGATCTAAGCTTACTAACCAGTGCACCACGCTAAACCCTGTCTAAGGCCTTGCTGAAGTCAGGATAGACCACGTCTACTGCTCTGCCTTCATCCATCTCCTTGGTCACCTCTTCAACAAACTCTATCAAGTTTGAGAGACACGACGTTGTATGCACAAAGCTATGCTGACTATCCCTAATCAAGCGTTGCCTTTCCAGATGCATGTAAGTCCTGTCCCGTGGAATTGCTTCCATCTACATTGGCACCACTGACATCAGGCGAATCGGTGTTTATGTCCCCAGCTTTCCGTCGCAGCCTTTCCTAAATACTGGCCCAACATTAGGCAATCTCCAGGCTCCGGGCTCACCACCCGTGGCTGTCAGTGATAGAACAATCATTGTAAGTTTCTTCCCTAACCTACCCCAATGACCTGGGATATACTTGATTACTTCCCAGGGAGTTGTCTAATTTTAATGTGTTTGAAAACCTTCAGCACCTCCTGTTCTCCAATGTGGACTCTTTTGAAAACATCACTGGTTATTTCCCTGCTTTCCAGTGTGTTTTCCACAGTAAGTTCTGTCGTGAAGTGTTTGTTTCGGATCGCACTCTTTTCCTGTGGGTTCACACACTGATGGCTTCATTAAAATTTAAGGGGTCACATTCTGTCCCGAGTTATTCTTCTGTTGCTAATATACTAGTAGAATATCTCTGAATTTTCCTGAACCTTCTCTGCCAAAGTTCTGTCAGTTCCCCTTTAGGCCCTCATGGTTTCCATCTTTCGAGTAATACTACACCCACTATGTTCTTCAAGGGATTGACTCAATCCAGCTGGCTGTATATGACATGTGTCCCCTTTTTGTCTTGACCAGCACCTCAATATCCCCAGTCATCCAATTTTTCCCACTTGTGTCAGCATGGTCCTTCACACTAACAGGCACATGCTGGCCCTGAAATCTTAATTTATCACTCTTTTGAGAGAATCCCACTTGCCCGACGTTCCTTTACTTGCAAACAGCCTCCACGAATCAACTTTTGGACAGTCTTGCCTAATACCTTCTGGACTGGCTCAAGGCCAGTTTTGATCTTTAGCTTTTGGACCAGGCCTGTCCTTTGCCATCGCTATTTTCAAACTAATAGAATTGTGGTGACTTTGCAAAAGTGCTCCCCCACAAACACTTCAGTCCCTTTCTCTACCTTGTTTCCCGAAGGGAGGTCAGGTTTTATCCCTTTCTCCAGTCGGGCCAGTTACATATTGATTGAGAGAGTTTTCTTGAACACACTGAACAAATTCCTCCCATCCAAGCTGTGAACACTCTGGCAGTCCAAGTCTAGGTTTAGAAAGTTAAAATCCCCGACCATTACATCCCTATCCTTCTTACAGATATCTGAGATCTCCGACATACTTGCTGCTCAATTTCCCGCTGACTACTGCGAGCCTGTAGTACAGTCATATCAAACTGATTATTCATTATTATTTCTCAGTTCCACTAATTTAGCTTCACTTGGCTATCCTCAGGAATATCCTCTCTCAGTGCTGCAGTGATGTTTTCACTGATCTACTCCCCCTACTCTCTTGTCTCCCCATCTATCCTTCCTGTTGAATCTGTCATCTGGAACAATGATCTGTGAGTCCTGTCCGTCCCTCAGCTGTGTTTCTGTAATTCCTGTGATTTCTTAGTCCCATGTTCCCATCTATGCCGTGCGTTCATCTGCCTTACCTGTCAGGCATTTTAGATCAAAATAAAGCTTATTTCATCAGTTCTCCCTCATTGCCTGCCGTGCTCTTACCTGGTTATCAATTGAAATTACTCTGCTGAAAATTTTGTCCCAGCCTCAACCTTCAGACAGAGCCTGAGACCACTGTGGACAACGGCCTCACATTTCACATCTTTTGCAAACCTCCTAATGAAAACTTCTGCTTTCGCATCTGAGTGATTAATGCCCCTCATATGTTCCTCCCCATCTCTGTGATATTCTTCAGTTACTGCATTTCTCATTCTTTCTCTCCAGAGCTTCCAATCCCCCTGATCGATATTGATCCCTTGCAGCATGTTTAACACCAGTAGCAGCCTCCAACTCCTCAATGCATCCTGTCACTATAACCTCCTCAAATACTACAGCTCACTGTCTTTGTAATATCTTCCATAATCTGCAATCCTGTTGATTTCTGTAACCTCCTCCAGAACAGCACTCCACATCTCTGTGTAACTGATGGGAATGCTGCAAACCTGCCTTCACAGTCCTCAGTAGCTCTCTGAGCTCCTACAGACCTACAACCCTCAGTATCTCTGGCTCCTCCAATCCCAACACTTCTCCCTGTATCCAGACCCTTCAACCTTCCCTTTCTCCCTCTCTCCTGCAGCTCCAACTGTTGTCTATGTCAGTGTAACTCCCAGCACCAACGATCATCCCGGGCTCTATAAACTCCTCCAGCTCCAATTATCACACCCACTGTCTACAATCAGTGCCTACAATCCTCCCTTTCTCCTAAAACTTCTGGAGCTCCAACTGCCACCAATATCTGTGCAATCTCCAGTCCCGACAACCCTCCCAGTCTCTGTATCTCCTGAAGCACCAATGGCCACACCTATCTGAGTAATCTCTAGTCCCTATATTCCTCACTATCGCTGTAATCCTTCAGGACTGATAACCCTGTAAATCTCCTTGACATCCTTCAGCCCGACAACCTATCTGATTTCTAACCATCAACAGTGATCTCAAACCACCCGAACTCTGTAACATCCTCCAGTCTCTACAACCCAGCTTTTCTCTGTTAGCTTCTCTGGTGTCTGTATTCCCCTTTATCTCCAGTTACAGATCCTTGCTCAGTGAAACAATGTCTCAGTACCGAATCTGTAAGAACACAAGAATCTTCAGTGTATCAATAAATTTGCCTCATTTTCTAAATTTTAACGACTGCAAGTTCAACCTTCTCCACCTCTTCTCATCAATATCCCTCCATTTTGAAGACCAGCCTGGTGAACCTTCTCTGGGCTGCCTCCAATGCAAGGACATTTTCCTCCAGATAGGGGACCAAACCTGTTCACAGTATTCTCAGTATGGGCAGACTGAAGTCCTCTATAGTTGTTACAAGCCTTCCCTATTTTTATTCTCCATTCCCTTTGAAATCAATGCCAGCATTCCATTTGCCTTCTCTATGTCCTGCTGTCCCTGTATGCCATCTTTCTCAGATTTATACACGATGATTCTCAAGTTACTCTGTGATGTAGCTTTCTGCAGTTGATCTGACACCAAGTGGTGCCAGCAATAATCAGAAACAGGAAGGTGCTGGAATGTATGGTAAACAATATGCCAGAAATGATAACTGCACACTTGGAAACCTACAGAAAAAGGGCAGTCCATCAGACCATCATGTATAGGAGCAGAATTAGGCCATTCGGTCCATCGGGTCTATTCCGCTGTTTGCTTATGACTGAATTGTTTTTCAACCCCAATCTCACACTTACTCCGGGTAACACTTGATCTTCTCACTCATCAAGAACCGAGCTATCTCTGAGTTAGATACACTGAATCACTTAGCATCCACAGCCCCATAATTCAGTGAGTTCCACTGATCCATCACCTGCTGGCTGAATAAATTCCTCCACATCTCTATTCAGAAGGGCCGTCCCTTCACTCTGAAGCTGTGCCCTTGTCCCCTAGTCTCTCTTGCTCGTGGAAACATCTTGCCCCCGTCCACTCCATCCAGGCCCCTCAGTATTCTGTATGTTTGAACAAGGTTCTACGCCGCCGCCGCCTAAACTTCATCAAGTGCAGACCTAGAGACTTCACCTGCTCCTCAGATGACACAAAATTCATCGCTGGGATCTTTCTTGGAAACCCATTTCTCATACCCCTTCACATTCTTTGTCCAGACTCTTAATGTATAATGTGTAGAGTGTCATCCCAAAACTTACCCCTGCGCAGCTCCCTTATCACCAGTTCCCATCGTGAAAAAGACCCCTTTCTTCACACTCTCTGCCTTGTGCCAATCAGACAAATCCTCTTTCCATGCTCAGCATGTTGTTCTGAAACGGAAATTTCATTTCACACCCACTACTGGATTTACTTTTCTGTCTGGCTGTAAACAGCTGAGTTTCACCATTACCTTCCCACCTGTAATTCCCTGTAGACGTTGGTGGGGAGCTGCCTTCCTGACCCATTGCAGTCCTTTGGGTGTAGGGACAGACACAGTGCTGGGAGGATGGAGCGTGGAAATGTTAGTGTTCCCATGCACCTGGAACTCCTGTCCTTCCAGGGAATAGTGGTTCCGGGTTGGTGAAGTGCTGTTGAATGGGCCTGCCTGAATGATCACAAGGCTACTTGTAGATCTTTTATTCCTTCATTCATTCATGAACATGTGCTTTGTTGGCTGAGCCAGCATTTATTGGTGATTTGGGGTTGTCCCTGAGAAAGTGGTAGTGAGCTGCCTTCCTGAGCCACTGCACCAGCAGTTGGAACAGTTGTTATCTGGGTCCCATCCAGCAGGCGCTACTCCTCATGTCTGCAACTGCATACAGACAATGCCACTCTGCCTTTCATATCCTACATACTCCCCGCCATATAAATCTGACAGTTCCTCATAATATCTCACCTACTCCATTCTCATCTGTGCTAGAGATCATTGAAATTCATTAATTCTTGTTTAAACTTCTGATCACATTAAATCTCTCCCTTTTAAAATGTGTAACCCCTTCAGCTTCTGGAACACTCCATATAACTGTAATCAATGATAGCACAGGTTCCCATCCTAAATCTCTGTAATTACGATGGTTGCGTGTGCCAAAATGGCACTTTTCATCCTCCTTATCCATCTCAGGACTTCCAGCCCCTATAATCCCATATTTGGAACGCTCCCATTCTCTGCACCACCTCATGTCCTGAGGGTCCTTGAACACCACCAGTGCTCCAAAAGTTTATATTCCCCCCAGTTACTGCAAATCTTCTAACTCTGTAACATCCAACAGTCTCGAATACCATACAACACCTGCTGGCTCTCAATTTGTATTTGTTGAAGTCTCCACATCTCTATAAACAGCACAGAAAAAGCTCTTTTGACTCTACATAGCTCCATCATGAACAAGCCACTATCTCTCTATTTCCTTCACCTTCTTCAGTGTCTACAACTCTTACTGCATCTTCCAATAACCTGCTTTCGAAACTGCAAGTCTGCCTAGCTCCCCAGATAAACTGTTCCATCCCATACAGCTCGCTCAGTCACTGTAACACCCTCTGCTCTGTCTACCCTCCTCTTTCCCACTGTCGTCCAAGCACAGCAGCGATTCTGTAAGGCAGCAGTGTGGAATGGGATGTTATAAATATTAGCTGAGGCTTGAGGCCTACCATTACCTGGGAGTCACAAAGGGAGGGAACCTGAGAGAGAGCAGCACAGATGGAGAGAATATTAATCAGTAGCAAAGATCGAGGCCGACGAGGACTTGGAGTTGGAGAAGCAGCAGAGCAGGAGGCTCGAAATCAGCACGGAGTCACAGAGGGAGTGACCATGTGACGGAGCAACTTGGAGCAGGAGCATGAGGCTAACATAACTGGGAGTTGCAGAGGCAGCAAAGTGGGAGGATATAAATCAGCACTGAGGATCGAGGCCTAATCATCCCTGGGAGTCACAGAGACGGTGACCCTGTGAGGGAGCGGAGTGGAGTGGGAGCTGGAGGATTACACGTACCTCGGAGTCACAGAGATACCTTTCTGCTACTGGGACCTGCCTGCACTGAGTTTTGAAGAAGTACAAGAGCCTTCACAGAAAAGGCTGTAAATTCATTGGCAGATAATACACCGTTATTAGCGACTGTCATTAAATTGATAGAAGTTAGCGAATTTATTTTATCAGCTTCTGAAATAAGGGTTGAACTCCGAAATAAGAGGGAGACGTGAAATTCTCAGCCAATATATACATTACCCTCAGTAAGCCACAGTTGAATAAGGGAGTTAAACCTATTGTTTTTTTTTTTCGCTGATGTTAACTTAATTCTAAGTAATTAATTAGGTTGCATTTTAAGACATGACAAGACATGTTTGTCAGATGGAAAATATGTTCTGTTACGTTGGGAAATAATAGCCCCTGCTCGTGTCCTAGATGAACACTGGATCTTGGAGCTCAGATCGTGACTAGAGACACTGTGGGACATCTGTGATGCTGAGATTTAGGTGGATAGCACACACGCAGAGTAGATCACCCTGCAGACATGACAGCCGAGAAGAAGAAAAGGAAGAGGGGACGAGACAATCGAAGAGAAACATTCAGGGAATGGAAGAATATCCTGATATCTCCCTCCAAATTCAGTTTCCTGGTTTGGAAGTTTATGAAGGTGCGGGCTGTTCAGGGAAGGGCAGTCGGAGCCATGTCTGCGGCACCACAAGCAGCCTGACTGTACAGGAGGGGAGGGAAAAGGAAGGAGGATCAATAGGCACAGGGAAGTCAGGAAATTGAAGAAGGTGTCAGTGTTTCTGTAATTCCAGGATAGTGGGGTTAAGAATATTGCAGGACATCCGTCTGGGGACAATGAGCAGTCAAAGGTCATGTCCATGTTAGTAGGAATGACCTGGGTAGGAAGGGTGAAATGGTCTGGGAATCAGAATTTAGGGAGCTAGGTGCATGGATAACTCAAATGTAGCTATCCGTTGGTAACTGCCAGTGCCGTGTCCAAGTGAGAACAGAACTCGGGGTTTTAGGTAAATGAGAGTGTGACTGGAACGATGGTGCTGAAGGAAGGGCTTCACATTCCTGAGTCATTGGGACTGGTTCTGGGGAAGGCAGCAACTGTACAAACTGGATGGGCTAACGTGACAGAGCTGGGACTGAATTTCTTACGGGGTGTTTGGAAGGGATTGAAAATAACTTGGTGTGTGCTTAGGATACAAAAAGGAATAGTCGAGGAGACTACCAAGATTGTCAAAATAATGGGAGATACAGTTGGCACTAATTTACAACAAGAAGTTTAACAGTGGAATTTGGAGTAAGAAAGAAAGCTTTAATCTGAGGTAGTCTGCACGGACATGAATTATCAGAGTTTGGGGAGTTACAAATGCAGGTTGGTGTGTGGAAATCTGATGGACTAATCATTGAGAGCAGGCTCAAG
The DNA here is from genome assembly GCF_047496795.1 of Chiloscyllium punctatum. Taxonomy (NCBI): domain Eukaryota; kingdom Metazoa; phylum Chordata; class Chondrichthyes; order Orectolobiformes; family Hemiscylliidae; genus Chiloscyllium; species Chiloscyllium punctatum. The sequence continues at coordinate 48,391,693 of NC_092785.1, forward strand.
AATGGCAGGAATGGGTGTTAATATGGCTGGGTATAAAGGATTCCAAAATAATGGAAGGGAAGGGAAAGGATGAAGGGTTGAAGTATTGGTTTAGATTAGCGTTAGTGAAGGATTCCAAGAGAAAGAGGATCCGTCATGGGACATAATGAATTTGGCTGGAGCTACAGAACAAAGAGTGTACAATTAAACTATGAGGTACCAGCAACCATTGGAAAGGTTGGAAAGAATAAATATGCAGGGTCATTTGAGAGCGATGACAATACTACAGATTAGTTACACTGAGAAACTGAATTTATCCAGATATTGACTCAGTTACTGTTGGTGCAGATTCATGAGGGGCCAACGCCCCTGGATTACATGAAGGAGAGCTCACTTCAGCAGTATGTGCCCAGCCCAAGAGAACATGTACAGTTGGACCTGGTCCTTGGGAAAGAGGTGGGGCAAGTGGATTCAGTGTCAGTAGGGGAACATTTTGGGGGGCAGCGATCATTTCATTGTAAAGTTCAGGATGATGGTACATAAATGAGGAAAACCTTTGATTATCCAGTTCTCAGTTGTGATCACACTGCAACCCCATCTCATAATCCCATGTCGATCTAACCTGGTTCACTCTATTTAAAGCTACAATTTCACTGGCCTTATTGAAAAGTTCCCAACATCATTCTTGCTCCATTGAAGGTTGCTCTGTCAACTAATGTTTTTCATTCTCAATTATTGCATATAATTATTCTCAATTGGGAATGTTGGGAACTTTTCAATAAGGCCAGTGAAATTGTACCTTTAAATAGAGTGAACCAGGTGAGGTCGACATGGGATTATGAGATGGGGTTGCAGTGTGATCACAACTGAGAATTGGATAATCAAAGGTTTTCCTCATTTATGCAGGAAGGACAAAAAGGCCAACACAGTGAAGTAGCATTGTGTATAAAGGATGGGATCAGTATTATCGTGATGCTAATTAATTTAAACATTGCTCCTCCCTGCCCTCACCCCTCATCCCTACGTAATGATCCTAACAGATATTGGTAACTTTTGAAAACTTAAGAAAATAGCACAGTCTAGAGGAGATCACACTGTCCACTGTCTGCATTGGTCAAGATGTGACATTGTTTTTTAAATCCCTAGTTCTCTCTCCCCGGATAGTGGAGGACATCAAGTACAGATCCAGGCACATTATGAAAATGGTTTGAGAGTTTCTGCCTCTACTTTGCTTCTATGTGTGACACCCAGGACCCGACCATACTCTGGGTGAAATAACAACTTTCCTCACCACTTCGCAAATATTTCAACAAATTACATTAAATATTCACCGCTCATAACTGAGCTCTTCAACAGGAACAAGGTGTTCTCTCCCTTTCTACCCAGGCTCCTGACAATATGTGCACCCCAGTCAAATCTCCTGTCGGCATCCGCCGTTCCAAGTTTTCCTCATAACTGCACTTCTACTGTCACAGGGTGGAGAATCTCCTCTGTACTCTCTCCAGTCCAATTCCATCCTTCCATGTGATGGGGTGACCAGAACTGTACACTGTCCCCAAGCTGTGACTGAGTTTATTATTTATACAGTTCCTGCAGAAGCTTCCTGCTCTGAAGTTCCGTATTTTGTCTGATAGAGGAAATAATGCCATTTGCTATATTAATAAGATTATTAATGTTTCCAGCTTCCTTCTGCCCAGACTGACTATAGTCTCATTTATTGTGCATTCTTCTCTATTTTTGATCCTCCCAAATGCTTTGCCTTGCACTTCTCTGGGTCGTTTGCTCCATTCACCTGGATCCTATAGTTGCTGTTTTTAAGCAGCCTGCTATGGGATCTCTCGTCAAATCCAAGTAAGTCACATGCAATTACAGGTTAGTGCCTCAAACCGACACAGTCAGATTAATTACACACGATCTTCCTTGCACAAATCCAGACCGATTGTCCTGGAGTCCTTGGGACTTCCACAGTGACCGTTTATCCACTGTCTCAGAATTCCAGCCATGACCTATTCAGTCAGTCCCTTGCTCCACATTAAACAAAGCTGCAGTGTTAGCCATTTTCCTATCCTCCGGCATCATCCCTGCATCCAGTGAGGATTGGATAACGTGGGTAACTATAAGGCTGGGTATTTTCCCCAGCTCCTTTTAACAGTCTGGAACATTGTATTATCCATTTCTTTTAAGGATTTGTATCTCCTGTAAAATTCTCTGCTCCAAATTTGTTGCACCCAATATTTCACACTGCATCCCTATTTTAGTTCAGACAGACAGAGGCCTAAGCCATCTAATGATTTGGTCAAGTCTCATTTTAATCGAGTTTCATGGAGGGTTTCTCTCCACAAGGTGAAGTGCATTTTCTCATGATACCAACTCCAATCGGCCTCATTAACTACCTTCCCTGCCCACGTGGTCTTCCTCTCATCTGACACTAAGTGGATTTTTTTTCCCTTCATCATAACAACTGCCCACTGCCTGGATATCCCAGAATGCACCGGCCTCCCTGTTACAAGGGCCATCTTTAAAACGTAAATTGTACTCTTGGATTGTTAATCCGAAACTGGCCTGGACATGGCAGAGGGGGTAAAACTGGGGCTTCACTTTGAGACCAAGCCGCTGAGATTCTGGTGGATGGCATGGTGCACGAAAGGGACAATATCTTCCTCCAGGACTGGCAGGGGAGGCCATGACACTACATCCTGCCAGCTTGGTTGGAGGTTGATCCCTGTGTCAGTGAGATGCCAGCCTTCTTGGTGAATGCTAAGTAGTGTCGGAAGGAGGTCAGTGACCTTCTCCACGACACCATGGTATGTACCACCATCTGCATTTTATGACCGCGCCCTCACTGTCTCTCTGTTACTACATCAACCCCTCACAAAGGCTCATGTTCTTCCACTGTCACTGAATGCAGCACCTTCTCTCGATCTGTACCAGCTGTTACAAACAAATCCACCTCCCTTAATACTGCTTGGTAATTGTCACATTTTGGAAGGAACCACCCCGCACGAGAGCAGAAAGAGCCAAGAGGGATAGGGGGCTCCCAACATTCAGCTCCTCACCCCATCACAGGGGAAGGATCCTGACCCTAACAACCATGAGCGGCTGACTGACCATGTCCAAGCTGTCAGACTAGGATCTGAGACTCACTGTGCTGGGCACTTTGACTGACTGTGGATAATGATATTAAGCTTCCTGGTTTGTGTCTGTGCTAAACACCAAGACAATACAGCAGACGGATGAGTCTGGTAGCTCTGGCTGAGGGGAAGCACTGCTGAGTGCAGGGTAAGGCAAGGCAATAATTCTGTAAGTATTGAAGTCAGTTCAAAGTGAGTGTGTACAAACACCGAATGAGCAGCTCAGAGGGACAGTCCATGAGCTGGATGTGTGCCCCTGAGCACAGTGTCCTTGCAGCAGCATTGCAATGAGAGTTGTCAGTGCAAACCTGAGCTGCAGCATTGAAATACAGAAGCGTACTGTCATTGTGTCGGATATGTGCTGGGATGGCATGGTGAGGCTAGCATGTGTCAGATGACAGCATTGGTGGGTGTGGAGTACATGCAGCTTCTGTCTATGCAGTGTTCCCCGAGATGTTGGTGTCCAAGGTAGAAGGCCGTCGGAGCGAGGGGCGAGATGAAGTCACCAGGTTACCAGCTCGGACTTTCACATCCAATTCTCCATGTTGAGATTCCCTGCTGTGGGTGGGAGGGTAAGTTGTTGAGAGATCCACTGTATGTGGCTGTTGATCATCAGTCATCAGTCAGTCAACATCTTGCCGCTCCTGCGCTCAAATCTTGTTTTAAAGAACAGTCCAGTACAGGAACAGGCCCTTCATCCCAGCAAGCCCGCACTGACACATGATGCCAGTCTAAAGTTCAAGTAAAAGTTTTTTTTCTGCGATACCTTCTATGTCATTCTATTCCCTACTTACTAATACTTGTGCCAAGATGCCTCTTAAACCTTGCTATATTGGCTTTTTCCCCTCTATCAGTGCATTCCAGGCACTTTCACGTTCTGTCTGGAACAGCAAAAAAGCCTTCCCTATCACATGTCCTGAACTTTCTCCCTTTTACCTAAAACCTAACTGTCCTTCTATCTATGCCTCTGATGATTGTGTAAATATCTATCAGGTAGCCCCATAGCCAATGATGCCCAGGTGCAAACAAACCACGTTTGTTCAATATCTCCTTCTGGCTAATACCCTCCAAACCAGACAACATGCTGGTAAAACGTTTCCATACCCTCTCCAACACTTCCACATCGTTCTGATGGTGTGGCAACCAGTACTGTACACAACATCCGAAATGTGCGTGAACTAAGTTTCCCTACAGCTGCAATGTGACCTGCTAATTTTCATACTGCATGCTCCGATGCATGGCTGCAAGTTTGCCATCAGTCTTCTTGATCACCCTATCCACCCGTGTTGTCACTTTCAGAGAACTGAAGAGCTGTACACCTAGATACCTTCGGATGTTGATGAGGCCAGTAATTTTTCCATCAACTTTATACTTCTCTGCTGCAATAGACCTTCTAAAACACATCACGTCGCAACTGCCCAGATAGTTACATCTGTGTTTTCTCTGTCCAAGTCTGCAGCTGACCTAAATCCTGCTGTATTCTCTGGCAATCATCCTCATAATTTGCAACTCCACCAATATATTTACAGATCTCCAGTTACAAAAGCACTGTTCCACCACGAGTCTGTCTTCTATGATCAGGCAGTTCTCGATCCATCTTACTAACTGACCGCTGATCCCTTCTTCACCTTCACCTTCTGTATGAGCCTTCCATAAGGAACCATATCAAAGGCTTTGCTAAGGTCCAAACGGCCAGCATCGAGCCCCATGTCCTCATCAATCAATTTTGTCACTTGCTCAAAATAATCAATCAAGTTTGTGAGACAGGATTTTCCCCACACAACTGTGTTGCCTGTTGCTAGAAAGTCTGTACTAGAGTACTGTTGGAGTTGCAGTCATTCAGACAAGTGATTATTCCATCATATTCCTGACTTGAACCTTGGAGGTTACATTAGATTCCCTACAGTGTGGAAACATGCCCTTCAGTCCAACCAATCCACACCAATCCTCAGAAGGTCAACCCAACCAGATCCATTCGCCTGCCCTACATTTAACCCTGACTAATGCACCTAACACTGTGGGCAATTTAGCATGGCCAATTCACCTGACCTGCGCATCTTTGGACTGTGGGAGAAAACCGGAGCACCCGGAGGAAACGCAAGCAGACACGGGGGGGAAGGTGCAAACTCCAAACAGACACCCAAGGCCAGAATTGTACCTAGGGTCGTATGCTGTGAGGCAGCAATGCGAAGCACTGAGCTCTTGATGGTTACTGAACAGTGGGAGGTATGTCGTACCATGATGGTTACTATACAGTGGAAGGTATGTTGGGCCGTGATGGTTACTATACAGTGGGAGCCAGGTCGGGTCATGATGGTAACTGTACAGTGGAAGGTATGTCGGGCCGTGATGGTTACTGTACAGTGGGAGGTATGTTGGGCCGTGATGGTTACTGTACAGTGGGAGGTATGTCGGGCTGTGATGGCTACTGTACAGTGGGAGGTATGTCAGGCTGTGAGGGTTACTGTACAGTGGGAGGTATGTCGGGCCATGATGGTAACTGTACAGTGGGAGGTATGTTGGGCTGTGATAGTTACTGTACAGTGGGAGGTATGTCAGGCTGTGATGGTTACTGTACAGTGCGAGGTATGTCAGGCTGTGATGGCTACTGTACAGCTACTAATCAGGCAAACGATACCTTCTTCCAAATCATTGATATGTATCAGAAACAATAGTGGTCCAAGCACGGATCGCTGTTGCACACCACTGGTCATAGGTCTCCATGTTGAGAAATCCCCTTCCACTATTACTCTGTGTCTCCTGTTGCCCAGCCAGTTCTCTATCCATCTGCATAAAACACCCTGAAACCCATGCAACATCACCTTCTCCATCAGCCGACCATGGGGAACCTAATAAAACACCTTACTCAAGTCCCTCAATATCTTTTCCAGCAGCTTCCCTACCAATGATATCAGGCCTGCCGGTCTACAATTACCTGGATTATCCCTGCTATCCTTGTTAAACAAGGGGACAATATTAGAAATTCGCCAGTCCTTCGGGACCTCACCCATGTTCAATCATCCTGCAAAAATATATGTTAAAGCCCCAGTTATTTCTACACTCACACCCTTCAGTAACCTGTGGTCGATCCCATCCGGACTTGGGGGCTTGTCTGCCTTAATACGTTTTTAGAGTATCCAAAACTTCCCCCCTCTTTATGTCGATTTGACCCAGAGTACTCAGAGATCTATCTCTAACCCCAGCATCCGTCATGTCCCTCTCCTTGGTGAATACAGATGCAAAGTACTCACTAAGAATCTCACCCATTTTCTCTGACTCCATGCATAACTTTCTTCCTTTGTCCTTGTGTGGGCCACACATTTCTTTAGTTACCTTCTTGCTCCTTATATATGAAAATAACTCTTTTGGGATTTTCCTCAACCCTGCCTGCTAACGATATCTCATGATCACTTTTAGCCCTCTTAAGTCCACGATTGTGAAAAGAAAATAAACATTTTTTCGTGCGAGTGGGTATTCATATCTTTTCAAAGTGTTTTGTGCCAAAAAATATTTGAAGTCCGTTTCAGTACAAATGAAAAGCAAGAGAAGAAACCTCTTGGGAAGAGGAATTTTCAGCCACTATTCCCCCCAAAGTACTTCTGAGGTAATAAAGAATGAGGGTTTGCAACAAGGGCACAACAGTAACTATGGGTGGTTTGAACATGCAAATTGGCTCAATTAATCAACTTGACAGTGATGTCCTTGAATAAAGATTCATAGAGTGTATGAGAGATTATTTCTGAGTGCAGGACGTCATGGAACCAACCAGATAATGGGACGGCATGGTGGCTCAGTTGTTAACACAGCACCAGGGTCCAGGTTGGATTCCAGACTCGGGGGACTGTCTGCGTGTAGCTTGCACATGCTCCCCCCTGTTTGTGTGGATTTCCTCTCACAGTCCAAAGATGTGCAGGTCATGTGAATTGGCCATGCTAAATTGCCCATAGTGTTAGGTACATTACTCAGAGGGAAATGGGAATGGGCAGGTTACTGTTCGGAGGGTCAGTGTGGACATGTTGGGACGAAGGTCCTGTTTCCATACTGTAGGGAATCTAATCTAATTTAGATGTGATATTATGTAACAAGAAAGGATTGGTTGACTCTCAGGCTATGTCCTTGAATCCTTTCTCTCCTAACAGTGGAGCATTTTCCCAACATCTACTCTGATCAGGCAACCAGTGTTCTGTATGCTTCTATTAGAGCCCACTTCATCCTTATAAACTCCAGCGAGTATAGACCCAGACACCTCATATGTTGAGCTTTTCATTCCTAGGACCATTCTTATGAAGTTCCTCTGAACACGCTCAGCGGTGGTACATCCTTCCTGAGTTATGGGGCCCCAAACGGTACACAATACTTCAACGTGGTCTGACCAGAGCCTTTCAGAGAAGTGGAAATCCATCCATTCAAGTCATCGCAAAAGAAATATCATCACTGTATTTGCCTTTCTGACCAGACGGGCCACCTGAAATAATAATCATACAATGGACAATAGTAAATTGTTACAAAAATGAACAAAGATTGAATCATGCTGGGAAGTTGAACCCAGCCTTGACTAAACTCTCTGTGCTCATCCACATGCTGCGGAATGCAGACAGGCTGCAACTACCCAGAGATAGTTTGCAAACAAGCCTGACAGCTACAGACCCTGTAATACACACCTGAAGTTGGACCTGAATGGGACAATGGAATGTCACCCTTGGGCCATCAATGTGACAACCCCAGGTTGGATCTGATTGATCAGGGTAAATGAACCTGATCATTCCATTGGCAGATCCTCCATACCCTCCCAAAAGGCGTGAATACTTGGGAGGATAAGAATCACCATAAAATCGCTCGGAGAGTGGTAACTCGAGAATAACCACTGAAAGAGAAGACACCTACAAGACCATCAGAAGAACAAGAGGACTTCATGAGGTGGAATCCAGTCAACTTCTGGTGGGGTGGTATGTGATCATCCAAAGTTAAGTTAAACCATAAGATAGATTATAGTGTTTTTCATTACGTTATAATATGTTTTATTGTTCTCATATTAATTGTGTTCAATAAACAAATATCATTGTTTATAAGAGTTGACTCAGTTCTTTTGCTGAATATAAGATTTCAAACACACTGTGCAGCAGATACAGAACCTTCCTAACTACTGACACAACCTTCTCATTTACCTTGAGACAATCCTGATTGGAACTCACAACACTCTACACTTCAGACTTTTGAATTTTCTCCCCAGTTATAAAATAGTCCATGCCTCTCTTTCTATCTCCTGAAGTGCATCACCTCGCACTTGCCCGAGTTATACTCCATCTGCCTCTTCTTTGCCCACTCTCCTACCCTGTCTGAATCCTTCTGCAGCCTCCCTGCCATCTCAATGATACCTGTCCCTATGTCTACTTTTGAGTCATCCAAACACCTCACTCGAATGCCCACAGTTCCGTCATCTAGATTGTTAATGTAAAAAGTAAAAAGTTGTGGTTGCCTTGCGGAACACCAGTTGTCATTGGCTGCTAACTTGAGAAGGACCCTTTTATTCCCACTCTCTACCTTCTGCAAGAGAGTCAAGTTTCTGTACACACTAGTACCTTGGCGATGACACCACGGGCCCTTATCTTACTCAGCAGCATCCTGTCAACATCCTTCTTGAAGTCCAGATACATAGTATCCATTAGGTCTCCTTGGTCTAACCTGATTTTTATCTCCTCAAAGTATTCTAACAGATTCATTAGCATGACCTCCCCTTGATGAAACCATACTGACTTCGCCCTACTTCATCATGCACCGGCAATTATTCAGAAATCTCATCCTTCGCAATGGATTCCAGGAACGTACCCATGACCGAGATAGGCTAATTTGTTTGTAATTTTCTGTCTTTTGCCTTATTCCCCTTTTGAACAGGGTGTCAGCGAGATTCAAGATGGCGGCGACCCAGTCGGTTTGAGTCTGAAGAGTTCTGCACAAGACTCAGGCAAAGTGGGGTACCCACCCTCACCTCACCTGCTAAATTGCTAAAATAGTTTTTGCACAGCATCCTTGGCCATTCTACATCAAATGTTAGCAGTCTGATGATTTTTAAAATGACCAGAGGTAAAGGCTCTCGCTGTTCACAAAAGATAGGGACTTTTTCCCCACTACCCCTTAGCAACAGAGACGTGGCGTGACCTGCTGGGGCGAGCCTTATCTCGGAGCTTATTAAACTCCGAGAGATGATTGATGCTTCCAGTGAAGAGACCAGTCCAGGTTGGAGTCGATCTCGGTCATGCTGAAGAAATATGATGGAGAGATTGAGATACTCGGGCAGCGAGTCGGGGTGGGGCGGGGCAACGGGCCGCAGCCTCCGAGACTACCGCTGAGTCATCCATGGGTCAGGTCTGGGCTCTGGAACATCGAGTCTCGACCTTAGGTGAACATATTGACGACCTCGAAAATGGAGGTCATCGGAAAAATTATTCGGTTGCTGGGCCTTCCCGAACAGGAGGAGGAAGGGCAGCTTGTTGATTTCCTGGAGCAATGGCTCCCACAGCTGCTGAAACTGGAGTCAGAGCTGGGCTGGTTGCCGGCTGAGCAGACCCATTAGGTTGTTGTGCGCTGGCTCGGGTAGGACCAGCGCCCCTGCCAGGTCCCAGTTCAACTTCAACATTAGAGGGAAAAACAGATGCTGCTGGAGTCCACCAGAGACTCGGGGAAGGATCCCCATACCAAGTTATACAGGGGCTCCAGGATGATCTTGTTCTCTGCCTGTGGGCTGCAAGGGGAAGGCATTTGATGAGGTGAAGAAGCATCTGAGGGATTTAAATATTCAATAATCTATGCAATATCCGGCAATGCTATGCTGCAGTCATGGAGGATCTGTATATGACTTCAGATCACTGGAAAAAAGTAAAAGAATTCCTGAATGCTCTCAAAGAGACTGCAGGATTTGAACTGTATGGATAATGACATTACTTTGCCCCTCTTTTCTTCTTTTTTTTCCTCCTCCTTACTTCCTTTTTTTCTCTTCTCTATCTTTCCATGGTGGTGGGGGAGGGGGAGTGCTCATTCCTTATCCTTTCTATGGACTCTTTTCTATAGCTCGTGCAGTTTATTTGATTATTGGGAGACGTTTCTGAGTGTTTTTGTTTGTATTTGGTTGCTTATTACTTGCTGGGATTGTAATTTTGTAATTTTATATATTGTCATCTTGTTGTTTTGCGAAGTGTATCGTGGTGTTGCTGTGGGGGGGTCGCCCTACTTTAACTTCTGTCTTATAAGATGTTGGAATTTAATTATTCTAATTTGTAATGCCCGGGCCGAGGGCATGCCTCTGGCTGGGAGATATTGTGGTGGGATTATTGGAAGATAGTAGTGCCCTTTGTGAACAAGGGGGAAAAGTCTCCTTTTAAGTATGTTTTATGTTATTTGTATTTAGGAATAGTTCTTAGTTGTTTTGATTTAGCTGTTTTAAAGACTGTTTTATGTGTGAATCATTTTTGTTTTTTATTCAATGTTTTTTGGGTGGGTTTCTTCCTCCTGGGGTTTCTCGGGTTTGCTTGGACTATCGTGGCTAGTCATTCGTTTAGGTGGTGCACCTGGAATGTCAAGGGGAGCCACTCATTAATCGAAAGGGAAAATATATTATCAAGTCTTAAAAAAGGAAAGGGTGAATGTAGCCCTTGTACAGGAGACACATCTACTTGATAAGGAGCATTCGGAGCTGCAACTGGGTGGATTTGGCCAGGTGTTCTTTTCATCTTTCAGCTCAAAAAGTAGGGGAGTTGCCAGTCTTACTGGGAAGAATCTTCCCTTCCAAATGCTAAGCCAGATAAAACAAGAGTCTGGATGATATATATTAATTAAAGCCCTAATATATTGAGAGGAATATGCCATTTTGGATCTCTATTGCCCGCTGGTGCACCATTTAAATTTGTCATGGAAAGTGATCTCCGAGTTGGTGGCTCTTGGGGTGTGCCACACAACTATAGGGGGAGATTTAATTGTATCATCGACCCAGGGGTGGACAGAATACCTAAGGTCTCTGTGGGCATATCTTTGAGATCTCGGCAGTTGGCAGATCTGAGTAGGGAGTTGGGGCTGGTAGATGTGTGGAGGTGTTTTCAACCTCAGGGTAGAGACTTTACTTTTTATTCTAACCCACACAAGTGTCATACAAGAAGCAATATGTTTGTGTCCCCTCGACACATTTGAACTCAATATTGTTTTGTAAAGTAGGTAATATAACAATTTCTGAACGTGCCGCAGTATATATGGAGGTTAAGGCTAGTGAGGATGAGATAGCTTCCCGACATTGGCGTATGGACCCTTTCCGACTGAAGGATAGTACGTTCATAAAATATTTCTCGCAGGAATTTGAAACCTTCTGGGATATCAACTCAAACATGGCCAGTAACCGTTCAGTGATGTGGGAGACTGGTAAGGCATACGTGCAAGGCTTGGTCATCTCATATTCTGCAACCGGAAAAGACAAAAGAGAGAACAGCTTCGGCTCGAGGCTCGCATGAAGGCGGCCGATATAGCGTATGTGGATAGACCATCCATTCCAAAACTAAAGCAGATCACAGACCTTAGGGCAACTTTGAATTCCACACTTACTCAAATAGCAAAGAGGGAGATATTATTTGCGAAGCAGAGATTATTTGAATACGGTGACAAACCTGGCAGGTATCTAGCATACCTTGCCAGGGGAAAAAAAGGCTCCCCAAGCCATTACGTCTATTAGAAAGTGTGCTGGAACCCTGACTTGTGATCGTGAAATGAGCAATGCAGCCTTTGAAAGTTCTGTTTGAAATTGTACAGGTCAAACGGCTGTGAGGATAGAAAGAGGAAGATAGAGTCTTTAAAAGAAAATCTGGCCCTCCCGGGCCAAACCTTGGAGCAGGTATTGTTCTTGAATGCCACCCGGCAACCCAGGAAGTACAGGAGGAGGTAAGGTAGCTCCAGGGTGGCAAAGCGCCCAGACCAGATAGATTCCAGGCTGAATTCTATAAAGAATTTATTGGGGAATTGGCCGGCCCACTTATAAATATGTATAATTATTCACATAGTCAGGGCTGCCTCTCGCTTTCTCTGAGAGAAGCAAATATCTCTCTCATTCTTAACAAGGGAGGCCCCAGATGACTGCTCTTCGCATAGACATATGTCCTTGTTGAATGTGGATTTTAAAGTTCTCACAAAAATATTGGCATTAAGACTGGAGAGGGTTTTACCATTCGTTATAAAAGAGGACCAGACGGAGTTTATACAGGGTCGAAGATCAACTAATAACATTAGAAGAGTCTTAAATATGCTATACGCCTACCAGCAGGGAGTGATACTGGGATTGAAGCAGAGAAGGCATTCGATCGATTAGAATGGCCATATCTCTTTTATGCACTGGAACGGTTTGGTGTTGGAGAGGTCTTCACTAAATGGGTAACAGTATTAATTAATGATCACTAAACAGCGGTTTATGTTCGGATAGCGGTAGCATTAGGAGATGTTGTCGTCAGGGATGCCCTCTCTCACCATTATTATTTACGCCAGTAATTGAGTTGTTCGTGGAAGCTATATGAGCTGACCCTAATATAACGGCTCTCGAGTTGGATCAGGCAAGCACAAAATTACTCTCTATGCAGATGATGACCTCCTTTTCTTAAATGATCCATTGACATCTGTGCCCCGCTTAATTCAAGTCGTTAACTTATTTGGCATGTTCTCAGGTTATAAAATCAATTTTATGAAATTGGAGGCCATGCCACTGGGAGGTCTTGCCAGTATATCCAATTTTCCAGACGCATCCCGTTTCCCTTTTCGGTGGTCATTGGGAGGTTTTCTTTCCTTAGGTATTTTTAATACTCCGGCATTTGGTCAGCTATATAAAGCCAATTATACACATTTAATAGAGAAAATAAGATAGGACCTTCAACGCTTGGAAGATCTCCCGAAACCCTGTTTCGATAGAATAGTGTTGGTCAATATGAATACCCTACCTCGCCTGTGAGAATGTTCGCCTTGATGCTGCCGAGACAGGCGCTGCGTTAGCTTTATGGTTGGCTTGGCTCCTTTATTTGGAGTCAGAGACGGCCCCTTATTAAATTAGAAAAGCTGCTGTTTCCACAAGTAAAGGGTGGGCTGGATTTTCCGGATTTCAGGAGGTACCAATTGAGGTCTCTATTGTCCTACGGAGCTTATTGGGTCTCTTGTGACCCACAAACAATCTGGTTAGATATGATGCCTCCCAAGCAAAATATCCCCTCATCAATCTACTATTTACGGACAAGATGTCAGTTGTTACGATCATTGTAAAAGTCCTACTTTATTTAATATAATCAAAGCCTGGAGGATAATGCGACAGGATGAGGGCAACCTACAAAAATCCTCCCCCTATACCCCGATAGTGGGAAGGTTGGAATTCCAGCCAGGGCTGACTGATGCATATTCAGAACCTGGGAGTGCAAAGGTATCTTCTGTTTGGGAGACCTGTTCGATGGGGAGGTCATGATGTCCTTCAAACAGCTCAGAAATTTGGGCTGTCTAGTAAATATATTTTTCAATATTTTCAAATATGAGACTTTATACAAAAGAAGACCACACTGATAATTAATCCACAGAAATCAGATACGGAAAGGAGGGTGCTTCGGCCGATGGGTCCACCCGCAGTCAGTACTCTCTACCACAAACTATTTAATATGGTATCAAAGGACAAGGAATGGTTATATAAAACCTACATTCAAGTATTGGGGATGTAAATCTCCTTAGAGATGTGAGATAACGTCTGGGAAAACGCCAGGAAGAATTCTATCTGTAACAGGACTCAGGCTATCCAATTCAAGATACTTCATTGGGCTCAGATGGCACCTGAGTGACTTGCAAAGCTCAAGGCAGGAGCATCTCCAATGTGTCCTACATGCAAAATACAAATTAGTACTCTCACGCATTGTCTGAGGACATGTCGTAAGATCCGCATGTATTCGGACAGAATAGCGAATGCCTTGGCAAAGATTTTGGGTACAGAGATTGGGTGGGACCCAGTGCCTCTACTTTTGGGCTCCCCAAATTTCCCTTCTTCGGATGTATACGGAAGGAAATTATTCATTATCCTTTCTTTTTGTCCGGGGAAAAACATTTTCGTGAATTGGATATCCGAAGGTCCCCTAGGACTTTCCATTTGGCCCAGGATAGTCATGGAATATATCCCCCTTAACTTGCTTACGAATATTGTGCAGCAAAAGACGGAATTATTTTATTGAGCATGAAAGCCCTTTTTGAACTACATCGACACAGATGTATCAGTCACATTGTTCAGGGTCTTTGCTTCGCCGTGGACATGGTTCCGGCTGGTTCGGGGTCCCCAGCGAGGAGGAATCCTGTGTCAATACGGGTTCTGTTATGACTTAATATAATTTTTAAACATATGTATGTAGTTATTTATTTACTTATTTCTTTTCTTTTCTACTTTTGTTTATTTTTAGTAATGGAGGATGTCCTATTTTATGGTTTACTAGTTTGGAGAATAGATTAGTAGTTTGCTTTTAAATTCTATATTGGCGTTGTTATTATATTGTAAAGCAGAATTCACCAGATTGTACTATTATTATAATTCTGTAAAAAAAATTCAAATATCTTCTTTTTATTTAAAAAAAACAGGATGTCACTTTCACAATTTTCTCGTCTTCTGGGACCCTCCCCAATTCCAAAGATTTCTGGAAGATCCCCATTAATGTCTCCATCCAGCTTATTTACCGATTTAGTTTTTCAAGCTACTTCTCCTAATCAGCTCTGCCGCCTCACTCTCTTGAATTCTTGTGATTTCATTCATGTCTTCCGCCGTGAAGTCTGACATGAAATAATTATTCAGTTTCTCATCTACTATTTGTTCCACACTACTATCTCATCAGCGTCATTTTCCAGTGCCCCAATATCCACTTCTGTTTCTCTTTTTTTCCCTTTATATATCTAAAGAGATTCTTACAGCCGTCTGTTATATCACTGGATAGCTATCTCCGTCCTTATTTCTTATTTTGTTCGTCTTTCTAAGCTTCCCAATCCTCTGGTTTCCCATTATCATTTGCCATGTTATCTGCTTTCTCTTTTGCTTTTACCCTTGATATGCATTCCCCAATTATCCATGAATGCCTCATCCTCCCTGTACAATGCATCTATTACCTCGGGATGAATCTTTGCTGTGACTCCTAAATCGCTCCGAGAAACGTCCGCTATTACTGTTCCACTGTCTTTCCTGCTCGGCTCCTCTCCCAGTCAATTCCACCCAGCTCCTCCCTCATGTCTTTGTCGGTGCCTTTATACAGCTGTAATATTAACTCTGATTCTGCTTTCTCCCTCTCAAATTGAAGTTTAGGTTCAATCATATTAGGATCACTGCTTCCGAAGGGTTCCTTCACCTTAAGCTTCCTTATCAAGCCTGTCTCATTGCACAACACTAAATCCAGAACGGCCCGTTCCCTTGTTGCCTGAAACATTAGCTGCTCCAAAAAGTCATCTCGTAGACATTCCACAAATTCCTTTCCTTGTAAACCACTACCAGTCTGATTTTCCCAATCCACCTGCATATTGAAATCCCCCCACTCACTGTAAATTTGCCTTTCCTACATATATTTTCTATCTCCTGGTCTATCATGCGCCCCAGTCCCTGATTATGATTCAAAGGCCAGTACATTACTCCAACTATGGTTTTACACCTTTCCGGTTCCTCAATTCTACCCACAGGCATTCCACACTATCTGACCCTACTTTGAGTAATGAGAACTGAGTGATGGGACTGCAAAACACTTTAGCTTTATCTCAAATTGATAGTTTAGACATGGAGTAAAGATATTTCATTTTAAATTACTTTGAAATGTCGCCACTGCGTTTCTTTTACCAAATAGTCTGTCTGTATTAGGGAAGAATACAAACTGTTGAAACTGTTAGAGAAGGAAGATATGAAGAGGACACAACTCTATAAAGAGGTATTTTGGAACGAGTGAACAGGCAAGTATTTGTCTACGGAACATAGTAGGAAAAATGTGCCTGTGCTCAAAGATATTGGCGGATTGAATGGAAACGTAATGTATTTTTTCAGTGGATAGATTGGCGTTAGGCACAGAGGAACCGGGCACTTGGGTTACAAAATAAAAACTTTACATGTTCATCAAATTTGTAGAGAGGTAAAATAAATGTTGAAACTTTCTGAAACAGAACACATTTTAAAGTAGGGGCGATTTTCTGCAGATCTACAAGGAAGTGGTGTAACCACATCGAGAGAGTGATGGCCACAATGGTATGAAATGCAATACATAGAAGATTCACTCAGCTGACCCTGGGAGGAGCGTTTATTTATGGAGGAAATCTTGAGTTGACTGGCCCTGGATCTGCTGGGCTTTAGGCGAACGACATGTAATTTTGTTTAACCCCAGAATATTCCAAGTAGTCTTTCAGGATGAATTCTGAAACAATGTTTCAGCTTGTATCAGAGATTACCATGGAGAATGAAGAATATCTCTGTTAATCATCTCATTTTGTTGTGTCTTTGTGTCTTCCCAGAGAGCGATGGAAGATAAGACATTGAATATTCCTAAGGCAGAGGCAGGCAGATTCTTGACTAAGAGTGACGCACTAACGTTGTAAGGGCAAAGGAGGAATGTGTGATTGAGGTCACAATCAGATCATCCACGATCTTATCACATGACGGAACTGTTTTGATTCTTTACTCCTTATGTTAGTTTCTACATTTCTGTTGTCTTTAGATACTGAAAAAACGACACGATTGTCTTGAACACGAAGACTTTTCCTTTTAGATTTTTGGGGACAGCTTTCCATATGTGACTTTTAAACGGCACTCAAAAGCACTCCGGAAATATTCATGATGTTGGGTCGAATGGAAAACTCGAATACAGCAGATTCCTTCCAGTTGTTCTTGTGAGGTGCGTTTCATTACAAAGCCAGCATTCTGTTGACACTGTTTAAATTCTATTCAGTATATGGTGCTAGACCCCTGGCGTTTTTGTGGTGCAGGAACACTAACAGGTATGTTACAAAGCGAGAAACGGGGTTCTTAACAATTCGATAGTGAAGGGAGAATGATATATCCTGATAAATCCTGTGTGCCCTTGGAGATTGTATTCCTCACTATTTGATGCTCAAAAGCTGTGGAAATAATGAGACTTCATTCTCTGTTTCCAACAATTAAAGTGGTAGACTCATATAGCATACAAACAGGCCTTTCAGCCCAATACATCTATACCAGCCAGAAAACACCAAACTACATTATTCTCAGTTACCTGAAGATCTATAGCCCACTATTCCCTGGAATGTTTCGGTTAAATGCTGCGTTACCTTGTTTCTGTGCCCTGAGCTTTTTCTCTTTCAATATATGCTCGAAATGATTTCACAGAAATAGATCACATAACTTCAATGACAGCGACAAACTCATCGGATCAATAAGATGTCCTCATTGTTTAATAATTATTTAAAAATCGAATTGTCTTTTTAGTTTATTTGGGATTTTAATGGAGTTACACCAGCATTAATTTCCTTTGAGACATTCCAGTCCAATTGGTTTTGGTCCATCCAAGTGGCTGTTGAGAGGGAGTGCCAGCTGTGCATTTTATGTGCTGGTTTAGCTGGGAGTAAATATTACTGGTGGTGGATGGAGTGTTACACAAGTCGCCATGTGGTGAGGAACAGCTCGGAGGAAAACGAAATCTTTGTCAATGCGAATATGTGAGAAGGAATTTATTATTCTTCAGAGAAATAATAACCTTACACGAGAAGCCTATACAATAATGAAGCGAAGTCTGTTTCTATGTTATTGCTGTCCTTAAAATAACTGTGTCAAACATCTGAAATAATGCTGATGCTGTCGTTGGACTAGCCTGTGAATTAACATGGATGTTTTTAGAAATGTATGGGCTGTCTTAGGTTGAGTAAGTGTTGATACTACATGGGACGATGCTGGTTTGTAATCTTGCCACTTACTGAGCACAGTTCGAAGGAACGAACGGACAAGTCCCATTGGTTGCTGCTTCAGAATATATCAGAGCTTTCATGGCTGCCACCACATGAAATCATGTATTAAAGACAAGGCCCATTGAGTCTGTACCATTCAATGCGGATACAAGTGCTTCATAAAGTTTGTGAGATTTCCTTCCTTATCACACCTCTCAGGCAATGCATTCTAGACACAAACCATCGTCTGGGTTCAAACTGGATTCCACAAATCCTCTCTGCATGTCTTGGCTTTCATTTTTAACATGCTCCCCCTTGTTTTTGACCCTTTGACTCAGGGGAACCGCTGCTGTCTGTTCACTCTGTTCATACTTCACATGCTCTTATACACCTATGTCAGGTTCACTTTCCTCTCACAGTGCACACAGGTTCAGTACATTGACCATGCTAAATTACCCATCATGTGCATCTAGGTGTGTTATCTATGGGAGACGCAGGGACCGGTTAGGGGGCGGGTTAACCATGGGATATGCAGGAATGGGGTATGATGTGGGTCTGGGTGCAATGCTCTGTAAAGGCTCAGTGTGGGCTCGAAGGGCCAATGTCCCGTACAATAACAAAACCAAAGGTTAAATCAAACAAAGAAAGATACTGAGGTTCTGGACCAAAAGGAAACAAAGTGCTGGGGAAACGGAGTAGATTTGGCAGCCTCTGTCGAGAGAAAAACAGAGTTAACATTTTGAGTCCACTCACCATGCATTAGACATGAAATCAACTGATAAATAGTGTAATATGTGTTGGTGGATTGTGTTGAATATATGGAGAAATAGAAACATAGAAAAATATAAACAAAGGGTCTGGATAATCAGCTGCTATGGAAATAAATTGGGTGATCATTTTCATTTATTTTTTATCTTTTCCCAAATTCCTGAGTATCATGCCCATGTAGATATAGAGCCAAGTCCCTGTTTCAAGGGAGTTCTGTCCCCTCTATCTCTCCATGCTTGGCGTAGCCATCTTCTTGTCTTTATTAATGGGACATGGGTGTTGTTGGCTGGGCCAGCATTTGCTTCTCTTTCCGAGTTGATTTAAGAGACTGCTGGGGAACTGTACCTCTGAACCACTGCACTTCGACGTGCTGTAGACTGGCCGTGCTCAGGTCTGTCTGGTTTCACTTCTTTGAGACCTTGTAGTGCATAACTGAATATCAGACTTGACCAGTGCAAAGAGAATTTGAGAGTCTACCACTGCTGATGGTCTGGAATCACATGGAGGCCAGACGAGTGAAGATAGCAAATTTCCTTCCCTGAAGGACACTAGTGAGCCAGATGTTCTTAATTTTTACATTAGATTGCTAATTCCAAATATGTTATTGAATTCAAATTCGCGCGTCTGATGTGGCAGGATTGTTGTCCAGGTTTGGGTCATTACCTGGGAAAGGTATACCATTGGGAAATATTTGTGGAAATCTCAGAATTTGTAATCTAGAGAAAATACCGCTACATCCCATCACCTCCCCAGCATCTCCACCATCAATAGCGGTGTTGCTGTTATCGTGACTGAGGTACAGAAAATTGTGCAGTTACATTGTTAACTATTTCCATGGAGAGCAGAAATATTCATATTTCAGGGATGGCACAGAAATGTATCAGTTTATCAGCGAGGAATAGAAACAGAGGAGAGGTAGGCATTTTATACATTGAGTGCTGTACCATATATGTAAGTATTGACTTGCACCTGACATTAAAAAGTCAGTGTAGGTTCTTTGGATGTTTTTTTAGATTAGATTAGATTAGATTACTTACAGTGTGGAAACAGGCCCTTCGGCCCAACAAGTCCACACCGCCCCGCCGAAGCGCAACCTACCCATACCCCTACATTTACCCATTACCTAACACTACGGGCAATTTAGATTGGCCAATTCACCTGACCTGCACATCTTTGGACTGAAATTGTGTTTTCTTGAAATTGTGTTGTCAGCTGCTGCATACATACAGGGAGACCAGGGAACCTGGTGTTCATACTCTGTGCAAGGTGTGGGGATAGATCTTACAGTGTATCTGGGTCTGCAGAGACTGCATAGGGAGGAGCAGGGCACTGCACTGTCCTTACTGGGTTTTCCACAATTATTTCCCAATGGTATACCTTTTCCAGGTGCAAAGAGTGAAGCCAGTTTATTTCAACAATGAGGAGATCACAGAGCTGTGAAGTCTCACCCTAGGGAGAGGACTGTACTCAAAATGTCCATCAACCATTTTGTATCTGGAACTTGTCAGACAGGAATGGGGGACATATCCATTATGCCAGAGTCTCACATATTAACGAGGTGACAGACGCCATCTCTCTCCAGTCAGGTGAACGTATTGGATCTGTCCAAACAGAAGACACAACAGAAAATCTTTTTGGAAGATTTGGGAACAGAGTGACTGCGAAAGCGAGGAACTTCAGGAAATTTAGAATTAGTAAAGTTTAAGTACTCGAAAAAACTTATTGAGTTGAAGTTTGGTAAGCTGCTGGACCAGATGAGTAATGAGTTTAGATGGCGATAGAGATAGGGTTGGAGAATTGAACTTGCTGGATAGCTCTTTTCAGAGCTGGTTCAGACACGATGGAGCAATGGCTTTCTTCTTTCCTGCCTTTTCCTTAATTATATGAGAACCGTCGGAGCTTTATACATTATGTAAAGGATTCTGCATACTAGAAAACAGCTCTTACGACCACACATATTTAAAATAGGATGGAGGGTGAAAACAGAAAACCAACTGGGGGATAGGTTTATGTCACGAGTGAGGAAACTATAAGCTTTTTTTTTGTAATTAATCATAAATAGATCATTAGAGAACAATGATATGATTGAGCAGCATCAACCTAGAATCAGGACAGGAAATCTATCTTTGAAAAACATACTGCAGTTTATGGAGGATATTGTTTGTGACTTCGACGAGTGAGAACTAGTGGGAACGGTGTATTTGTATTTTCAGAAGAAGGTTGACACGGTTGCACACAGGTGAGAGAAGAAAATTACAGTCCTTGGGTAAGGGGAAGGTATCCTGCATGGATTGAGAATTGGATGATGGAGAGAACACAGAGACTAGGGTCCTCCTTTGGACAGAAGGTCACGACTGATTGGATATCACATGCATCAGTGCTTGGAACACCGCTATTTTTAACACAAAGAAGTTATTTGAATGTGAACAACACATACAGTCCTTTTCATGTAATTATTAGAAGGTGAGAGGTTGGGAAGAGCTTTTTGCAATAAAGGACCTCGATGTCCTTAGTCATAAGTCACGAACAGGATTCATGCAGGGCAGCCATTAATCAGGACAAAAAATGAAATGGCAGCCTTCATTACAAAATGAATCATGTGTCGGAGTTGTGGAGTATTGTTGAGGCAGTATTTGGGCTATTGTGGACAGACTTTCTCTCCTTTATAAATCAATGATCTCCTTGTCACAGAGGCAGTGCAAAGCTATTTTATCAGAATAATCTCTGGGATGATGGTAGCATGAAGAGAGCGTGAAGGAAATGGATGTTTAATTTGTAGCACGGTGAGAGAATAAGAGTTGACCACAATGAATCTTGAAGATCATGGATAAACACATATTATTTCCATTTAAAGACACTGCTGACATGAGAAATTTCATTTTCCCCATGATACGTGCTTCTTGGACGTTTATGTAGCTCTGTGGAGCTCCTATGTTGGTTGAGAGACTGCTTCAGGCTCTGACTGAACTCTTACCACCTCAATGTGCAAATGGCGTGAGACCCTGCACTGAGCGTCACATTGTTCACAACTCTGTCAGCAGAGACAATGTCTTACTTCTGAAAGAGTTAGCCATTCCCAATAGCTTCTGCCCTCCATAGAGAACACCAGTCTACCTTCTCAGAGATGAAAGATGCTTCCTTGAGACTTCACATGAAACATTTGTCTTCTCTCGTCACCGTCAGCAAACCAAGTTGATGTATCAATTGTGTACCATTAACAATGGAGCCAGGAGGAACAACTTGGAGCAGTCGATCCGTGCAGTCCCTACTTCATTGGTTTATCATGTTGGGGCGTCTTTAACATCCTCTTATTTCTGTACAATGGGCATGAGGGGCTGAATGGCCGTCTCCTGGTGTCAGTGGAGAAGCTCAAGGGCCTGAGTGGGCAAGCCCTGGCTCATGTTCAACAGCTCAATGTGTTTGACTGGGCTCCTTCTCTTCCTGTGGAAGAGGCAGGAGGGATTGAATGGGCTATCCCTATTCTTATCCAATAGTGTTGATGGACTGAATGAGCTCCTTACGTACCTGTGAAGCGAGCTTGAGGTGCTGATTGAACTCTTCCCTTTACTGTAGTATTGCACCGTGTCCAGCAGTACTGTTACATAAATGTTACCGACTTTCTAACAGCACAAGCCTGAATGATGCCCGGGTCTTGCTGCACACGGAAACAGGTGCTGAGGGAGGATACATAATTCTGAACATTGTGTGATCTTCTTTGACCTTCCCCACTTCTGAGCTTATGATGGGAGGAAAGAAATTGAGGAGAAACTGAGGAAGCTTGTGCTGTGGATCTCCCGCAGAGATGTCCCGGGACTGAGGTGGTGGATATCCAAGAACTACAGCCATCTTCTTTGTACTGAATCACTCCAACTGGTGGGAAGATATCTCCTGATATCCATTATGTTCCATTTTCTTCAGGTTCCTTAATACCATCATCAGTCAAATACGGCCTTGTTATCAGGGCCAGTAATTTTTTTCTGGTGTTCATATATTTCGTTCATGTCAAAAGGTCACGCTGTCAAAATGTGTGCGGTGTTTCCTTCTCACAGAGGGGAGTGACCGTCGGCACGTCTCTATTCCAGAGAGGTAGGGGAGATAGATTGCTGAGATACTTGAAAGACAAGGTGGATGGATGTTTGACACGTCAGGCACTGCGGGGGTTGGGGCCGAGAGCAGATCAGCCATAACCCTTTTTAAGGGAAAGGCAGGCTGTCAGAGCTGAATGACCTCTCCTGCTTCTTTTGTTGTTGCATTCTGTTATTGGAAATTTCATCGTTATTATTTTTCTGGAAGTCCTGTGAAGGAATGTTGTAGTCAAAGTGACCAGAGGATTTTGTGATCACTATCTGGGTATAGTATGGGGGCCTTATTCACTTTGAATCTAGGTCTACAACATGACCAATAAATTGAACCAGGGGAACTTCTGTAAAGAAAGAGGAGGGGACTGTTTCACAGTAACACCCACTGTTTTCGCAAGAACGTTTCCAATCCACACCAAATCATGTCTGACTGTATTCAGGGGCTGAATGGTCACCTCGGTTTCTGTGCACCAGGTAGTAGGAACAAGTGGTCTCCAACTGCTCTTGAGTAGCAGGTTGAGGGGCTGAATGGAATGGGGCAATGTAGAACTGAGAAACAGATGTGGGTCCCTGTCCCACCAGGAACTAAGATTGTGACTGATCAGATTGCAGTTCCAGTCCAACGTTCCCAACTGCAGATCATTACCTTTGAGTCACTTTCCTGTCAAATATTTAACTAACACATCTTTAAATAAATGCAAACACATAGGTACCACAAAGCTGTGGGGCAGACAATTCCCACTCAATGGCCTTTTGAGAATTCCTCCTTATCCCTGTTCCTACCAAGGTTGGAGAGTCATTGTTACTGTTTCTAGTCCCACTCCTCCAGAGCTCACGACAAATGATCAGTGTAACTAAGTGTGTGATATTGTAAATGATATCCGTCTCAGACTAGGTCAGGTTCAGTGTTAGGAACAAGTCAGATAGGTTTCCCCAATTTTTAAATATATCTAATCTAAAACCAAAGCAGTGTTATTCGAATTAGGATGGATACATAAATGATATACAATTTGGACATTGACAATATGGTACATCAACATTTATTTTCTATCAATCTGAGACATAGAAACATTCACACAAACACACACACACACACACACACACACACACACACACACACACACACACACACACACACACACACACACACACACACACACACACACACATCTGAAGACAGAACAGAAAAAAATGCTCTGCAGAATATTAGTTCGGAAGAGCTTTGTCCAAAATAACAGTTAATTTCATGACAAAAGCAAAATTGAAAATGTTTCAATTGTTATTCTGCCTCAGAAGTTATTCTGCCTCACAGAAGCTGCTAGCGCTGGGATTTCTCCTGGAACATTTGGATTTGGCTGAACACCCTTTGCTGCAGTCAGTGGAGAGATCCCAATGAATCTTCAGCAGGAACCCTCAAAGATGGCTGATTGGTTTTCAGCTCTCATATGTTGCTGTAGAGAAGTACAAGTAGATGGAGCAATGGTTGTTTACTTCTACGACAGGTTACATTTTCTCCCTCTCTGATCTGAAACATGCAATAATGTGACCCGAACACCAACCTCGTCTATATCAGGTCTGGTTGAACATTTTCCTGATTGCATGACTCCATCCCTGTTATCCGCTCCATTTTGAAATGATTTGTAATTTGTAATTTGAAGGCATGTTTATGTGCGTCTGCATAATTTTTGTACAATAAATTTTTGTCTTCATAGTACCTGTATTAAAATGAGTATGTTGTTTTCTAAAACTGAATTCTTAGTTTTGTTCTCTCATCCATTAGCTACGCCCCAATAAACTCTCTTCATGGTCTTATATGGTTGAATATGAACATCTCTCATTCTCAGGCATGAAGTGCTCTGACCTTGTAGAGGCCATGAGGGGCATGGAGGCGGGGAATAGCCAAGGTTATTTTCCAACGCCGGAGGAGTCCAAACCAGAGGGTACAGATTTAAGGTGGGAAGGGCAAGATTGTAAAGATACCTGAAGTGTAATAGTTTTATGCAGCGGGTAGTGTGCGTATGGAATGATCTGGCAGGGTAACAACAGCATTTAAGAAACAATGAATGGTGTACGAATAAGAAGGGTTTATAGCACTATGGGTCTAATGTTGGCAAATGGTACGACATCAGATTGGAATATCTAGTCGGTGCAGATGAGCTGGACTGAAGGGTCTGTTTCCGTGCTGTATGAAACTACGATTCTATCTGGCCTTCATTATATATCCCATATATCACAATATATCCCATGCAGTCTCAGCATTGTCTTGGACACATGCAGTAAAACATCCTGATGATTATACCCAATAGCTTTTGCATGAAACAGCATCATTCGCTACACTTTCCTAATCACTTGCTGAATCTGCTGACTAGCTTTATGTGGCTCATGTACCAGAACGTTCAAATCCCTCTGTATCAATGAGTTCATCGATGTTTCTCCATTTAAGTAGGTTACTGTTATTTTCTCTGGTCAACACAGCACTGACTTCCCTTAACCCACATTATACTGTTTTCTGCCAAGGTTTTGATCACTACCCTCCCCTGTCTGTATCCCATTGCAGAGTCTCCAAGTCCAGTTAAATGACTATCTTGGTGAATGAGATAATTAAGCTCCAAGCCAATCAGTCCTCACCACCAAGTCATTGGTATTGATTGTAAATAGTTGATAATCTCCCTCTGATTCCTGAGACACTCCACCAAGTTACAACTTAACAACCTGAAAATAATCATCTATCCCGAATGTTTATTCCCAGATAGTTAACCGGGTTTCCCCTGTTGCTGGGCAGAAGTCTGGAAAGGTTGGATGGCCTCATCTTACATTGTGTAATGTACTTAGTGGGCTGAATGACTTCAATCTATTCCTGCATAAATCCTTAGAGGGCAGAGTGGTCACATTATAATGATGCTGACTGGCTCAATGAGATCTTTCTTTACCCCTGTAACATTACGGAGTGCTTGAGAGAACAACAGATGCCTTAGGAGCAACAGCTGGCCATTCAGCCTCTCGCCCCTGCTGCACCATTCAGAATGTGCATTGTTGATGTGATTGTAACTAAATATCCCTTTCCTGTCTGTTCCTAATAAACATGGATTATCTTGTTCATCAAAGATCTATGGAGCTCAATCTTGAGTGTTTTCAGTTACCCAGTCTTCACTGCTCTTTGGGCACGAGAACACCACAGATCACACAACCCGAAGGAGAAACAAACATCCCTGTCTCAGTCAGAAATGGGAATGCCCTTATTCTAAAAATGTGTTCCTCTCAAACCAATCACCAATCTTTTGATATACAAGGAGTCGACAATGAGAAACAGATATCAACCTCTCAGCCCCTCAAACTTGAGCACATTCCCATTAAATTTCTAAATCAAATACTTAGCCAATTCAGCCTCCACTGGCCACGTGGAAAGACAATTCCAGGCATCACAAGATCAAATGAGCAATGAACCCTGCAGCAGAATTAGACCATTCAGCCCATCTTGTCAGTCATGGCATTTGATCGCAGCTGAAATATTTCTGAATCTCATTCTCCTGCCTTCTCCGACTGATCATTGATAACTTGTTAATAAAAATAAGTGTGTATCTCTGTATTAAGGGCAGTGTGTGCCTGTATGTGGGGCAATGTTCGTGTGTTTCTGTGTAAATGTACACATCTACGTGCGTATCTCTGTGGGCATGTGTTATGTGTGTTAGTGTCAGTATCTCACTTTGTGTGTATGATTGTCTGCATCGATGTGCAATGTTGTTTTTGAAGTAGATAGATTGAAATTGGGATCAAAGTCTCCCTCCTCCACACTCTCTGTCTGTTCCTGTAGTTCATAGAGTTCATAGAATGTCTACAGTGTGGAAACAGGCCCTTTGACCCAGCGTATCCACACCGACCCTTCGAAGAGTAACCCACTCAGACTCATTTCCAAACTATCCTACGTTTACCTCTGATTAACGTCCCTAACTGACACATCCATGAGCGCTATGGACAATTTATCTCGGCTAATTCACCTAATATCCACATCGTTGGACTGTGGGTGGAAACCTGAGCACCCGGTGGAAACCCACGCAAACACGGCGAGAATGTGAAACTTCACACAGACAGTCGCCAAAGGGTGGAATCGAGCCTGGGTGCCTGGCACCGTGAGGCACCAGTGCAAACCACTGAGTTTTATGATTAGATTCTTGCAATACCTCCCACTGCTGGCCTCCCCGCACCACTGCATCAGTGGCACAGTTTTTAACTCTCTGAGAAGATAATAAATCCTTTGCTGTGAATCTCTCAAATTGCACTGCCGTTTGATTTTTCAAATAATATCTTTGGAAGAACAGAACAGTTTTGTCTGATACTAAGCAATGTTGTTCCTGCGTCAATACCAACACCACTGGGCCATTTTCGGGACTTTTCAATACTTTCTCACATAATTTTTAAGCACTGAAAGTCACAGAATGAGAAATAAATTCACCTCATCCCCTGACAAAATGGTTCACTCAGGGGTGAGCATTTCCATTCTGACAGGCCCAAGCACATTTGCAACCTTCCAGCTACCAGCATTGTGTATGTGTTTTGGGGTGGTTTGGGGGGGGGGGGGAGGTGTATGTGTTGATGGTGCTGACAGTTTGGATGGTGATGTGAGCTGCTGCCCTCTCTCCCACCCAGATGAATCTTTGAAGGTTATCACCCTCTGCCGCTGTCACTGCAGTATTGTGGGGAGGCCAGTTGAGGGAGAGATTGTGTCATTTTAAACACTGCAGACACTGTCAGACTTGCACCCATGTATAGATACTCACAGAGTCAAATGCAGACACACAGGTAAATTCGATGCGGGGGGAAGGGGGAGGTTGCCGAGATGGATTTTGGGCACTCCACCACCCGATTTCGCTCTTTCAATCCTATTCCGAGCTGTTTCTCCTGGAAGAGGAGAGGGTTCAGGTGGGGGCGGTGGGGGGTGGCGGTGTGGGAGTTGGTGACGTGTCCAGAGGGAGTCAGTAAACATTGTTGTATCCGTGCGGCTTTAATAGTGAAGGAGCTATAGTAGAGGGGAAAGAGAGTGAGAGAGAGGGGGGGGAAGGTGCTGCATGCTGTGTGGTGAGCCAGACCATAATCGCTGGGTCTGGCGATGGGTCCTCCTCTGGGAGGAGAATGGTCCCCCTCTGTACTAGACAATCCACCAGGACCTCTGTGCCCCTATCGACAAACCGTGGTGTAATTGCCCCTTACCTGCCATGCTCAGGATAAATTGTGCAGGGCAGCTTTAACCCGGGAAAACTCAACGATGTGCCTATTGGCCTTTTAAAGATGGCACCAGTGCTAAGGATCACGGAATACCAAAGGGAATGCTGGTGATGGTGAGTACCTCCAACTTTGATGGGTGGGAGAATCGGGCTTGTATTAAAGGAGAGGGACACCATCGGGTGGGCTGGATAGCTAATGAGGTGAGTCCGATAAGATAGCACCAGGAAACGAGCTCAGCCTCGTGCAGACAATCCCTCTGTCACACTCAATGAAAATGCCACTGGAACAAATCATTGTTTGGTTCAACCCAATGAGTCGAAGACTCTGCTGACCCCAATCCTAGTGACAACCCTGCAGCTGCTTGACCAATGCACTCAATCACAGAGAAGGAGCTAAACGTCACCTTACCCTTGGGAAATAAGGCAATGGGAGGGGGTGGTTGAAATATCAGTGGAGGAGCACTTTATGGCAAGTCATCATAATTCTATCAGTTTTAAAAGAGAGATGGAAAGGGATGAAGCAAGTGTAAAATTTAAAGTTCTAAATTGTTGAAAACCAATTTTGATGATATTAACTAAGAATGCTCAAAGTTGATTGGGACAGATATTCGCAAAAAAGGGGGGTTAGTTGAGAAGTGAGAAGCCTTCAAAAATGAGATGTCAGGAGTACAGAGACGTTATGTCCCTGTTAGAGTGAAGGGTAAGGCTGGTACGCGTAAGGAATGCTGGAGGATTGGAGAAGTTGAGGTTCTGGTCACGGATAAAAGGGAAGCATATGTCAGGTATTGACAGCAGGAATTGAGTTTTTTTTTTCTTAATTCATTCACGGGATGAGGACGTCCCTGGCTAGGCAAGCATCTATTACCCATCCCTAATTTCCCAGAGGGCAGTTAGCAGTCAACCACATTGCTGTGAGTTTGGCGTCACTTGTAGGCCAGGCCAGGTCAGGTAAGAATGGTAGTTTGTTTCCTTAAAGCATGTCAGTGAACTAGATGGATTTTTCTGAAAATCGGAATGGTCATCAATAGCCTCTTAATTCCTGATTTAAAGTGAATCACTAGAAGATTCTGAAGGCAACAAGAGTATACTTAACAGGGAAATTGGGAGCATAAAAATGGGACATGTGATAACTTTGGCAAATAGAGTTAAGGAGAATCCAAAGAATTTCTACAAATACGTCAAGGTCAAAAGAGTAACTGTGGAGAGAATAGGACATCCTTAAAGATCAGCAAGACTGCACATGTGCAGAACCACAGGAAATGGGGGAAAAACTGGACGAATATTTTGTATCAGTATTTACCGTGCAGGAGAATATGAAAGCTAGAGAACTTGGGAAATAAGTAGTGACATTTAGGAAAGTGTCTGCATGACAGAAGGGCTGCTGGAGGTCTTAAAACATGTAAAGGGAGGAAAATGTCCTGGCTTTTATTGGATGTCCGCTGGAACTCTGTGGGAAGCTATGGGAGTGATTGCTGGGCCCCTTGCTAACATCAATAGCCAAAAGTAAAGTTCCGGAAGACTGGAGGTTGGGTATCGTGGTGCCACTACTTAAAGGATTTAGAAGGTAATAAGGAAAAGCTAGTGACCCTGACATCAGTGGTGGGTAAACTGTTGGAGGGGATTATGGGTCATCGGATTTTCACGCATTTTGATAGGTACCGACTGATTAGGGATAGCCAACATAACTTTATGCAAGCAATATTGTGTCTCACTGACTTGACTGAGATTATTTTGAAGAAGCGATTAAAAAGATTAATTAAGATAGAGTGGTGTACATTGTCGATATGGACTTCAGTAAGGCGTTGAATAATTTGTGCATGGTCATATGTTTAACAAGGTTGGTTCATATGAAAGTCATTTGGATGCAAAACTGGTACAAAGGTAGGAGGCAGAGGGTGGTGGTAGAAAGTTGTAGAATCCTGGAAAAGGTTTGCAATGCTCCCCGCTGCTGTGCAGATGGTCCGGTTTATGGAGTAATCCTCTAGCACGGCCGGCACAGCTCACCATCTTAGCCGTTACCTTACCCCAGTTTATGGTGTCTGGGCTGGTTCTCTGAAGCAGATTCAGAATTTGAGGCAATGGACCATTCCAGCAGATCTGGCAATGTCTTTATTCTTTGTTTGCATTCTTGTGAATAGGCCCACTGTTGTCTCATTTATCCAGTTATTCCAACGCCCCCCCCCCCCCCCATCTCCTTATCCATATTTTCAGCAAGTTATCAGTTAATAAGTTCTTTGTTTTTTTTTCTGTATCTTTCGCTGGCCTTAGTTTTTGACTCCCTCCTGTATCGATTGCTGGCATTGTGAAGCTCGGAAACAGTGAAATGTTATGTGTCAGGCTGTTGTTGACTTCCCGAGGTGTCCCAAGTGGTTCTCCATGGACAGGGGTGTTCCAGCAGCTGTGACTCAAGTGTTTGAAACTTGGTATGCGCCTGCTCACGGAACGCCTCTGTTTGTCTCTCTCAGTTGATCGTGCGGTCAGTAACATGAGGAGTATAATGGTACAGGCATCTAACTTGGAGCTGAGGGGCTTCTGACTGACTCCTGTTATTGAAAAGCTAGTGGAGTGGCTGGGGATGGATTGCTGGAGGTTGTGCTGTGAGCTGCCTCAGACATTCAGGGAGAACTTAGGGTTTGCTGACACAACTCTGGATGGAGCATGGGGACTGTAGTTACAGCATCTGGGTATGTAACATGAACAACAAATGGAGCAGAGGCTACACAGCAGTGAAGCTCTGAAACCACGCAGTGAGTGTGTGTGGGGGGAAAGGGATTTGCTGTATCTGTCTGTGTTTTCACCTGGACAAGCACATACTCTCACTCTCCCCGTTACATACACTGATGCACACTCTCCCTATTTGCTCCACACATCACTCCCTCTCCTTCTCTCAACTGCACACATGCGCACTCCATTCTGTCACACGCATGCATGCACTCTCTCCATCCTGCACCCACACACACACTCCTCCTCACTCTCTCTCACGTACATAGAGTGTCTCCCTCTCCCCCCCTTCACTCAGGCAGTCCCCACTCTCCTACGTACGCACACACACGTGTGCACATATAAATCTGTGGGGTGAAATTTCATTTGCCCATTTGTATTTGCAGATGCATTTTATTTTGTTCCAAAAACATACAATATGTAGACAGTCAATGTGATATTTTATAAACTCCTACTTTGTAAATAAAACCAGTCTGACTCCAGATGAAGAAACAGACAGCGTCCAAACAAGGTCTCACGCTTAGAATACATTGTCTGAAAACAAGTGTTACTTCATTTACATGAAGGTATTTCCAGGAGTGACTTGAAATAAATTCTGTGATTTGCATAATAATCAATCAAACTTGCATCTCCATTCTAACTGATTAGGTATTTAAGAGCCATCTTAGGTGTGTACAATTCATGTGCACAACTTGGACAACCCTTTTAAATTTTCTTATAACTTCTGTGTTTAATGTCTTCCTCTCTCTTACACCTGATGAAGGAGCAGCGCAATGAAACCTTGTGTTTACAAATAAACCCATTGGACTCTATCCTGGTGTCATTTGATTTTTGACCTTGTCCAAACCAGTCCAAAACCAGCGACTCCATATCATGGTTTTTAATGGTTAGCTAATCCTCTCCCCTGGCAAGTAAACTGTTCCTAACCCCATGTGTCCTTGTCTTCCATATTAATATTTTGCGAGGCACGTTATGCACTGATGTCTGGAAGTCCAGGTATAATATGATCCCCATTATCAACCTTGCTTGTAACGGCTTTTTAAAAGAAAGTTAGTAAAATCATTAAAACATGATGTATCCTTCATGAAATTATGTTGACTGTGCTGGATTGTGGCTTGACCTTTGAAATCTCCTGTTATTAATTCCTTCATAACGGATTCTAAAAATTTGTCTTCAATCCCAATAGTTTTCTCACTACTTTTCATTCCCCAGTGAAGTTGGTTATTCGAAGTCCTTCCCTTTCTGTAACCTCTATATTCCCTTTCACAATTCCTGTGTAGCAGGTACAAGGCTGTGAAAGATCTGCTCGAATTTCTGTGGAAGAGGCAGGAGTAGCTGATTGGACTCATTCTGATTCTGCATTACACACCCGCTTTGCTGAATGTGCTCCTGCTGTTCTGACATTATAGTCTCAATGGACTTGCATGTCCTCGTCCTGTTACTGACCAAGCCGCTCAAGATCACAATATCCACCTCCTGTCGCTCAATGAGAGGTTTGGGGAATTATGGAATCTCCCCAGTCATATGTCACTTTTCAAGGGCTGAAATATTTAGGGACGTTGTGTTGCCCACACTGGGTAGCTCAGTGGTTAGCACTGCTGCCTCACTGTACCAGAGATCCCAGTTCAATTTCAGTCTCCAGTTTCGTCCCACAGTCCCAAGATGCGCATGTTCGGTGGCTTGGCCACTCTCAATTACCCATAATGTCTGGGAATGTGGAGGATAGGGAGATCAGTCTTGGAAAATGCCAGGTTATAAAGATAGGGTGGAGTGGGTGGGGGGGATTGGATGGGATGGTCTTCGGAGGATCAGTGAGGAGTTGATGGGCCAAATGGCCGGCTTCCACACTGCAGGGATTTTATGATTAACATCTTTGTTGCAGAAATCAGTTGTGGGAACAATCTTTGAATTCATTCCAATATCCTTTCCTCAGTGAGGAGATTAAATCTGTGTGCACTACTCCAGATGTGATCTCACTAAGACACTGTACAGCAGCACCAACACTTTACCAGCCTGCTGTAAGTTTACTACGAAGGTTAGAGCAGTCTCAGCTCTCTGGCAAGTACACAGCATTGTTGAAAGGCCATTGTCTTTCTCTACTCCACCAGCATAAAAGGAGATCTGATGATAACGTAACAATGACAATTGAGAAGAACAGGTACGGTGTGGCGAGATGATATAAATGTTAAGATATACCTCACCAACATCTCACCTGAATCTACCAAGAACCTCCCCCGAGCCCATGTCACGAAGACTCCACAGAATCTAGTAAGGGGAGCTCAGAAACAACAAGGAGAAGCAAACATTTATCAGAGTTATATATCAGAGTCAAAATTGTGATACAAATGTTGGGTATGGTCCAAAACAGGAAATTAGACATACAACTTTGTGGGTACTGCAATAATATTGGGCAGCTTCAAGTTACATCTAAAGAGTGTTAACCCAAGTGAATGTTAATGCTGGGAACATGAATTTCACGAGAGCCTATGAGGTGGGTTGCTTTAACGATATGTTGAACGCCGAGCTAGTGATCAGGTTGTTCTGGAATTGATGATGTGTGATCAGAACAGCTAATTGAAGACTTTGTTGTAAAGGAGTTTTTGGGATCACTGACCTTAATATTTTGAATTTAAGTAACATCTGAATACAAAGCATTATTTTTCTTATATTAATGGTACATGCCTGAGTCATGCAAGCCCTTAAGATGCGAGGATAAAGTTGGCTTCAGTGAATTTGTAAAGTACATAAAAATGATTTAATGAAAGACAGGCAATGTATTTTATTTATACAAACACTGTAAGGAAGTAAGGACATTCTCGAGATTAATGCCTCAGATGGCAAGATTGTCTGATCAGGGAATACTGTCTGTGTTCCAGAGAGATTCAGAGAATGAGAGGTGATCGAAATGAAACTTTAAAAAAAATCACACAGAATGGAGTGATGAACATAGGCATTGACACGTGAGAGCAATATTAGCGAGAATCCCAAGATATTCCACAAGGACATCAAGCAGAATAGAATAACCAGGGAATAATTAGGGTCCATTATACACCGATGGAGCAATCTGGGTGTGAAGCTGGAGAAGCTGCCAAATTGTGAACTGAGAGCTTCACATCCGTTTTACTTGGGAGAAGAAGGAGGCAGGTACATATTTCAAGAAGACTGGACTGGGAAGCTGTTTGGAAAAAAAGATATAAGATGCGAGACGGAAATAATGGTTTTGGCTGGTATAAAGTTGGAATAGTCCCCAGGTCTGGAAGAGTTGTATCACAGCTGCAGTGGGAGAGAAGGGAGGAAAGTAGAATCTCGTAACAGGGGAGTTGCCAGAGTAATAGAGAGCACACTTTGCAGGAGGTGTTGGTGCAGGTAGACCAGCGAACAATAGATCAGTGAGTATCAGATCAGTGTCAGGGAAACTATTGGGGAAAACAGAGAAGGAGACAATTGATCTTCATTGAGAGAGGCAATGTTTGATCAGGGATCGTCAGCATGAAGTTATGAGAGGGTGGTCATGCCGAACAAATTTTATTGATTTTTTTTGAGGAGTTCGTTTATATGTTTTCTTTTTGAGCAACACCTTGACGAAGCCTCATATGCAAAACTGATAAATAAAGTACAATATCATGGTATCATGGGTAACTAGGTAAATGACGTTCAAGTTGTCTTACAGGCAGGGGAAAGAGGGTGGTGGGAAAAGGCTGTTCGTGTGACTGGAGACCAGTGACCCCTGATGCACCCCAGGGAAGAGTGCTGTATCCCTTATTATTTGCGTTATTCATAAAGGATGCAAATGTGAATGTGGAGGGGGTGGGGTGTGTGTGATAAATCAGTGACTCTTTCACGCAAGATTGGCCGGGTTGTTGGCAGTGAGGTGGAAGGCCATACGTTACAGGAAGGTACAGGTGGAATGGTTAGATTGGCAGATCAATGGCAGATGGAATGTAACCCTGATAAGTATGAGATGATGCAATTTGGGAGAAGGAATCAGACAGGGGAGTACTCAATGAATGGTAGCACACTCGGAAGCTCAGAGGGTGCTTCTCCACACATCCCTGAATGTGACTGGCCAGGGTAATAGTTGAGTTAAGATGGCATTGGGAATCGTAAATAGCTTTTACTCATCGGAACATAGGTTATTAGATCTATACAAGACTTTAGTTTGGCCAAGGTAGAATACTGTGTGGAGTTCTGGGAGCCACATTACAGGAAGGAGGTGATTCCACTGGAGGGGGTGCAGAGGAGATTCACCAGATGTTCCCTGGTTTGGAGCATGTCACCTGTGGAGAGAAGCTGGAAAGGCTTGGTTTGTTTACTTTGGACCAGAGAAGACTGAGGGGTGTGTGATTCAGAAGGATAAGATTACGAGGGGCATGGATAGACTGGATAGACAGCAGTTGTTCCTTTTAGTCAAAGGGGCAAATCCAGGAAAACTCACTTTTAAAGTGAACGGTTTCATGATTTGAGGATTGTTTTTCATTCAGAGGGTGTTGGGTTCTGCAATATACTTCCTGAGAGGGGAGCTGTTATGTTAACCACATAACAGCTAAATAGGACTTGGACGAGCTCTTGAAGTTTCAAAACATTCCCGGCTACAGGCCTCATGTAGGAGAGTGGGATGAGTGTAGACCGTGCTGTATGTCTGACGGTACAAAGACTATGCCCCTAAGATTGTATGATTTGGACATGAATTGATGGGTTCCTGAAGAGAATATTAACAAGAATTATAAGGGTGAACTGTCAATGGAAAATGTTCGAGAAAACAAGTGCAGCTTCGTTACAGTCTGAACTCAGAGGAAGGAGAATAGAGTACAGGGCAATAGAAAAACTATGAAGCAACTACTTCAGTCCAGTCTTCACAGAAGGAAACAAACCAAACAAATCAAATGTTCCCAGCAAGACTGGAAAACGTAAGTCTCGAGAGAAAAAGAATGAAATTAGTAAATGAATGCTTTGGGAGAAATTATTGGGACAGAAAGTATGGTTGAATTTAGAATACAGATGAAAGGTGAGAAGATGAATTCCAATACCAGTGTCCTGAGCTGAAAAAAAGGAGACAAAAATAGGATGAGGGAGGATTTGGCTAAGGTTGGCTGTAAGCAAAGACTTTAAGGTGGAACCATTGATGAACAGTGGCTGGCTTTCAAAGCAGTTTTTCTTTTTTTGCAAATGGTCAGCAACACCATATATAAGTGAATTGGAAGGACTGTAGGAAAAGGGTGATCTGCCATGGATGTCTCATCAAATGAGGGAGGCTATCAAAATAAAATAAATGCCATAAATAATGGCAAAGATCAGTGTGAAACTATACGATTGTGAAAGCTATAAAGGTTAAAAGAAAGCAACAAAAATAAACCTGTGAAGAAACATAAGATAGATAGATTATGAGAGCAAACCACCTCAGAATATAAAGACAGATATCAAAAGATTCTAAAAATATATAAAATTAAAAGAATGGCTAAGGAAGCATTGGTCCTTTAGAGGGTGAGAAGTGTTATTTCGTGAGGAAATGGCCGAGGAATTGAACAGATATTTAGTCAGCCTTCACAGTGAAGGACACTAATAAGATTCCAGAATTGTCAAAGAGAGGAAGATAGGAAAGGGCCTGGAAACAGCCATTCCCATGAGAGAGATATTATTGTGCAAGTTCAAGGATCTAAAGTTCGATAAGCCTCCTGGGCCTGATGGAATGCATCCCAGGGTACTAACAGAGATGTTGGAAGTAATAGCAAATGATTTGGTTTCTAAATTCACTGGACTCTGGTACAGTTCCAGCAGAGTACAAAACAGGAAATCAGATACCACTGTTTATAAAGGGTAGAAAAAAATTGGGAATTATAGACTAGTTAGCCTAACATGTGTAGTGGGGAAAATACTTCAAGCTTTAATCAAGGAAAAAATAGCAATGCATCGAGATAGAAATTGTTCATTTGGACAGCCACAGCATCAGTTCATGAAAGGCAGGTCATGATTAACTAACTTACTGGAATGCTATGAAGACATTATGACTCGGGGACCCAGTGGATGTAGTGTACCGAGACTTACAAAAGGCATTCGACACAGAGCCGCTAAAAAAGCTGCTGCATAAGGTAAAGATGTGTGGCGTTAGGGGTAATGTATTCACATGGGTAGAGGATTGGTTAACTAACAGGAAGCAGACAGTGGGAATAAATGAGTGATTTTCTGGTTGCTGATCAGTGACTAGTGGTGTGCCTTTGGGATCAGTGCTGGAACCGTAAATATTCACAGCTTAGATGGACGATTTGGAGTTGGTGACCACGTGTGATATCACAAATATTGTAGATGATACGGAAATGAGTGGCAGAGCAAATGTGCAGATGACTGATAAACTTTTAAAAGCGACAAAAATAGTTTAAGTAAGTGGGCAAAGGACTGACAGAAGGAGTACAATATAATAAATGTGATTTCATCCATTTTGGTAGGAATAACAGTTAAAAAAAGGCTATTATTTGCATGGTAAAAATGCAACATGCGTCTATGCAGAGGGTGCTGGGTGTCCTTGTATATGAATCACAGAAGTTGCTCTGCAGGTGCAGCAGGTAATTAACAAGGCAAATGGAATGTTGTCCTTCATTGCGAAAAGGATTGAGTTTAAACACAGGGAGGTTATGTTGCTTCTGTACAATGTGCTGGGGAGGTCACACCTGCAATACTGCGCGCAGTTTTGGTCTCCCTACTTGAGAAAGTATGTACTAGCACTACAGTGGATGCAGAGGAGGTTCGCTAGGTTGGTCTGGAGTTGAGGCGGTTGGCTTTTGAGGAGAGACTGAGTAGACTAGAATTATATGTTGATTGGAATTTGAAAGAATGAGGATGAATCTGGAAGAAACAGGTATAATTAAGAAGGGAATCGATAAGATAAAAATAGAGAGGATGTTTCCAGTAGCAGGTGAGAATAGGACAAGAGGACAAAATCTCAAAATTAGGAGGAGCATATTTAGGATTGATTTGAGAAGGAACTTCTTGACCAAGAAGGTTGTGAATCTGTGGAATTCCCTGCCCAGTGAAATAGTTGCAGCTGTATCATTGAATGCCTTTAAATGTCAGATAGATTTTTTGAGGGGGCAGTAAAGGAACAAAGGGTTATGGTGAACGGGCGGGTAATTGGAGCTGAGGCCATGAAATGATCAGCCATGATTTTATTGATGCTCCTAGTTCTTATGTAATGGCTCAACATGAAATGGGAATCACATTTGAGAAACTGACTGGTTGATACATACAGAGAAGCAATGAATTCAATGCATTTGGATTTTGAGAAAGATCTTGGTAGAGACCCTGGCCTAGTTTGCAAAGTCAAATGTTACAGGATTGGGTTTGAAATATCATTATGGTTTTAGAATAGTAGAGATGACAGGAAACAGTGAACAGGAATAAAAGGTTCTGTTTTGAAGTTCAAGGATCATTGGGTGTTGCAGGTATTGGTGCTTGGGCCCCAGCGATTCCCAATGCATGTCAAACGCTTAGTTAAGGGAATTAAATGCAATATTTCCCAACCTGCTGACAGCACTAAACGAGGTTGGATTGTGAGTGGGTGAGGAGGATGTAAAAAAGCACCAAGGTGGTTGAGACAATTGGAGTGACTGGGCAAATACGTGGCAGATGGAGAGCAATTGGGTGGCTGTGATGGTATGCACTTTGGTGGGAACAGTATAACAGCAACCTCTCATTTGAAAAGAGATTAGTTGAAACATGTTGATCTTTAAAGAGATTTATGTTCTTACTTTGTTTCTTCTCTGCAGACCTCCAATATCCATGCAGGGCAGTAAGTTCTGAACCTAGAAGACAATACTGGTAATGGCATTGGCATGCTGCCCACTGTACCCAGACCCACCAAGTGGGGAGCTGTAACATTGAAAAGGATTTTGATCTCCCTTGTACACCAGTCACTGAATGCGATATTGCAGTAGCAGTTAGCAGTTAGGAAGATAAATGATGTATTGACCTTTTTATCAGGGAATTTTGAGAACAGGAGTAAGGGTATCTTACTGCAGCTGTACAGGGGGTTAGTGAGATCCCATCTTGAACATTGTGCAGTATTGTGTGCAGTTTTGGTTTCCTTACTTAATAAAAGACAAACCTGATATTGAGGAAGTGCAGTGAAGGATGACCAGACTGATCTCTGGGATGACATGTTTGTTGTGGGAGCAGACTTTTGGGTGATTGGACCTGTTTTCCATGGGCTTTAGGAAAATGAGTGAAGATCTCAGTGACATATATAACTCACTGACAGGGCGAGACAGATTAGAAGCAGAGATGATAATTCCCCTGGCTGGGACGTCTAAAACAATGAGCAACTGTATTACGTATGGGCAGGTCACTCTGTATTGAGATGAGAATAAATGTCTGTACTCCGAGACTGGTGAACCTGGGGAGTTCTCTCCCACATAAGGGAGAACGTCCTGAGGAGGTCCGGACACTAAATATAAAAAGGATTACCGGACACGAAAGGGAACAGCAGACAGCTGGAGTACAGCTGTCACATGCTCTCAGATGTTAGGAAGGAGATCTCTGCAGTGTCAACAGGGCTGTGTTTCCCGTTCCCTTTTCCAATATCGAGTTTTCGAGTTTTCTGTCAGTTTTATTCTTCCAAACCTCGGAGCAGTTTGATATATCTTAGTGCCTTGCTTGACCGTTTCCGAGACCATTGAAGAGCTTATCACATGTCTGTGTATCTGGAGTCACTTTTAGGGCAGACCAGGAAAACACGGGAGATTCACTTCCTGAAAGTACATTGGGGAAGGGAATTGGCGTTTACAATCAACATTGGCTTAAATGTGAGTATTACTCACACCAGATTTGACAGCCCGATATTTTTAAAATTGTTTTTAACATCCCCCAGCTGTCAGTGCATTAACCTTGTCTGGATTAGTAATCCAGTGCCATTTCCACAACATCACTATTTCCACGTGGGGACCTATCGGAAACCACACTGCGCAGTTTATTTCTGTGCTGCTTGACATCTCTGTCAGAAAAAAGACTAATTTGCCTTTTATGATGGCACTGTGGGTGTGGTAATTGGTCAGATTGCAACTATTCCTCTCTTTGGGAACTGGACAACTGAGTAATTTTCCGCATTGCCAGGGAGATGTCAGAGTTGTCAGCTTGGTGGTAGTGCTAGACTGAGGGTATCCCATTCAAAAAGTTACAGATTGTGCTTGAATATAATGTTGCTTCTGCTGATGTTGCTGCTGTGGTCTACAGCACCACATCAATGTCAGGAATACTGTATTTAAGAAAGTTCAGAGATTTATATCACTGAAAGTATTTCCAGAGGACTTTTGACTTGGAAATGAATTGAGGGCAATGAAGAATGAATAGCCCCTTGCCCTTACAATATGAAAACAGAACCTTTGACCCAACTCATCCATGCTCACTAGGTTTCCGAAACTGAACGAGTTCTATTTTTCTGTTTTTGGTACATACCCCTCCAAAACGTTCCTGTTCATGTACACATCAAATTGCCTTTCAATTGTTGTAATTGCACTCACCAATACCACTTCCTCCGACAGCTCGCTACATGTCCACACCACTCTCTGTGAGAAACAGCTGCCGTTAGTTCTGTCTCAATAATGGAATGTTTCCTCTCGTGGCTGTTGAGTTTCTTTGAAAAGTACAATTCCTTCTCATCGTCCTGTAGCAATTCAGCTCCAACTCCGATGTCACGAGCATCGATTGCAGCTTTGAAAGGTTTCGTAAAGTTTGGTGTATCTAAAACTGGGTTGGTGGTCAATATTACTTTTTAATGGTCGAAAGCCTTCTGGCATTGTTCTTTTCAACAAAACTTTGTGTTCTTTTTCAGCAAATCGGTTAACGGTACCACTACACTGCTGAAGTTTGGAAAAAACCTCTGAATGAATCTGCCGAGACCGAAGAAATGAAGCACTTTTTTTCTTTGAGGTTGGTCGTGGAAATTCCACGGTAGCTTTTGTCTTTGGATTCCATGGAGTCAAGAACATGTCCCAGGAACATCACGTCTGCTTTCACAAATTCAGTTTGATTTAATTTTACCACCAGTTTTGTTTCTTGTATTCGTTCAAAGAGCTCTGCCAACTGTACCAAGTGATCTTTCTAGGACATACTAAAGATCACTACGTTGCTCAAATGGACTGCACAATTTGTTAACACAGCCACACATCTGTTCTTGATTGTTTGGAATGTGTTGGTTGCGTTCTGCATTTCAAAGGGCATTAGTTTTAATTGATACAGCTGATTTGGTGTTAAAATTCAGAAATTTATTTCACCCTCTCTGATAAAGGTACCTGCCAGTAACCACACATTAAATCCATTGGTGATGTAACTGACTTGTCCAACTTTCTCGATACAGTCCTCCAATGTTGGTATTGAATATTGCTGAATTTGTAAGAGTGTTGACCTTCCAAGAAAAATTATTGATTCCTGTCGGGTTTGGGATAATTGGCGAGCTCTGCTCGCTCTGGTTTGGTTTGATGATGTCGTCATTGAGCATGGCCTCCACCTCCTTCTGGACCTGTCTGGCTTTGAGAGGATTAAGCCAATGTGGATGCTGTTTTATCGGAACAGTATTCCCTACGTCTACCTCATGTACAATAGCATTAGTTCTCCCCATATGATTCTTGCATATGTCCTAATACTGCAAAACAAACCTTTCAACTTTGTTCTTTGTTCCTGGGACAGACAGTTTACGAACCTTTCCGACTGCTCAAGGACTTTTGCATTTTTAACATACTTTGAGGCACATTAAAATCCACAAGATTTGGATTTCATTCCTCACTCTGCGCGGCAGTAACTGACACCTGTTTCTCCAGATTTTCTTCTCCTCTACTTTTCAGGAGGGAACCTATAAAATCATTTGTAACCCACATTAAGGGGTCTTCGAATGTGGGAATTGGCAACAGAGTTCATAGTTTCATTACTGCCTTTGGCCGACCTACCATTTGGCATATATGACATGTATGTCAAAAGTTAACCAAATGTTAGTCAATAAATATGATTTTTTCCTTAGCCTGAACCTTTCGTACCCCTAGGTGACCTCCTGTAGGTAGTTCATGAGCTACCCATAACACTTCCTCTCTGTATGCTATCGGCAACACAATATGGTGCACTTCAGCATATTTCTCCTCTGCACTAACTTGACGTGGTCTCCATTTCCATCTTAAAATTCGATCTTTCATATAATAACCCTCACGAATATCCTCTGCCTCCTTTTCAGAATACACATCCACATATAAATGTTTTATCATCTTCTCAGTCTGTTGCAAGTCCCTTAGTCTTTCAGGACTAAACACGTCTGTCTGATCCACTGCCTGTTCAGGTTTTCCTTGCTTCATTACGGCAAACAGGGTGTCCGGTAACTGAACCTCAACTCCTTCATGTTTGTCTTTAGCGGTGCTTCGTGCTGTGACTTATGACAATGGGATCTGGTTACTGTACAGCCTGGGAAAATACCAGGATATTTCTGATTTAAGTCCTCAGTTTCTTGGTCTTTCTTGCGCTTCTCCACCACCAGGGGTGTCCCTCTCAACTTGGACCATGCTAAGTCATTCTCAAGAACAAACTGGATTGCTGGAACTGACTCTCTGTCAATCATTACCACTGTAACTTCCCCAGTCAGCAGTAGGCACTTCAATCTGATCTTACATAGGGGAATGCTAAATTTCTGTGCATCTATTCCACAAATCATCACACTCTCGGGTAACAGATCAGAAAGATTGCAAATTTTCTCATGCTTTCCTATTAGAGTAAATCCTGGGTAAATCCTGTAGCTCTCAAAATTATAACTTCTTGCCCTTCTCCCCCTGTTATTTCTGAGTATACGTTCCTCACAGAGGTGAATCCTTTATAGAGATCAGGTACCAACTCCACACCCAGCCCCTGCCCAGGCTGTGCACTTTCCTGCAGCTCCTCAGCTCGTGTTGGGGGTCTCCTTTAAAACTTTCACTCATGCCACTGGCTTAGCTTCCTTTACCACATCTTTTCCCACAGTGCCTCTCTTAACAATCAGCACTGTGACCATACGTATCCCTCCTTATCAGAGTGAAAACATCATTTTCCTAGTGCACTTCTGAACCCACCGATAATGTAATTTTCTGTGTCCCACTACATTAAACTGAAAACACCTGAGGCCTTTCACCTCCTTTCCACTCTCTTGGGCATCTTCTTTAACCTGTGGTCATCTCTTATCCTCTACTCTTTCTTTTATATTGTAGCATCTCCCCTTCTCCGAAATTCTATCCCTCACAGGACGAAATTCTGGCTGGAAGCTTGTCTTATGCAGCAACATGTATTCATCTGCTAATTCTCCTGCTCTTCTCAATTCCTGAACTTTTTGTTCATCCATGTGAATTCTTATCACTCCTGGAAGTGAGTTTTTAAACTCCTCCAGCAGAATAATCTCCCTTAGAGCCCCATAGATCTAAACTATCTTTAAAGCCAGCCCCCATCTATCAAAATGCCTATGTTTAATTCTTTCGAACTCAAAATAAGGCTGACCTGGTTACTCCTTTACTTTTCTAAAGTGCTATCTATATGCTTCCAGTACCAATCCGTAAGTACTTAAAATAGCTTGTTTGACGTCTTCAAAATCTTCTGAACCCTCATCTGACAGCGCAGCAAATACCTCACTAGCCCTGCCTACCAGCTTTGTCCGAACTAGCATTACCCATCGATCCTTGGACCACTCCACCTGCCTAGCCAACTTTTCAAATGAAATAAAGAAGGCTTCAACGCCTTTCTCATCAACACGTGGCAGCGTTTTGACACAGTTGTATATATCACTAACGCCCTTTTTAATCTCCATCCTGTTAAATTGGCTTTGCTGACAAAAT
This sequence comes from Chiloscyllium punctatum, assembly GCF_047496795.1. NCBI lineage: Eukaryota > Metazoa > Chordata > Chondrichthyes > Orectolobiformes > Hemiscylliidae > Chiloscyllium > Chiloscyllium punctatum. The sequence continues at coordinate 48,435,327 of NC_092785.1, forward strand.
CGCAATTTCTCAAGTTCGAATTCTCTCTCTGTTTCCTCAGCTTAGAAATCTCCTTCTCTTTTTCTCCCTCAGTCTTCCCTTTTGATCAGCTAAGAACCTTCTCCTCTCTTTCTTCTCTCTCTTATTCTCTCATTTTGTTTATCTCTAAACTGCATTTTCTTCAATTGTAATTCAGTTTTTTTCTAAATCTCCTGCACTTGTCTGTTTCTCTGACGCACCTTAGAGTCTCAGTAATTTCCTGACAATTTCTGCTTTACTCTTGTTCTTGGTTAGACTCAAATCTAAGTGATTTACTAATTCTAAAAGTTTGGCCTTTATCTTTCCTTCTAAACACCTTCGGCAAATGTGGGAATCATCTTCAAACCCCAGAACCTCTTTAACATGTTTAAGAGCCATTTCTCTCACTTTTAATGTAACCAATCACAGGTCACCGAAATTTGACAAACTGTCTCACCGACGTTTTAGTTAAAGCTCTTGGATAATAATGTGCAAATAATTTTCACAGCCCAAACCTATTTAAATCTGCTCAAATCTCCGACTGGATCTGTCTAAACCTGTTCAAATCGCAAACAAAAGCCCGCAAACTGTTACAACATAGGATTGACCCCTCTCCTAATTAAAACCAGACACAGACAAAACGTTCACCTCATACTGGAATCTGTTAAATTTCAAGAGCAAAGTTCGATTTACAGAGCTCACTACTTAAAGTAAAACGAACAATTTTGTTAGTTAAGTCCAACAGAGAATATTAAAATGAACAACTATTTAGAACTCATTTCGGTAAACCTATCTTATACCTACCACAATACAATACTGGCCCGATAAAACAAAACACCATGATTAATATTTACAGAAAAATATATCGCGTTTCAAAACCAGTCAGCTTTTTCAATTCTCCCTTGTATAATATTGCTCTGTAGATTTTTTCTCTAGGTCGGCTTCGATGTTCTGCTGTACAAACCTCTTATAGACAGGTACCTTTTAGAAAGCTCTTCAGCTAGCAGTCTATATTTGTGGCTGTCCTTAGCAGTTCTCCCCCTAAATGTTCAAAATGAACGGTTTTATACCTCAACGCAATGGATCATTTCATTGATTTTGAAGCCAAAAATACATTATATTTCAAAATCGATCGGATTTCAGTGTATTTGGGCATAATTTAAACTGACTGGCCCAATTTGAATTTGTTTTTGTTCCATGGCAACTCACACTCACAGTCAATTTTTATACTTTAACTCCTTTCAGAACAATGTACACCTCTACACCTTCATAACAACATCTTTTGTTTTCTGTAAATTTGATTATCTTAGTAAGTTCACATAATAGCATATTCTGTTCCATAAAAAGACCCGTTTATTGTCATCCTTCCTTTATCTAAATCCTTCTTTCAAGTTATGATTCCAGTTACTAACAATGTTACTGGTATTCTTCAACAAAGTAATATATTGTATGTGTGTCTGTTTGCGTGTTTGTCTGTGTGTGTGTGTGTGTGTTTTGTGATTAAGCCGCTATAATTAAACTGACATGAAAGAATGAGATGCAATCACATTCCCATAAGAAGAAGTAAGTGTGCAACGTTTCCGAGCTTTCTGATATTAAACAAGGTGCAAACCTCTCCTTTATTCAGGATTGAAAAGTGAGCACATGACATTCATATACAGGATGGAAGTAATTTAATGAACGTTTACTGGGATTATTGAAAAAACAAATATTTAGTTTTCTCCTGAAAGTTTAAATTCAGCATTTTCAAGTCTGAGTTGCACATGTTCTTATCAATATGCAATCGTCATCAGTGACAAAAGCAGAAGTTGCTAGAAATGCCCAGTAGTTCTGGCAGTATCTGTTGTGAGATAGCAGATTCAACATAGTGTAGCGGAATAGGCCTGGGATGTTTACTTTTCGCCAATAGTGTTCAGCAATGTACTGGTTAGATGCATTAGTCAGGAGTAAATGCAGAGTAACAGAGTTTGGGGATGGGTCTGGGTACGTTACTCTTCGGAGGGTCAGCCTGGTCATGCTGTGTTAAACGGCCTGCTTCCCAACGTAGAGATTCTGTGATTCTATGAATTCTTCATACAACGGGTGGTTGGGGCCAGGATCAAGAATTTCTCAGAGCATGTTCAGGACATAGTGAACAGCCAGTGGTCGTGGTACACGTTGGTGCCAATGACATAGGTAAGAAGAGTGAAAGGTCCTGCAAAAAAAGCTCAGGGAGCTCGACGTGAGTTTAAAAGCAGGATCTCCAGGACTGTAATCTTGGGATTGCTCCCATGCCACCTGGGAGTGAGACAAGGAAGAGGAAGATAGTCGAGTTGAATATGTGGTAAACCTTTTAACTAAATGTGTGCAGTACTTGGAGTAAAATGAATGAGCTGACAGTTCAAACAAAGGTAAGTAAGTATGCCCTTGTGGAGATTACTGAAACGTGGTTATAGGAAGGTAAGGACTGGGGTGTTAAATGTCCAAGAATATGAAAGACCTGTTCAGAAAGGAATGGTCTAATCAAAACTGGAAAGCAACTAATATCTTCGCAGAGAGATTTGCTCATTCTATGTAGGGAGACTTTATATGGATAGAGACAGCAAGGTAGCATAACAAATTGTAGGAAGAATGGAGAAGTTTATGAATGTGAGGAGAGCATGTCAATTAGAAAGAAAAAGACGAGAGAGTCAAGAGTATACAGTAATTCTGAAGCACTCAATTGCATTTATTTAAATGTAATGGGTCTTACAGGGAAGGCTGATGTTTAAGAACATGGGACTAGGACATCATATTGATTACAGAAAGTTGGTTGAGAGATGTTCAATTCGAGAGTGTAGTGCTGGGAAAGCATAGCAGGACAGGCAGCATGTGAGAAGCAGGAACATCAACGTTTTGGCAAAAGCCCCTCATCAAGAATGAGCTGATGAAGGAGTTATGCCTGAAACGGCGATTTTCCTGCTCCTCAGATGCTGCCGGACCTGCTTAATTTTACAGCCCCACATTCTCGACTCCAATCCCCAGCAGTTGCAGTCCTCACTTTCACCTGAGAGATGTTCAAGACTGACAATTCAATGTTCCACGTGTTAACTGTCACAGAAAGGATAGAAAAATCGTACATTTGGCTTTGAGGGGAGGTCTACCCATTTTTATTAAGGAATCAATTAATGCTGCAACTGAGAAAGATATTTGTGAAAAATCATCCAGTTAAAATATACGTGTAGTTTTAAAAATAAGAAAGCAGAGATCTGTTTGAAGAGATTCCACTAAATGCTCATTTGTGACAAATCGTCCAGTGAAAATATATTGGTAGAACTTAAAAATAAGAAAGGAAAGAGCACGTCAATGGTTTTGTACCGAATACTCTCCAACAGTAAGAAAGAAATTGAAAAACAAACATGTCGTGAGATCTCGTATATATGTAAGCTTAATAAAGTTGTAATACAGGGGGATTTTAATTCTCTAAAAATTGATTGAGACTACCACAGTATTATAGGGTTGAAACATTTGTCAAACCTGTTCACGAAAATTTTCTTAATCAATATGTAAATTATCCCCAGGAGATGGGGAATAAAATTCCATTCCTGGTTCACTAGACAGCAACAAACAAACAAAATTGAGTGCACCTCATATTCATCCAGCTTGAACTCTATTTGTCCACTGTGCCACCAGTTTTGGTGTCATCTGCAAGCTTACTAACCTTGCCTTCGATATTCTCACGCAAATTTTGTACATAAATGACAAACAATGAACACCCAGAACCTACCTCTGTGGAACACTGCTGGGCACAAGCGCTCAGTCCGAAAGGGAACCGCCCACCATTACTCTCTGTCTCCTGCCATTGCACCAATTGAAATTGCTGAAGAGAAACCCTGCAGTTCTTGCAGTATCAGGGCAGAGAAAAACGGAATTAACTTATTTTGAGTCCATAATGACTTGTTCAGAACATGTTCATTTAAGACTCGATATGTTAACTCTGTGTCTCTGCCCAGATCCTGCGTCATCTGTTGCATTTCTCCATCATTTTTCATTTGTATTTTAGATTTCCACTATCTCTAATATTTTTCTTTTCTTTATTGGTCTAGATGCTGAACCCGGTTATATTTGGACAATATGCTCCATTCCTGTTCCCATTACTTGTACCATTGACACTTGTATTACACGAGATTCTGTTTCTTCTTTAAGTTCCGCAAATAAGTGCGTGGATCTCATGAAAGTGATTTTGATTTAAAAGGCCTTTGAGAGACAGCTACTTTCGAAGAGAAATTGGTATAGGTCATTAATTATGACATTGTGCGTTTTATGACTCACAATGTCTCCTCAGTCGCTGAATATTTTCAAGAAATTTCTCTGAATAACATTGGTGAGGGCACTGTTCGGAGTATTGCGTGCAATTCCGGGCTCCTTCCTATCATAAAGATTTTGTGAAACTTGAAAAGGTTCAGAAAAGATTTCCAAGGATGTTGCCAGGGTTGGAGGATCTGAGCTACAGGGAGAGGCTGAACAGTCTGGGGTTGTTTTCCCTGGAGCGTCATAGGCTGAGGGGTGACCTTCTAAAGGTTTTCAAAATTATGAGGGGCATGGATAGGATATATAGTCAAAGTGTTTTCCCTGGGGTCGGGAAGTCCAGAACTAAAGGGCATAGGCTTAGGATGAGAGGGGAAAGATATAAAAGAGACGTAAGGGGCAACGTTTTCGTGCAAAGGGTGGTACGTTTATGGAATGAGCTGCCAGAGGATGTTTTGGAGGCTGGTACAATTGCAAATTTATGAGGCATTTGGATGTGTACATGAATACGAAAGGTTTGGAGAGATATGGGCCGGGTGTTGGCAGGTGGGACTAGATTGGGTTGGGATATCTGGACGGCATGGACGGGTTGGACCGATGGGTCTGTTTCCATGCTGTACATCTCTATGACTCTATGGTTGTCATGCAGCCCATCATCTCTGTACCAGCTCGGTATGAGCTAAATCCTCACTCTAACTCTGCTGCAACTCACTGTAACTCAATACATTTTGCTATCTGTTTCTGTTTTGTTTTCTGAATATCCCATCCAGATAAAAACAATCTTAACAACCTGTATAGCCTGTGATTAAACAGTATCTATATAAAATATAATTCTGTACATCACATTTAACGATGACCTGTTCTGTTCACATTATCGTTCAGCATTCCATCTACCAAAGGTCATCTGTTATCTTGCTCTGCATTTCTTTTCATTCCATTTGTCAGAAATACTGATGGTTGAAGACTCGTGACTGGGACTTACTGTACTCCCTTCAGGGCTCTTCATCCTCTGGCCCCAGTCCTTCCTGTCTCATAGCCAATATAATATTCATTCCTTCCCATACACATTAATTCATGGCATTTAATGAACAAAGCTTTGGTACCTTGTTATGGAGCAGGCCCGACGCCTCAAAACATTTTTAAGCAAATAGCCCAGACCACAATATTGTTATTTATTGAAAGTATGTGTATGGTGGATATTCCCAGACTGAATTAGCTGGTCCGACTGCAGACGTTTAAACAAACAGAATTTAATTACAAAAGTATGGTATAAAACACCACGAACTTAAAATCCAGTACCTGAATAATTCATCCTATCCGAACTTGACAGGCTGACACAACTTAATGATGTTGTTCCAGATTACTTGCAATAATCACAGTTCACAAACCCCTGAGCACAAAAAGTAAAAATTACACAGAAAAAGCTTCCAAAGGTTACAAGGTCAGGGGGCAGAAGGAGGAGGAGAGCGTCTAGATTCAACCATGATCCTGACGCAACCCTAGAACTGTACTGACCTGTGCATCTGGAGAGCTGGCCACATCCCCTTGATTCCACCAGTTTTTTGTTGGAGACTTGAAAGCCTTCTGCCCGAGACATTATTTGTTTGTTAAAAACTAAAGCTAGAACTGTACTGACCTGTGCATCTGGAGAGCTGGCCACATCCCCTTGATTCCACCAGTTTTTTGTTGGAGACTTGAAAGCCTTCTGCCCGAGACATTATTTGTTTGTTAAAAACTAAAGCACCCTAATGAAGCATTCAAAATTGAGACATGTTGAAACGTTGGGATGGTTAGAAAATCTCTGAAAACAGTTCAAGAACAACATAACTTTGTAAAGTGTCTACCTTTGTGACGACTCCCCTGATATATAACTGAATCATCAATATCCAAAGATGTCTTCTGGTTTCAACACACACCCCCACCCCCCACCCCGCACCCCTAAAAAGAAATTGTGGTTAAAATACAGATGTATGTACATTTACTATAAACACGCAAAAATGCACAACTACATCCGGATTCAGTGTGTGTGTTTTTCCTATCACTGAGTGCCTCAATCTGTCATTTAAGTATTGACATTCATGTTTTCAAGACCTCCCATATTCACAATTTTCTTATTGAATAATTGCACCAACAGGCTCCAGCAAAACAGTCTCGCATTTTTGTACTTAAATTTCTCCAAAAACGTCAATGGTTTATGATCAATGTAAATGGTTGTCTCAGATGTGTTGCTGCTAATATAAATACTGAAACGTTGTAGTGCTAACACAAAGCTCACAGTCATTTCAAAACTGTTGAATGTTTTTACCATTGAGCATTCAACTTCTCGGAGAAATACTTAATAGGTCTTTCTGTCTTCTCGTCGTTTTCCTGCAAGAGCCCAGCACCGACACCCACATCACTCACATTTAAAGCCACCTTGAATGTTTGTGCATAATAAGGTGTGGCTGATAGTGGGGCAGTGGTTAATACATATTTCATGCCGTCAAATGCCTTTTGACAGTCCTCTGTCCACTGAAACATCTCGTCTTTCTTCAACAATGCAGTGAGTGGAGCAGTCACATTGCGAAAATGAGGCACAATTCTTCGATAAATCTACACAATTACAGGAACCAGAGTACTGCTCCTTTTGTCAATGGTATGGGAAATTCCCAAATTGCCTTCACTTTTACATCCCATGACACCGTTTATCTGTGTCCAATAGCATGGCCCAGGAAGGTGATTTGTGCATTGGCAAATTCAATTTTTGCCAGGTTTGCTACCAAGCCTGCCTTCCGAAGCCAAATAATCAAATCCAATAAATGCTGTAAATGTTCCTTCCATGACTGATTAAAATTCACCAGGTCATCAATGCACATCACACATTGTATAATCTGGTAACTTATTGGTTAGCCCCTGAAATGTGGCCGGCAAGTTTTTCATACGAAATGTAAGTTGCTTGTCCCACATTTTCAACACAGTCTTCCAATTGTGGAACTGGGCATAGATCAATCCTTTTAACTGCATTGACTTTACAATAGTCCACACATAACCGTTGGGTACCTTTTGGCTTTGGCACCATGACTATGGGTGAGTTCCAGTCACTCTAACGCACGTTGATTATGTCATCTTAGAGCATGCATTCAATCTCCTTCTGAACCTGTGTCAACTTTAGAGGAGTATGCCCGTAAGGATGTTGCTTACTCATAACAGCATCACCTATAGTTACATTATGCACAATTGGGTTAGTGCTTCCAAGTTAATTTCTGCTTATCTTCCCGTGTAATAGTAATAACTCTTTCTGGTCATTTCAATTTTTCTCAGAAAAGTAACACAATAATTTATCCAAATTTTAGACAACTACCTCATTGTCCACTTTATTTAAGGAACGCCATAATCATTAACCCCTTCTCCCCTTGCTTTCCTTTCTACCCTGTCGAAATACCTTTTCAGCATATTCACATGACATACGCTGCAAGATGGCTTATTGTCTGGAGTCCTTATCAAGTAATTACCCCACTCAATATCCTTTTTATTTTACAAGATCCACTAAACCTTGCTTTTCAAGGTTCACCTATCACTGTAAGCAACAGTAAGAACTTATCCCCGATAGCAAAATTGCAAATTTTAAATTTCCTGTCCGCTTCCTGTTTTAATGCATGCTGCAATACTTTTAAATGCTGTCCAGCCAAGTCCCCAGCGCTATTAATCGTTCCCAAAAAATAGAGACATAGTCGAAACGTGTGACCTTTCAATCCTGATTTACTACTTTCTCCTTCATCCATTTTAATGGCTCAAAAACTAATTCAAATGGATTGAATTTGCTCTATTAATTTGGTGCATCCCTGATGACAAAAAACACAAATGGAACTTCCTTAACCGAATCATCTGGATAATCCTGATCATAAGCCCTCAACATGATCTATAATGTCTAATGTCACCTTTATCGTGCTCCCTGTAATTTTGGATGGTACGCAGTAGATTTCAATTGCTTTACCCCTAAGACATTATCGTGAATAATTTATATTTGTTCTTTGAACAATAAATCTCACTGTAGCTCTATTGGTGGTCCTTATCTATTTTAAAAAGGAGTAATTCCTCTGCAATTCCTTTAGCTTTGGTATTGCATCTTGGGGTTGCCTCTGGAAATCGTGTCTATGCATCCATTATTGTTTACAAATACTAATGCCCACTTTTTTTGTGTGTTCGGGGCCCAACCCAACAATTAAGACTCTTGTAAAGGTGTCTCAAGTGCCAGAATAGTTAAGAAAGGTGCAGGTTTTATTATCGCCTGTGTTTTTCTAATTACCTGACTTGTATGACACGTCTGGTAACATTCAACTGCATCCTCTTGCAGTCCAGGCTAGTAAAATGTCTCTGTATTTCACCCTGTGTTTTTGTCACTCCTAAATGTCTTCTAGTTGGTAGCTCATGCTCTTTTCGCATCACCTCCTTTCTATACACGATTGGCAAAATGATTTGATGAATCTCTTCCCATTTCTCATCTCTTTGACTATGTGATTGTCTCTATTTCCTTATCTGGACATCATTTTAGGTAATGACGCTTAGGGATACATTCAAAATTCTTAACGTATATGCTTTTTGATGCAACTGGTTTAATCTTTTATCTTTCTGCTGTGACTCAATCAGTTTAGCCTAACTCAAAATACATGCATGATACCCTACTTGCTCCTGTTTTGTATCAACTATCTGATGGAACAAATTCTCCGTGAATGCCACTTAAGCTTCCTTATCTTTACATTTTTGATGTTTCCTGTTTCAAGTGGTGACACTGGGAACCTGTTGCCCCACAATCTGGAAAGTTTCCAGGATAAGACTCCTGCAATGCTTCAGTTGCCTGCGTCTCCACTGGCTCTTCAACCAGAGTAGGCAGGACTCCAACCGGTGAATCAGCTATATTTTCTGCAAGGATAAATTACATTCCTGGAGCTGAGAGTTTGTCCAATTCCCCTCCCACAATTGCTCCACATTTTTCTGAATATGATATCCTCGCTTTACTAAATGTTGCACTTTTTGTCTCAAGATGAATTCCCTTTAGCAGTACATTTTCTGTAAATAGTTCTTCAGGAGGACATATCTCCTCATCTTTCAGAAGCATAGACTGAAAGGATACGGTGTCCCTTAATATTGCATCCTCTTTACCTGCCCTATCTGAATAAACTTTCACTTTGCAGGTATATTTTTCTGAGCAGATCTGTCACTTCCTCCTTAACGAACTTCTGATCAGTTTGGACACTGTGATGCAGGTTTCTAGCTTCCACTGTATTTTCTGCTACCACTCCTAAAAAACTCACAGGCTTATTCCTTTTTCCTGCGTCTGCTTTTTTTTCCCCTGAACCCACCAACACAGTGATTTCATGTGTCCTAATTTGTTGCAATGAAAACACCAGAGCTCGTTAACTTCTTTGTCTCCTTCAAGTATTTCCTTTTTATCCTGTGGAAAGTTATCATTTCGATCTTCACCGAGATCTACCTTTCCCTTTCTACTTGAGGATTTCTCTTTGCCCCAGTTTCTATCCATCATGGACTAAAATTGATTCTGGAAGCCAAAACAAGTTTTATAATCACTAATCACTAGTCATAATAATTAGCCACTTCAGCGGCCAGTCTTCCAAATGACTTTGCACTATGTCACATAGTGAATTTTTGAAATCCTCCAATTTAATTGTTTCTCGAAGAGCATTGTAGGTTTGCTCTCTTTTTAAAGCTCTTATCCATCTATCAAAATTACTTTGTTTGATCCTTTCAAACACAACATGAATTTGACCAGGATCCCTCCTTAGATTCCTGAAACATTGTCTGTAGGCTTCTGGCACAAGCTCATACCCACATGTCCCCTGCTCATTCACCCCAGATCCCTCCTCTGATAGTGTTGTGAATACTTCACTAGCTCTACCTACAAGTTTTGTTTGGGTCAACAAAGCCCACATGGTCACTGGCCACTGAAAATGTTTAGCCACTTTCTCTAAGTGTCCATCTCTGAAGCTCAAATGCTCTCCCTTTTCCTTTCCCTCCTGCGAAAGCTATTTGTTATTTTTTTCTCTTTCCTCCACTAAACCTATTCGTTCTCTTTTTCCTCTTCTAACTTTAGTCGTAGCTCAAACTGATTCAGTTCTGCTTCTAACTCAAGCTACTTCAATTGCAATTAAAGTTTAGTCATCTCTGCAGATCCTGATGGAGTTTCCAGCAAATTGGAATACTGAGCTACTGCTGCTATCATCTCATCTTTCCTCACATTAGGAGGTAGCTTCAATTCCCTTCGTTTACTAATTCTCGCTGCTTGGACTAATGTACATTTTGTAAAACCCCCAAGCTCACTTTTTCCACCTTCAAAACAAGCTTGGTTCCTGCAAGAACCATCGCCATCTGAAGCTCTGTTTATTCGCCAATCAACACACGAAATAAGAGACACTAACACCTGACACTCACTATCTAAATAGTGCAAAGGGCCCCCGTCTGTTATGGGCCAAACCCAACCCCTCAAAACATTTTAAGCAGGTAGCCCAGACCATAACTTTGCTGTTTGTTGAAGGTTAGTGTGTAGCTGATATTCCCAGAGTGAATTAGCCGGTGGGACCGCCGAGTTTTAAATACATAACATTTATTTACCAATTTACCAAATTAAACATAAGGAACCGAAAATAGAATTCCTGACTAACGTATCGCATCTGAAACCAGCAGGCTATTATGACTTAATGATGCTTTTCCAATACACTTGCAACAATCCCAATAAACAAACTTCTTAGCACCAAGTGTAAAACTGACACAACTGCTGACAGGTTACAAGGTCAGAAGCGCAGAAGGAGGCAGAGAGCGTCCAGTGACCCTGACTCAACTAACACCAGAACTGATTCAACCTGTCCAGCTGGGGAGCTGGCCACGTCCTCTTGATTATACAGGTTTCTTTTTAAAGACATGAAAGGTTTCTGGATGAGGCATTTTCTGTTAGGTATAAACAAAATAGTCCCGACGAACCTTTCAAAATTCTGACATATTAGAATCTTGGGTCATTTAGAGCCTATTTAAAGAAATCAAGGACAATCAAGGACTGGTTTTGGGACAAACATTCCACATTTGGCTTTGGAGTGAATTCCAAAATTATAAATCTTACGGCTTTGAAGTCAATAAAGTGTATTAAGGTGTTCGTGAGTTTACAGAAAACAGTGCTTAATCGTAGTGTGTGTTGAAGATTCAACATTGTCTTATTCGAGCAACGAGAGGAATGTCCAGGCAGATCCGCACTTCCTGTGCATGTTCAGGGCAAATATGCCCACTGAAAATCTGTTGCTAGGCACCCGTTCTAGTCGAGACGAAATCAGCATATTAACAATATCTAGATTGTGTTTATTTTGGGTTGTCACGGTGGAGCGTTCAGGCAGTTACATTATTGCAAATGGACAACACAGCAGAAGCATCGAGCCTGCGACAAGAAAGCATCCATCATTTTCCCTCACAACTAACTTCACGACAGTAATCGCTGATGGGATTATCCACCATTATCCAGCGATGGCAACATTCAATTCAATCCAATTGTTATTGTGAAGTGAAGGTAGCATACTGAAAGGAGTTAACTGGGTCTGTTTGTTCTGTGACTGTGATTGATGTCAGTCTCCATGGATCCTAATTATGTCACTGGATGGCTTTCCTCTTCTATATGTAAAAGGCTTCTTGCAATGCTTTATCCCATTTTCGCTGCGGATGCATCACCTCCAACACTAACAGGGATCAGCTGTAGCAGAGACAGGGAGAGGAGAGATCAGAATCCGAGAAACATAGACTGGAATGTTCCAAAAATTGATCATCATCTGAGAACAACAGACTGGAATGTTCCAACAATGGATCAGAATCTGCGAACAGTAGACTGGAATGTCGCACCAGCGGTTCAGAATCTAAGAAAAATAGAATGGAATCGTGGAACAATGGACAGGAATTTATCCTGGGGTCTTTACCTTGTTTCCTGGTATTGGAACATATTACCAGATCGGATATACGGTGTACTGTTGATTATTCAAGCTGGTTACTATCCCATGCTCGCTATTGTTGGCGTTCCTGGTAAGTCTCCCTATCTCTCTCGATTTATTAATCCCACGAGCCATGGCGAACTTCAGTGATATTTCTGTTATCAATATTTAGTAAAGATCGAACCTTTTGTCTTCAGTTTCAAATGCAAATCCATTCATTCTCCACAAATTTCAGAACCCCCCACACCTCCGCCCTCACAAACATCTGAGAACAAGACTGTTCACAATCCCGAAGTCCCTATTTGCCATGAATTAATTTATGTCTTGGTATTCTCTTCATCACCAAAGCTACCCACGACCAGCTCCATGATATCCTCAGACCCATCTTGACGTCAGTGCAGGTGCTAAATAAACAATTATCTATACCTTGGTAAAATTCAGACTTAATGGTTCCAGTTCTCTTCTAATCACTCTTTCCGTTACAAAATGTTTCCATCACAATCTTGTTCTTGTCTGTAAAGAAAATTCATGAGAGGGACACTGTGTCAGAGTAGTAATGTCTCTGTTCCCGTAATTGAGTGGCCCAGGGTACTACACTCAAGACACTATTTCAAATCCTGTTTCAGAGAATGACAGAACTTAAATTCAAATGACAGGAACAGGAAATAAAAGCGAATTTTACTAATAGATTCCAACCAGTACTTTGTCAATAAGTTTATCTATTTTGCTATTGTCCTTTGTTAAAGATATCCTGCATTTTTATCTGTTCTGGTTTAAGACTCACGTCAGACCAACTGCCTTTAGGAATGGCCTCACAGTAAAAGGCATTTAGTGAGGTCAACAAGTGCTGCCCTTGCCAGTGATGCAGACATCCCATGTAATAATAACATGAAAGGTTGAAAAAAAAAACAAAGATTGATTCTAGAGATCAGAAACAAAAAGAACGAGGAAGTGACAGAGAAACTGAAGAGATTTGACAGCCTCAGGTCGAGAGAAAAAAAGAAGTGACATTTCGAGTACAACGACCATACATCAAAACTGAACGCAACTGGGAAATAGTGTGACTGATCTTGTTGACAGGGATGTCTGTTGTGAAGAGGAGAAGGAGGGAGTTGATAGAGAGGAAGAAACAAACAAAGGGATTGTTGATGATCAGCTGGAATGGAAATAAAAATCCAGATTAATCTTATTTATTTTTCTCCTGTTCCCATATTATTGAAATTCATGTCCGTGTAAGGTGTACATCAAAGTCCCGGTTTGAAGTGAGTTATGTCCCTTTGTCTCCCTTCCGTGAGTGTGATTATCTTCCTTTATTCATTAATAGGATGCTGGGCCAATAATTAATTTACTTTTCTCATTGTCCTGAGAAGGTATTGGGGAGTTGCCTTCCAGATGCACTGCAGTCCATGGGCTGTAAGTAGTCAGTGCTGAGATCTGCTCGGTTTTATTTCTTTGTAGACTTTGATCTAACAGAGTGGCTGGCTTGGCCATTTCAAATTGCAATTGTGTGTTAACCACTGTGCTGTGGATCTGGAGTCACATGTAAGACCAACCGGGTGAAAATGGTAGATTTTCGTCCCTGAAGGGCATGAGTGTGCAGATGGACAAACAGAGTGGTTTCATTGTTTCATTTGATTCTCAATTCCTGATATTTTATAGCATTCAAAGTCCAACATTTGCCGTGGAGAGATTCAAATCCGAGGTCCGGGTCATCACCTGTGTCCCTGGGTTAATATTCAAGAAAAACAAACTAGGCCATCACCTCCTCAGCATCTTCAACAATCTCCATGGCAATAGTGTTGCGTGGTTGTGCTTATAGCATAGCGCTTTGCAAGGCAATGAAACGTACCATCCTTCTTATTTTGCATTTATGAGAAGGCGAGATAATGTGAAGTGCTCTAAGTGAAAAGGAGCTGGATATCCTTGGTTATGGGCTACTGACAGAATTCATACGGAGGAGTACGGAATCAGCACAGTACATGTGTGCTGTCCTTCTTTGAAAAAATGATGGAAGTATTAGAGTGAAGACACTTTATTGAAGTTGTAGAGTGATATTGAGACAGTATTTGGGCCACTCTGAACAGATCTTCTCTCCTTTGTAAGGAATGATCTCTTTGCCACAATGAGACAGTCTAAAGGTGCTACACGAGACTAATACATGCCGTGATGGTACTATAGAGAGATTGTGAAGGAAATTAGTGTTTAACTTGTAATGCGACAAAAGAATAAATTGTGATTGCAATAAAACTTGAGTGGTATTAACCAACATTCATTATTTCCAAAACAAAACATTGATATCGTGAAATATAACGTGTTTCCCGCAATACATATTTTCACATTTGGACAAATGTATGATCAGAAACGTTTAGAATGATATGGGCCAAATGCAGGGAATGGAGTTAGCATAGATGAACATTTTAGTCAGAATGGGCCAGTTTGAGCTAAAGGACCTGTTGAACTCTATTACTCTATGATAGTTTACATATCTGTGTGGAGCCCCCATGTTGGTTGAGTGAGAGCTCCATGCTCTGAACAAACTCTCACCGTCTGAATGTACAGTTGGAGTGAGACCCTGCACTGAGCATCATTTTGTTCACAAACCTGTCAACAGCCACACACTGATATGGTTGGTCATTCTCAAAAACTTGTGACATCCGTGCAGAAGATTAGTCTGTCTTCTCAGAGATGGAAGATGCCTCCTTGAGACTTCACACAAACCATCTGGTGTGTCTCCTTACCATCAGGAAACCACGTTAATGTAACGCATGTGAACCATTATCAAGGGAGCTAGGAGGAACAAACTGGAGCAGTCTGTCTTTGCAGTCTCTCCTTCGTTGGATTGTCGTTTTGTAGCATCATTGTCATCCTCCTATTTCACACTCCATCCACCTGGACACTGCGTGCTGGCCTATTACCGGCCCTCGATGTCTTCATATCCAACTGCTGCCAAGACATTAACCATCTCAACTGTCTACCCCTCCCCCCACTCCAACCTCTCACCCTCACAACGCACACCGCCCCCCACTCCACCTGCTCCAATCCAAAAGTCACGATCAAGCCAGCAGATAAAGGGGGTGCAGTGGTAGTTTGGCGCACTGATCTTTACACTGCTGAAGCCAGACGCTAACTTGAAGACACTTCCTCCTACCTCCCTCTCGACCATGCCCGCACCCCCAAAAAACAAACATCATCTCCCAGACCATACAGAACCTCATCACCTCAGGAGGAGACCTGCCACCCACAGCTTCCAAACCCACCGCCCGATTCTACCTCCTTCCCAAGATCCACAAGCCTGATCACCCTGGCCAACCCATTGTCTCAACATGCTCCTGCCCCACTGAATTCATCTCTACCTACTTCGACACTGTCCTATCCCCCCCAGTCCAGAAACTCTCCACATAAGTTCGAGACACCACCCACGCCCTCCACCTCCTCCTAGACTTCCATTTCCCCGCCCCCCAACGCCTCATCTTCACCATGGATATCCAATCACTATACACCTCCATCCGCCATGACCAAGGCCTCCAAGCCCTCCGTTCGTTCCTCTCCCGACGTCCCCAACAGTACCTTTCCATCGACCCTCTCATTCGTTTGGCTGAACTGGTCCTCACCCTTAATAATTTCTCCTTCTAATCCTCCCACTTCCTCCAGACCAAAGGGTTAACCATGGGCACTCGTATGGGCCCCAGCTATGTCTGTCTCTTTGTTGGCTACGTAGTACAGTCCATCTTCCGTAATTACACCGGCACCAGTCCTCACCTCTTCGTCCACTATATTGATGACTGCATTGGTGCCACCTGGTACTCTCACGAGGAGGTTGAGCAAATCATCAAAATAACCAACGCATCCAACACCGACCTTTAATTTACCGGGACCATCTCTGACACCTCCCTCCCCTTCCTGGACCTCTACATCTCCATTAATGATGACTGACTGACGAATTCCATAGCTACTTGAACATTTCCACAGGACTACATTTCCCAAAACAACCGAGTCCCATAGCCCCACCTGCTTCAAAAATTCCATCCCGCATTCCCAATTCCTCTGCCACCGCTGTATCTACTACCAGGAGGACCAGTTCCACCACAGAACACACCAGATGGCCTCCTTCATTACACACCGCAATTTTCCTTCCCACATTGTTAAAGATGCCCTCATACGCATCTCATCCACATTCTGCACCTCCACCCACAAACTCCATCCCTCTAACCAAGGACAGAACCCCCGCCCCCCCCCCCCCGCCCCCCCCGTTGCTCACCTTCCACCCTACCAACCTTCACATACACTAAATCATCCGACGACATTTCTGACACTTCCAAACGGACCCCACCACCGGGGATATATTTCCCTCCTCAGCCATTTCCACTTTCCACAAAGACCGTTCCCTCCGTGACTACCTGATCAGGTCGACATCCCCCAACAACCCACTCTCCCTTCCTGGCGCCCTCCCCAGCCAACTGCGCTCACACCTCCTCTCTCATCTCAATCCAAGGCCCTAAAGGAACCTTGCATATCCATCAAAGTTTTATCTACACATCCACATATATTATTTATTGCATCCGGTGCTCCCGAAGCCGTCCCCTCTACATTGGGGAGACTGGACGCCTCCTAGCAGAGCGCTTTAGGGAAAATCTCCGGGACACCCGCACCAATCAACCACACTGCCCTATGGCCCAAAATTTCAACATCCCCTCCTACTCTTCTGATGACATGCAGGTCCTGGGCGTCTTCCACCGCCGCTCCCTCACCACCAGATGCCTGGAGGAAGAACGCCTCATCTTCTGCCAGAGAACGCTTAAACCCCAGGGCTTCAATTTGGACTTCACTAGTTTCCTCATTTCCCCTTTCCCCTACCTCACACCAGTGACAACCCCCAGCTCATTACCGTCCCCATGACCTGTCCTACCTGTCTATCCTCCTTTCCACCTACTCACTTCACCCTCTCCTCTGACCTAGCACCTTCGTCCCCACCCCCATTCACCCATTGGACTCTTTGCTATCTTCTCCCACTCTCCTTGCTGACCTATCACTTCCATCCCCACCCCCATTTACCTATTGTCCTGTATGCTACTTTCTCCCCATCTCTACTCCCCCCCCTCATTTATCTCTGCACTCTGCAGGGACCCTGCCTTTGTTCCTGATGATGGGCTTTTGTCCGAAATGTCGATTTTCCTTCTCCTCGGATGCTGCCTGACCTTCCGTGCTTTTCCAGCCCCACTCTAATCGAGACTCTGGTTTCCAGCATCTGCAGTCTTTGTTTTTACCCCATGACTGAACAAGGTGTCAAGGAGACTAAATAAAATTGAACCTTTTGGGAATCAGTTGTAAACTCCCACTGGTTGGGCCATTCAGGACACAATGTGGCTGATGGAGATCAATCCTCTCAGTCCCAGGATATCTCTTTGGGCGATCTTCCAGGTAGATTCCTCGGCACAAACACCTTCAGCTGCTTCAGCAACGTCTGACACTCCATAGTTCGATCAGAAGTGAGGATGCTCAGAAAAGATCGCATAAAACATCAACACCTAGACAACATTCAAGCTCGTGCTGTTAACATGTAACAGTACAACTGGATCCTGAACATTTCCACAGGACGAAAAATGAGGAGCTCATTCGGCATCTAAAGCTGGTTTCACGGAAACATGAGAACGCCATTCAGCCCATCGCAGCAATTGGATAAGAAGAGGCACAGCTCGTTCACTCTCCTTGACCTATTATTCAAGAAGATATTTTGCTTTAAAAATGCAGATGTTGGAATGCAGGAGGCTAAAAGAACACAACAAACCAGGCAGCATCAGAAGAAGAAGTTCACACATTGGGTATAACCTTTCTTCAGGACTGGGGGTGCTTGTACAGATAAAGAGGCGAGGTGAGGGAGTAGGAGGAGGCGGCATGGCGAGGTGGGGAACACAGGCAAATGATACCACCGAGTTGCTCAATGGTAGAAATGAATCCATTTGACAGCTGAACGGTATGTCCGTAACTTTTGCTCATGTCAATAGGCCAGGGTATATGTGTGGGGACTGTTTCGTTGGCTCAGAGGGTAGCGACTGTTGGGGCTTCTCTATCCTAGACAGCTACACCTCTGGAATGATTTGGGGTACAGGGAGATGTTAATGGACTTTGACCCATCAGGGAGTTGAGGGCTACAAAGAATTGGACATGAAAGAGAAATTGCAGTTGAGAGAGATCGGCCCTGACCTTACTGGAGGGAAGGGCAGGCTTGAGGGGCTATATAGCCTGGTGTTATTCCAGTATACCCCATAGTCCATTCACTTTGTTGCCTCTTCCAATTCCTGTGTTACTGACTTCAAGTAGCTGAATAGTCAGATACTGTTGCAGCATGATCTAAACTGGGTCCAGTTCTATCGACTCAAGGGGCTGATTGGTCTCCTCCTGTAACTGTATAACATGCTCCAGGGGCTGGAAAGCTTCATTCTGTTCTGGTATAACTGGAATACATTTTCTTCAACGACTGCAGATGCTGGAGATCAGAGTCGAAAAGTGTGGCACTGGAAAAGCCCAGCAGGTCAGGCAGGAGTATCGATGTTTTGTACATTCCTTCTGATGGAATAATGTCAGAAATGTCGATTCTCCTGCCCGTCGAATGCTGCCTTACCTGCTGTGCTTTTCGAGCACCACACGTTTGGACGTTTAGCGGCCTGCCTTACTCGATCTTCCTGGTCACGTCAGCAAAGAGTTTTAGGAAATTCGTCAGGCATGAACTTCCACTCAAAACGCTTTGCCTACGATTCGTAATCAAACCCTGTTTTCCGAATACATGCACCTCTTATCCCTCAGAATCTTCTCAAGTTATTTACCTACCACAGATGTTAAGCTTACTGGTGTGTATTTCCCTGGCTTTATTTTTCATTCCTTCTTGAATAAGGACACAACATTTGCTACTGGGATCTCACCTGTGGTAACTGATGATCAGAATTATCAGCCAAGGTCCCCACAAATTCTTCTCTAGCCCATTGCAGTGTTCTAGGATATATCTGGTAACGCCCATGAGATTTCTCCAACTTCAAACAGTCTAGTACATCCAGTACCTCCTCTACTGTGATATGGACTGTCCCCAAGACATCACCACTAACTTCCCCAAATTCCCAAGTTTCCCCACTGAAAATATAGAGGAGAAATATTTGGTGAGGACATTGCCTATCTCTTATGGTACTACACATACATGTCCACTTTGGTCTTTGAGGGGTCCTATTCTCTCTCTAGTTAATGTTTTTCCTTTAATATACTTAAAGAGCCTCTTTGAATTCACCCTGATCTTCTCAGGCCAGGTTACCTCATACCCCCTATTCGCCATCATGATTTCCTTCTTCAGTAAACTCCTGTATCCCCTGCACACCTCCAGGGGTTTTCTTGATTCCAGCTGCCTCTACCTGACCCAAGCCTCCACATTTTGTTTTGTCAAAACCTAAACATCTCTTGTAATTCAGGGTTCCTCATTCCTGTTAACTTTCCTTTCACCCCCAAAGGCACATATCGATCTTAATCTCCCACTTGTTGGAGCTCGCTTTGCTTACAAACAGGCTACTCTAATCAACCCCTGCAAACTCCTGTCTAAGTCCATCAAAATTAACATTGTCCCAATTTAGAACTTGAATTTGTGGACCAATCATTTTCCCTTCTCCATAACGATTTAAAAATTAATAGAACTATGGTCATTGGTCCGAAAGTGAACACTTACTGTCACCTCACTCACCTGTCCTGACCTATTTTTAGGTCAAATCTTGCCCCTTCCCGATTAGTACCCTCTATATACTGCTTGAGGAAAGATTCCTGACGCACTTACTTGATTCTATCCCATCGAATGGCTTAATGCTCTGGCAGTTCTAGTCTGTGTTATAAAAACTAAAACCCCTATTATGACAACCCGAATATTTCTGCACGTCTTCCCAATGTCTGTGTATATTTTTGTTCCTGTAATTCCCGTTGACTATTTGGGGGCCTATAGTACAACCCCATTAATGTCCCCATCCCCTTCTTTTCTCTTAGTTCCACCCACAAAGCCTCACCAGTTATTTTATCTCTGATCACTGCTGTGGTACTCCTCTAAATCAGAAATGCAAGCCCCTCTTTCCACCATCTCTGTACCTCCTAATACACTTAACCCTGATACATTGAGCTGTCAGTCCTATCCATCCCTCAGCCATGTTTCTGTAATAGCTACTCTATCCAGCGCCGATTACCGATCCACACCCTAAATTCATCGGCCTTAACTTTTAGTCCTTTTGCATTGAAATAAGTGCAATTTAATCCATAGGCATGCCTTGCTCCCTATGGTATTCCTGCCTGATGTATCTCTTCAATGTAAAGTTCTGAATACTGTATCTCCTTCCAACCTCACATTTGCTGCCCAGCTCTTGAGGATACTACCTGCTGCCAATCTCGTTTAAACACTCCCTTGCAGCACGAGCAAAACTGGCTGAGAAGATATTGGTTCCCCCCGCCCCCCCCAATGCATGTGCCACCAGTCCCCCTTGAAAAGGTCAAAACTGTCACAGAAAAGCTCCCAATGATCTAAAAATATGAATCCCTCCCTCTGCACCAATTCTTTAGTCAAATATTTATCTGCCATATCCTCCTATTCTTACCTTCACTACCTCATGACACTGGAAGTAATCAGGAGATTATCACTGTCAATGCTCTGTTTTTTAAATTTTCTCCTGGGTCTCGTTAATCACTCTGTAGGATCACATTCCTATGTCTACCTGTGTCATTTGTATCAACAATCATAATTACATCAAGCAGCTCAAGCACCCCCGCTCCCCGAGAACGTTCAGCATCCACTCAGAGACATGCTGGACCCTGACACCTGAGAGGCCACACCCAAACCTGGGTTCCCGTTTGTGTCTCCCTAACAATCGAATCTCCTAACTCTAAGACGCTGTTTATCTTTATTCTCTACTGCTGCTCCCCAGAGCCAGTCGCAGTGCAACCAATCTGGCTACTGCTGCTTTCCCCTGAACGGTCATTGCCTGGCACCCATCCCCCATCTCCCAACACACACAATCAGTAACCAAAATGGTATACTTCTTTTCGAGAGGAATGACCACAGGGGATTCCTGCACTCTCTGCCTATTCCCTTTGCCATTCTTGGTGGTCGCTCAGCTACTCTCTGCCTGGAACATGGCTGTAAGCAAGGAACGCCTCTTGGATTAAATTCCGTTTATTTAAATGCAACAGGGCTGACAGGTAATGCATCTGAATTCAGGGTGTGGATGATGGGACTGGGATATTATAGTCTTTACATGGCTGAGGGGGGGCATGGGCATTACTACCTCACTAAAGCTCTTATTTATGAAGTTCTCAGTATCTTGGATGATCCGGAGACCAGCCAGGTGCAGCTCCTGACCACGGTCTCCCAGGAGCTGCAGCTGGTTGCACTGCCCACATGCATAGTCATCAGGGACAGTGGAAATCTCCCTGAGCTCCCACATCCTGCAGGAGGAACATGCAACTGCCCTAACTGCCATCTCAACTGCTGGCAGACTAGCATTAAAAAGACTTTACTTGAGCTTACCTGCAACTTTTGCTGAGCTGCTTCTCACTGAAGCCTCTGGAACCAAAGTATTACTACCTAATCTGCAACTAACAGCACGTCAATAGACCACTCCACATTTAGTTTTAGATGGAGACAATACAAACAGGAAGACAGCTAACGATCCGCATCCATGAACGCCAACTAGCCACGAAACGACACGACCAGCTATCCTAAGTAGCCACACACACAGACAACAAGCAACATGAGTTCGACTGGGACAACACTAACATTAGAAGACAAGCCAAACAGAGAACAGCCAGGGAATTCCTAGAGGCATGGCACTCATCCACAAATTCAATCAACAAGCACATCCACCTCTACCCAGTATACCGACCATTGCAACGGACAGCTGGAACTGACAACGGGAAGCGGCAGAGACAAACCACTATAAATGCCGGAGGAAGCATTACAGAAGTGAGCATTTACAATGGGAAATAATCGGATACTGACTTTTATTCACATCAGACACATAATAGAGTGCAAAACTTGCAAGTACAGGAGGAGGCCATTGGCCACTATGTGTGCATCAGCTCCAGGAGTGTCTCCCAAGCCCGTCTCATTTGCCAGCCTTATTTCTGCAGCCTGTTAAATTCAAATTTCCAAATACATACCCAGTTAGAGTCATAGAGATGTACAGCATGGAAACAGACCCTTTGGTCCAACCTGTCCATGCCGACAAGTTATTCCAACCCAATCCAGTCCCACCTGCCAGCAACCATTCCATATCTATCCAAACCCGTTAAATTCATATACCCATCCAAATGCCTCTGAAATATTGCAATTGTACCAGCCTCCACCACATTTTCTGGCAGCTCATTCCATTCACGTACCACCATCCATGTGAAAAAGTTGTCCCTTAGGCCTTTTTTATATCTTTCCCCACTCACCCTAAACCTATGTCCCCGAGTTCGGGGCTCCTTGACCCCAGGGAAAACACTTTGTCTATTTATCCTATCCATGTCCCTCATAATTTTGTAAATCTCTATAAGGTTACCCCTCAGACTCCGATGGTCCAGAGAAAACAACCCCAGCGTCTTCAGCCTCTCCCGGTAGCTCAGATGCTCCAACCCTGGCAATATACTTGTAAATCTTTTCTGAACCCTTTCAAGTTTCACAACATCTTTCTGATAGGAAGGAGACCAGAATTGCACGCAATATTCTAAGAGTGACCTCACCAATATTCTGTACAGCTGCAACATGACCTCCCAACTAATAGACTCTATATTCTGACCAGTAAAGGAAAGCATACCAAACGCCTTCTTCACTATCCTATCTACCCGTGACTCCACTTTCAAGGAGCTATGAACCTCCACTCCACGGTCGCTTTGTTCAGCAACACTCCCTAGGACCTTACCATTGAGTGTATAATTCCTGCTAAGATTTGCTTTCCCAAAATGCAGCACCTCGCATTTATCTGAATTAAACTCCATCTGCCACCTCTCAGCCCATTGGAACATCTGGCCCAGATCCTGTTGTAATCTGAGGTAACCCTCTTCGCTGTCCACTCCAATTTTGGTGTCATCTGCAAACTTTCTGTACGTCGTATGCTCGCATCCAAATCACTTATGTAAATGTCAAAAGGTAGATGGCCCAGCATCGATCCTTGTGGCTCTCCACTGGTCAGAGTTTTCCATTCTGAAAAACAATCCACGACCACCACCCACTGTCTTCTACCTTTGAGCCAGTTCTGTATCCAAATGACTACTTCTCCCTGTATTCCATGAAATACAACCTTGCTAATCAGTCTACCACGGGGATCCTTGTCGAACGTCTTACTGAAGTCTATATAGATCACATCCACTACTCTGCCCTCATCAATCTTCTTTGTTACTTCTGCAAAAAACGCAATCAAGTCCGTGAGACATGATTTCCCACTCACAAAGCAAAGTTGACTATCCAGCATCAGTCGTTGTCTTTCCAAATACATGTACATCCTGTCCCTCAGGATTCCCTCCAACAACTTGCCCACCACAGAGGTCTGGCTCATCCACAACTCTCCCAGGCAGTCCATTCCAAATCCTAACAATTCTCTCAATAAAGAAGATTTTCCTTATCACACTCCTGTCTCTTTTGGTGATAATCTTGAAATTAGAACTCCTTGATGCTGTAATGCCAACTAACGGAAACTGAGTACGCCTGTTTTACATCTTTTCATACTTTTGAGCACCGCAATAAGTTCACATATTTGTCTGTTCGGCTCCAGGAAGAATAAGCCTTGCAAGAACTGTAACAAACACTACATCAGACAAACAGGCAGAAAACTAGCCACCTGGATACATGAACAACAACGAGCCAGAAAAAAAAGACATAACCCACTATCACTAGTATCCTTACATACAGATAAGAATGTATACCATTTCAACTGCGTCTGCACATCCATCTAGGACAAGCCAAGCAGAGACACGCACGATAATTCCGAGAAACATAGCATTCTATCAACCCGATCAACAAACACATCGATTTTCATTCAATCTACCACTCTCTGAGAAAAAGAATGGGACATAAAATCACCAATACTGGAAATTACATCACTAACTCAAGGATACCTAAACACATAAATAGCAAGTGGGACATAATACCAGCACATCACCAGAGGCTCACTGATAATGTTCCCTAGTACAGTGGTGAACCATCTGAAAATGAACTTTCCAGCTCAGCGAGCAAACTGACATCCAGAAGAAGCCCAATTTCTCTCATCCTCCCTTCCACTAAACCCTTCATTCCCGTTATCATTCTGATTATATTAGGGTTATTTGTATTCTTCTACAAAGTCATGTGGTGTCTGTCTGTCTGTCTTTCTTTTGACTGTGTGTGTGTGTGGGGGGGGAGGGGGGTGCTGCGACAGAGAGAGACGGAGAAAGAGAGAGGGAGAGAGAAAGAGAGAGACCAATCCTCTGTAATGTCTGGATTACTCCCCGTGCCATGTGGAAAAGAGGGAAGGATGTGGAAGACAGTATAGCTTAACATGTTGTTAACATGCTACTTCAGTGGTGAGTGTTTCAGATTGTTGGATCATTGGGATCTCTTCCAAAACAGGTGGGGACCTGTACAAAAATGACAGGTTGTATCTTAAGTGGACGAGCACCAACATCCTTGTGGGGAGGTTTGCTCGTGCGAGACATATGGATTTGAATAAACCAGGAGAGTGAGAACCAAAGCAGCAGATCAAGAACTGAGTAGAAGGTCGAGGTGAATAGGACATCAGACACGGCCAGTGTAATGACCATGCCGAGAGAAGGAATCAAATCAGTCCAAAATGTGAGTTGGGAGTTGGAATAAATCATCGAGATGAGGCGCAGGTTTTTCAGAGATTCATCAATAAGGATGGAGAGTGTGGGGGATGTGAGGGAGCTGGGTGTGTGAAACCAGGGAGACAGTGCACAAGAAAATGTTAAAGTGTGAAAAGTTTGGGGTGGTGAATTCTGAGACAAACAACTGGCAAAAAAACACAGGAAAACTTGCTGTTTGTCAAAGTGAATTCCTGGGAATTAATTTATTATGCGTCAGAGAAATAACATCCTTATTGCTAAAGATCTGTATTATAATGGAGGAAATGCTGTGTTCAAGTTATGGCTGTCACTATAATAATGGTGGCAAACAGTTAGAATATTGTCAGTGCTGTTGTTGGACAATGTTTACACAGAGCATGTGAATTACACTGGATGTTCCAAGAGATGGCTGGGCTGAGTTTGGTTGAGTAAGTGCTGAAGCTGCATGAGATGATGCTGTTTTGTAATATAGCCACTGACTGAGTACAGTCAAAGGAACAAAGCAGCAACTGCCATTGTTAATTGTTTCAGAATATATCAGAGTGTTCTTGGCTGCCACTGCAAAGAATCATGCAATGAATAGCAGTCCGATCACATCTTTGTCAGCAAGTGCACATCCAAAGGCTTATGAAACGGTTTTGTGGTTACCTGCCTCAACCACCCTCCTCGACAACGCAGTCCAGATTCGTCCCACCCTCTCAGTTCATATTCCATATTCCATTCAATAAATGCTCTCTCAATCTCCCGCCTTTCACTTTAAAAGTGTGTCCCTTTGTTTTTGATCTTTTGACTAAGGAAAAGTGCTGTTGTCTGTTCATCTTCTCCATAACCCTTATGCTCTTGTACACTTGTACCAGGTTCCCTCCTAAACCTTTCCTGCTGCAAAGAAAAAACGAGCAAATGTAGCTCTCCTCTTTCATACTCACTTTTGAGTACTCACTTGTCTTGTTACTTCTGACTTGCATCTTCCCAATTTATCGGTGTTAAATTTAATCAGGCCATTTATCTAGCTATCTGAATAATCTGCTTCTATCCTCCTGACGCCCAACACTTTCCTCCTGACTGTGATCCACCCAGCTCATCTTTGTGTCATCCATAACATTGGTCATCATTCCACTGCTCCCCACCTTCAACATTCTCACAATCGTCATTTCTGAATATCGCAAATAAACCGTGATTTCCTTCTCCAGATGTTATTCAGAGGATGATTTGACTATTCCAGTCACTTGCTTTTCCTATTTTGGTGAATTTATAAGTGATGTAGTTAACACATTTTACGAGGGAGCCACAAATAGTATTTTCGACACAGAGTTGAATTCACCTTTTCCACTCTGCCCCTCTACATGTTTTATTTATAAACCTTGTAAATAATTTCGGAAAAACTAGGGTTTGGCAACTTGCAGTGGAACATTAGCATTTTGCGTGCCAGTGTTTTTTGTAACATTCCCTGCAAATGGTATAGCTGAAGAAATTTTTCATGTGCAGGGTGGACATGGACTCATTCATTGTTTGTTTAAATCAGCGAATGTGATGAGGATAAATATTCAATTAGATTCTATGTTATGGGCAAACTACAGAAGATCAAATCATATTCTCATATCCACCTTGAATTGGAAGCAAATATATACTGCAAATAAAATCAAAAATATTGAAACACCACCGTAGGGGAGAAAGAAACATGTCGCCTGCACTTGATGGAGATTTCGAAATATATAGTACATGTACAACCTGAACAAAGATCAAGTGATAGAAGAGAAAGTACAATAAATCCTTTCTTAATTTTGAATGGAATCCAGATCCCGATTTTCTTGTACAGTGATGTTTTCTCATCCAATCTCACTTCCTCAAAAACAAGTTTTTCCCTGTCATTAAAACTTCATCTGCCATTCTTCCTCCTCCGTCCTACTCTTTTCTTACACTCCTACTTCCCTTGCACTACCCCTTCTGCTGCTACATACTCTTTCACTGATGATCTCCCTTCACACTCTTCTTCTGCCACTCCCACTGTAAGTTACACCAATTCCCCAGTTACTCCCACTTTCTCTGGCAATCCCTTCCCATTTTTGCTTTCCTACTGGGATGATGGGAGCCGCTGACTTCTGTGCTGCTATTTGTCATCAGTCAATGATGAAATTGAGATGACGAATGTCCAAAAGGAACAGACAATAGTAAGTTTCTGTCATTGTCGGATGCACCGTGAACAGGCAGGTTTTGTTCCTCATGGTACAGAGTGGAGTGTTTTTCTGTTTCTCTTTCACAATATTTAACCAAACAGCCTCATCACAAATAGGACAAACCTCTCCTCAGAATCAGAAATCCATGCATCAGTTTTTCCGTAAAAATTGTGAGCAGGCCGTGTACTATCCTTTTGTTCTCTATTCATTTAACTGATTTTCCAATGTCAGTTGAGGTGAGGTCAGAGTAACTTGCATTGCATCAAAGTAGTATTTGACTCATATGACGTCCGGGATCCTGAGTAAACTGTGGTCAATGGGAATCGGAGGAAATTCTGCACTGGTAATTTCCTCACCGAACAATGACACTTTCGCCAGATCTATTGGGAATGACAAATAAACTCTGCCCTTGATAGTGCATGCATAAACCATGGATCAATTTGTCCTGTTAATTACATCAAGATATATAATGTTTTCAGATTGGTCTAAAGTCTACAAAAAGTAAGTCCTTGCTGCTTGAGTGTCACTCCAGTGAAATCAGGACGTTACAATAAGATTTCCTTTCCAATTATTTTCAATCAGTTAATTTCTGAGGACTGATCGTGCGATAGCAGTACCACTGAGATCAACATTTTCTCTGTGCAGCAGCATCGCATCATATTGTCTCAAGGCTTTACCAATCCACATTCTAATTTATTCACCGGCTTATTCGTTGTGCTAACCAGATGTCCTGGACACACAATTTGCAACAACGTGGAGATGCCCTTGACCTACTGGAAACTTCCTCCCCCCGCCCCATATCATGCCCTCTGACTGCATGCCATCCCCCAACTCCACCTCCTGTCGTTTATTCACCATCCCTCCTGAACTGCCACTCTCTGATGCTGAATGTTCTGTACTTAGCAAATATCTGAACTTTACCTCTCTGTGCCCCCACTTTAAAGAATTTTAGGAATGACATTAAGTTGAGCTCTTCTGCTGTCTTCGCCTCAGTGCCCATTTCTCTCGGCAAGATTCCTCTCCCTGTCCCATATACACCGTTACCCCTCTGCAACACTCTCCCTCCACCTGGACCCCTCGCTCTGGCCTTTATTTGAGAAATCTCCACATGACATTGGTTGTCTTAATTTCTCTGCACTCCCCTCACAAAATCCAACCTGTCACTGTCTGAACAGCCTACACTCCATGTGCTTATATCCAACTCTGACTGTGTTACTCAGCCTGTCCCAATAAGTCTGGTGAACTGATTTCGAAATTACAGATGTTGAACGCCCACTCTCAGATACCTCCTCTAATCTCCCCCTACACTATGACCCTACCTTGGCACATTATGCCATTGTAGCAACTATGATAACTGACCATATTTCAGCGTAAGATTCCTGCCCCACTCACCCCTCCCCCCAACTGCCCCCAATTTGATGGTCCTCTGATAGCAGTGCTCGCTTCTATCTCCCCCCAAAAATTCACAAACAGAACTGCCGGGGCTGACCCATTGTTTCAGCCTGCTCCTGCCACACAGAGGAAGTGCATGGACACACAGGTATGCCTGTTTCTTCTTGGGGTACGTCGACCATTCCCTGTTCCAGTTCTATTTCAGCAAAAATCCACAACTCTTTGTCCGATACACAGATGATGTCATCGCGGCTGCATCTCTCTCTTGTCCGGAATTGGAAAAATTCACCAATTTCGCTTGGAATTTGAAACCCTCCATCAATTTCATCTGGTCTATCCCTGACTCCTTCCTTCCTTTCCTCAACATCTCTGTTTCCATTTCTGGGGATAGACAAGCCACTGTTATCCGTATTATCCCACTGACTCCCACAGCTTCCTCGAGTATACGTCCTCACACCAGGTTTACTGCATAGACTAAATGCCATTCCCTCAGTGCCTCCATCTCCACCACATTGCTTCTGATGATACTAAATTCAACAAGGAAGACTTTGAAATGTCCACCTTTTTCCTCAATCAAGGGATTCCCCATCATTGTTGTCAACACGGTCCTCAAACGAGTCTGATCCACCTCCTGCACTTCAAGCCTACCCCTCACCTTTCCTCGAGCAACGGAGTTTCCCTTGTCCTTACCTACTTTCACAGCAGCATTCACATGCAGAGGATCATCAGCCCGATTTTCCCCACCTCCAGCGAGATGCACCCATCTGCACATATTCAACTCTCCCCCCTTGTCCACCTTCTCGAGGGATCATTCCCTCCAGGACACACTGGTCTACTCTTTATTAATTCCCAACACAGGTCCACTTCACTTCCCCTGCCGGAGGTGTAACACTTTCCCATTTACGTCCCTCTTCATCACTATCCAAGGACCCAACTATGCCCTTCAGTTGAAGCAGCACTTTACCAACATTTCTCAGAATCCGGTCTACTACATGTGCTGCTAACAATGCGATCTCATCTACATCGGGGAAAAGAAGAGTGGACTGGGTGACCATTGCAAATGACTCTGAGCTTTCAGTTGCCTGCCAGTTTAACAGCCCATTCTGTTCCCTGACCAATATCTCTGTATCAGGCTTGCTGCAGTGTTCGAGGCAAGTTCAGCGCAAGCTGGAAGAACATCTCATTTTCCATGTGCTGACCCTGCAGCCCTTTAGACTCATAATCCAGTTCAATAATTTTCGGGCCTGAATTCCCCAATGTCCCAGCCCCCTACCCATACTCCAGGCCGAGTTGTCACATAGCCTTCTATTGCTCACACCCTATTGTTAGCTACTAACAGTCTCCATTAAGAGCTATCCAGTCTCTTCTGCATAGAAACCAACATTTTCCGTGTTACCATCAGTTCTGAGGAAGTGGCACTAGACCTGAAACGTTAACTCTGATTTCTTTGCACAGATGATGCCAGACCTGCTGAGCATTTACAGCAACTTCTGTTTTGTTTCAACATTTTCATCACGAGTTCTCACAATGCAATACGTCATCGATATTTAGAGCCTTGTCATAAATACGAACTTTGTAATTTCTCATTTAATGTCCATAACAAATTAATCGATTTTCAACTGAGATAACAGCTTTGCTATTATCATTCAGATCAGACACTTTGTCACAGTTCAGAAAGAAGAAAGCTATCAAAAGAGCTGGAGCGAAACTCAGTAGATCTGGCAACATCTGAGCAGAGATGCAAAAAATTAACCTTTGATTCTAATATGACTTTTCAGAACAGTGTCACATCATATACATATGTTAATTCTGTTGCTCTCTGCAGATACTTCCTGATCGTTCTCATTTCTCCAGCTTTTTCTGTTTGTTTTACATGTTTCCATTATCTCTATATTTCATGTTTCTTGACAGGTCTACATGTTGACCTTGGTAATATTTGCACAATGTGTTACTTTCTTGTTTCTATTACAGTTGGTGTGTCTGTCACACCTGAATTACAGACGAAATCTGTTTCTTCTTTAAGATAGAAAGTACAAACACATTCTGAACATCTTGTAAATCTCTGGAAATCTATTTTGTTTGAAAATACATTTTAGAGGCAGCTGAACTTCATGAAATAATAGGGATAGATTTTTGATGATGGAACACTCTGTGTCCTTCATTGAACTAGCTTGTCTCCACAATCTCCAAAAGCTTTCAATGCATAACATAGAATTATTAAAGCAAAGGTGGTGAACACTCAGCCCATTGACTCTCCCAGTTTGGATTGAGCGAATATTTCTACTATTCCTCAACTATATTGTCCCCATACCCCTGTACCTTTTGTTATTAGCATCTGTTTTTAATTGTAAGCTTTCTGCCAGATATGGACAATATGATCAATCTCAAACATAAACAGACTTTGGAGGGAAAGTTCAGCAGTTCTGGCTGTATCTGTGAAGAGACATCAAAGTTAATGCTTCAGGTGCGGTGATCCTACTCAATCTATATTCCCAATGATTAAATGGTGTGTATATAAAATATAGTTCACTTTATCACGTTTACTATTATACTGTTCAGCTCACATTGTCATTCAGCATTGCATCTCACAAACGTTGGCTCATTCCTTGTTGTGAACTTTATTCGATTCTATCTGACATTAAGAGTGATGATAAATGGGGAATATCATTGTACTCCCCATGCGGTCTCCTCAGCCACTGCTTCCATTCCGCCCTATCTCCTAGCTAAACCTGACTCATTAATTCAAAAGTCTTAATGAATACTTCCAATTTTTTTTGGACTGAGGGAAACAATACTGTTTTACAGCAAATAAAACTGCATTAAGATGTTTGTCAATTTGTATAAATTAATTACTGAAGCATATTAAGAATGGAAAGTCCAACGTTTCTGTATTATAGCAGGGAGAGGAACATTCAGAGAAGTCCACACTTCCTGTCTGTGTGCAGAGCAACTGTGCCCAGTGACAGTGTGTTTGCTGGTTTGTTCTCGTGAGGGAGAGATCAGCACAGTAACAACATCCTGACGGTGTTTCTTTTTTTAGTGGAGGGGCGGGAATTCGGGGTAAGATAGTTACAGCATTGCAAACGTACAACAGAGCAGAGTCATCTAGCCTGTGATAAGAAAACATCGTTCTCCCTCACAACTGACTTCATTAAAGGAATTTTTGATGGGAGATGCGACCAATAGCCAGCGATGTGAGCATCCAGTCCAGTCCAGTTATATTGTGAACTGAATGTGCTGTATTGAAAGCTGGAACTGTTTGCTCAGTGACTGTGATTGATGTCAGTCTCCATGCATTGTAACTGTCACTGGAGGGTTTCCCTCTCCTATTGGTGAGGGGCTTCACTCAGTGCACTATCCCAGTGTAGGAGCAGATGCATCAGCTCCAACAGTAACAGAGATCAGCCGCTGTACAGACGTGGAGAGGACAGATCTGAATCTGCGAATAATGGACTGGATAATTACGCAAATGGAGAAGAGGCTTTCCTTGGGTCTTTTCAACATTTCCCTCTGCTGGGAATTTCTACCATATCGGATATTAACGGTGATGATTATTATTTTGGGCGGGGTGGAAAGTTTGTTACTAACCTATCCTCGCTATTGTTGGTGTTCTCTACCTCTGTCCATTTATTAATCCCATAAAAAATTTTGAACTTCATTGCAATTTCTGTTATCTATATTTGTCAAATAAAGAAACTATTATCTTCAATTCAACTTGCTGTCTCCATTCATCTGAATTGCAGACCACTCCCTTACAAACATCTGAGAACAAAACTATGGACAACCTCGAGATCCCTTATTTCCCTGACTGATTTATGTCTCGTGTTCTCTCTGTCATGAACCCTGTCCACAACCAGCTCATAATATCTCCAGTCTCCAACTCTGCGTCAGTGGCTGAACAAACCATTGTCGGCACGTTGTTAATATTCAGACTTTATATTTCAAGGTATCTTCTGGTCACTTTTCCAGTTACAAGTATTTCAATCACAAAATTGTTCTTGTCTCAGACGTTGCTTCATGATTAGGACAATGTATCAGAGTAGGAATGTCGCTGGATGTAACTCAGGAGCAAAGCTTATTAAACGAAAGACATTGTTTCAAGCGACTTGTTTCAAGTCCTACCACAGCTGATGGCAGAACTTCAATAAAAATGATAAGAATTGGAATAAAATTGAATTTCACGAAAAAGAACCATAAGCCCACATTTTGTCTGAAAACCTTGCTGTTTCACTGATGACCTTCGGTAAAGAAATCTAATGTCACTACCTGGTCTGGGTTAAGTGTGACTTCAGACCCATATCAATGTGCTTGACTTTATATTGGCTTGTGGAATGGCCTCACAATCAGGACAATTAGTGATGATTAACAAATGCTGCCCTGGCAGAAATGCCGACTTCCCATGGAATAACAAATTTGAAGATTAAACCAAATCAATGAAGATGCTAGAGATCTCATAATGCATGAGAAATGCAAAGAAAATTACAGAAATTGCTGGGGAGCTTTTCTGAACTGAAAACAGTTGGAAAATAGTGTGAATAATGCTGGTTACAGGGAAGTCTGTTTTGAAGGGGAGGAGGAGGGAGTTAAATCGATAGAGAAATAAAGAGATAGAAGAAAAAGAACAAAGAAATGGAATGATAATCATCTGGGATGGAAATAAAATGTGAGATTCACCTCATTTATTTTTACCCTTTCCCATCTTCCTGAATATCATGCCCATGCCGTTACATGGATACCCCGCTTTTCAAAAATTCGCTTTTTGCCACTTCCCTTTCCGAAAAACCTCCATTACGTCCTGTTTTCGATAACCAAAAGAAATCCGAAGAGGATTTTCACTTTTACCAAGAAAGATGATTTTTTCCCACATACATTAATGCTACTTTGCTTTACGCCATATCAGCTGATGAAAGGTTTTGTAGGAACACTCTTCTTCAGATACAGAGGGAAACCTGTATGCATCTAAGATCACGTTTAAAGCGATTTGCTCCCACGTGTCTGTCTTCACTGAGTGTCGTCATCTTCTTAAATTTATTAATGGAAAATAGGTATCGATGGCTGGGCCAGCACTAGTTCACTCATTTGATTGCCCTTGAGAAGACCTTGAGCCTCAATGGCACTTACACAGAGTGAGGCACTGAAGGTGACAGCTGCACAGGAGGTGTGGAAAGCAAGGTCGACTTTTGCAAAATTAATATTATTTGAAAAGTTAGAGATGTCA
Source organism: Chiloscyllium punctatum (assembly GCF_047496795.1). Classification (NCBI taxonomy): domain Eukaryota; kingdom Metazoa; phylum Chordata; class Chondrichthyes; order Orectolobiformes; family Hemiscylliidae; genus Chiloscyllium; species Chiloscyllium punctatum. The sequence goes on from NC_092785.1 coordinate 48,469,160, forward strand.
ATTCGTCAGTGTAATTAAGGTAAGGGAGATGGTGTTCCTGAGCATGCTGGTCCATGTTTTCAAGCCTCTGTATCTTCTCCCTTTTGGAAGAGGTTATAGGAGATCATTACCGGTTTTGGAGAGATATTTGATGTGCCCGCCTTTAGCTCAAAATGAGAAGTATAAATGGATGGAATGTTGACTTCCATGATAGTCTGGGCTGTGCACACAACCGTCTGTAGTTTCTTCTGGTCCTGGGAAGAGCTGTTACCGTCACACTATTATGCACATGAATAGAATGCTTTCAGTTGCCAATATGCAGAGCACTCAGAGAAGGCAGTTCCAAAATATTTCGATGTAGCAATTGGCTATTATATGGATATCCAAGTTCTGATTGCTGTTTTGACAACAATTGAAATTTAACCAATATTGCCAACATCCAACCAAAGAGCCATCACATGCTTCAAAAGAATAGAGACGCCATCACCATCACAACGAGGGAGAAAGAGACAGATGTGTATAAGGAGAGAGAGAACACAGCGAGGGAAACAGAAGGACAGTCAGCAAAGCAGAGAAAGGAAACAAAACAAGAAACAAACATCACATGGACAGGGAGAAGGGGAGATAGTAAGTTCAGGGAAAAGACAGAGAAAAGGAAAATACAAGGGAACAGACAGTGTGAGAGTAATAGTGAGACACAAAGCACACAGTGAGCTGGGGATGGGGTCACAGTGAGCAAGGGATGGGGTCACAGTGAGCTGGGGATGGGGTCACAGTGAGCTGGGGATGGGGTCACAGGGAGCTGAGGATAGGGACACAGTGTACTGGGGATGGGGTCACAGTGAGCTGGGGATGGGATCACAGTGAGCTGGGGATAGGGTCACAGGGAGCTGGGGATGGGGTCACAGTGAGCTGGGGATGGGATCACAGTGAGCTGGGGATAGGGTCACAGTGAGCTGGGGATGGGGTCACAGTGAGCTGGGGATAGGGTCACAGTGAGCTGGGGATAGGGTCACAGTGAGCTGGGGATGGGGTCACAGTGAGCTGGGGATGGGGTCACAGTGAGCTGGGGATGGGGTCACAGTGAGCTGGGGATGGGGTCACAGTGAGCTGAGGATGGGGTCACAGTGAGCTGGGGATGGGGTCACAGTGAGCTGGGGATGGGGTCACAGTGAGCTGGGGATGGGGTCACAGTGAGCTGGGGATGGGGTCACAGTGAGCTGGGGATGGGGTCACAGTGAGCTGGGGTGGGGAATGGGAGGTGCTGGGGGTGAGGACCAGAGAGAGCTCGGAGTGAGCTGGGGGGAGGAAGGTGAGGATTTACCTTGACCTGTACCAAGGTGTACAGGCTGATCATAGTAAGCAAGGATGTGCAGAACAAAGGCTGTAAAACATGTCTGAGAGGCATGCAGGTTACGCTGCACACGGCGTGCGCGAGGCGAGATCAACATGAACCAGATTAGTATTATCTGAGATTAGAGAGTACATTCATCAGTGTAATAACAGTCAGGAAGAAACTTTTTATGAACCAGCTGCTCAGTGTTTTCAAGCTTCCATATCTTTTAGCCTGATGGAATAGGTTGTGGGAGACCATTACTGGGATGTGATGGGTCTTTGATAATGTCAGAACAAAACATTCCAGCCACAGAAACAGGCCATTCCATGGTCCGAGCCTGCGCCGATCCAAATCCTCTCTCTAAACCTGTCGCCTATTTTCTAAGGATCTGTATCCCTTTGTTCCCTGCCCATTCATGTATCTTTCCAGAAACATCTTAAATGGAACCACTGGTCACAGTTCTCCATTTTGAGAAACTCCCTCCCCCTACTCTTCTCTGCCTCCACGTAGCTAGCGCACCATGTGACTTTCACTTTCTCCATAACCCGACTGAGGGGAAACATACCAAACGCCTTCCTGAAGTCCAATGTACATGACATCTACAGTATCTCCCTCATCAATCAACTTTGTCACTTCCTCAAAGAATTCTATTAAGTTGTTAAGACATGACCTTCTCTGCACAAAACCATGTTGTCCATCACTGATAAGACTATTTTCATCCAAATGAGAGTAGATCCTATCCCTCAGTATCTTCTCTGGCAGATTCCCTACCCCGACATCAGTCTCACCAGTCCATAATTGACTGGATTATCCCTACAACCTTTCTTAAACAAGGGCTTTTAACAATTTTCCAGTCTTCCACGACCTCAGCCGTGTTCAAGGATGCTATAAAGATATCTGTTAATACCCCAGATATTTCCTGTCTCCCTTCTCTCAGTAATCTGGGGCAGATGTTGGCAGCCTTTCTGCGGCAACGAGCAATGTAAATGGAATCAATGGTTGGGATGTTATAGTCCATGTTGGTCAGAGCTCTGCACCCAACCTTCTGTAATTTCTAACAATCCTGAGTAGAGCAGTTGCTGTACCAGGCTGTTATCCACCGGGACAATACGCTCTCAATGGTGCATCTGTAGAAGTAGCGCATGCTGATTGTCCTGTATCACCTCAGGAAGGAGAGGCATTGTTGAACCTTCCCGACTGTCAGACCTAAGTGAGAAGTTCAGGACAGGTTGTCAGTTATCATCACTCCGAGGGACTTGATGCTCTGCACTCCCTCTAACGGTTGATGTAGATGGGGTGTGTTCCCCTCCTTTCTTCATAAAGTCGGTGATCAGTCCTTTACGTTTGCCGGATTAGGGAGAGAGGTCATTATCAATACACCATGCCACCAAGCTCTCTATCACCTTTCTAGATTCTGACGCATTGTTGTTTAATATCCGTACTGCTATAGTGATGTCATTATCGAACTTGTAGCTGGCGTTCTTTGGAATTTGGAAACACAGCCGTGGCTGTACAGAGATTACGTAGGGGCTGAGGGCACAGCCGTGGGTGTACAAAGAGGACATTAGGGGGCTGCAGAAACAACCGTGGGTTTACAAAGAGTACAAATGTTGGTTTAGGGCGCAGCGGTGTGTGTACAGGGAACACACTAAGGGGCTGAGGTCACATTAGTGGGTGTACAGGGTGTATCGTGGGGGCTGAGGACACAGCCGTGGGTGTACCTGGAGTACCATAAGGGGCTGAGGGCACAGACGTGAGAGTACATGGAATACAGTAAGGGGCTGAGGGCTCAGACGTGGGTGTGCATGGAGGACAGTGGGGGGCTGAGGACACAGCCGTGGGTATACAGGGAACAGAGTAGGGGTTTGAGGGCACATCCGTGGATGTACAGGGAATACAGTAGGAGGTTGAGGGCACATCCGTGGATGTACAGGGAATACAGTAGGAGGTTGAAGGCACCTCCGTGGATGTACAGGGCATACAGTAAGGTGCTGAAGGCACAGCCATGGGTGTATAGGGAGGACAGTAGTGGGCTGAGGGTACAGCCGTGGGTGTACAGTGAGTATTGTCGGGTGATGAGAACACATCCTTCAGCAGCTTTAGTCTTCATTGTCATTGTGGAGGAGGTGGTTTTAACCTATCTTCACGACTGTGGGTCAGAAATCTGAGGAGCCAGTTGCAGAGGATGGAACCGAGACCAAGGTCATGGAATTTTGGGATTAGTCTGTAAGGGATAATGATTTTGAATGTGGAGCTTTAGTCAATGAGCAGGAGTCTGGTGTAAGTGTCCTTGTTGTCCAGTCTTCCAGTGATGCGTACAGTATCGGATATGGCATCTGTTGTGCACCTGTTACATCAGTCGGCAAATTATAGTGCAGCAGGTCACGCTGGGAGACTGGAGTTGGTATAGGCCATAACCAGCCTCCCAAAGCACTTCATGATTATTGAGGTCAGAGCCACTGGATGGTCGTCTATAGGGCTTGTTCCATGTGATTTCTCACGAGGATGATGATACCCTTCTTGAATCAGATTGGGACTTCAGCTTCTGGAGGGAGAGGCTGAAGTTGTATGTGAAAACCTCTGCTAGTTGGTGCAAACAGGATCTGAATGCTCAGCCAGGAACACTGTCCAGGCCCATCACTTTCTTTGATTTGACTCACTAAACGACTGACCATGCCTGCAGCGGTGACAACAGACACCGGTTTATCTGGTGCTTTCGCGGCTGGTGTCAGCCCTCAGTAACAGTCACACAGTCATTTATGATCGACATCCCCTCCCCACACCTCCCTCTGTCGTCTTCAACACACAATGAAATTGGTTGGTGTGAGCACCACACAGTCAGCATTGAGACAGATTGCCATTAATAGACTGGGATCGTGTGCCATCAAGTTCTGTGTCACCATAATGCGGTAAATTCAAAATATAATAGTGAGCCGGGTGTCAGTGCCAGTGGTGCAAGGAGTGAAACTATTGCAGGTGTAATTCCAATCATGCAGCTTTAACCAAAATTGAGTCAAGCATCTTGAGCATTGTGCCTTTTCAATGCTGGATAGTCCTTAGGTAGTCAAGAAGTACCATTTATGTGAACCATCTGACCTGACGGCAGTTTTACTAGGTTTGCAGATGATACAATGATGATTGGATGGGAAGGTGATATTGAGGAAGTTGGGAGGCTGCAGAAAGACCTGGACAGTTTAGGACACTGGGAAAACACATGGCTGATGTAACACAATATGGGAACATGTGAGATTATGCACTTCAGTAGGCAGAATACAGGCAGACACTATGTTCTAAAAGGCTTCATGAAATCTGAAGCACAAAAGGAGTTTGGAGTCATCGTCCTCTCTTACGGTTAATGCGCAGGTGCAGTTGGCAGTTAGGAAAGCAAATGCAATGTTAACATTCATTTCAAGAGAGTGAGAATACAAGAGCGGAGACATACTGATGAGAATGTAATGGGCTATGGGCAGACGGGATTTGGAGTATTGCGAGCTGTTCTGGGGAAGGATGTACGGGTGTTGGACATGATCTATCCTGGGAATGATGGCTTGTCATATGAGCGGCAGTTGAGGGCTCTATGTCTGTACACAATGGAATTTAGAAGAATGTGGCGGGGGGGGGGGGGGGGTGGCGCAACTGATTGAAACTGAGCGATTACTGCAGAGATTGATACAGTTAGAGTATAGAAGATATTTCCATTCGTCTTAGAGACTATGACAAAATGAGACAGTTTCAGAGTGAAGAAATAGGCTGAATTGCCTAAATCTATTGCTATACAGCATGCCTGTATTGTCATGCAGTCTATTATACAGTGCAGAATTGTAAATCTCAGACCTGCTCTTGTAACCGTTGTATCTGTATTTTGATTTGAATTCACCTTCTGGTCAATGGTAATCCCTGTAATATGGACGGTGGGAGGATTCAGTGTCAGTCAGTAGCGCAGTAAGATGTTGAATATAAGCTGCTATCTGTGAGTCTCATCTGGCGGGAGTACATTGTCTCGACGATGATTGTCATTCTCAGTCTGGTATTTTTGAAGGATCGATCCACTTACACTAATATTGCATTTTACAAAACAGGTGCAATTTATCACAGCACTCAGCAATAATACGCCATGGAACACTGAACACCTTTCTAATAACAGAAAGGACAAAAATGTTCAGTATCAGAAACACTGCTTTCATGTTCATGTTCAAATCAGAAAACCTGTTACCTCGAGGTGTTCAACTTGGAACTTTTTAAACTTATTTTTTGTGGTTATGGGAATCTCTGAATGGGTCCACCATTTCTTTTCCGTCCCTAGTTGCCCTCTTGAGAAGGTGGTGCTGAGTTGCCTTCTTATACTGCTGCAGTCCCCCTGCTGTGAGTTGATCCACAATGCTACAAGGGAGGAAATTCCAGGGTTTTGACCCAGCAACAGTGAAAGAATGGTGATATATTTCCAACTCAGGATGTCGACTGGTTTGGAAGGGAGTTTGAAGGTGGTGGTGTTTGCCAAAGCCTACTGCCGTTGTCATCCAAGATGGAAGTGATTGTAGGATTGAAAGGTGCTATCTTGTAGATAGTACATACTGCTGCTACTGAGCAGAGGTGGTGAATGGAGTGAATACTTGTGGATGTGGTGCCAATCAATTGGGCTGTTTTGTCCTGGATGGTGTCAAACTTCTTCAGTGTCGTTGTGGTTGCACTCATTCAGGCAATTGGGGAGTATTCTATCTCACTCCTGACTTGTGCCTTGTAGATGGTGAGCAGGCTTTGGGAAGACAAGAGGTGAGTTAAACGCACAATAGTCCAAGCCTTTGATCTGCTCTTATATTTATGTGGCGAGTCCAGTTGAGTTTCTGGTCATTGGTAACCCCAAGTGTATTGATAGTGAGGTGGGGAGGGGAATTTAGTGACAAATATGCTGCTGAATACCAAGTGGTTATATTGTTTCTTATTGTCTGGCATTTGGGTGGTGCAATTGTTACTTGCTACTTATTAGCCCAAGCCTGGATATCGTCCAGATCCTGTTGCCTTTAGGCATGGACTGCTTCCATAACTGAGCATTTGCAAATGGTGCTGAACATTGTGCAGTCATCGTCGAATATCCCCACTTCTGACCTTATGATGGAGAGGAGGCCATTGATGAAGCAACAGAAGGTGTTTAGACCTAGGTTTCAGCCGGAGGGCAACTGAAGATATTGCCTAGTATGGTGACGAAACATCTGAAAATGACCACTCCAGCTCATGGAGCAGACCTACGTCCACATTATCCTGAGGGACTACTGCAGAGATATTCTGGAAGTGTGATGACTGACCTCCAACAACAATAACCGTTTTCCTGTCTGTCAGGTATAACTCCAATAATGAAATACTTGCTAGAAATATCCTTTTTGTTTGGGTTCCTTGATGCCACATTTGAAAGAATGCAACCTTGATATTCAAGTGCTGGAATTCAGTTCCTTTTTCTATGTTTGAACAAAGACTGTGGTGAGGTCAGGAGCTGAGTGTCCCCGGTGGAACCCAAACTGAGCATCACTGAGCAGGTTATTGCTGAGCAGGTGCTGCTTGATAGCACTGTTGATGAGTCCTTCCATCACTTTATTGATGTTGGAGAGTAGACTGATGAGGCAGTATTTGGCAGGTTTGAATTTGTCCTGAGTTTTATGTACAGAAAATACTTGAGCAGTTTTTTCTCATTGTTTCACTCTCTATTGCAGTAGGGTTAATCCACTGGTTTGATGGTAATGATTGAGTAGTTTATATGCTGCGCCATGAGATTACAGATTGTGCTGGGGTATTGTTCTTCTGCTATTGTTGGACCACAGCGCCTTATGAATACTCAGTCTTGAGTTGCTAGATCTGTTTGTAGTCTGTGCCATTTAGCACGGTGATAGCGCCACACAACACTATAGTGTTTATTCTCAACATGACTGTGAGACTTTGTCTCCTCAACGACAGTGTGGTGGTCAGTTTTACCGATGCTGTCATCGACAGATGCATCTGCAGTTGGTAGATTGGTAAGGATTAGGTCAGGTATGTTTTTTTTCCCATCTCGCTCATTCCCTCACTACCTTCTGCAGACCCAATCAAGTAGATATCTCCTTTAGGATACGACCAGCGTGGTCGGTAGTGATGCTGCCAAACCACTCTTGAAATTCCTCAGCGAGAATAAACTTTGTGCTCTTTTCACAGTCAGTGCTTTCTCCAAGTGTTGTTCAACATGGAGGAGTACTGATCCAGCTGAGGAATGACGTTACATGTTAATCAGTAATGCTGCTTTGCCCACGTTTAATCTAAAGCCATGGGACTTCATTGGGTTTGGTGTTAATTTTGGGGACTCGCAGAGCAACTACCTCCAGAATGTATCGCACTGAGCTGCCCCCTCTGCTGTATTGGTCCTGACCTTGGGCCAGGATATATCCAGTCATGATGATGGTGGTTTCTGGGGTATTTCTGTCAGTTATAATTTCATGAGCATGACTATGTCAGGCTGTTGCTTGACTAGTCTGTAAGGCAGTTGCTCCAATATCGGCACTAGCCCTCAGGTGTTAGTCAGGAGGACTTTGCAGGTCCGACAGTGATGTTTCCAAGTGACGTTTTCGGTGGTCAGATCGATAACTGTTTGTCCACCTGCTTTCATTTCTTTGAGATTTTGTAGCGATTGGTATAACTGAATGACACGCTAGTCCATTTCAGAGCGCGACTGAGAGTCATCACATTGCTTTGGGTCTGGAGTGAAGATGCAACATTACTTCATTGGAGGATAATAGTAAGCCAAATGGTTTTTCTTTTCTGACAATCGGCAAAGATTTCATTCTCATCAGTAGATTCTTAATTCCAGCTTTTAAAAAAAAAATTGAGTTGAATTTCCACCTTCTGCAGTGGCGGGTTTCGAACCTGGGTCCACAGAACAAGAGCTGATTTTCGGGATTGATAATCTAGCGATAATACCATGAGGCCTACTTGGTGCCATATGTTGTATTCATGTGCTATTTCTTGTGTTGCCCTTGTTTTTCTTCCATGGCTTAGGTTTTTCTAGAATCTCATCTTTAATTAAATCCTAATTGAAATACACCGTCATGAACGTCTTCTGGACTGCTCGAATTTCATTCAGTCTATTTTGTTTGCACAGATATTTCAAGGCAGCTGTACATCAGAGAAGAACAGGAAGAGATAACGGGTGATTGTGCACTGTACCTGTCACCGGACCATCTTATCTGGCCAGGCACCTAAAGTATTTATTGTGGATCAGAGAACTGCCGAATTATTATAACACCGATGGAGGTCAGTCAACCCATTATGGGGTCACAAGCGCTTCAACTGCATAACTGGAGATAGAGAGAGCGTGTGGAGATAGATGGTGTGAGAGTGAAATAAACCGGGGAACAGAAAGTGAATGGAGATAAACTGAGAGAGGACAGAAAGTGGCACGACTGACTGAGTGGGAGAGGAAGAGGTGTTAGATGAGAGTGAAGTCAGATAGATCAGAAGGCAGCATGAGGGTAGATAAATACGGACAGACAGAAGTTGGAAGTTTTATTTAGAAATTCCTCTGAACTGCAATCCCTTTGTCTGGGTGCCATACCCTGTGATCACTGTGCCGATAATGTCTGTCGTCCCAGATCATTGTTTTCCAATAATATCACAGAGCTATGTTACTGACAGCTAAACAGAACCCAAAAGACCGTAGATTAGTTATATAGCGAAGGTGATTTTGATTAAAAATAAACTGCCATGAGCAGCAGGAAATGATAACCCCACCCAACACTCCCACCCCACCACCAGATAATGTGTGACAGACTGGTCCAGAGAATTTCAGTGAGGGGTATCACTGACAGAAAGGAAATCAGCATCTCCGCTGTGGATCAAATAATGATTGATAGTTTGCACATCACTTTTCCAGTTTTCACATCCACATTTCAATTTATATAACTCAATATCACGAGTGAATTTTAACAAATTCATCTCTTTATACTTTGCATATTTAGCATATATAGAAAATCATTTAGTCCCTGCATTTTGCATTTTTAAACACGTTTCATTAATATTGTCTCTGCTAATTGCTCATTATAGATTTATCCTTGAATCTGTTCTTCATATGAGTTATAAAGTGTAACGTTCCAATACTGATAACTAGGGAACAGCAATGTTCCTCTTCCCAGTTTGAACATCCATGTCCCCCAGTCCTCTCCATCTTCTGTCTTTTCCCCAATGTCATAATCACAATGTAATTGAAGTCAGTAAATGATACTTCATCACAGTTCCTTAACATGGATAACATCAACACCCACGCTTGCCCTCTCTGATTCTGGAATATCAATCTGAATTGTACTTGTCAAGTACAATTCTCTGTTAACATATGCATGCTGTTTGGTTGTTATAAACTCACATAGTCTTAGGCACATGTTGCCATCAGATCACGGACAGAAGATTTCCTCTCAATGATTTACTGATTTTGCAATGACTGATTAGTAATTATCGGATTTATTTCTCCATTTATGAGCAGAGAAGCATGTTTATGTTCAGTTAAACCTCTGGCATTACCTCTATATCCAAGGCAGACTGAATGATTACACACAAATAATATGTCATCTCCAACATTCCTCCTTCAGTCACACTCACATCTCACATCCAGAATGCATGTGTTCAAAGTTATTTTGAATTTTAGTAAAGCAGTATCACATTGAGAGGTTAGCTGGAGCTGTTTGTTCAGCGATTGTGATTATGCGAGTCCCATGGATCCTATGGGTCCCCAGAAAGTTTCAGTCTTCTATTAATAATGGAATGTGTTCAATGTGTAATCCCATAGTATGAGCGGGAGCACACCAGTAACAGGGATCAGCAGCTTCAAGGAGAGAGGGAGGAGAGATCAGAATCTCGGAAGAGTACACTGGAGTGTTCCAACAATGGATCAAGATCGGAGAACATCCAAATGGAAATTTCCAGCAATGGACAGGAGATTATACTCGGGTCTTTTCTGGCTTTCCCAGCCTTGGATATCATTAGCATCGCAGATTGAAGATGTGCTGATGGTTATTCAAGCTGCTTACTATGCTATCCTTGCGATATTTGTTGTTCCTGGTAAATCACTCTATATGTCTAGTGAAACGGTCTGAACTGAATTGATGGACATGATATGTAAATTTTGGAAAGGTGCAAGTCAATGTTTCCAGTTCCAATCAAAGATTCCATTGCTTACATATTATAACTAGCAAATGATTATTTAAAAATTACACACCAATATGTGAGGATGAAACAAACTATTTTCCTTGATTCATTTTCTCCTGCTCAAGTTAATATTTCCATATCCTCTCCATTCACCATTTCTGTCCAGTACCACCAACATGACATCCCAGTCTCCTCCTCAGCCTCAGTATAATTCCTGAATAAACTATCATTTGTGCCTTTGTTAATCTCCGCATACAGCTGTTTCAAGCCCATTCTTACCATGTGTCCATTGCAAAATAATTGCACTTGAGATGTTTACATTGTTCTCTGCACAGAATTAGAAAGATGGGAAGACAGTGTATGGTGGTTACGTACTGGCTCATAATCTACAGCCACAAAATAATAATCTGTTGATATTGGCTTGCCTCATGCCCATTAGTGAAGGCAATGGGTCATTCTTCCCTGGTCAGGTCTCTGTGTGACTGCAAACCCACAGCACTGTGTTTTAATCTTTACTGTCCTGTGGAACAGCTAACCAGCCACTCAGTTCAAGATTGGCATAACATGCTGGCCTGACCAGGGCTGAATACATCCCGTGAGGGCAGATGAAAAGGAAAGATAACCCCCTTCCTCTGCCTGTATCCCATATTCCTGCGGCTGAGTTACATTCAGGTAGGTGGCCACTCACACTTTTAGACGTATTCTTTGTGATTGAGTCTGTCTCCGAGAGTGCTTGCCATCTCGATAGGCACCTCTGGTGCCACCTTTATTGATGCTGACCTACAGATGTAAGGATGTTTTAAATTCCATGTCAGTGGCTGTGCACTGTAAATGAATGGTATCCTGTATCACATGAAGGAAATAGAGCCAGCTAAGTGAGGGAAAGGAGTTATGTGATCAACTGTGAGACCGTTGTTGAGGCAGTGTTTGGGGTATTGTGGACAGATTTTATCTCCTTTATATGGAGTGATCTCCTTACTACAGAGAGAACAAGAGTCCCACCGGATTAATCCCTGGGATGATGGCACCATGAGGAGTGAGTAAAGGTTGATCTGTAGTGCTGTGAGATAATAAGAGATGATTGCATTGAACCCTGAGAGGGATGACCAATCACTCCTTATATTCGAAACAGACAATGAGAAGGCGATAAATTCCTTGACTGTTGATTCATTCAGGACGCATGGTTCTGGATAGTTTAAGTGCCTCTGAGGACGTTATGCCTACCCACCCCAACCCCCACTCCCCACGGCGATTGACAGAGACAGAGACGTCCAGGTTTTGAATAAACTCTCCCCACATTAATACAGTGCAGTTAGTGTGTGATCCTACACTGAATGTCATATTATCTACCATTCTGACAGCAGCCAAAATATCGTCATTCAAAAACAGTCAACTATTTTTGGCCCTGGTGAGATCACACCTGGAGTACTGTGTGCAGTTCAGGTCTCCAAATTGGAGGAAAGACATTCTAGATATTGATGGAGTGCAGCGTAGGTTCACGAGGTCAATTCTGGAATGGCGGGATTACTTTATACTGAAAGACTGGAGCGACTGGGCTTGTATACCCTTGAGTTTAGAAGACTGAGAGGGGATCTGATTGAAACATATAAGTTTATTAAAGGATTGGATACTCTGACGGCAGGAAACATGTTTCTGCTGATGGTGAGTGCTGAACCAAAGGACACAGCTTAAAAATACGGGGTAGGCCATTTAGGACAGAGATGAGGAGAAACGTCTTCACCCAGAGAGTGGTGGCTGTGTGGATTGCTCTGCCCCAGAGGGCAACGGAGGCCCAGTCTCTGGATTCATTTAAGAAAGAGTTGGATAGAGCTCTCAAGGATTGTGGAATCAAGGGTTATGGAGATAAGGCAGGAACACGATACTGAATAAGGATGATCAGCCATGATCATATTGAATGGTGGTGCAGGCTCGAAATGCTGAATGGCCTACTCCTGCACCTATTGTCTATTGTCTATTCTCTATTTCCACCAGCTTCTGACCTTCATGAAGAACACGAATCCATATTCTCAGAGATGCTAAAAGACTCCTTAAAGTTTAAACCTTAATACTATAAGACATAGGGGCTGAAACTAGGGCAGTTAGCCCGTCGAGTCTGCTCCGCCATTTGGTCATCGCTAATAAGTTTCTCAAACCCATTCTCCAACCTTCTCCCTGTAACCCTTGATCCCCTGGATAATCTGAAAAGCTATCCCCGTCTCACATATACTCAATAACCTGGCCCCACAGCCTTCTCTGCAAATAAATTTCAAAGATTCACAATTCCCTGGTTAAAGAAGTTTCTCCTTAGCAACATCCTAAAAGATGTTCCCTTTAAGCTTAGGCTATGTCCTTGGGTCCTTGTTTCTCATATCAATGGAAACATCTTATGCACATTCACTCTGTTCAGGTCATTCAGTATTCTGTATGTTTCAATTACATTTCCACTCTTCCTTCTAAACTTTATCAAGTATAGACCCAAAGACTCAAACATTCGCCATACAACAAACTTTTCTCTCCTATGACTATTCCCGTGAAAATCTTCGGAACACGCTCCAGGAGCAGTATACCTTTCCTGAGATATGGGGCACAACATTGTGCTCAACACTCCAAATGTAGTCTGATCAAAACAGTAGAAAGCCTGTTCTTATATTCAATTCCTCCCATAATAAATGCCATCAATAATAAGTGCAATTGCCCTCTTAACTACTGCCTTAACCTACAAGCTTACCTTAACAGAACCCTGCACTAGAACTCCCAAGTCCCTTTGCACTTCACTGTTCTGAATTTTCTCCCCATTTAGAAAATACACCATGCCTCGATTCTTCGTGACAAATTGCATGACCTCACACTTTGTGACGTTGGAATCCATCTGCCAACACTTTTACCGGGTCAATTCCTTCTTCAGCTTCTCTATGCGACCAGTCCATCTGCCTATATTTGTATCGTCTGCAAACTTAGCCAGATTGCCCTCAGTTCGATCATCTATATTGTTAACGTAACAAGTAAAAAGTTACGATTCCAACACTGAGCCTTGTGGATCACCTCTTGTCACTGGCTGCCATTCTGAGAAGGACCATTTTATCCCCACTCTCTGCTTTCTGTCTGACAGGCAAGTTCCTATTCATGCCTCTACCTTGCTTCTAACACCACGACCCTAATCATACTCAATCATCTCCTGTGTGACACCTTGTCAAAGGCCTTCTTGGCGTCCAGGTGGATAACATCCATTGGCTCTACTTGATCGAGCCTGTTCATTTCTTCTTCAAAGATTTCCAACAAATTTGTCAGGCATGACCTTCCCTTGATGGAACCATGCTGACTTTGCCCTATTTAACCAAACACTTCCAAGTATTCAGAACTCTCATCCTTCACAATGGATTCCAGGATCTTACCCACGACAGAGGTTAAGCTATTCATTGCGGTTTTAAAAGTAATTTTTCCTTACTCCCTGCTATACCTGACTTCCCTCATCAGTCATGGGTACCCCATTCTCCATGTACTCTGCTTCATTTCACTCGGCGTAAATCTCTACTGCATCCCGAATTACTCAAAAGGTCTTCTGCCATTGCTGCTCCACTGTCTCTCCTGCTGGGCCCTTCTACCAGTCAATTCTACCACGTTGCTCTCTCATGTCTCTGTAGTTGCCTTTATTCAGCTTTAATACCGTTACTTCTGAATATAACTTCTCCAACTGAAATTGCAGAGTAAGTTCAATCATATTCCGGTAATGCCTCCTATGATTTTCTTCACCTTAAGCTCCCTTATCTAATCTGCCTGCACAAGCTGCTCCAAAAAGCCATCTCATAGACATTCCACAAATTCCTTTTCTTGCAAACCACCATCAATCTGAATTCACAGCCCACCTCCCTAATGAAATCCCACATGATCACTGTAACTTTGTATTTCCTACACATCTTTCTATCTCCTGGTGTATCTTGCACCCCAGCTCCTGAGTACTGTTTGGAGGCCTGAAAGGAACTCCAACTATTTGTTTTTAACCTTTTTGATTCCTCAATTCTACCGACAAAGATTCTACACCATTTTACCAAACATCATTTCTTATTATTGATTTAATTGCATTTCTTACTAATAAGACAGCCCCATCCCCTCTGCCCAACTGCCTATCTTTTTGATAGGATGCATATCCTTGAATATTCAGCTCCCAATCCTGATTCTCTTGCAGCAACGTCTCCGTGATGGCGATCTGCCAATTTGTGTATGAGCCATAAGCTTATTTACCTTATTCCTTATACCGCATGCATTCCGATATAACAGTTCAGCCCTGTAGTAACCATCCCTCTTCTCATCTTCATTTGTTTGTCCTGAGTGTTTGAAGTTTGATTGCTATCACTTTCCATACTCTGCGTCTGTGCTGAAGATTTGAATAACTTAGAGTTTTAGAGTCATCGAGGTGTACAGAATGGAAACAGACCGTTCGGTCCAGTCTGTCCATGCGAACCAGATATTGCTAATCCAGTCCCACCTGCCAGTACCCGGTCCATATACCTCCAAACCTTTTCTCTTCATATACCCATCTAAATACATCTTAAACGTTGCAATTGTACCAGCCTCCAGCACATCCTCTGACAGCTTATGCCATACACGTACCACCCTCTGCGTGAAAACGTTGACCCTTAGGTCTCTTTTATATCTTTCCGCTCTCACCCTAAACCTGTGCCCTCTAGTTCTGGACTCCCTGACCCCAGACTTTTTCCATTTATCATATCCATGCCCCTCATAATTTTATAAATATGTAATAGGTCACCCCTCAGCCTCCGACGCTGCAGGGAAGGCAGCCTCAGCCTGCTCAGCCTCTCCCTATAGCTCAAATCCTCCAAACATGGCAACATCCTTGTAATTTTTTTCTGAACCCTTTCAAGTTTCACAACATCTTTCTGTTACGAAGGAGATCAGAATTGTATGCAATATTCCAACAGTGGTTGAACCAATGTCCTGTACAGCTGCAACATGACCCCTCAACTCCTGTACTAAATACTGTGACCAACAAAGGAAAGCATACCAAACGCCTTCTTCTTGACATCTGCAGTCTTACACACTGCTTTAATTCGGGTTTTATAATATTCCCTATAACTGACACCACCCCACTCCCATTTAGCTTAATGCCCAGTCTACAGCCCTAGTTATGCGATTTGCTAGGACTCTGGTCCCAACACGGTTCAGATGAAGACCGTCCGATCAGGACAGTGCGCTCCTTCCCCAGTGTCTGGTGTCAATATCCCATGATACAAACCCATTTCTCCCACACCAAACTTTGAACCACGCATTTTCCTGCTGAACCTGTGCTAATTAGCTTATGGCTTAGGCCGTAATCCATAGATTATTTCCTTTCTGATTCTGTTTTCTAATTTAGCTCCGAGCTCTTCGTATCCCTTAGCAGAACCTCTGTCCTAGTTTTATCTCTGTCGTTGGTACCATGACCAATGACCAATGACCATGACCAATGGATCTTTCCTCTCGCACTCGAAGATCCCCTGCAGCCCAGATGAGATATCCCTTACCCAAACACCAGTCGGTAACGCAGCATTCAGGACTCTCAATCCGGGTCACAGAGAACAGTGTCGAGACCGCGAACCATACTATCCCCAGTTACATTAACATTTCTCTTCTCTTGCCCCACTTGAAAGCTTTCCTCAACTCGGTGCTGTGGCCAATCAGCTCATCCTCCCTGCAGTCCCCATCCCATCCACACAGGGAACAAAACTCTTGAACCTGTTAGACATGGACAAGGGCTGAGGCTCCAGCAATTCTATGTCCTGGATCCCTTTATCTGCCTCACTCATAGATTAATCTCTCTGCTTTCTAACCACGGGCTGAATTTGAGTCAGTTGATCTAAGGAGTGTAACTGTCTCTTGAATCACAGCATCCAGGGAACTCTGCCCCTCCCTGATGCCTCGCAATGTTTGAAGCTCAAACTCCAGCTCACCGACTCAGAACCAGAGTTGTTCTTGCATGCGACATTTACTCCAGACATGGTCACTGGGAACCACAGTGGGGTCGACCACTCCCACATCATATAGAAACAACACATCACCCGACCCTCCATCCTTATTTTATTTATCTAATTTGAATTGTTCCTCTGCAATTTTATCTGTTTATGTACATCTGCTTATGCAAGTTATAACCAATAAATTTACATGATTCAATTTAACACAGATTCAAAGTTAACACACTGCCTAGAAGCAAATGAGATCGCGTCCTCCCTTTGTCAAACCTGCTCATTATCTTCTGATAGAATTCTGACAGACTTGTCAGCGGGACCACTCCTTGATGAAGCCATGCTGACTCAGCCCTATTTCACCATGCGCCTCCAAGTACTCTGCAATGTCATTGCTAGCAATGCACTCTAAATCCGATTAACGACCGATGCCAGGCTATACTGCCCTATGATTTCCTGTATTTTGCCTTTCTTCCTTCTTACACAGAGATTTTACATTGTCCATTTTCCAGTTCTCTGGGACTCTGTCTGATGATAGTTATTCCTGAACAGTCACGACCAATGGTTTCACAATCTGTTCCGCTAATTCCTTCAGAACTTTAGCTGTTATCCTTCCAGTCTGTGTGATTTATCCATTTCCAAACATTGCAGCTTCCCCAGTACCTTCTCCTCAGCGCTGATCACTACATCCATTCCTCACCCTTGACTCGCTTTAAGTTCTGGAATGTTCATAGTATCTACCATTGTGAGGATTGACAGAAAGTACCTATCCAGGTCATTCTCCAATTCTTTGTTTTCCATTTCTCTGCAGTCAGCCTCAATTCCTGGTTGTCCAATGTTCACTCTCCCCTTTTATATATCTTAACAAAACTCCTGCAATCTCCTTTTCTAAAGCAAGCTAGCTTACATGTTTCGTTTTCATCACTTTATTACTTCTTGAATTGTCCTCTGCTGCTGTATAAAGGCTTCCCAATCTTAGATAGGCTGCGTGAGAGCATTCCTGTAAACTAACTTTCGAAAATATACCAATGTATCTGTCCTAATCCTGTTGTCCATTATTGGATAGCGTGGTGACACAACACTGCTGCCGCACAGTGCCAGGGACTCGGGTTCAATTCCAATCTCTGGACCCTGTCTTTCTGGAGATTTTGTAATCTCTGCATTGGGACAATTGCCTCTTTTCTCTCTCCACAGTATGTTTCTGTGTTTGTTTCAGGTTTCATCCATCTATAGTATATTTGCTTGTGTTTGCTGGAGAATTGCTGCAAATACGACAGGTTTCTTGTAAAAGTGTCTCTGGTCCTCAGGCTTCCTGAGTGCTTGGGAATCTTGCCCAGCTACTTATGTGAGTCCATGTTCCTGATTACCTACTCTGTCTCTCTCAATCCCTGAGTCCATCTGTCACTGCATGCAGCCTTTCAGTGACCCACCCCGGGATTCCCCACACCCCATCGCCTGGCACTGGATGCTCCCTACGCATGTGAGCACACAAAGACACTGGGCACTTTCTGACGCGCTAGGGATCCGGGGTAAAGACCCAGCCATTAAAAGGAACAGAATAGCTAAAATCCAATTGAACCACAAAGCAGAGTAAACACGCTGACTGGCACCTACCTGTTATGACATTTTCAGGTCTTTTGGACTAATTTCTGATTATTCTCGTCCATGTACAAATAGATGCTCCATAAGTATATCTTGTCACACAGGTTTGGTGGAGGAAACAGATATCAGATCCTATGATCATTACGACTGATTCGTTGGGCTCCATGTTCCTGGTTAATGAGATCACCCTTAAGTTTTTATTGTCAAGTCTATCTATTTTAAAGTAAAGGTCTTGCTGGAGTTGTGCTGAAAGCATATTTGAATGTTGGGGAGACTAGACTATGCCACATGCCAGTGGGGTTAGGAATAGGAAGGTAGTAAAGTTAAAACATGGCCAAAGAGCTGGTAGGGTGGGCAGCACTTCCAATATGTGGATCATTGGGATTCCCGGGTCGGTAGGATAGACACAAGAAGGACGGGATGCAGCTGAACTGGCAGCAATCTCCGATATGTGGGTCATTGGGAATCCTGGGTCAGTATGAAATACACAAAAAGACGGGATGGACGTGAACCGGCAGCAATCTCCTGGCAGGCAGGGTTGTTATTATAACTCAGGAGGTTTTAAACGAGTGTGCCGGTGGGGGAGGGAGGGTGGAGCCAGAACAATCCATCCACAAGCACAGTGACTGAAGAGTGGTTGGAGACTAATCCCAGTACAACTAAGACCAGCAACAAACTGGCAGAGGGGCGTGAACGCAATGGGACTGGAAGTCTGAAGTATGCTGATTTTAATGTGAGCAGTGTGACAGGCAAGACAGATGAATATATATATAACCATGAGACAAATATTACAGAGATTTGGTTGAGAGAGGGATCAGAAAACTATCAATCCAATGGGTCCAGAGCGAGTAGAACAATGTGCCGTGAGAGGCTGGAGACGGTTGTTTGAAGCAAAATAATCATCCAGCAGTTTATTGGAATTGGACACTGTGGGATGCAATGTACAGATTGAAGGGACAAGGGAGGAAACAGAAATTGTCTGTTTACAATATTTTCCGCTTTACTGACAGTCCTTTGTAATCTCCTGTTACCAGAGAATAGACGAGGAGGAATTTACATTAGGGAAACTCAAACCAAATATCAGGTCAGGATCTGATGGAGTTTGGCTGAAGTGTATTTATCTCAATGCAAGAATTATTATGGGTAAGGACGATGAACTGGGAGCCTGAATCCAAACATGGGACTATGATGTTGCAGCTTTACAGAGACTTGGTTGAGAGAGGGAAAGGACTGGCCGTTCAAAGTATCCAGGGTTTCATTGATTTAGGCGAGATAGAGAAGAAGCTAAAAGAGGTGGACGAGTCGTTTTACTGCTCAGGGAGAATGCTACATCTGCACGTGAACAGGACATACAGGAGGGAACATCCACTGCAGAAATATGGGTCTAGCTCAAAAATAAGATGGATACAAGCACTGCGTTACTATAATCTCTCCAACAGCCACAGCAGGATTGAGGAACAGATATGTAGGTCGATTAAGGAAAGATGTATTAAAAACAGAGTGATCATGGTGAGTGACTTTAATATCCCCAATAATGACTAGAAGTCCATTAGAGCAAGGGGTTTAGACGGGGCAGAATTTGTTAACTGCAGCAGAATGTGGATAGTCCAACAAGAGGATGAGCCATACTGGACCTCGATTTGGCTAATGAGTCTGGCCAGGTGACTGACCTTTCAGTGGGACATAATTTTAGAAACAGTGGTCACAGCTCCTTCAGATTTAAGATAGCCATGAACACGGATATGTCAGGACCTTGTGGGAATCTGTTGAATTGGCGGAAGGCAAATTACGTCAGCATCAGGCAGAGCTAGGACGTGTCAATTGGGAGGAGCTGCTATCAGGCAAATCCAATTTTGTAAGAGGGAACTGCTTGTTAAACCCTGACAGCAAAATCATCTCGTGAACCTTCTCTCAACTGCTCGAATTTCTATCATTTTTTTGAACTGATATTTCAAGGCCGCTGCATATCAGACAACAGGAAGAGATAAAGGATGCTTCTGCACTGTGTCCTTCGCAGTATCAGCTTGTCTCTCCAGGCACCTGAAGTCTTTATTGTGGGTCAGAGAACTTCAGAATTGATAGAGCATTGAAGGAGGCCATTTAGCCCATTGTCCACCGACGAGCTCTCCAACAGCACAATTTGTCAACAGAGAGAACAGAATGTGTGTGTGTCTGTGTGTGTGTGTACGAGACAGAGAAAAATTAAAAGAGAAAAAAGGAAGTGAAGAGAGATAAAAGGAATGGAGAGAAAATGGAGCTACAGAGCGAGTGAGAACAAGTGGTGTCAGACGAGTGCGAAGTTATATCAGAAGACAGCATGAGGAGAAACAACTGAAATTTCATTTAGAAACTCCCACAGACTGCAAGCCCTTTGTCTGGTTCCGTACCCTGTGAGCACTATGCTATCATCTCAGATAATTTATCGCCAATAATATCATAGAACCGGGTTGCTGACGCTGAACAGGATTCAAAAGAACAATCGATTAGTTCCAGGGAGAAGGTGAATTAACTTAAATATTCTGGGCCAACAGGAACTTGTAGTCCCTCGAGACGCAGTGTGAGAGACAGGGCGAGAGATTCTCAATGAGGGGGATCACTGACAGGGGGGAGACCAGCATCTTAGCTGTGGGTCAAGTAATGACTGATACAGGTTGAAAACCTCGTCCGTGGTTTTTAAATTCACATTTCAATTCATATAACTCCACATCGTAAAGGTATTTTAACAATCTTGCATCTTTGTAGTTTTCATGTTTTGGTATGTACTGAAAAGCTTGTTTTTTGTCCCTTTATTTTGTGTTGGGACCAGAGTCCGATTGAATCCTAACTAAGGCTGTAGACAGTGGTCTAAACTAATTATGAGAGTGTTTGTGTTGGCAGGGTGGGGAATTCTGTTAAAGGGTTCAATTAGAAAAGAGGAGGTAAATGCACAGAGCTCAGGAGAGGTTATTAAAATCTCCAGCACAGTCGCAAATAAGACAGAGTGTATGGAAAGTGTAAGAAATCAGACTTCAAGCACACCGGACAAACAAATAACAATGAGAAAAGGGACCGTTAATACAAGATTGAAGGGGTTATCTGAATACACGCAGTTTTAGGAATAGAGTAAATGAGCTTGTGGCACAGATTGAAATTGGTAGGTATGACGTGAAGGGCATCACAGAGAAGTGGTTGCAAGGGGATCAGGATATTCAAGGACATATATCCTATCGAAAAGATAGGTAGCAGAGGGAGTGGGTCTACATTATTAATAAGAAATGAAATTAAATCAATATTAGGAAAGGAAGTAAAGTCAGATGGTGTGGAATCTGCCTGGGTAGAATTGAGGAATCACAAAGGTAAGACAACCACAGTTGGAGACTTGCACAAGCCTCCAAAGAGTAGTCAGGAGCTGGGGTACAAGATAAACCAGGAGATAGAAAAGATCTGTAGGAAAGACAAAGTTACAGAGATAATAGGGGGATTTCAATATGCAAGTGGAATGGGAAACCAGGTTGGGAGTGGATCGCAAGAAAAGGAATTTGAGGAATGTCTATGGAATGGCTTTTTGGAGCATCATGTGGTGGAGCCCACTCTGGAACAGATGACACTGGATTTAATGACTCAGGCTAGATAAGGGAGCTTAAGGTGAAAGAAAACTTCAAAAGCGGTGATTAGAACATTGTTGAATTTATTCTGCAATTTGAGAGAGAGAAAGTAGAATCAGAGTTAACAGTATTTCAGTTGAATAAAGGCAACTGGAGAGGCACAAGGGAGAAACTGGGTAGAATTGACCGGGACAGGGGTCTAGCAGGAAAGACAGCGGAACATTAATGGCAGAAAATTCCAAGATTAATTCAGTAGACACTGCAGAGATACATGCTGAGCAATAAAGGCATGGTACAGGGAGGATGAGGAACCGGGGCTGAATAGAGAAGTCAGGGATTTCGTATAAGTAAAAGCGCAAGCAATGTGAAGGGCAAAGGGAAACTTGAGAATGGGGCCAACAGAAGGCAAGGAAAAATAAATAAGGAGGGAGAAGATTAATTATGAGGGTAAGCTAACCTTTAATAGAAAGGACATTTTAAGAGATTCTTTAGATATATAAAGAGAGGTAAAAGTGAACATGGACCACTGGAAAATGATGCTGGAGAGACGTTAGTGGGAAACAAAGAAATGGCTGAGGAACTTTGCATCAGTCTTCTCTGTGGAAGACAAGAGTAATTTCTCAAGAATTGACGAGAGTGAGAGGGCAGTCCTGAATATGGTGGTCATCACCAAGAAGACCATGTTAGAAAACTGAATGGCCTGAATGTGGATAGCTCACCTGGACTAGTAGGACTACACCCCAGCCTTGTAAGGGCGATAGCTGAAGAGTTAGTGCAAGCGGAAGTGGTAATCTTTCAGGAATGACTAAAATCAGGAAACGGCAAAGTGGCTGTATAATTGCTAACATGACACCCCGTTTAATAAGGGAGTTAGGTAGAAGATGGAAAACTGCAGACTGATTTGCCTAACGTTGGTTGTGGGTAACATCCTGGAAGCCATCGTGAAGGATGGGATTTCTGATACTTGGAGGTGTTTGGTAAAATAGGACAGAGTCAGCATGGTTTCATAAAGGGGAGATGAGTCCTGCCAAACCAGCTAGAAAACAGTGAGGAAGTAATGACCAGATTATATCAAGTAGAACCAATACATGTTATCCATCTGCACTCAAGATTCCTTTGACAAAGTGCCATGCATGAGGCTATTGAGAAAGGTATGTGCGCATGATATTAGAGGCAAGGTGATAGCATGGATAGAAGTTCGGCTGCCTGAGAGAAAGCATAGAATGTGGATAAAAGTGTTCTTCACAGGATAGCAACCAGTGACAAGTGGTGTTCCACAAAACTCAGTGTTGGGGCCACAACTTTTTACTTTGTGCATTCATTATCTATATGAAGGAACTGAGGGCATTCTGGCTAAGCTTTCAAACAGTGCAAAGATAGACAGAGGGACAGGTAGCATTGAAGAGTTGGTTCGGCTGCAGGAGGGTGCACTCGTGCATCTCCTCAACTTCCCAAACCTCCGCCCTTGCACTCCACCCTTCCAACGACAACAAGTTAGAACCTCTCTGGTGCTCGTCTTCCATCCCACCAACCTCAGGATACAACGCATCATCCTCCACCATTTCTGCCACCAACAGTCAGACGCCAATACCAGGGATATACTTCGCTCCCCACCCCTATCATCATCCTGCTGAGACCATTCCCTCACAACTCCCTCGTTAGGTCCACACGCCTCCACCAAGCCACCTTCCACTCCCAACACCATTCCTTGGACACTGCAAGAGATATGAAACCTGTGCCAACACCTCCCTCCTCACCTCCACCCAAGGGCCCAAATGATCCTACCACATCAGGCAGAGAACATCCTGTGCATCCAAACTCCTCTTCTAGTCAGTCCATTGCTCCTGTTTCCTATATATTAGCGAGACAGGATGTCAACTTACAGAAGGGTTCAGGGAACACTCTTGGACACAGAAACCCATTAACCCCACTTGCCTGTGGCCGAATACATCAACTCCCCCTTCCACTCCGCCAAAGCCCTGCAAGCTTTTGCCCTACTCCACTGCCAAATTCTAGCCACCTGACTTCTGGAGGAAGAACGCATCATCTTCTGCCTTGGGACCCTCCAAACACACGGGTATCAAGGACAATTTCACCAGTTTCCTTATCTCCCCTCCCTCCACCTTATCGCAGATCTAATCCTCCAACTCAGCACCGCCCTCTTGAACTGTCCTACCTGTCCATCTACTTCCCAAGTATCAAATCCAACTTCCAATCTGACCTATCACTGTCATCACACACCTTCATCTAGCTGTCTCCTTCCAAGCTACCTTCCTCCCAGCGCCAGTTCCCCCACCCCATTTATCTCTTTGCCCTCTTCCACCCACCCCACATTCCTGATGAAGGCTTTATGCCTGAAACGTCGAATCTCCTGCTCCTCGGATGCTGCCTGACAGGCTGCGATTTTCTATGACAACACTTTTGACTCTGATCTCACTTTCACCTGCTGAAGGACTTTCACAGGTTTGGAGAGTGAGCAAAGAAGTGGCAGATGGAGTACAATGTGGGAAAGTGTGGGAAAACATTTTGCCAGGATGAATAGAGGCATGGACTATTTTTGAAATAGCGAGCAAATTCAGAAGTCTGAAGGGCAAAAAGACTAGGGAGTTTAGTCCAGGAGTCTTGAAAGGTAAACGTGCAGTTTGTCAGTAATTCGGCAGGCAAATACAATGATGGCATTTATTTCAAGAAGGCTTAAATATAAAAGCAGGGATGTACTTCTAAGGCTCTACAAGGCTTTGGTCATGCCACATTTGGATTATTGTGCGCAGTTTTGCGCCCCATATCTCAAGAAGGATGCACTGGTCCTGGTGCGTTTTCCAAAGAGATTCGCGAGAATGGTGCCAGGAAATAAAAGTTTATCATATAAAAACAATTTGAGGGCTCTGGGTCTGTATTTGGTGGAATTCAGAAGGATGTTAGGAGGTCTAATTGAAACTTACAGAATACGAAATGACCTGGGAGAGAGGGGATTTTGGGAAGATGTATCCAATGTAAGAGAGACTAGTACCCAAGGGGACAGTGGAAAGAGAAGATCTTTTTGAACAAAGATAAGGAGAAACCTCTTCAGCCAGACAGCGGTGAATCTATGGAATTCTCTGCTACAGAGGGCTGTCGAGTCCAGGTCAGTGGGTATATTTAGGAGTGAGACAGATAGGTTCTTGACTGTAAAGCGGATCAAGGGTTACAGGTAGAAAGTGTGAGAATGGGGTTGAGAAGCTTAGCAGCCATCATGGAATGGCGGAGCAGGCTCAATGGGCCTAATGGCCAAATTTCTGTTCCAATGTCTTCTGGTTGTGTGGTTAATATTGGGTCTCCTCATTCCTCATTGGCAATGTACCCTTGAGTTTGATCTTCATATGATTTATGAAGAATAAAATTCCAATACTGATGGTTGGGAAATATCATTCCCTCCCTCCACTCTCAGCAGCCATGCCCCGATATCATAATCACACTGCAATTGAAATCCAGTGAAATTTACTTCAATACAGTTGATTGACATCGATAACACAAACAGAAGGACCCTTACCTGCCCTCTCTGAACCTTGAATAACCATCTGAATTGTGTGTCACGTCATATTCTCTGTTAACATATCCATGCCATTTGTCTGTTATCACTCATGTTGTCATAAGCAATTTTCTGTCCGGTTATGGACTAGAAATGTTCTCTAAATATTTTACTGACATTATAATCACTGATCAGTAGTTACAGACAGTATATTTCGATTTATAAGCCGAGAAACGTGTTTAAGTTCTGACAATCCTTTGACATTACTGTCATATCCAAGGCAGATTGAATGATGACATACAATCAATCTACCATCTCAAATATTTCTTCCTGTTCACCCCGCACATATATCCCATGCCAAATGTGCAAACTTTAAAAGTTCTTTCGAATTTTAATAAAATCATTATTGAATTCAAAGGGGTTACCTGGAGCTATTTGTTCAGTGACTGAGATTAATATCAATTTCAGTGGATCCTAATTATGGCAGTGGAGACTTTCCATGGTTGAAATATAAATGGGCTCTGTTCAATGTGCTATCACATAGTGTGAGTAGGAGCATCACTGAAAGCACTAACAGGGATCAGCAGCTCGAGAGAGAGAGAGAGTGGGAGGAGAGATCTGAATCTGAGAACACTAGACAGGAACGTTACAATAATGATTCATAATCTGAGGACCATGGATTGGAATGTTCCAACAATGGATCAGAATCTGAGAACATTAGACTGGAATGGCATAGCAATGTATCAGAATCTGAGAACATTAGACTGGAAAATTCTAACAATGGATCAGAATCTGAGAACTTTACACTGGAATGTTCCAGCAATGGACAGAAGTTTATCCTCGGGTTTTTACTGGCTTTCTCAGCTTTGGATATCATTAGCATCACCGATCCTGTATATCCTTTGGATTATTCAAGGTGGTTACTATGCCATCCTTGCGATAGTTGGTGTTCCTGGTAAGTCATTATATTTGTCTACTAAACTGGGTTGAACTCAATTTCTGCTCATGATATACAAATTTTGGAAAGTGCAAGTCAATGTCTTCAGTTCCAAACAAAAAATCCTTTCCTTATAAATATAACTATCAGACTACTATTTATAAATTACTCGCTGATAAGCGAGAAGGACACAGAATGTTCTCCAACTCCATAATCCGTTTTGTTCTTCACGGATTTATATCTCCATGTCCTCCCCAATCACCAATCCTGTCTAAAACCACCATCATGATATCTTAGTCTCGTCTGCAGGCTCAGTGCAACTTCTGAATGAACCATGATTTTTGTCTTTGTTCAATCTGGATGCAACAGTTTCAAGTGCCTTCTAATCACATGTCCATCACTAAATAATTGCTCTTGAGGATGTTTGACATGTTCCCTGCACGTACAGGAAAACAGTTTATGGTAGTCAAGTCATTGACTCATAATCTAGAGCCACAGAATAATAATCTGTTGATATGTCATGAAGGAAAGTGGTGGAATTTAAAAGCAACCATTATCATTTGTTATAAAAGCCCATCTGCTTGCCTGAAGTCCTTTAGGTAAGTCAATGTGTCATCCTTCCCTAATCAGGTTTCTGTGTGACTTCAGTGATGAACATCTGGCTGTACTGCACCTTTAAACTACCTGACAGCACCAAGTCTTCTGAAAAATAGATATAATTTAACATTTGGTCGAACAACTCGATTAGCTCATTATCTTGAGACAAAAACAAATTCAGCCAAAAAGTTTAAATTATACCCCAAATGACCCAATTCCAATCAAGTTTGAATGTAATAGATTGATAATCTTAAAAGCCAGTGACACAACCCAATAGTTTGGAGGTACAAGATCATGGAAAATTGAACAGTTGAGAGCAGAGCTGCCAAGATACCAGCATGCAAAGACTGCATGAAAAATAGTTCCCTTAAAAGTATATTCATTGATTAGTAACTAGTGAAGCAGAATCCCCAAGAAGAAAAGAAGACAGGACTATGGAGAAGAACCGAAAGCTTCCTGGTTTTGAGATTAGAAGTTTTATTTTGTAAATCTTTATTAGGAGTCTTATCTGACTCGTATTGTGGAAGGGGGAGGTCAAAGACAGGTTAGAGGAAGAAGTTGTAAATATTCCTTCGATTATTATTCTCTGAAAAACCTTAAGAAATAAAATTGTTAATTTTTACTTTAAATAGTTCTTAGACTCTAGAAACATCACACATTGGATAAATCTTTTCTGTGTTGCTGGTTTTAATTAAGCAGGAGAATTTATCCTGAATTGTAACACTATAAACACCCAGCAATGTGTTTTACTCTTTACTGTCCTGTGGAACAACTGAACCAGCCACTCAGTTTAAGATTGGTGTAACATGCTGCCCTCACCAGTACTGCATATATCCTGTGAGAGAAGAACAAAAGTAAAGGTAGCTCCCATCCTCTACCTGTTTCCCGCATTTGTACAGCTCATTTCTATTCAGGTAGGTGATCATTACATCTTTTAGGTGGATTCGATCTCATTGAAATGCTCCCCGAGTGTGATGCACATCTCCATAGGCAACTCTGGTGCTAGCTTTATTGATGCTGACGTACAGATAGAAGGAACTTATTAATTCAATGTCAGTCGTAGTTCATAGAGAAATAATGGCGTTTCATAACACAGGAAGGAAACGGCGATGTGAAAGTGAGAGAAAAGGATTATTGTGATCATCCCTGAGTGTGTTGAGGCAGTATTTGGGGTACTGTGGATAGACTTCCTCTCAAGTCTCACCAGACTAATCTCTGGGATGATGGCAACATGAACAGTGAGTGAAGCTCAGTGAGAGAATAAGGGGATTGCATTGAACATTAAGGGGGATGCCCAATCACTTATGATGTTCTCGACAGACACTGTTATGGTGATAAATTCCATGGCTTTTTTTTCACTCGGGTTACATGATTCTCGATAGTTTAAGAGCCTCTGAGAACGTTCCACCCAACCACCCCTACTCCCTATTTCGATTCAGGAACAGAGAGAGAGAGGTTCAGGCTTTTGAAAAAAAACTCTCCCAAAGTTAATACAGTTCAATTGGTGCGTGATCCTGCAATGAACGTCATGCCATCCATAATCCCAACAGCAGCAACAGCACCTTCATTATAAAAGAGTTAACTCTTCCCAGCAGCATCTGACCTACATATAGCACATGGGAGTGTCTTCTCGGAGATAGAAGATGTCTCCTTGAGACTTTACACAAAATATTTGGTTTCCCTTATCACTGCCAGCAAACCATGTTAAGGTAGCACACGTTCTACAACCAATGGAACCATGATTAACACCATGGAGCCCCCTATCAATCCAGTCTCAGTTTCATTGGTTTGTCATGTTAGAGTATCAATGACGCCCTCCTGTTTCTGTATAACTATCTCGTGGAGCTGAATAGCCTCCTCCTGGTCTCATGGAACAGGTTTAAGGGTCTGATTGGGCTCTGCCTGTTCCTGTTTAACAGCTCGATGTACTGACCAGACCCCTTTTCTTCATGTGGAATAGGCAGGTGGATTAAATGGGCTGTCCCTCTTCTTGTTCAGTAGTTTCCACGGGCTCAATGGCTTCTACATATCAGTGTGCAACCAGCCTGGGATGCTGATTGAGCTCCTCTAATAACTGTGGAAATGTGCAGTGTCTGGCAGCGCTGTTACATGAATGTTACCGACACTTTAACAGCACAAACGGAATGCTGTCCAGGTCTTGCTGCACATGGACACAGGATGGTTCAGGAGCTGAGGGGGCACAAAATCTCTGAATATTGTGTGATCTTCAGTCATCATCCTTAATTCAGATCTTATGATGGGGAAAGATATTCATATAGCAGTTGAAGATGTTTGTGCTGAGGAGGCGAACCTGCTCACCCCACACAGCACCCCCTCCCTCACACACACCACCCCCACCCTCACACACCACCCCCACCTCACACGCCACCCCATCCCATACACACCTCCCTCACCCCCACATACCACCCCCATCCTCACACACACCAACTCCTGCAGAGATTTCCAGGAACTGTTATGACTGTTGGCCACCGACCACAAGCATCCTTCCTTGTGCTCTGAAAGACCCAGACAAGTGGGAGGATACACCTGATTTCCAATTAGCTCAAATAAGTGGGTGGTCCTGATGCCATCCTCAGTCAAATACTCACTTGATATCAGAGCCATTCACTGTTTGCTGAGCCCCTGTGTTCACCTCTCGTTCATATTAATTAGGTGACGATGTATGTGAAGGGAATGTTTTCCTCTCAAAGCGGGTAATCAATGTCAGGAATTATCTGGGCTAGCGAGTTATGGGATCTACATCACTGAAAGTATTTACTGAGGAGGTAGATGGATTTTTGACCTGTCAGACAGGTAAGGGATGTGAAGAATTGGGCATTATAAAGCAGTTAATGCCAATAGTGGATCAGCCATGATGGTAGACAATGGCTTGATCGGCCGAATTAGCTGATCCAGTTCCTTATGTCCTCATATTCTGTAATTACATAAACGTTTCATAAACGTTCTGTTATTGAACGTTGCAATCAGACAGAGCAAAGTATTTTGTGGCTCATCTCTGGGTGAGATATGAGGGTTGTATTCACAGTGAACCTGGCCCTGTATTATGACCAACAAATAAAGCACAAGTTGCACTGAGGAGACACTCTGCAAAGAGACCAGAAACGTGTTTAGAACCCAGCCTGGATTTCCAAGTAGCCTTTTCCAACCCACACTAAACCGTGTGTGTGTGACAGTCTTGAGGGACTGAATGAGATGCTGTGTTACTGTGGATCAGGTATTTGGAGCAAGTGGCCTCCAAATGCTCCTTGCAGGAGCTGTGAGTGGTTGGATGGAACATAGAAACATAGGACAGAGCAACAGGAGTGTGCCATTAGACACTTTGTCACCGCTCCACCATGCACAAAGATTATGGGTTATGTGGTTGTGATTTCCCCAGCACTTTTCTGTCTGCATACCATTTTCACCATTCACTTTTCTGTCAAATGGCAACAAATACAACTTTGAATAAATGTAAACATCCAGGCTCCACAAACTTCTGGGGAGGCAATTTCCACTTGGCCAGCCCTTTGAAAATTTCTCATTTGTGTTCGAGCCAATGTTGGAGGGTGACTGTTTCCTTTTCCGTCTCACTCCTCCACTGGTTACACCAATCTTAAATGTAACCAGTTTAACGATGTGGCCAATGATATCGGTCTCAGAGTAGGTCATTTTCTAGGAAAAAAATGTAATGCACAGAACGTTGAACTCATATCAAATAGTAAAATGACATAGTGCTCCAAATGTTATTCTGCCTTTGAAGTTATTCTGTTCAAATAAGCTACTGGTTGTGGGATTTCTTTCTGGAACAGTTGGATTTGGCTGAATTCCTTTTGTTTCTGGCATATGAGAGTTTCCAATGAATCCTCACGAGGAATCCATCACAAGTGGCAAAGATAACTCAGGGATTTTATAGACTGACACTTAGCTATCTGGTGGAACAAAGTAAGAGAAAGGGATCAATCGGCTGTTGCTTCTCAGGCAGGGAACAATTTTCTCCCTCTCTGTGTTGAAACATCCAATAATGTCAACTGAACACCAAACTGGACCATGTGTGCTCTCCTGGAACATTCTCTGGAAAACCGGATTGTGGATTATATGCAGGGGCATCATTGCTCTTGTTGTACACAATTCCATTCAATCTCAAAAAATGTCCCCATTTTATAATTTGATGTCATGCGTACATGTGTCTGTAATTTGTAAATATTGGTAGGTGTCTTCATAGTATGAGTGTTAATATCAATGCATCTTTTTCTTCAAATATATTCTCCAACCTTAGTCTCCCTGACAAGAGATAATATGCATCCAGCTGATGCACTGGTCTGAAAGTCATGGTGGTCCAATACTATTTCTAGGCTACGATCGGAACTGATTATCCCCCATAACCAAAGGCCGGCATTCCAGGAATGAGAAAAGGGAACCCTCTTTGAAAATTTCAAAAATAATTATATCCTTTTATTTTAATGTTAGGGTATCAAAACAGTGTATCAGATGTGATCTCAGCAATGCCCTGTACAGATGCAGTAAAACATTCCTGCAATTAAACCTTAACCTTTTGTCAAAAACAGCATCATTCCACTTACCTTCCAAATCACTTGCTGCATCTGCAGACTAACTTCACATGATTCATGTCCCAGGAAGATGGAAACCTCCTGTATCACAGAGTTCTCCAATCTCTCTCCATTTAAATTGATTACCATTATTTTATCCTTCATGCCAAAATAGACAATTTACCTTATGTTAGTTCTACTGAAGGTTTGCACACTGACCTTCCCTGTCTATAATCATATCGCAGACTCAGTATCTCAATTTGACGACACAATGAATGACCATCTTGGTGTACGAGCTAATTGAGCTCCAAGCCATTCCCTCCCTTTCCTCCAGATCATTGATACAGATTATTGGTCATTGATGACCCCACAGTGATCTATGAGGCACTCTATCAGTTAGAGCTTTGCAGCCTGAAAGTAAACATTTCTCTCTACTCTCTAATTCCTGCTAGCGACATATTCCCTGTTCCTGTGTAGCCGCTCAGGCGGGTTGAATGGCCTCGTCCTGGTCTGTGTAATGTACTCAACGATCTGAATTACTTAATTCTCTCTTCCTGTGTAATTTCTTAGAGGGGCAGAATGGTCTCCTCCTGTCTCATTGTAAGGATCCTGTCTGACGGATTGGGGTGGTCCCCTATCCTGTAACAGCATCGAAGGGTGGATTGAAGGAACAACACATGGGTTCGGGGCAGCAGTATATCTATGTAACAGCCTCGATGGTGGATTGAGGGAACAACACATGGGGTAGGGGCAGCAGTATATCTCTGGAACGGCACCATGAGACGGATTGAGGTAACAACACATTGAGTCGGGACAGCAGTATATCTCTGTAACAGCTTCGAGTGGTGGATTGAGATAACAACACATTCAGAATGCTCATGGCTGGTCCAATTGTCTCTGATCATCTCTCTCCTGTCTGTTCCCGATAAACATTGACTCTCCTGTCCAGCAAAGATCAGTCGAGCTCAGCCTAGAATATCCTCAATAACAGAGTCTTCCCTATTCCCTGAGGATGAGGACACCACAGACCGCACACAGCACTAATTGGAAAGGGTCATCTTTGTTTCATTGTCGGACCCATTACATTAAAACTGTAGTAACCTCACATCAAATCACCACCTCTTTTCATACTAAAGGATATAATAATTATGAATAACTATAAACCATTCTGCCCTCCAAACCTGTCCCACATTCCCACTGACTTTTTCCAGTCAAATATGTATCAAATCCATCCTCTGCTGCAATCTCAGAAAGTGAATACTTGACAGCAGAACACCACATGAGCATGAAAAAAGGAGCAGAATGAGGCCATTCGACACATCAAGTCTGATATGCCATTCAATAATTTCTTGTATGTACCCCAAACTCAATCTCCTGCCTTCTCGCTAGAATCCTTGATCCCTTTATAAACCAAAAACGTGTCGATTTGTGTCTTAATGACACTAATGCTTGTGTCTGTGTGTGTGTATATATATATATATATATATATACACACACACATATGTGTGTGTGTGTGTGTGTGTGTGTGTGTGTCCGTATGTGTGTGTCCATGTGCTTGTTTTCTGTGTTATTTGTGTGTCTACATCAGTGTGCCTATGTATCAGCCTCTGTGTTTCTATCTGTGTTTGTGTCTATTTGTGTGCAATTGCATATGTCTCTGTGTGTTGCAATCTGTGTGTATGCCCATCTCCTTATATTTGTTGTGCATGTTAGTATGTTGGGGTGTTTACCAATACGTCTGTGCATTTTAGTGCCTGCATCTCTGTGCAGTGAGATATCTGTTTTTGTTTGGGAGTGAATGGATTGAGATTGGAACTGACAGTAGGTTTAAAGTGAGAACTAAATGTTGCTCTTTACTCAGTTGATGGGAAGTGGATGTTACAGAAGCTCCACATGAGCCATCTTGTTTCTGTCTGGCTCATGCCAGGTTCCTCCCCACATGGCGGGCGAAGGGGATGTGAGGGAACAGACATCAGGAACAGCACCACCCGGCTTGGCCCTTTCTGTCCCATTCCAGACCGTTTCTCCTGGAACAGTAGAAAGGGAGAGAGGGAGGGAGAGTGGAAATGAGTGACCCTACTGTTAGTGCTGGTGGATGTGGGACGGGGGGGAATGGTGAGGTGTCCGGAATGAGTCAGTCGACAGTTGTAAATCAATTTAGTATTATTAGTGTGGGGGGTATTGTGTAGGTGACAGAGAAAGTGAGGAAGAAAGTTTCTGAATTCAATAGTGAGTTTGGAAATGCCTGAGCCTTGTTTGGAAATAGAGCGTGAACCTTGATCGGAGGTCAGTGCTATAACAGGTATGCAGGGAGTGTGAAGGAGCAGATAGAATATGGTGACCCTTATCCTGCCAGAGCGGAGAAGGTTATTGACGCTTGGCCTGTATCACAGCGTCAAGGTGACCCTTCCGGAATGTCTTGTCCAAGTCTATCACCAATGATGCCACAGACCATGTCCCTCAGATTCATTTTAAGGGGAGCTTACAAATAACAAGGAGAAGCAAACATTGGTGTATTATATGTCGAAACGAAAACTGTTGCAGAAATGCTGAGCATCAAATGCTCTGAAAATTAGACATGCAAATATCATGGATACTGCATTCTTATTGGATGGCCTCAAGTTGCATCTCAACTGCGTTAACTCAGTGACTGTGAAAAATAAATTCCCTAAATGTATATCAGGTGTATTGAAGAGTATGTATTGAAACAAACCAGAGATCAAGTTTTTTCGGATTTGGTGTTGTGTGGTCAGGAGGACTAATCAATGTCCTTGCTCTGAAGCAGCTTTGGAGGAGTAGTGATATTAATATGTTGTATTTTACACGGAGCCTGCATACAATATAGAATGTTTGTACATTTTGGTCAAACATGATGGAAGCATGGAACCGACAGGGTCAAGTTTGTTCCAGTGAATTGGAAAAATACAAAATAACTTTCAGTGGGAGATAAGAAATGGTTGTTAGAGTCATAGAGTCCTATAGGCCCTTCGGCTCAAACTAATCCATTCCGACCAAAATGTCAATTCACACTAACCCCATGTCCCAGCCATTGCCCCGCATCCTTCTACTCCTTTCCTATCCTGTATTTGTCAAAATGCATTTTAAATGTTGTGAATGTACCAACCTTAACTACTTCTGCTGGTAGCTCCTTCCATATGCGTATCACCCTGTGTGTAAAAAGTTGCTTCTCAGGTTCCCTTTTATTCTTACTCCTCTGACCTTAAACTGATGCCCTCTAGTCCGTGATTGTCCAATCCCCCGGGAAGTAAAGGCTGAGTGCATTCACTCTATCCATGCCTGTTATGATCTTATACCCTTCAATAAGATCCTCTCCCCAGTCACATACACGCAAAAGTAAAAAGTCCGAGCTTTTCCAACCTCTCCCTATAACTCAGAGCCTTGAGTCCTTGACAACATCCTTATAATTTTTTTCTGCACTCATTCCAGTTTAATAACATAATTGCTAATGCAAAGTTACCAAAACTGAACATAACGCTACAAGTATGGCCTCATCAATGTCCCGTATTCTGCAGCATAGCTCCCCAAATTCGCTACTTAGTGCCCTGACTGATGAATGCCAGTGTGCCAAAAGTCTTCTTCATTGCCCTCTCTACCTCTGAATCAACTTTCACAGAAACATGTACCTGAATTCCAAGGTCCGTCTGTTCCACCAAATTCCTTAAGACCCAGCCATTCACCATAAAACTCCGATATTGATTTGAGTTTCTAAGATGCAAGAACTTACACTGATCTGCATTAAAATCCATTTACCATTTCTTGGCCCACTTCCCCAGCTGATCAAGGTACTGTTGTAAGTTCTGAAATTTCTGATTACCTTTGTCATTCTCCATGTAACCGCCTATTTTATTGTCACCTTCAAACTTACAAATCATGTACATACATTCTTATCTAAATTATAGATATATGTAATATATAGTGGTGCCAGCATCGCCCCGATGCATTCTATTAGTCCCAGGCCTCCAGTCCGACAAACATTCTTCCACTGTTACTCTTTGCTTCCTACCATCAAGCCAATTTTGTATCCAATTTGGCAGGTCCTCCTCAATTTTCATGCGATCTAACCTTCCAGAGCAGCGCAACACGTGGAAGCTTATTGAAGGCCTTACTTGAATCCATATAGACTACGCATACCACCGTCACCTCCTCAACGTTGCTGGTCATTTCGTCATAGAATTCGAACAGATTTGTGAGCTATGGTGTCCGATGCACAAAGCCGTGCTGACTTTGATGATAGACTTTTGCCTGAAACATTGATTTTCCTGTTCCTCGGATGCTGCTTGCTCTTCTAGCTTTTCTAGCAACACTCTAATCTTGCTTAGAATCACACCCTGTCTTTCCTAATGCACGTATATCTTATCTCTCAGAACCTTTTCCAGTAAGTTACCTGCTACAGGTTTGAGGTTTAATGGTCCATAGTTCCCAAGTTTTTCTTTTTAGCCCTTCTTAAGTGAGGGCACAGTATTTGCTACCCTCCAGTCCTCTGAGACCTCACCTGTTGGCCAGCGATGATGCAAATATATCAGCTAGGGGTCCCGCAATTCCTTCTCTGTCCTCCTGCAGTGTTCCTGAATATATTTGGTCAGGACCATGAGATTTATAGAAATAATTCAAAGTCTGAATAATATGTCTATTTATTTCAGGTATAAACACCAAAGAAAGGGAAAATGACGCAATGATGTTTAACAAAACAAATTAGAAATGGTATTAATCATAGGAAGTGGCTTTGGAAGAATTTCAGTCATTGTGAAAACCTGAGAATTCTCACAAATTCACGATCTAGAAACAAGGGCCATGAAACTGATAAGGAAATCAAAAACAGAACATGAATGCTCAAACAAGAACAAAAACACAGCATAAATCTACAATCTGTATTTCAAAGGAAACAAAGTAAAACCAAGGTCAAATATGGAAATTGTTAATTGGGAGAGGAGAGTTTATTGTGAAAAACAGGGAAATGGCCAAGAAAAGAACCAGTTACTTTACATCTGTCTTCATGGAGGAAGATCCACAAAATCACCCAGTAATAAACAGTGATCATGTTGGGCTTGTGCAACTGAAGACATAAAGTCAACTTATATCAGTAACAAGGTGGTATTTGAAAGTGTAACTGGATTGAGCATTGCTAAGTCTGACAAATCTAATGTACTTCATATTAAAATGTCAGACATAAATCAGCAATAGAAATATTAATTGCACTGTCGATGATTGTGTTTTATTTTCGTGTGCATTCTGCAAAGGCTGGAAGCAATTGTGGATAAATGGAAGTTAGCAAACGTGGCACAAGCACTATAGATTAATGGAAGGAATCCAAGCATCTATAAAGGGAAGAAGGCATAGTTTGGAGTACTGCCGAACAATTAACTTGACATCTGCAAGTTGAAAACTGTTGGAATCTATTATACAGCATGTGATATTGGATATTCAGGAATTAACAGCAACAATGGAGAAAATCCACATGCATTTCTGACAGATGTCGAACTCAATGTGCTATTAGTTTTTAGACCCCATCAACCACCCTCTGAGAAAAGGAACAGGAAGTGACTTCGCCACAGGAAATAGCATCACCAGCACAAGGAAATCCAAACATTTCAATGGAAAGCAGGAATTTAAAGCATTGTTTCGCATGAGGTCCACTGAAGATGTTACCTAGTAAGATAAAGAAAAGTCTGGAAATGTAGCGAATAAACCTATATCCATTGTGTAAAGCGTTGGTGATCCAATCTGAGAAAGAATATACTGACCACATTAAAATGCAATAGACATTGTCCAGATTAATCCCTCAGATGGCGAGATTGCCTGATGAGGAAACTCGGCCTGTATTCTTTAGAGTTTGAAAGAATGAGAGGAGGGTCACAATGAAACTTTGAAACTTCACAAAACATATGCCAAGTTGGAAATAAACAGGACGTTTCCCTGGCTGTCAGTTCCACATTCAAGGCAAATAATTGCAGTTTAAGGGATAGATCATTTAAGACCACAATAATGAGGAAATTCTTCACTTGGTGACAACTGCCTAAAACAGGGGCATAGAAACCTGATGGTAGGGCAAGATTAGGGAGAATTCCCAGATATTCTGCAAGTGTGTCAAGCAGAAAAGAATAACAAAGGAACAGGTCGGAGTCATTCGTGACTTGCCAAGTTGCATCCAAATCATCTTCCTGTTAGGAGACAGAGGGTAGTGGTTGAAGGCTGATAGTGTTACTGAGACCGGTGTCCAATGGTGTATCACAGGGATCAGTACTGTGTCCCTTATTATTTGTGAGACGGAGGTGTTGGTGTTGGACTGGGGTGGACAAACTTAAAAATCACATAACACCAGGTGATTGTCCAGCAGGTGTATTCAGAAGCACGAGATTTCAAAGCGCACAACCACCTGATGAAGAAGCAGCTCTTCGAAGCTCGTGCCTCCGAATAATCCTGTTGGGCTATAACCTGGTGTTGTGTCATCTTTAACCTGATTATTTGTGGTATTCATAAGTGATGCAGCTGTGAATATAGACAGGGGTGGCGGGAGTATGACAACTAAGTTTGTGTTTGATACAAAGTTTGGCCGGGTGGTTGGCAGTGAGGAGGAAGATCTTATGTTACAGGAAGATACAGATGGAATGGTCAGATGGGTGGATCAATGGCAGATGGAATGTAACGCTGATGCATATGAAATGATGCACTTTGGAAGAAGGAACTGGACAGGGGAGAACTCAATGAATGGCAGCACACGAAGAAGCTCAAAGGGTGCGTCTCCACAAATCCCTGAATGTGACTAAACTGGTTAATGCACAATTTGAGAAAGCATAGGACAGTAGATATAACCTTTATTCATCAAGGCATTGATTATTAGAGCTAAGCGGAAGTTTGCTTTTGCCAAGATGGAATACTGATTGCAGTTCTGGGAGCCACATTACAGGCAGAATGTAGTGGAGAGGGCTCAGAGGAGATTCACGAGGATGTTCACTCGGATGGAGCGTATGAGCTATGGAGATAGGCTGGATAAGCTCGGGCTGTTTAGTTTGGAGGAGAGAAGGCTGAGTGGGCCGAGATTCAGAAGGATAGGATTATGAGGGACATGGACAGGATGGATAGATAGTAGCTGTTCCTTTTAGTCAAAAGGCCAAGAACAATGGAGCACAATATAAAGTGAAGGATTTGAGATTTGGAGAGGAAATGAGGATTGTTTTTCACTCAGAGGGTGCTGGGGTCAGGAATGCACTTCCTGAGAGAAGAATTGTCATGGTAACTTCACAACCATTAGAAAATACACGGTTGTGAACTTGAAATGCCATAAGATTCACGGCTACGGTCTTGTGTCGGAAGGTGGGGCTAATGTCGACCGTGCTGTAGTGTTGATGGGACAAAGTCAGTGCTTCTGTGTTTGCATGGCTCTGGAAGATCAATCAGTGAGTAGCTTAAGATAGGAATCGATGGGTTTCTGAAGAGTATATTAACAAGGTTTTTAAGATTGAACTTGTAATATCTTCTGAAAATATGTCAATGGCAAAATTACGGGAAAAAAGTGCAGCTTTCATACAGTCTGACACCAGAGAATTAAGGACAGGGAAAAGGAAGAACTGAGGACCAAATACTTCAGTTATGTCTTCACATAAGAAAACGAAACAAAAAAGAAAATTTCCCAACAAAACTAGTGAACATTAGTCTGTTTAGAAAAAGGGGATAGAATGAAATTAGCACCTGAACAGTTTTAGAGGAAGTATTGGAACTGAAAGTAATGAGCACAAACAAAGTCAACAGAGATTGATCAAATGGGAACCATATTTGAGAAAGTGCCTTTAGCATAATTATGGAGAAGCAATCAATGAAATATGTGCATTTTCAGAAAGGTTTTGATAAAGCCTATTATGCAAATTCAAATACTATGGGATTGGGACTTATATGGTTTTAGAATGGGAGAGCTGTCAGGAAGCAGTGACGAGAAATAAAACAATGTATTGTTTGAATGGAAGGCTTGGAGGATACAGCAAGGGTTGGGGTTTGGGCCCCAGCTATTCCCAATACACATCATATGTATGTTTGATTGGATCAAGTACAATATTTTCAAGTTTGCAGATGGCACTAAACAATATCAGATTGTGAGTGGGTGAGCAGGATGTCAAAATGCTCCAAGGTGATTGAGACAAGTGGACTATCTGGGCAAATACATGGCACATGAGGAGCAATGGGGAGGGGAGGCGGGGGATATGTGATATTGTGACCTTTGATGGGAAAAACAAAACTGGAGCCTATCATTTGAAAAGGGATTGGTTGAAAAATGTTGATCTATAAAGGAACTTAAACTGCATTTTTGTTTCTTCTGTGCAGCCCTCCGAGGTCAGTGTAGCGCAATGAGATCTGAATCATGAAGTCAATACTGGGAATGGCATTGGCACGCTGACCAGTGTACACAGACCCACAAGTGGGGAGCTGTAACATTCAAAAGGATCTGGATCTCCTTGTACACCAATCACTGAAAGAATATTGCAGGAGCAGAAAGCAGATAGGCAGATAAATCGTGTATTCACCTTCATTTCAGGGGGATTTGAATACAACAGTAAGGGTGTTTTACTGCAGCTGCACAGGGCATTGGTGAGACCTCATCTCGAACTCTGTGCAGTATTACGTACAGTTTTGGTCTTCTTACCTAATAAAGGACAAATCTGACATTGAGGGACAGCAGCGAAGATGACCTGACTGATCGCTGTTGTGGGAGCAGAGTCTGGGGCGGCTGGGTCTGAATTCCATGGGCTTTAGGAAAATGAGTGGAGATATCAGTGAATTATATAAAACTCTGTCAGGACAGACAGATTGGAAGCAGGGTTGACAATTCCCCTGGCTGGGACATCAAAGCAAGGGGCCACAGTATTAGGTACAGACAGACCACTCTGCATTGAGATGAGAATAAGTGTCTGCACTCAGAGACTGGTGAACCTGAGGAATTATCTCCCAGATCAGACTGTGGAAACCAAGGCACTGAACATAAAAATGGATTTCTGGAAACTAAAGGGATAGGGAGAGAGCAGGGTATGGTATGAAGATAGAGGATCAGATATCATTACAGGTTGCTCTGCAATAACGTGGTAGCTGTGTTGCTGTGCATCACTGTGTTGCAGATAATCATGTAATATTAATGATGTGGTCTATGGGGAAAAGAGAATAATGGGCAAACCGCAAAATATCAGTAAAAAACCAAAATTAAAGTTTGTCTAACACACACACTAGCACAGTCTAATTAAAACTTAAAATCATATAATGTAATGAAATAGTGCTGTAAACGCAACACTTTCACAATACAGTCACTGGCTACAGCCCTGCACCTTTCACCAAACTCTTCACTTGAAAGCGCGCAGGGCTGACTGACCACGTGATGCCAACACGGAATTATATTTCTCCTCAAGATTCTCCCCCAGTTTGAAATAAAGTTCCTTCTAATTGGAGAGAACACTTCCCCGTTTCCGGCTCAGGTTTAAGGCTTTGCAGACCGGATTGCATTCCTGTTTTAGCTGAACACTCAGAGGGTGCATTTTGCAGACAGAGGATCCTGAAGCTGGGTTTTGTTGTTCAGCTGGTGCCTGGCGAGGAATCGCGCCACAGTGAGCGGGAGCTCACTTTATAGAGAAAAGGTGCACAATTCACGAATCGCACTGCAGTCAAATCACTTTAATAAATCAGTTTAATAAACCAGCGCTATCAGAAAACTGCTTGTATACTGAATCGAGGAGCAAGATTGATGGACTGAAGGGACTACAACAGTTCTTATTTTATATTTCACAATGTTTAAACATACTAATGGATATGAACACTGTGTCGGGAAAACTGCATTGTGATGATTTTCTCCATGAAGTAGAATGGGTAAGGCTCAATGTGTTTTGTGACCTACTCCTTTCCCGATGTTTCCGTGCAGTCTGTGGCAAAGCTCTGTAAATGTTGTCACAAGCTCTCAGATGTTAGGAAGGAGGTCTCTGCAAGGGTCAACAGTCTGTGTTTCCCGTTCCCTTTTCTGATATCGAGGCTGGTGCTGGGTATTTTGTCTGGTTTTATCCTTTAAGACCTTGGAGCAGTGTGATTCAATTGAGAGTCTTGCTTGGCCGTTTCAGGGACCATTGAAGACTTTATCACATGCCTGTGTGTCTGGAGTTATTTTTAGACCAGACCAGGAAAGCACAGGAGATTCACTTCCTGAAAGTACGTTGGGGAAGGTGATCGATGTTTACAATCAACATTGGATGCAAGGTCACTGTGACCATCACCAGATTCTACATTTTGATATTTTATTTTTTTAAACTTCCATCAGCTGCCAGAGCATTATCCTGTATTGGATTAGCAATCTAGTGACATTTCTACAACAGCACCATGTTTATGTAGGGATCTATCGGAAACCACACTGAGCGGGCTTTTTCTGTACTGCTTCACAACTCTGTCAAAATGAACTCCCACCAATTTGTTTATCGTGATGAGACTGAGGGGGTGTGAAATGGTCAGAATGTAATTATTCACCTATTAGGCGACTGGACATAGTTGAGGAATTTTCCACATTGCCAGGGAGATGTCAGAGTTGGAGCTGGAATGAAACAGTTTCCCCAGGGGCACGGCTTGTTGTGCAGCACAAGTCTTCAGTCCTATTGCAGGAATGGTTTAAGGTCCCTTTGCCTTTGTCATATCTACTGTGTTCAGCTGTTTCTTCATGTCACGTGCAGCGAATCGAATTCGTTGAACACTACCATCTGTGATTCTGCGGGCATCATGGCGAGGGTGAGGTGGATCATCCATTCAACACCTCTGGCTGAGGATGGTGCAGATACTACATCCTTGACTTTTTCACTAATGTGCACGGCTGTTCCATTATTTAGGATGGGGATATTTCTGGTGTTCTCTCCTCCAGTAAGTTGTTTAATAGTACAGTGACATTTATGTCTGGATGTGGCAGGACTGCAGATCTTAGATCTGATCTGTTGGTCTTGGGATCATTTCGTCCTCTCTATCAGATGTTAGTTCTGCTGCTTGGAATGAAACCATTCAAGTGTGGCAGCTGTAATGGGTTGTGATTAGCTTTAAGTACACATGGATCTGACCGTGGCATGTTCACCCACACTCGTCACTGAACCATCACTCGGTTTGATAATAATGGTAGACTGATGGAATATCCTGAGGAAAATGTTGCAGATTATGTTTGAATACAATCCTGCTTCTGTTGCTGCTTTTGTCTACAGCATCACGTGATAGCCCTGTTTGAGCTGCAATATCTGCAATTCAATTCTACTGACTGTTCCCCAGTTCACATCGAAACCCATTCACCCATCAGCCTTGTACTCAGTGAACGCACCTGGTTTCTGATGCAGTAACTCTTTCATATTCTCATTCTGCTGAGGGTTCTCCTTAGTGTCATGCTTCAAATTTGTTACATTACTCAAACCCTTTAACATATTCATCTGAATCGTTTCCTTTCTCATAATGCCATCTTCTGCGTTTCAATTAAATGTGTTTCCTTCTGGTTTTCTCCTTGACCATGATTAAGAGCTCTGTGGTGTCAGTGATGCCAGCCTTATGCAGTTTCTGAGCGAATGAATGTGTGTACTTCAGTTGCCAGTGTAGGGCGCTCCGTGTTAGACAGGGCGTTTGAGCAGCATTCAAACACGTCATTGAAACTTGTTCAAAAACAGAAATTGTTGAAGAAACAAAGCGGATCTGCTGGCATATACTGTAGTGAATGCAGAGTTAATCTTTCGGGTCCAGTGACCCTCTACAAAGCTCGCAGTTTCTCCAGCAATTTTTGTATTTATTTCCAGTATCAATAGTTATTTATTTAATTGATTGTTTTGCTGTGCCTATTCGTTTTTGGAGAAACTCAGCAGGCCTGACAGAATCTGCAGAGACAGAGAAACAGAGCTGGCGTTACAAGCCCAGTGTGACTTGTTCAGAACTGAAAAAGGTTGGAAACTGGACTTTGTAATCCCTTGCCGTCGATGGGGGATGGGTGACTTGGAAAAGAGGGCGTGGCAAAAGATAAACGGGCTATTAGCAATGGTGAACGAGAAGATAATGCAAAATGGGTTTCAATTAAGGTGTGAATGGGGGAAAGGGGTTCTCTCGAACTGAGCGTAAGATGAAGAAGACACAACCACACAAGGTCATAGGGAGAACAGGAGGGAGAATGTTGACCATGTGGAATTAAATAGATCTAGATCTATACATTTTGACAGTATACATCATCACTGTATTCACACTATGGAATTCAGGTGCTTGACCTCTTATTGGCACGAGTAAGAATTTCATGCTGCCTTAGTTTTGTAACATAGAACAAAACTAACAGTATGAAGTTTGGGCTGTTTTCTTTAACGCTCATTTTTAATATTCTTTCCAATTTGCAGAGCTTATCGTTAAACGTTTGATCTTGAAGTTAGTATCAGATGGAGTGTACGAGTTTGAGGGGTGGCATTCTAGAAGTTTATAATATCATGGGAGGCATGGATAGAATGAATAGCGAAGGTCTTTTCTGCAGGTTCGGGGAGTTCAAACACAAATGCATAGT
Organism: Chiloscyllium punctatum; assembly: GCF_047496795.1. Taxonomy (NCBI): domain Eukaryota; kingdom Metazoa; phylum Chordata; class Chondrichthyes; order Orectolobiformes; family Hemiscylliidae; genus Chiloscyllium; species Chiloscyllium punctatum. Next base: position 48,512,898 of record NC_092785.1, read on the forward strand.
TTAAGGTGGAAGGTAGAAACTTGAAAGGGACAAAGTGACAACATTTTTGACACAGAGGGTGATGTATGTATGGAATGAGCTGCCAGAGAAACAGAGGTAGATGCTTGTACAGCTATAATATTTCAAAGACATTTGGACCAATATGAATGGGAAACATTTTAAGGCATATGGGCCAAGTGCAAGCAGATGGGATTAGTTTAGTTAAGAAAACCTGGTCAGCATGGACAAGTTGGACCAAATGGTCTGTTTGTGCACGATATGACTGTATGAATCTAGAAAGTGAGGAAAATGTACGAAAAGATATGATGTAATAAATTGGACAGAAATATAAAATATACATCATGAGCTTTCACATCTACATAAAAAAGCTTGAAGATATGTGCGTGAGCTGAAGCAGAAGTGAAGTGAGGAAAGTACATTGAGGCCATGAGGAGGTTGTGACTTGAGAACCGGTCACAGGGAACAGGCAGATAATTTACACTAGTATTTTAAGTCACTGTTCGTGGGGAAAGTACTGTAAGCATTTCAATGGTATAAACAGTATGGTAATAGGAGGGCAGTTCTTGAACTGTCTCTTAAAAAAGGAAAAAGGTTTTTAACAAACAGATAAGAATAAGGTTTGGCAGGTCAGCAGTAATTCATAATTAATTTTAAAAGAAATGGTCACAGAGTGACGAGCGGCATTGTGTGAAATATTCCATAACTCTTTGGATTACAGGAGTGTTCCAGTGAAACTGGAGAACCTCCAATGTGGCGCCTGTCTTAAAGAAAGTAATGAGACAGAAGGTAGGAACAATTTAGGCTAACCATTATGGCTGGGAATCTGCCACAGCCTGTTATTAAGGAAAGAATTGCAGGGCACTTAGAAAAGCTTAATGCATAGTTGGCATGGTTTTATGAAGGGGAAACTATTTTTGTCCTGTAAAATCATACAAATTATATTTTGGAGATCCCTGAGAATGTCAAGATTAGAGTCATGCTGGAAAAGCATAGCATGTCAGGCATCATCCAAGGAGCAGGAAAATAAATGTGTCTGACAGGAGCACTTCAGCAGAAACCCCTGGTAAAGTGACAGGCAGTTTTGATTAAGGGAACTGGTCAACATGAGGCTTTCCAGAGATTTTTCGCAAGGTATCACAAAATAAACGTTCTCTCACAAGACAGAGGCTCATAGTATGATGAATAATATATTATCATGGGATGACAGTTGCTTAACACATAGAAATCGGAGAGTCAGGATTAATGGATCTTTATGATAAAAACGTATCTTCTAGATTACCACAAATATCAGTCCAATGGCATCAGTTATTTACAATCTATACTGATAGCCTGACGGCGGGAACTGAGTGCAATATACATCCGAGTTTGTGGATGACACTGACAACCAAAAGGCAGGCTGTTATTAAATGGAGAGGACGCCCAAAAAGGAGCAGTAAACAGGGTCTGGAGTGTTCCTGTTTATGAATCATAACGTCAGCATGCTGATGCAGCAAGTGACTAGGTTGGTTCATGAGGCAGCTTCCTGGGGTGAAAGGATTGAATTATTGAATACATCTAAAATGGTGAGGCGATTATTCATGGTGGTTGAAATGAATAAGGGTGATATTACTGAAACGTACAAGATATGGAGGGGAGTTGTCAAGGTAAATGCTGAGAAGGTGTTTCCCCTGAGTCTCGAACTCGAGGCGGTAGATACTGAATAAGGGACATCGATTTCAATCTGAGGTGAAAAATGATGTTCTCTCTCAGGAGGTAGTGAACATCTGGAATTCCCTAACCCAGAGAGTTGTGGAGGGATACAGGGAATTGGGTCGGAAAGTGGAGTTGAGCCCGGAAGTAGATCAGCCATGTTCTAATTGAATGAGAGTTCAAGCCTGAGGGGCTGAATAGCCAACTCATGTTCCTACTTCTTAAGTTTTTATGTTATGATTTTGGAAAGTAATTGGTTATTTTCCTGAAAGTTGTGTTGTACAATGTTTCATTCGTGAGAGGAGAAAATTTGCCAGAGTTATCCCTGGATGGGAAATGGGGGCAGTCTTCAGAGCGATTCCAGAGCAGAAGTTACAGAGTGGGGAAGCCTGGAAAGAGGGATTGCGGCTGGGGGTCACTTCCTGACCAAGCCTGGAATTTCCAAGTGCATTTCCGAAACTACACCTAACCATCGGCGTGGCCTCGATCTGTCTGTGTGTAGCAGGTCCGAAGGACTGAATAGAACATCAGAACACGAGTGTGCCAAACGGCCCTTTGACACTACCCCACCAGTAAATAAGGTCATGGCTCCTCTCATTGTGCTCCCAGCTGCACTTTTCCCTCCATGCAGCATTATCCCTGATTCATCTGTCTACGGAAAATCAGACAAAGCCATAAAAAGATAATATAATATTAATATAAAGTTTCAGCCATCCCAAACTTCTGGGAAAGAGAATTCCCACTTGAATGAAATCCCACTTTGTGAATTTTTCCTCACTCTGGCTCTGAATGTGGTTGGAGGATGTCACTGTTTCCTTTTCTAGTACTGCTCCTCCACTGCTCACAACAAATTTTAAATGTAACCAGGTTGGTAATATGACCGAAGATAAAGGTCTCAGACTGGGTCAGGTTTAGTGATAGGAACAAGTCAGGCAGATTTCTTTCGTCAGGCGCAGGTAACAAATAGGGCTAACGGAGCAGCATGTTAGATTTGTGGTTAGCACTGCTGCCTCATATCAGCAAGGAGCTGAGCTCAATTCCAGCCTCGTCCGACACTCTATGTGGAGTTTGAACATTCTTCCCGTGTCTGTGTGGGTTTCTTCCCTGTTCTCCAGTTTCCTCCCACAGTTCAAAGCTATGCAGCTCAGTTTGACTGGCCATGCTAAATTACCCAGTGTGACCAGGAATGTGAAATTCAAGTGAATTAGTCATGGAAAATGCAGGGTTACATGGATCGGGTCGGGGACCAGGTCTGGATAGGATAATGTCTGGTGGGCTGGTGTGGACTCGATGAGTCGAATGTCCTGCTGCCACACAGTAGGGATTCAATGACACCGGCATCAAGACTGGGCTATACAAACAACCAGTCGGTATATACCTGATCCACTCGCCTCAAGGCTTTGTATATTTCAATAAGATCAGCTCTCATTCCTAGGCTAGCCTGTTATAGTCGCCATAATATCAGCTCTTCATGCATGGAATAAATGAAGAGAAACATCTATGAACTGCTTCCAGTGTTACTGCATCCTTGCCCAGAGAAGAATGCAAAAATAAAACTAATCTCACACACAGATCAGTCGGTTTATTTTTGTTTTCTCAGAGTGCAGTGAGTCTTATGAACACTCTTCCCCGCAGAACATGGGAGGTAGAAATATTGGATACATTTGAGGCAAGGTTCACGAATCACAAAGGAGTCAAGGATTATCGATCAGCAATGTGCAGTGTTGGGGAAACTGTAGACAGTGGTTCCGAATGACATGGCTCCAGAAAATCCAGGAATTAAATGAAATGGATAACATCGATAAAGTTTTAAAGGGAAACAAGATGGCAGCGATCTGAAAGGTCTGCTTTGCTGAGCTCTGCATCACAGTAATGCTCTATCCCACCCCATCACAGTCATTTACTTAAAAGTCAACACTAAAAGAGCTACAGAATCCTTAATAATGCCAATTTGTCAAGTGGAAATGGCAAAACATGGGAAAGGATCGACTAAGTCCCAACACGCAGGGCACCTGTCAGAAGCTGTCAGCATGCCTGTGGCCGCACCTGCAACCCCCTCTGCTCGTTCGATGGACCCAGTTACTCAAAAGGTCTTGGTCATCAAATTCACCAAATTACATGAAATGATTGAAGGCATGATTGTAGAAAAGTTCAGCAGAAGGCTAGAACCCCTCTCAGCCGTGCTCCAAAAAATATGAGCAGCAAATTGAAAGCCTTGGAAACAGAACGGATGAGGTCGAGCGTAAAACTGCAGGGGCAGAGTCTGTAATCAATTCCTCTAAGGAGCGGATCCTCGCCCTTAGAAAACAGGTCCGTACCTTAACTGAACAATTTGACGACCTCGAAAACAGGGGCAGAATGAAGAATGTTCACATCATCGGTCTGCTGGAGACATAAGGTGTTCAAAAAGTGAGTCTTTTTCGAGAACTGGCTGCCGTGTTCCTTCACTTCGAAGCTGAAGAGGGGCAGGTGAAGAGTGAGACAGTTCATCGAGTTACGGTGCGCAGATCAGACTCAGACTAACGCCCTCACCCTGTCCTTGTGTGATTACGTAGTTGCAGAGACAATCAAAGACTTATGGGAGCTTCCAGAACACAGGGAAAAGATCCGACGAGGGCTCCAGAATTATGTTCTTCCAGGTCTTTTCAGCGGCAGTGATTCAGATGAGAAAATCTTTTGATGATATCAAGAGAAAATTAAGGGAACTTGAGATTCAGTATTCCTTCAAGAACGCAGCGGTGCTCCATATGCTTTCAATAATTCTACGCTCTGGTGGATGTTTCAATAGATCCATTGACGCTCCAGAGGACGTGAAAACTTTGTGGACACTATAAAGCAGGCCGGATGCTTTAATACATATCCATAATAATTCTTCACTCGTTTTAAAGAACGTTTGTTGAATCTTTCTTGGTATTAAGTAATGTTAAATTACAGTCAGGGATGGGTGGAGTACACAATTTTAAATTGATTAATATGACTATTCGTTTTTCTCGTGCTTAGTTTGTGTGTCGGGTTCGGCTCAAGCTGAAAGGAGTTATGAAGCTGATCATGAAGACTGAATGCCTACGTTAGGGCAGTTCAATCCCGATGTTTGTGATTAATTGCCCGGGATGCAGTATTGATAATGGAGCAGAAGATAAAGATTTGTGACGTGCAACTGCCCCCAGAGGGGGGAGGGGTAAATGCCCGTCCGGAGTGCCATTGGCACTTTTTAGCCTGATTTTTGTTTGTTTTTATATGTATTTATTTGTAGAACATTTTGAAAGCGTGTTAGTTGTTGTAGTTTTAGTTAGTTTTTTTAGGCTCGATGAGTCTTTTTTCATTGAAGCTCAGCGATTTGTCATTCAAGTTCTTCCTCTCTGGATTTCAAATTTTGTTCCAGTGTGTTATGGCTAATGTCATTATAAATGGTGTTTCTGGAGCATTAAAGGGAGGCAGTTAAGAGGAAAAAGGTACCTTCCAGCTTTAACAAGGAGAGGGTTGATCTTGTCCTATTGCAGCAGATGCACCTCGATGACAAGGAATATTTGACATTACAGCAGGGCGAGTTTGAACGGGTTTTTATTTTCGTCTTTTAATACTAGGAGTAGGGGAGAAGCCATACTGGATAAGAAGAATCTTCCATTTAAATTACTAGATTGTATTTGATACTCACGGAAGGATCACAGTCCCCCAAGGCTTGAACTATGGTAAATAATCCAATATTTTGAATAGTAATTGCGACCCACACCCCGACCCCGGCGACCCTCTTAAAATCCTGGTAGATGCATTTTCATGCATCATGGCGCATTATCGTAGAAGGAGATTTCAACTGTCTTATGGAACCCACAGTGGACAGAATGTCCGAAGGTCCCTCAATACCCTCTTTATAATGTAAGCCATTGGTAGGTATGTGTGCAGAACTAGAGCTGGTGGATGTCTGGAGGCACATCTACCTCACAAGTAGGGCTTTTAATATCTTCTTTAACCCGCAGAAATGCCACACCAGGTTTGATTTCTTCCCCATCCCTGCAACAATCTTAGATTCGGTGGCATCCTGCACAATTGGGAATATTACCATTACTGACCATACTTATTGATAAAGATTTAGGGAAATATAACAGATTCGAGACACTGGCGAATGTATCCCTTTAGTGTTAAGACTAGTTAGTTCATTGAGTATTTCTGTAATGAATTCCGATCTTTCTTAGCCATGAATTCAGATTCAACCAGTAACCCATCCATTCTATGGGAAATTGTTAAGGCTTATGCCAAGGGAATAATTATCCTTTAGGATGTGGCAGAAGGGGGAGCAGGAACGCTGGTTTGAGGCACAGCTGACGGCAGCCGAGACGGCATACTGTGATAGACCCTCAGTAGCTCAGCAGCAGAGGATCACAACGCTTCGGTCTACAGTGAATTTCACGCTCACACAGACAGCCAAGAAGGAACTTACTTTTGCAAAACAAAGGCTGTTTGAACATGGTAATAAGCCAGGCAGATATTTATTCTATCTTGCCAGGAAAACGAGCGGCCCTCTAAGCCATTAACTCAATTCGGGAAGATATTGGGATCCTTACCTTCAATTCCAAAAAGATTAGTGTCTCCTGTCCAAGATTTTTCTCCGAATTATTTCAGACTGAGCATTATGAGGATAGATGGATTAAAATTGAGTCATGTTTCATTTTTCAGGAGTAACCCCTGAATAAGTGGTGTGCCTTAATGAACCATTGTCTGCGCAGGAGGGTGTGCAGCAGCTTCAGAATACAAAGGTGCACATTCCTGACAGATTTCCTCGTGTATTTTATAGATAATTTATAAACCTATTGTCAGGGCTGATGTTTAACATGTTCTGTCACTCATACAGTCAGGAACCCTTCCCTCCAACCTTAATAGAGGCTCATATCTCTCTGATGCTGCAGAAAGGAAGACTTTGGAGGATTGTGCTTTTTACACGTCAATCTCACATTTAAATGTTGGTTTCAAAATCCTGTCTGAGACTCGTGCATTAAGGCTGGAAACCTTGCTGCCTTCCCTTGCCAAAGAGGACCAAACAGGCTTTATAAAGGGCCGCAGATCTTCTTACAATGTGAAGCGTTTGCTCAATATGATCCAAGAGTGTCAACAACAATCTGTCCAGTGATTACTGATGTCTTTAGATGAGAGAAGGCACTTGATTGGGTTGAGTGGCCGGATCTCTTCTGTACATTAGAACGGTTTGGTCTATGCAAAGTTTTTATCAAGTGGGTGAGGGGCCTTTACCGCGATCCTCTGGCTGCGGTTCTCACTAATGGTGTGGCCAACCAGTAATATTAATATTTCTCCAGGCAGCCGACAAGGTTGACACCTTTTGCCATTGTTGTTTACGTTGGGGATTGAGCCACTGGAGGAGTCTATCCATTGGGATGCCAACATATCTGATCCAGAAGTGGGAAAGAAGTCACGTAAGATTACACTGCAGATGAGGGTCTTATGTTTTTTGTCAAATCCCGTAATTTCGGTAGTTTATGTGATATAATGCATTAATTCACTTGTTGCCTTTCTGGGTGATAAGATTAATTTTACAAAGTTGGAGGCCATGCCTATGGGAGGTCTTAGGGAAATACCTGATACTGAGGGCAAATCCTGGTTTCCTTTTAAATGGTCACTGGGGTGGTTTTTCTATTTCAGTATATTCATTACATCTGTCTTTTATCATTTATTTAACGTGAACTGTGTCCATTTGTTTGACAAAATTAAACAAGACCTTCAAAAATGGGAGGCATTTCAAATATCCTGGCTAGGTCAGATAGCTGTTAATAAAATGAATGTCCATCCTCATTTCCGATACCCCGTGTGAATGTTTTCTTTGATGTTTTCCAGACAGATGTTTAGGATACTTAATGGCTGGTTTAGCTCTTTTATTTGCCACCATAAGCGATTCCTTATCAAGCTAAAAAAAATTGCAACTACCCCACAGATTGTGGGGGGTAGATCTCCCCGATTAAATGGTATCAATTAAGCTTTTTTCATCATCCTATGTTCGTGCAGGGCCGCAGAGGCCTCGGCGTCAATAGGGCTAGACATTGAGCCCTCTCAGACAAAGTGAACCCTTATTAGTCTGTTGTTCTTAGATAAAATGACAACTGTTCGCCAAGCTGGGAATTTGTCTTGCAAACGTTTCGTCCCCTGTCTAGGTGACATCCTCAGTGCTTGGGAACCTCCTGTGAAGCGCTTCTGTGATGTTTCCTCCGGCATTTATAGTGGCCTGTCTCTGCTGCTTGCGGTTGTCAGTTCCAGCTGTCCGCTGTAGTGGCCGGTATATTGGGTCCAGGTCGATGTTTTTGTTCATAGAGTCTGTGGATGAGTGCCATGCCTCTAGGAATTCCCTGGCTGGTATCTGTTTGGCTTGCCCTATATTGGTAGTGTTGTCCCGGTCGAATTCATGTTGCTTGTCATCTGCGTGTGTGGCTACCAAGGTTAACTGGTCGTGTCGTTTCGTGGCTAGTTGGTGTTCATGGATACGGATCGTTAGCTGTCTTCCTGTTTGTCCGATGTCGTGTTTTGTGCAGTCCTTGCATGAGATTTTGTACACTACATTGGTTTTGCTCATGTTGCGTATCGGGTCCTTCGTTCTGGTGAGTTGTTGTCTGAGAGTGGCTGTTGGTTTGTGTGCTGTTATGAGTCCTAGTGGTCGCAGTAGTCTGGCTGTCAGTTCGGAAATGCTCCTGATGTATGGTAGTGTGGCTAGTCCTTTGGATTGCGGCATGTCCTCGTTCCGTTGTCTCTCCCTTAGGCATCTGCTGATGAAATTGCGAGGGTATCCGTTTTTGGTGAATACCTTGAATATGTGTTCCTCTTCCTCTTTTTGCAGTTCTGGTGTGCTGCAGGGTGTTGTGGCCCTTTTGAATAGTGTCTTGATGCAACTTCGTTTGTGTGTGTTGGGGTGGTTGCTTTCATAGTTCAGGACTTGGTCTGTGTGTGTGGCTTTCCTGTACACCTTTGTGGTGAATTCTCCGTTCGGTGTTCTCTGTACCATCACGTCTAGGAATGAGAGTTGGTTGTCCTTTTCTTCTTCTCTAGTGAATCGGATTCCTGTGAGTGTGGCGTTGATGATCTGGTGTGTGTTCTCTATTTCTGTGTTTTTAATTATTACAAAGGTGTCATCAACATATCTGACCCAGAGTTTGGGTTGAATTTGCGGTAAGACTGTTTCTTCTAACTTTTGCAACAAACACATCGACCTGGACCCAATATACCGGCCACTACAGCGGACAGCTGGGACTGACAACCGGAAGGGGCAGAGACAGGCCACTATAAATGCCGGAGGAAACATCACAGAAGCGCTTCACAGGAGGCTCCCAAGCACTGAGGATGTCACCGAGACAGGGGACGAAACGTTTGCAAGACAAATTCCCAGCTCGGCGAACAGAACCTCAACAACGAGCACCCGAGCTACAAATCTTCTCCCAAACTTTGAATAAAATGACAATATTTGTGGAGTATTGTCAAAAACTAATGATTATGAATACTGTTAAAACTTGAAGAACAATGCGTCAGATCGAGGGCAATACATCCAAAACCATGTTTCTTACCCCTTTAATTGCTATACCAGGTTGTCAACCGGGGATAATGGATTCCAGGTTTAAACTATAGGCAGCGAGGGGGGGTACCTTGCTTGGGTTATTTAGAATTAGTAGAATCCCTACAGTGTGGATACAAGCCCTTGAGCCCAGCAAGTCAACTTCGAACCTCTGAAGAATAACCCACCCAGACCCATTCCCCTACCATTCTATATTTATCCTGACTAATGTCTGAACTTACAGATCCTTGAACACTTTGAGTGATTTAGCATTGGCCAATTCATCGAACCTGCACATCTTTGTGACCAAAGGAGGAAACTGACGCAGTCACAGTTGAGAACATACTAACTCCACTCAGCCACTCAGCCAAGGCTGGAACCAAACCTCTGACCCTGGTGCGCTGAGTCAGTTTGCAAACCACTGAGCCACCACGTGTTACTTGAGGGAGAAACAATGATATCATTTGATCAAATAACTCGTAAGTATGAAATACCTAGTAGAGACTTCTTCTGTTGTTTCCAGACTAGAGATTTAATTTTAAAAACACACACCATTAACAGACTCTTACAGATCCGATACAGAGAAGCGGGTGCTTATTGCTAAGAATACACTCTTTGTCAGTACCCTTTATCATTTCTTGGAGAGTGTCCCCTCAGACAAGACTGTGCAGCTTTGTGACGTCTGTGCGAGAGATTTGGGGGGTTTAGATCTCTTCAGTGACATGGGAGGATATTTGTGAAAATGCTATAAGGATTTTGATCTGTATTAATACCTATTCCATGCAGTTGCAAATTCTTCATAGGGTCTATCTAACACCAGATTTTCTCTCAAAATTCAATGTGGGATTATCTTCAGCAATACTTAAATACAGAATGACTACAGGCACTCTTACTAATTGCATGTGGTCCTGCTGCAGGCTGTGGATATATTGGATCACTGTGTTCGGTGTGGTAGAGTGGGTCTTGAGGACCGAATTGGAGTTAGACACCGTTTCTCTTTTCCTGCGCCTGCCCAGAGTATCTTACGCAGATGCACATGGGAAAAAAATATATCCTTACTTTCTGTGCTAGGAAATAATATTCTGTTGTGTTGGATGTCTGAAACTTTCAGGATGTGTTGGGTCTTTGTAAGCTCATCATGGAGAATATCCCTTTGGACATTCTCACCAGTATGGTGCAACAAAAAGCAGAGACGAATATAAGTCATAGAGTCATAGAGATGTACAGCATGGAAACAGACCCTTCGGTCCAACCCGTCCATGCCGACCACATATCCGAATACAATCTAGTCCCACCTGCCAGCACCCGGCCCATAACCCTCCAAACACTTCCTATTCAATACACTCATCCAAATGCCTCTTAAATGTTGCACTTGTGCCAGCTTCCCCCACTTCACCTGGCAGCTCATTACATACACGAACCACCCTCTGTGTGAAATAGTTACCCTGTAGGTCCCTTTTATATCTTACTCCTCTCATCTTAAAATGATTCCCTCCACTTCTGGACTCCCTGACCCCAGGGAAAAGACTTTCCCTATATACCCTATCCATGCCCCTTATACTTTTGAAAACCTCTATAATGTCATCCCTCAGCATCCGAAGCTCCAGCGAAAACAGCCTCAGCCTATTCAGCCTCTCTCTATAGGTCAAATCCTCCAATCCTTATAAATCTTTTCTGAACCCTTTCAAGTTTCTCAACGTTTTTCCGATAGGAAGGAGAGCAGAATAACACGCATTATTCCAACAGTGGCCTAACCAATATCCTGTACAGCTGCAACATGACCTCTCAACTCCTGTACTCAATACTCTGACCAATAAAGGAAAGCATACCAAACGCCTTCTTCACTATCGTATCTACTTGCGACTCCACTTTCAAGGAGCTATGAACCTGCACTCCAAGGTCTCTTTGTTCAGCAAAACTCCCTGGGACCTTATCATTAAGTGTATAAGTCCTGCTATGATTTGCTTTCCCAAAATGAAGCACCACGCATTTATCTGAATTAAACTCCATCTGCCACTTCTCAGCCCATTGGCCCATCTTGTCAAGATCCTGTTGTAATCTGAGGTGACCTCTTCGCTGTTCACTGTACCTCCAATTTTGGTGTCATCTGCAAACTTACTAACTGTACTTCATATGCTCGCATCCAAGTCATTTATGTCAATGACAAAAAGTAGTGAATCCAGCACCGATCCTTGTGGCACTCCACAGGTCAGAGGCCTCCAGTCTGAAAAACAACCCTCCACCAACACCCTCTGTCTTCTACCTTTGACCCAGTTCTGTATCCAAATGGCTAGTTCTTCCTGTATTCCATGAGACCTAACCTAGCTAATCAGTCTCCCATGGGGAACCTTGTCGAAACCCTTAGAAAAGTCCATATGGATCACATCTATTCCTCTGCCCTCATCAATCCTCTTTGATACTTCCTCAAAAAACTCAATCAAGTCTGTGAGACATGATTGCACATGCACAAAGCCATGTTGACTATCCCTAATCAGTACTTGCCTTTCCAAATACATGCACATCCTGTCTCTCAGGATTCCCTCCAACAACTTGACCACCACCAACGTCAGGCTCATTGGTCTATAGTACTCTGGCTTGTCCTTACCACCCTTCTTAAACAGTGGCACCACGTTAGCCACCTCCAGTCTTCTGGCACCTCACCAGTGGCTATCCATATTACAACAATCCCAGCAAGAGGCCCAGCAAACACTTCTCTAGCTTTACACAGAGTTCTAGGGTACACCTAATCAGGTCCTGGGGATTTATCCACCTTTAACCGTTTTAAGATACCCAGCACTTCCTCCTCTGTAATATGGACATTTTGCAAGATGTCACCATCTATTTCCCTACATGTGATATCTTCCGTATCCTTTTCCACAGTAAATACTGATGCAAAATACTCGTTTAGTATCTCCACCACACTTCCTGTGCTAGGAAAAGTATTGTGTTGTGTCTGATGTCTGAAACACCCCCGCCCCCACCCCCACCCTCCTTCCCCCCGGGTCTGTTGGCTCGTCGTAAGCTCATCATGGAGAATATCCCTTTGGACGTTTTCACCTGTATGGTGCGCCAGAAAGCAGAGATTTATATAAGATATAGCAATCTTTTTTGGATTACCACGATTAGGCATATCTGTTACTCTAAAAATGGCTTTTACATAGCAATGACGATATTGTCTCATGAATCTAATATGAAGAATTGTGAACATATGAATGTGTATCAGTTAATGCTCTCGAAGAACAAGAGCTATCGCTTTCTTATTCTGAGCTGTATTATTTATTTGTTATTTGTTGTTTATTTTTGTTTTTCTTCTGTCCGTTTATAGAGTTTAACTTGTTTTGAATGTACATGCCCATGGGTGAGTTATTTGAGTTGTTTTGTTATTGTTTCAATATAATAATAAAAATCTATTTTTCAGTTAAAGAAATTTTAAAAAATTAAAATGCTAACATTGATAGAATAGAGTCCCAAAGAGCTCTCATTAGATAGACCACTCATGGTGGTTTACACTGAATATCACCGCACCTTGGGTGATGGGGTGAGGTTGAGAGAGCATCCCCTTCATGATAAACTCAGTCAGTATGGGGAATTGAACCTGCGCTGGTGGCCTCCCTCTGCATCACAAACCAACCATCCAGCCAACTGAGTGGGAGACTGTGTAACTGTTACACACAGAATCAGTCACAGACAAAGGGCAAGAGAAACATTCATGACAAGGAAAAAAGGTATATTTGAGATAAACATCATGGTAACGGCTGAGGATAAAAACGTTCTCTGTTAGAAATTGTATTTTATAATGAGTCAAGTGTTTGGAAGCTTTCTATTACGGAATACAATAAGGTGAGACAAGTGAAATAACCAGAATGACTAATTGTGATTGGATATCGATAACCGTAAAATAAGTGCATGTTTTTGATTGTTCTGTGGAAAGTATGCTGACTATTGTATGAATTTAGAAAGCAGATGAAATATATTGTTCGAGGAGTCTGTCCCCATGGGAAATGCCTTCGGAACACAAGCAAGAAGAAACACTGGGTAAAAAGTTTCTGAGAATCGTCTGCTCGGTAACAGGAAGCTGGGAGTTGAATGACTGAAAGTTCCTGTAAGGTGGAGCTGAGAAAACCATCATTTCACCTCCAAACGTATTGAATGTTGGAGCATGTTTGAAGTACTGAGTGGCCTCATGATGGATTTTAATTGTGTGTGATTTGAAAGACGTACACCTCTACTCCATCCTCTTACATGTTACACACGGGGCACAACCGTTTTCCTGCAATTGGGAATAAGCTGGAACATGATCTGGAAACTTCCATAAAAGGCATTCTCCAGAATATTCTATAACTGTGTGGGGGGCATTAGAGTTGCAGAGAGAAAGAGAGGGATGGTGCTGTATGCAGTAGTGAGAGTGGTAGAGCATGAGCCTTGTTCGGGAATCGGTGCTATAACAGACATACAGTGAGTGTGAGGGAGCAGAGAGAATATGGTGACCCTTATCCTAACAGAGTGGGGAAGGTTATTGAAGCTTGACCTGTTTTGCTGGACATTTCGTCAGACCCCAGAAACTGCACTGAGCTGGGTGGTGAGCTCAGACCAGGCTCGGTGGATCTGGTGGTGTGATCCCTCTGGGAAGAGAATGGTCCCTTTTGTACTGGCCAATCCACCAGGACTTCCGTGCCCCTGTCGAAAAACGTGATGTAATTTCCCCTTATCTGCCATGCTTAGGGTAAACTGTGCAGGGCAGCTCCAAACTGAGGAAGCTCAACCGTGTGGCCCTTGGCCTTTTAAAGATGACCCCAGTGTCAGGGTTCATGGAATATCCAGGAGCATCCGGGCGATTTTGAGTACCTCCAGTCATGATGGGTGGGAGAATCGGGCTGGCATTGTATGAGAGGGACACAATGGAGTGGGGCGGGTAGTTAATGAGATGAGTTTGGTAAGATAGCATCAGGAAAGTAGTTCAGCCTCGTGCAGACAATCCCTCTGACACACTTAATGAAAATGTCACTGAGACAGTTTCTTGTTAGATTCAGCCCAGTGAGGCGAAGACTCTGCTGTCCTCACTCCTACTTACAAAGCTGCAGAACAAATGCTCATCCAAAAGTCTCCATTGGCAGAAATCACAGCAATATCCCTTTCACTCATCATTCTTCAAAGTACTGACCCGTGTTGCATGATACTATCGAAATGTCTTCATTTCAGCATTCTGAAACCTGTGAACATATCCTTCAATGACATTTTTCTTAGTCTCCCCCACTCTGTTTCCACTCCAAAACGAACTCATTTATAGTCATATTGCACGAGACTCCCAGTATGACTGGACCATGGCAACCAAAATGTCCATCCAGACTCACCCCATTCCCCTGCCCTTGTTCTTATCCCTCTAATCCTTATCTATCTGTGTATTTGTCCAAATGCCTTTTCAATGTTGTTATTGTACCCACCTCAATCACTTCCACTGGCAGATCAGTCTGTATGCATACCACACTCTATGTAAAAACGTTGCCCCTCAGGTTCCTTTTTAGATACTTGTTTTCCTTTCCAAACATTAATGGATGTCCTCTAGTCCTCGATTCCCCAAACTTGGGAAAAAAATTGAAGTATTCACCCCATGCACGCCTCTCATAATTTTATAAGAGTTACACTTCAATAAGAACCCCCTCGGTATCCTACGCTGAAAAGAAATAAGTTCTAACCTGTCCAACCTCTGCCTATAACTTAGAGCCTTTAGACCAGGAAACATCTTTGGAAATTTGTTCTATGCTCTTTCTCGTTCAATAATATCCTATCTAGAGCAAGATGAACAAAACTGAACACAATACTCCAACTGCAACCTACCTAACATCCTGTACAACTGCAATATAACGTCCCAACTTCTATACTCAATGCGCTGATGAAGGCCAGTATGCCAACAGCCTTCTTCACTGTCCTGTGTATCTGTGACTCAAATTTCAGACAACCGTGCACCTGATCTCCAACGACCTTTGTTCCACTACACTCCTTAAGGCCCTCTCACTCATCATTAAACTCCTACCTGGATTTGACTTTCCAAAATGCAAGACGTCACACTTATCTGTATTAAATTCAAATTGCTATTTCTGAGCCCACTTCCTCAGCTGACCAAGGTACTGCGCAATTTCTGATAATGTTTCTCATTGTAAATGATGCCTCCTAATTTCGAGTCATGTGCAAACTTACTAACCTTGCGTTGTGCACTCTGGTCCAAATCATTGGTATAAGATAACGAACAGCAATGGGCCCAGGACCGACCACTGAGGCAGTCCACTAGTTACAGGCCTCCAGTCTTACAAGCATACCTCCACCATAGCCATTTGCTTCATAACGTCAGACCAATTGTGTCACCGATTTGCCAGTTTACATTGGTGTCCGTGCGATCTAACCTTCCAGAGCGGCCTACCATGTGGAACCTTATCAAAGGCCTTACTGAAATCCATATAGACTATGTCCACCACCCTTCCCTTGTCAACCTTTATGGTCACTTCCTCAAAAACTCTAACAAAAATTCTAAGGCATGGTCTGCCACGCACAAAGCGATGCTGACTGTTCCAAGTCAAATTCTGTCTTTCCAAATGCATGCATATCTTATATTTCAGAACCTCCTCAAGTGGTTTACCGAAAACAGATATGAAGCTGACTGGTCTATCTTTCCCAGGCTTTTCTTTGCAACCCTTCATGAATAAGGGCACATTTGTTATCGCCCAGTCTTCCGGGTCCTTGGCCCCTGAACTGACTTCTCTCGCCACCGGCAGTGCTATTAGATATATCTGGTCAGGACCAAATGATTTATCTGACTTTATGCATTCTAATATGTCCAGCAGCACCTCTACTGTGATATGGGACTGTACCAAGATATCACAACTAACCTCCCAATGGTCACAGGTCTTCTTGTCTTTCTTCATGATAAACACAGAGGGGAAATTGAGGACCTCACCCATCTCTTGAGGTTTTACACATGCATGCCCATTTTGGATTGTAAGTTATCTTATTCTCTCTCTAGTTGTTCTTTTTCTTTACTGTACCGAATTTGGATTCGCACTAATCTGCTCAGCCAAGGCTATCGCATTACCCCCTTTTCGCCTTGCTGATTTCCTTCTTCAGTAAACTCCTGTATCCCCAGTGTACCTCCAGGGATTCCCTTGGTCCCAGCTGCCTGTACCTGAGCCACCCCTCACTTTTTTGCTGGTCAGAGCCTCAATATCTCTTGTCATCCTGGGTTCTCTCTTCCAGCCTCACTTTCCCTTCATCCTCAC
The DNA here is from genome assembly GCF_047496795.1 of Chiloscyllium punctatum. Taxonomy (NCBI): domain Eukaryota; kingdom Metazoa; phylum Chordata; class Chondrichthyes; order Orectolobiformes; family Hemiscylliidae; genus Chiloscyllium; species Chiloscyllium punctatum. The sequence goes on from NC_092785.1 coordinate 48,529,395, forward strand.
AGGAACATATAGACCTTGACCTCAAGCTATCTAATTTTTGAAGCCCTCCCACTTGCCCGGGATCGTTTTACCTTGAAACAAAGTACTCCAAACATCCCCTGCAATCCCCTGTCGAATTACAACAAAATATGCCTTGCACTAATTTAGAACTTGATTCTGTGGACCAATTTTGTCCCTACCATTACTATTTTAAAAATAATACAGCTCTAGTCTCTATTACCAAAATGCTCGGCCACTTTACCTCCATCACCTATCCGACCTTATTTCCCAACAGTCGGTCGAGTTTGTCCCTTCCCCAATAGGAACCTCTCTATATTGCTTGTGGAAGCTCTCCTGAACACACTTAACAAATTACGTTCCATCAAACGCCATAACCATCTGGAAGTCCCAGTCTATGTTAGGAAAATTAAAATCACCTATTATGACAACCCTATTGCTCCTGCAAGTCTCGCCAGTCTCCCTGAATATTTGTTCCTCTAATTCCCATTGATTATTTGGAGGCTTATAGTGCAATCACTATAACATTACCATCCCCCTCTTAATTCTTTACACCGTTCACAAAACCTCATTGGATATTATCTCAGTTATTTCAGCTTTAAATGCTAGAGTGATATGCGCCTTAATCAGAACTATTTATATTTAAATTGTTTCCATTTATATCTCTGACTCACATTGATTTTCACATTCGCAGCACCCCTTGTCAATGTACAGTGCAGATATAGAGCTGGAAATGGATGGGAACTGCATATCCTGTCACTTTCAGCATTGGTTACATTTTTCACCACACTGGGCAGTGATCTAACACAGTGTTACCGAACAATGCAACAGCCTGAGTTTATATATGAATGACCCAGTGCGGACTGCACAGCTGCCCATGATGAACATTTAGCCCAGGATTATAGATCAAGCATTGGTGTGGGTTGCACAGAGTTTCATACTGGACATTGCTGGGTTGCATACAGCTGTACACTAGCCGGATCTACACAGTACTCCAACCTGAATATGTAATGGATGGGCTGGTTATGCGAGTTGGATTGCGAATTTGAGATTACAAAACATCTGACAATACCTTTATTTTTAATTTCAATCTTGTCATTGGACCCTTCAAATCCTGACTTATCCTGTTAGACCCATCCTTCTGGATGAGACATGGTGAGTGTTGTTGCAGCATCTGAGTCTGCAACATGACCAAGAAACGGAGCAGAGGCTGCACAGAGGGGAGTCTCCGTAAAATGGAATGAGGGAATCACAATCAGATCATCCGTGGTCTTAGTGAATGTTGGGGCAGGATTGAATGGACCACTAATGCAACCTATTCATAGATTTCTGTTTGTTCCAAGCAAACTCCCCTTCTCTCCCAGTGTCACATACTGGTGGGGAGTGAGTCACCTCCTGCTGTCCTTGCATAACAGGATGCTGGCCCTCACTAACCTCCAGATCTCCCTGTGCCCCACTTTCGAGCTCTGAGTGACTCCCTTCTGTCCCTGCGTCACAGTCTTAAGCAGTTGAATGACTGCGTCATGTTATGTGTCCCAAGCTTGAGCAGCTGTGTGACTGCCTCCTGATCCAAGGTTTGCGAAAGTAGATGTCCCCCTCCTGCTACTGACCGACAGGTTCCAATATCTCTGTGCTCACCTGCTGCTCCTGTGGAATGGAGTTGAGGGCCCGAATGGCCTCTTCACATTCCTTACAGCTTCTCTTGACTAAAAGCCTTTCTCCTGTTTTTTGTAAAACAACATCAAAATCTGAAAGATGTATTTTTGTATTTTACTCTCAGCAATTGAACAAACAAGTTGCCTGACAGAATTCAGAAGCTGAATAGCCTCCTCCTGTTCCTGTGTTATATATTCAAGAGGCAATAGAGTTTCAGAGATGTACAGCACGGAAAAATACCTTTCAGTCTGATCGCCCATACCGACCAAATATCCTAAATAAATCTCCTCCCCCTTGCCAGCACTGGGCCATCTCCCTCTAAACCCTTCCCATGCATGTATCCACCCACATGCCTTTTAAATGGTGTAACTGTACCTGCCTCCACCACCTCTTTTGGCTGTTCAATCCATACACACAGCAGTCTCTGTGTGAAAATGTTGTTCTTCATGTTCCTTTTTAAAACTTTCCACTCTCACCTTAATCTTTGTCTTCTAATTTTGGACTCGCCTGTCCAGGGTAAGAGACGTTTACTGTTTACCTTATCAATGCCCCTCATGATTTTATAAAACTCTTTAACGTCACCCCTCAGCCTTAACACTGAGGGGTGACGTTAAAGAGTCTCAGCCTTTTCAACCCCTCCCTGTAACTCTAACCCTCCAACACCTGCAAAATTATATTAAGTCTCTTCGGCACCCTTTCAAGTTGACAACATCTTTCCGACCGCAGCGAGATCAGAATTAAAGGCAATATTACAAAAGTGGTCAAACTAATGTCCTTTACAGATGCAACACGTCATGAAAATGTTTAGACTCAAAGCACGTACCAAAAAGGGAAGATTACCAAGTGCCTTCTTCACTACACTGTCTATCTGTGACGGCACTTTCAAGGAACGGAGAACCTGCACCACAAGGTGACACAGTAGCTCAGTGACGAGCATTGCTGTTTCAGAGCACAGCGATCTGGGTTTAATTCCATCCTTGAATGACTGCCTGTGTGGTGTTTGCACATTATCCCCGTGTCTGCATGAGTTTTCTCCGGATGTTATGTTTTCCTCCGACTGCATAAAGATATACTGGCAAGGATAGATTGGCCATGCTAAATTGCGTAAAGAACCCAAGGATGTATAGGCGAGGTGGATTATCCATGGAAAATGCAGACTCAGAGGGATAGGGTAGTGGTTTGTCCAATGGGATACTTTTTAGAGGGTCGGTGTGGCCTCGGGGAGAATAGGCCGTTTTCTCACTGTAGGGATTCGATAACTTCTATGGAGTTCTCCTTGACTGGATGCTTTCGACAGGACCCTACCTACATGTCTTGCATGGAGTTGTCTTGCCAAAATGCAACACCTCACATTTAACTAAAATAAACTCCATCTGCCACTCCTCGGTTCACCTAAGCAAAGTCCAATTATAGTCTGAGAGATCATTCTTCACTGTCGACGACACCAACCAATTTGGTATTCTCTACAAACTTACTGACCATAATTCATATACTCAAATGTAAATGATTTGTATCAGTGACAAAAGGCAGTGGACCCACTATTGATCTTTGTGCCACGCCACTGGTCACAAGTCTCCAAGTTTAATGAACAAATGTCCACTGTCCCACCCTGTTTCCAATATTTAAGAAAGTTTTGGATCTAACAGGCGAGCTCTCCCAGGATTTCAGGCAGTCTAACCTTATTAACCAGTCTAAAATGTAGAACATTTTGGTTTTCTTACTGAATTCCATACAGACAACATCCACTGTCCTGCCTTCATCAATCATCTTCATTACTTCCTCAAAAGGTTCCATCAAGTCAGTGGGATGTGATCTCCAATGTAAAATGTCCTCTTCAGACCTTGTCTTTCCAAATGCATATCGATCTTTTTCCTCGAAATCCCCTCCAACAATTTAGTCACCATTGACGTCAGGCTCACCCGATCTATGGTGACCTGTTTTTTCCTTAATTTCTTAAATAATGACACTATGTTAGCAGTCCTCCAGCCTTTTGACATCTCACCTGTGGAAATTAATGTTACAAATATATCACTAAAATGCTGAACAATCTCTTTCTTAGCTTCCCACAAACATCTGGGATACAACTGATCAGGTCCCAGGGATTTGTTCACCTTTATCTGTTTTAAAATGTCCAACACCTCCTTATAATATAGACACTTTCAAGGTATCACTATATATTTCTTCATTCTCTCGCTCTTGTAACCTCCTCCACATTAAATACTGAGAAGAAATGCTTGTTTAGTATCCCTCCAATCTCAGGTGCTTCCACACATAGGTAGCCTTACTGATCTTTAAGGGGCCCTATTCTCTCCCTAGTTAATCTTTTGACATTAAAGCATTTGTATAATTTCTTCAATAACTCGTTAACCGTTTTTCTAAAGCCATCTCTTGTCCACATTTTTCTGGCCCGATTTCTCAATTGACTGTACACTTACTGCCCTTACACACCTCTCGGGAGTCACTTGATCCTCAGCTCTGCTTACCTGACATATGCCTCCTTCCTTACCTTGACCAGAGCATCAATATATCTAGCCATCCAGCACGCCCTGCACCCACCAGTCTTGCCCATCTCACTAATGGGAACACGTTGGCTCTGGTCTCTCTGAAACCAAGTTTTGATGGCCTTGCGTTTTCCAACCATCCCTTTACCTGTGAATAGGGTATTCCAATCAGCCTTTTAAAGGGCTAATGTAACACTTTCAAAGATAGCCTTGTTCAAAGTTAGAACTTTAATGTTTACATCAGGTCTTTCCTATTCCAAAACTAATTTAAAACTAATATTTATGCGAAACAGACTTGAAATTTACATAAACACTTCCTCCCCCTCCGTAACAGTCTCGAGAGGCTGTATGGGCTCCTCGTGGCCCTCTGTAATAGACTGGAAAGGCTGAATGGCCTCCTCCTGTCCCTGTGTAACAGACCCGAGACATTAATTGACACAGCAACCCGTGGATTACGAGCAGCTGTTAAACTGGATCTGATGGAGATCCATCGCTTCTCAGTTACAGAAACACAAACAACACAATGTACGTACTCCAGGTGCCCTCTCAGTAACACTTCATACAGCTGAAGCGACATATATCTTCGTTTTGAATGATCCTGTTGGCAATATTTTAGATTTCCATCTTTTCAAGTAGCAACAGGCTAATATGGGCTGAATGGCCTTCTTTTATCCCTCTGTAAGAGGCCCATAGGGACAGAATTGCTTCGGCCTGTTGCTGAGCAGCAATCTCAATGCTCTGTCTCATGGTTATGAAAGGATTTGATAACAGGGTACTTAAAACCAGGAGTAGACTCACACTGGTCAATAAGTATTATACTTTTGGGTAAGATATCTAGAAACTTGCCCACCCGACTTTTTTGTGCAACCGATCTGTTATTTTATAACTGTCTCCTTTCATAAACAGAGTGGAACACATATAGACCACTGCAGTGCCCTTTAATACTCTCATATACAAGTTTTTAAAAAATGATTCAAAAGATTTAAAGATTTATGGTCCATCCCTCAGCATCCCTCATCCATTACTTCCAAACCCGGTAAATGTTCCCTTTTATAGTGATATGAAAAGTGATGTGTGGAACTGGTTAACTGAGCCTGTTTGTTTCATCATGATTTAGAGATCCCGGTGTTGGACTGGGGTGTACAAAGTTAAAAATCACACAACACCAGGTTTTCATCCAATAGGTTTCATTGGAAGCACAGTCGCTTTCAGAGTGCTGCTCCTTCATCAGGTGCTAGTGGAGGACACAGTTCTAAGGCACAGAATTTATCGCAAAAATTTACAGTGTGATGTAACTGAAATTTTACATTGAAAAATACTTTGATTGTCTGTTGAGTCTTTCATCTGTTCAAATATCATTTCTTTCATGGGTAAATTACAAAACCTTTTTCTTTTAAAGTTGCATTCTCAGGTTAACAGTAACAACGAGTGTAAGTTAGATAATATTTTGAAAGTGTTAGCCCCTGTGTTCTTTGTCTATACCATAATGTTTAGATTGATTCTAATCTGAAAAGTGAGATAACAGTATTTTACATGAATTCATGCAGTTTTTGAGCTCAGAGTTCGACATGAATGCATGAAGTTTTTGAGCAAAGTACAATGTAACTCTGCAAGTACAAATTCGCCCCACAAAATATATGTGTGCATGTGGGTCTTTGTCTCTTTGTATGTGTGTGTTTGTCTTGGTTGGGGGTTGTGAGTGTGGGAGGGAGTGTATATGTGTGTGTAGTGATGTAGAGTGTCTTAAGTCTGTGAGGGGGTGCATGTGTGTGTGTCTGGGGTGGGACTTTTAATATCAGTGAGAGAGAGTGTATATGTGTATGCATGAGTGTAGAGTGGTCTAAGTCTCTGAGCGGATGCCTGTGAGAGTGTGTGTGTCAGTAAGGGTGTGTGTGTGTGTCTGTGTGCATGTCTGTGTACATATGTGTCCGTGTGTATGTGTGTATAGGAGTACGTGTGTGTGTGTGTGTGTGTATGTGTGTGTTTGTGTGTGTGTATAGTGCAAAGGTGGTCATCTGCAATGTGACACGAACCCAAGGCCCCAGCTGAGGCCCTCCTTATGGGTACCGAAATTTGTAATCAACCTCTGCTCGGCCACTTTTCGCTGCTGCCTGTCCTGAAGTCCGCCTTGAAGGATGGTCACCTGAAGGTCCGAAGTTGAATGTCCGGGACCACTGAAGTGTTCCCCAACTGGAAGGGAACCATCTGTCTGTTGATTGTTGTGCGGTGCCCATTCATTCGTTGTCGTAGCCTTTGCTAATTTTCCCAGTGTTTGTTCAGTGACTGTGCATAATGCCAATCTCCATGGATTCTAATTATCCCAGTGGAGGGTTTCCATCTTTTCATGATAAATGGGCGCCGTTCAATGTGTTATCCCATAACATTAGCGGGAGCATAACTGACAGGGAAGAGCAGACCCAGAGAGAGGGGGGGGAGGGGGGGGCGGGGGTAGAGATCAGTATCTGAGAACATTAGACTGGAATGTTCCAATAATGGATCAGAACCTGAGAACATTAGAATGGAATGTTCCAAAAATGTATCAGAATCTGGGAACATTAGACTGGCATGTTCCAACAATAGACAGGAGTTTATACATTTATGTTTGGCGTCTTTCTGCACTTTATTAGTTGTCATTATCATTGCGGATCCATTACGCTCTTCTCATTATTCAATATTTTTATTATCCTTTCATGGCTATCGTTGGTGTTCCTGGTAAGTGTCAACGTCCAGATTTTTTTTTGTTCTATAAACCGGTTATGACTGTATTAATGTTCTTTTATGTAGCCTACACTTCTTGTCACTATTACTTTTCTGTTGAAACTCTCAATCCAGATATTCACTCTTCAGACCCCTATTAACTACATCAATGAATGTGTTCAATGACTGTCTCCCTCTCTGAGCTGGCGTTGTTACTCTCTATGTTGAACTACTCAGTTAGAGCGGAGAACGACAATTCACTGTATCATTGCCTTTGTTATTTAAATATTAAGAGCAGGGAGGTCACTCTCCACTGTTCTGGTTACAAACTCCACTTCCTTCCACTGTTTCCATCTCATCCCTGGCGAATATCTGCGACTGAAGCAGACAAGTCACCACTGTGGGAGATCCCTTTGACCATGAACTGATTCATGACAGCATATCCTGACCATTTCTAACATGAAATGCTCACCACCACAGAATGGTTAGCACTGCTGCCTCACAGCGCCAGAGACCTGGGTTCAATTCCCGACTCAGGCGACTGACTGTGTGGAGTTTGCACATTCTCCCCGTGTCTGCGTGGGTTTCCTCCGGGTGCTCCGGTTTCCTCCCACAGTCCAAAGACGTGCACGCCAGGTGAATTGGCCATGCTAAAAAGCCCGTAGTGTTAGGTAAAGGGGTAAATGTACAGGAATGGGTGGGTTACGCTTCAGCGGGTCGGTGTGGACTTGTTGGGCCGAAGGGCCTGTTTCCACACTGTAAGTAATCTAATCTTAAAAATATATCTGACTGGTTTAGTCCATCTGCTGTTTGAACCTTGAGCTATGAAATACAGTTTTAATGAAGCCAATAATCTGCTGCTGACACTCCCGGTTTCAAACTTGCCGAAGCAAATCTGATTCGACCTCACACCAAACTCCCATCCATCTGCCATTTATGTGCACGCCGATGTGTATTGCTATTGTGTCTGGCAATGCCTTTATTTTAACATTCTCATATACTTTACCTCATCTGTCCATGAAACTTCTCTCGGTCTCTCTCTGTCGATTAAGAAAAAGCCTGCCAGTTGTTCGTATTTAAAATAGTTTCCTCCATGTGCGTTCCTTCTCAAACAATGAGTTTCACATTCAACCACGCCAATCGCACGCACAAACAGACTCTCTCTCAGTCTTTGATGAACACACACACAGCAAATCTTCTCATTGTTAAAATTATAGTAATCTGATGTGAGTATAGTTAGCACATGATAGTAAAGTTTGCAAGACTCTCTATGCTGGTCAGACAGTGCAGTTTACTGAGCAACACACGAGCAAGCTCTGCACAGCTCTCCATGCTGGGCTGTCATCTTGTCCCAGTTTATGTTGTTTGTGGTGTTCTGTCAAGCAGATTCAGAATTTGATTAACAAACAATTTCAACTGATCTGAAAATGCCTTTATTCAATGTTCTCATTCTTGTAATTTTACTCTCTAAGATCTCACTTCTCCACTAAGTCTCACTGCCATGTCTTTTTCCAAATAATCCCACAACATCTTTTCAGTTAATTAACTGTCTCTTTCTTTCTTTAATGTGATTCTTTCTGTCCCTCTGTATCTTCCCCGGCATTTGTTTTTGGCTCCATAGTGTATCGAGTGCTGGCATTGTGAAGCTCAGAAACAGTGAAATGTTGTGTGTCAGGCTGTTGTTCACTTCCCGGTATGTCCCATGTGATGGTCCATGGACAGGCGTGTTTCAGAAGTTATGAGTTACATCCTTTTAACTTGATTGTACCTGAATTTGTCCCTCTCAGGTGATCTTGTGATCGAGGAAGCCCCTTAAGTAAAGGACGAGGCATCTAAAGTTTGTGATAATGCTGTCACTTTTAAAAAAAGATTAATTTCTCTTTTTTTCATGTAAGAGATCTTAAAGGCCAAACTGTCTACTGAAAACGGCTCAAGTAAATAACTTACGACGCTTTTACAGTTTTTCATAAATAATTGTAACAACGGCCTATAACTTATCCCCAGCTGCTACTCTCTCTGAAACCTGACTTGAAGCTGTTTCCTCTTGAATTGGAGAACTGTATGCAAGAATATATGTTGAATGTTCCATTTTGCCAAGGGGTGTGTTTATGGGATGTTGGTATATTGGAACAGTTCATTTGTAGAAGGTACTGTATCCATTATTCGGTCATCGTTTCCAATCGTTAAATTATTCTAAATTCCTCATCATTTTGTGTGGATTTTCATTAGAGTGTTTGAGTATGTTGTGTTTTGCTAATGGTGAGTGGTTTGAATAGTTTGACATCTGGAACATCCAACTCACATCTACCTTTACAATAAGAAAAGGTTGCCATCCAAGCTACCCTCTTAATATAGTTTGAGTCAGTCTGGTTCATCTGTAGCAAACTGGGGACTTTTGTCTGGTTCAAAATTGATAATACCAAATTGTGTTCAGAATTACAATCCCTAAAGTATGCAACAGGCCATTCGACCCAACAAGTCCACACCGACCCTGCGAGGAGTAACCTACCCAGACCCATTCCTCTAACCTATTATGACACATTTCCCCTAACAAAGGCTCCTAACCCACACATCCTGAAAACGACAAACAATTTAGCATGGCCAATTCACCTGACATGCATATATTTGGGTTGTGGAAGGAAACCAGATAATCCAGAATAAGCCCATGCAGACACTGGAGAGTATGCAACGGGAGGCTATTGGGTTCAAAGGTCGCGTATGGTAGCTGTTAGCGTCTTCTGTTCCAGATATTGAATTCGTTTGGATTAAAGAATGTTTTGTGCATAAAGATTCTTTCAGTCACTGAGAGTTCTCTGGGTGTGGAAGAAGTGAAGTTGGGGGTTTTACAAAAGGTAATGAAGACAAAGCTGTAGGAATTGGCAGACAAGCTGGAGTTGGGGTTGCGTTTGTTTGTGAGAAAATGAGAGATAATTACAGCTATAGCTCGGTAATTGCGTTTTGTGGAAACACCATCAGACTCTTTGGATATGGCGAGAATTCAATTTCAAATGAGGCACTTTTAACATGAGAAGGAATTGAAACAGTTTGAATTATGATGAAAAGTAGAAATAAAAGAAAAGGAAATGAAGAAGAAAGAGAGAACAGGACAGAAGAAAAGCAGAGAGATTCAACTTAAACAGTTAGCAGTTAGAGAGGAGAGTTGACATAGAAGGCGGAGATGAAGGTAGACGGTAGGCAGGATGAGGAGGATAGTGAGGTTGAGCAACCCTATTGTAACCAATTCCCTAATGGGGTTCTGTTTAAATACATCCAGGTATTATTTAAATTTGATGAGAATGATGGAGAAACCTTTGGAATTTCATTTGAGAAAGTGGATAATGCAGTGGCAAGTGATCATGTGGATTTAGTTGATCCAAACAAAGCTGATAGGTGTTTGCATCCCTATCGGAGGAGGTATTTGGCCATTATGAGGTGGTGAAGAAAGCCATCTGAAATGCATATGAGCTTGGGCCAGAAGCCGACAGACAGCATTTCTGGAATCTAAAAAAGGGTCTCGGGTTAAACTCACATCGAGTTTGAAAGGATCAAACAAAGTAATTTTGAAAGGTGGGGAAGGGTATTAAAAACAGAGCAAACCTATGACACTGTTAGAGTGATTCTTATTTTGGAGAAGTTCAACAATTCACTTCCTGCAGTCGTGAGAACTCGTGCGGAAGAGCAGAGAGAAACAATGGCAAGATTAGAAGCTGCAAGAGCTGATGATAATGATTGAGTTCAGAAATCAAAATTTGTTTTCTGTGAGAGATTGAGAAGAATGTGCGAGATCTTCTTAAAACATATACCCGTGACAGTAAGGTTTACTGGCATAGGCCAGGAGTAGCAGGTAAAGAGATTAGAGCATTAAGAGGTAAAGAAGTAGTTAACTCTTTTATGCTGAGACATGAAGAGCTATGTCATTCAGAGGGAGTATTGGAGAGATGAGAATGCTCCATTACGTAACGTGTGGTTGGAGTGTCCAGTGGAAACATCAACAGATTTATTCCACAATGGGGAAGGAGGCCTTGAGCTTGGTGTTGGCGTTACAACATTTCAGCATTAAAATTGTGAATAACATACATGAGAAAAATCTTGAGCACAGATCGTGACCCTTGAAAGGTTTTGAGAAAGTTTAGGGAGAAAAATACCAGTCGGTTTCGATTGAGCATATTATTGCTGCCATTCAGTTTGAAATTATACAGTTGACAGGGCGAGAAAACCTACGTTTGACACGTTGTCGAGACTTGGATGAAGAAAGACAAAGGCATTCTGTGGCAGGAGTACAATGCCTGAAACCGAAACTAGTTGTGAACATTTGTATGCTCAGAGTCAATGTAATGTATATGCATTTCAGTCTACTAATAGGTCTAAAATGAATCCACCTTTGTATATTGATGGATGATTTTATTAAAGATGGAATTGTAAAAAGGTTATTTTCTCTTGGGTTATTATTTTGAAGAGAGGTTTTAAAGGCAGAGGTGCAGAACTGCTGTCTGAAAACACTCCAAGTAAATAAGTGAGAAAGCCTTTATGTTTCATTCAAACGGTGATGACAATGGAAGCGCAGTAGCCAGCTTTCCCAGACCAGGGTTTCTCATTTTGTTTTTAGCTGCAGCATTCAGAAGCTGCCGGGGATCCCACAAGGGTGGGAAGTTTTATTGCATGATCCTCAGCTGCTTTTCACTGAGATTTGTGTTGATGTTGTTTCCTCCTAGATTGGAAAACTGCTGTAAGGATCTGTATTTGAATATGTCTTTGTGCCAAGCGGTGTAAACCAAGAAGGTATGGTTTCTAATGTTTGTGTAAGTGTTCCAACATATAAGCTAAAGCATTTTAATACATTTTATTTTGCTCAATGTCGAGTGGTTTGACCAGTAACAACATATCTGGAACGCACACTTCACATCTATATTCAAAATAAGGAAAGGTGTGGGTCTAAGTGGCCTTCTTAAAACATTCTGGGGGGATCTGGTCTGGTCCACAACACTTGTACCGAGGGGTTTATGAGTGACTCGTGTAATTGAAAATTTAGTGGAGTGGCTGGAGATGGTTTGCTGGAGGTTGTGCTGTGAGCTGCCTCAGACATTCAGGGAGACCTGAGGATTTGGTGACGCAACTCTGGATGGAGCATGGGGACTGCAGTTACAACATTTGGGTCTGTAACATGAACTCCAAATGGAGCAGAGGTTGCAGAGAGGGGAAGCTCTGAAACCATACCTTGAGTGCGTGTGGTGAAAGGGATCTGCTGTGTCCACAACGGGTTTTCCAGGAACAGCTTCCCAAGCTCCACTTGACCAAGGAGCAGAGTGTGAGGGGCCCTGACTGAACGTGGAGCTGGTCACAGAACGGTGTCACCTCATTCAACACGACCTGCAGCTTCACACCAGGGGGAAGATGGTGCTGCCAGTGGCTGTTAGGGTCACAGTTTCATTCAGCTTCTATGATTCAAAACTTTCCAGGCAGGACTAGGTGACATATCCATCATTTCCCAATATCTCCACATCAATGTCATCATTCAGTGATGGAGGATATATATGGTGGATGAGACAATTAGATTGTTTCTCCCTCAGCAGGAAGCTGCCGGTTGTATCCACTATAATGGGATTCCCGACGGCGTACATGGCATCTGCAGAGTACCCGTGTCAATGAGGAGAGGTAGAGGAACTGAAGGAGCTCTCTCTCTCTATTAATGTTACAGTGTACCCATGCACAGTACATCATGTTGGTGAATACCCACTGTCCTGGCAGCAGTCACAGCCTCTTCATTCAGAAGCAGTCAGCCATTCCCATCGTCATCAGGTCTCAACGCAGAAAGAAATGAATATATCGTGGATAAAGGCCGTCCCCTTGATGCATGTGTCAAAACACCATCCCCACCACCAGTCAACCACATCAAAGTATTCCATGTGTCTGGGAGCTGACGATCAGGATGGAGCAAAACCTCCCATGTCTGAACGGATCTGAGTGAACCCCCCCAGTACACAGTATCATTAGGTCCTGTAATCCCTCTCCATTTCAGTAACATACTGCCTTCCATTATTCCTGTAAATGGAATGACAGGTTATATCATGTTTACTTCCACCTGCCAAACTATTATCTATTGTCTTTACCTCTCTGAATATATTTGCAGACTCTCCGCCCTCTCTTGATAATTTAACCTGTTGCTTATCACAGCGACATAACAATTATTTGAAGAGATGACAAGTAGGTTAGACCAGGGAAACCCAGTGGGTGCGGTCTATCTAGATTTCCAAAAGGTGTCTCATAACGTGAGGGCCCATGGTGTTCGAGGTGAGCTACTGGTATGGATTGAGGATTGGCTGTCTGACAGAAGGCAGAGAGTTGGGATAAAAGGTTCTTTTTCGGAATGGCAGCCGGTGACAAGCGATGTCCCGCAGGGTTCAGTTTTGGGCCGCAGCTGTTCACGTTATATATTAATGATTTGGATGAAGGGACTTGGGACATTCTAGCGAAGTTTGCCGATGATACGAAGTTAGGTGGACAGGCAGGTAGTACTTAGGTGGGGAGGCTGTAGAAGGAACAAGACAGTTTGGGAGAGTGGTCCAGGAAATGGCTGATGGAATTCAATGTGAGCAAATGCGAGGTCTTGCACTTTGGAAAAATGAATATAAGCATGGACTACTTTCTAAATGGTGAGAAAATTCATAAAGTCAAAGTACCAAGGGATCTGGGAGTGCTCGTCGAGAATTCTCTAAAGATAAACATGCAGGTTGTGTCCGTGATTAAGAAAGCGAATGCAATGTTGTCATTTATCTCAAAAGGGTTGGAATATAAAAGCAGCGTATTGCTACTGAGACTTTATAAAGCACTGGCTAGGCCCCATTTGGAGTACTGTGTCCAGTTTTTGGCCCCACACCTCAGGAAGGACATACTGGCACTGGAGCGTGTCCAGTGGACATTCACACGGATGATCCCTGGAATGGTAGGTCTAACATACGAGGAACGGCTGAGGATCTGGGATTGTATTCATTAGAGTTTAGAAGGTTAAGGGGAGATCTAATAGAAACTTACAAGATAATACATAGCTTGGAAAGGGTGGACGCTAGGAAGTTGTTTCCATTAGGCGAGGAGACTAGGACCCGTGGGCATAGCCTTAGCAGTAGAGGGGGTCAATTCAGAACAGAAATGCGGAGACATTTCTTCAGCCAGAGAGTGGTGGATCTGTGGAATTCATTGCCGTGGAGTGCAGTAGAGGCCGGGACGCTAAATGCCTTCAAGGAAAAGATTGACAAATTCTTGATGTCGCAAGGAATTAAGGGCAACGGGGAGAATGCGGGTAAGTGGAGTTGAAATGCTCACCAGCCATGATTAAATGGTGGAGTGGACTCGATGGGCTAAATGGCCTTACTGCCACCCCTATATCTTCTGGTCTTATGGACATCACCAAACTCAGCATCTGTATATCTGTTCCATTCTCCTGATCATTAATATAGACTATGGATAGTTGAGAGCCCAGCACTGGTCACTGTGTGACCCTCATGGCTACGTTCTCTCGAAATGATTTATCCTGTTTGTCTGCTTCCTGTATGACACCCAGTCTTCCACCATTCCTGGGCAACACAGTCGAGGAGTTGAATAAGAACAAGGAGCATCTTTGAGGTATCTAACCCCTCGATGAGGCTGATGTCCACGGGGCCTCTGTTCCACTTTCGTGCCATCTCTCCATCCTAATGCTCTAGTCTCTTGTTGTAGATTGCGCCACATGATACAAAATCCACTCCACATCTACACTTTCAATTACTTTTAGCATTTTACAGACCTCAATGAGATCTCCTTTCATTCTTATAAACTCGAGAGTATAGGCCTAAACTGCTCAATTACTCTTCATAAGACAAATACTTCAAATATGGAATCAATCTAATGTAGCTCTTCTGAATTGCCTCCAATGGAAATACCTCATTCTGCAGGACACCCAAACTGTTCTCCAGTTGCAGCCTCACTAATGCCATGCATAGCTACACCAACACTCTCTACCTTTCTACTCCATCCTTTTATAAATAAACACTGAAATTATGCTTGCATTTCTCATTACTTGCAGTACCCCCAGGCAGGTGTTCTGTGATTTGCAAGCAGACACCCAGATCCCTCTGCACCAAAGCACTTTGAACTTTTTCTCCATTTAAATAATAATTTGTAATTGTATTATACTGGCCAACTTGAATAGCCCCATATTTATTCACTTTCATTTTCCTTGCTAAATGTTGGCCCATTCACCCAACCTATCCATATGTTTTGAAATCTCTTGCATCATCATTCCGAAGTAATTTCCCACTGATGTCAGTGTCATCTGAAAATGTGGCATTGTATTTTCTCTCCCGTCAATCGAGTACAGTAATACCATCGATTGCAAATGGTTGAGGCATGAGTACTGAAATCAATGGCACAAACTGCATTTGACAAAAGAAAATGACACATTTATTCCACCTGACTATATTTTGTTGGATAACCAATCCTCCATCCAAGCTAATAAATTACTCCTAAACACATGTTGTCTGATCTTGCCAGTTACTCTTTGGAGAAGTGACATATCCGATGCCTTCAGGAAGACCAGATATTTTCCATTTCCAGGATTCCCACGAACCACCTTGTTTGTGACCACTTCAAATAATTCAAGCAAACAATTCAAACACGGTTTATCCTTCGTAAAACCATGTTGACTCTGATGGATTGTGGTTTGAGTTTGCAAATGTCCTGAACAATGAACTTTAAAAATTTGCCTTCAATTACAATAGTTTATTGTTACACTTTACTCTGTAATGCATACCATTATTACAAGCTCGTCCCTTTTGAAAACCATTACGTTTTCTTTGAATTCCTGTTTAATGGGCACAAGGGTTTAAGAGATCTGCTCCACTTGCTGAGTAAGAGCCAAGTGTGGCTGAATGGACGCATCATTCTGCTGATTTACAAACTCGATGGGTTGACGTCTTTCTGGTGTTCCCATGTTGCCATCTCCAAGGCCAGAATAGCCTCCTCCTGTTGATGCTTTAGAGGATTGGGAGATTATGGAATCTTCCTGTTGCTGTGTAACATTTTGAGGGGCTGATGGATCTTCTCATACTTCTCCATAACAGGTGGATATACTGAATGGTCTCCTCATGTATCCCGGAGATGGGACCGAGGGATTGGTCTTCTCTTGTTCCCATACAACAGACACGTGTCCAAATTACCTCTTCCTTTCTCATTAAAGAAGTCTCAGATAGTTCTTATCCTATCCAATTCCCTTGCAATAGCCTCGGTGGGTCTGAATGGCCTCCTGTTATCCCAGTGTAACAATCTCCATTCACTGTGTGACCTCTTCCAGTTCCGATGTTACAAACTTGAGGTGGCTGAATGGACTGATCCTGTTGTTGTTTAACAGGATACTGGTGCAGCATGGCCGACTGTTAAAGGTTCGAGTGGCTGATTAGCCTCCTTCTGTAAATGTATCTGGGTTGAATAGCCTCGTTATGTTTTGGTGTAACAGGTTCGAACGCCTGACTTTTGGGCGGCACAGTGGCACAGTGGTTAGCACTGCTACCTCACAGCACCAGAGACCCGGGTTCAATTCCCGCCTCAGGCGACTGACTGTGTGGAGTTTGCACGTTCTCCCCGTGTCAGCGTGGGTTTCCTCCGGGTGCTCCGGTTTCCTCCCACAGTCCAACGATGTGTAGGTCAGGTGAATTCGGGTAGTGTTAGGCAAGGGGTAGATGTAGGGGTATGGGTGGGTTGCGCTTCGGCGGGGCGGTGTGGACATGTTGGGCCGAAGGGCCTGTTTCCACACTGTAAGTAATCTAATCTAAAAAAAACCTCCTGTTGTTCCTGTATAACAGGCTGGAGAACGGAATAGATTCCTCCATTATCTGTGGAATTCACTTCACTTGTTAACTCCTTCTGTCAGCTATGTTCAAATAAGATCATCTTTAATTATTGTAAACTCCAATGGCTACTGGGTCAACCTGATCATCCTTTCGTTGTAAGCTAGCACCTTCATTGCAGGAACCATCTCTGAGCTGCTTCCAATATAACAACATCCTTTCTTCATGAATACATTAAATCTGTATACACTACTCCAGATGTGACCTCACTAAGGCCCTGTATAGCAGCAGCAACACTTTAGCAGCCTTCTGTAAAGTTCCCACCCAGGTTAGAGCTGTTTCAGCTCTCTGGGGGAATACAGAGCATTGTTGGAAGATCATTGTCTTTCTCTGTCCATTAGCATAACGGGAGATCTGGAGAAGTTAAAGTTGGAGAAGATCATAAATGATGTGAGATCTCTACCATTAATC
This sequence comes from Chiloscyllium punctatum, assembly GCF_047496795.1. NCBI lineage: Eukaryota > Metazoa > Chordata > Chondrichthyes > Orectolobiformes > Hemiscylliidae > Chiloscyllium > Chiloscyllium punctatum. The sequence goes on from NC_092785.1 coordinate 48,546,532, forward strand.
ACCCCAGAGCCCACATCGCTCAGATTCCACAGAATCTAGTAAGGCGGAGCGCAAAAACAGCAAGGAGGAGCAAACATTGATGGGAGTTATATATTAAAGTGAAAGCTGCAATACGAATGCTGGACATTTTATAAAACAGGAAATGAGATAACACATTTGTGGGTACTTCAGTAATAATGTACTGTTTAAATTATATCTAAACTGTGTTAACCCAATTGAATGCTAATGCTGGGAAAAATGGATTTCATGACCATGTGTGAGATGGTTTACATGAACATTATGTCGAGCACTGAGCTCAAGATCAGGTTATTTAGGAATTGGTGTTGAGTGATCAGAAGAGCTAATTGAATATTTTGCTGTAAAGGACCTTTTCGGAACAGTGACCACAATGTATTGGTTTTCTTTTATGCTGTTTGAGTACAAGACAATTTTTGTTTTATTTGCAGTAACCGTTATAAATCTGAGTCATGCAAGCCATGAAGGTGTGAGGAGAAAGTGGGGACCACAGATGCTGGAGATCAGAGTCGAAGAGTGTGGTGTTGGAAAAGCACAGTCAGGCAGCATACTAAGAGTAGATAAAACGAAGTTTCTGGCATAAGCCCTTCATCACGAATGAATCTTCTGGGCCAAGGGCGCTGAGAGATAAATGGGAAGGGGGTGCGGCAGGAGGGAGGTAGCTGGGATTGCGATAGGTAGATGAAGGTGGGGTTCAAATTGATACGCAACGAAGGGAGACAGAACGCCTCATCTACTGCATCCATTAAACCCATTTTCTCTACATTGGCGAAGCAGGAGGTCAACTTGTGGATCATTTCAGAGAACACCTCTGGGGCAACCACATTGAACAACTCCATCGCCTTGTGGCTGAGCACTTCAATTCCCCTTCCCACTCTGCCAAGGACATGACGGCCCAAGGCCTGATCCATTGCCAAACCCAAGCCAGCAGAAGCCTGGAGGAAGAAAGCCTCCTCTTCTGCCTTGGGACCCTCCATCCACAGGGGATCATAGTGGATTTACCCATTTCCCCTAATCCCACCTTATCCTACTCCAAACTTCCAAATCACCACCGCCCTTTTGAACGTTCGTATGTGTAAACCTTCCTCCCTATCAATCTGGTCCACCCTCCTTCCTCTCCGACTATCACTTTCAATCCCACCTTCATCCTCCAATTAGATGAAAGGAGGCAGCTTAGAAAAATGCCAAGTGTTGCAGTAAGCCAGTGGATTCAGAGAAATGTAGGACCCAGCAAAGGATGACCAAGAAACTGAGAAGAAAATCAGAAAGAGAAAAAGCGTGCAAATGAAAGAAAAAGATGAAGACTGCTATAAAGCGTCTATCAAAATATGAAAAAAAAACTAAAAACAAGGTCAAATGTGGAACAGTTGGTGCACGTTCAGGATAATTTATTTTAGAGAAGAGAGAAATCGCAGGGGAAAGAAACAGTTTCTTTGTGTCTATCTTCATGGAAGAATGTCCAGAAATTCTCCCAAGAAATACCAAGTGACCATGGGACTTGTAAAAGTAAAGTCTAAGATCATTCTTATCAGTGTTGAGGTCATCATTGAAAAGAAAGATGGATTGAGTATTTATAAATCTGACAGACTGGATGCACATCATACAAGAATTTCAGAGGAAGTAGCAATAGACATGTTGATTGCATCGCGGATTTTCACTTTATTTAATGACACATTCCCAAAAGGCATTTAGCCAATCTGGATAAGGCAAAGGTTATAAATATTATCCAACAGTTTAAGAAAGGATGAATTTGGAGAGTGGTGAACTACAGACCAGTTATCTTCTCATCCGCAGTCATATATCTGTTGGACTCGAATACAAGGAACATGCTACTAGATATTTAGAAGTTAATAACATAACTGGGGAGTGTGAGAATATACCGATGAAAGGAAAACCTGAAGTGGCAAATATAGTTTTGGAATGGTTTGAAGATGATTCTTGTGGACATAGGCAATGATGAAACTTTGGATAACGTATAGTTGGATATTCCTGAGCTTTTTCGAAAGATCTCACACAGCAAGTTTATATGAAAAATTAAAGCGAGAGGTATTGGGAAGAACATATGCAAATGGTAAAGTAAAAATTAGATTTACATTCATGTGAATGTAATTGGAATATAGAGGATGTCGTGCACCAGTTGCATCGAGCTTTGGTGAGACTAAATGTAGAATATTGTGTATCGTTCGGAGTCCCAATCTGAGAAAGAATATATTGACTACAGAGGAACTTTAAAAGGTATTATCCAGATTAATCCGTAAAATGGCAATATTGTCTAATGGGGAACCTCAGCCTGTAAACTCGAGTTTCAAAACATGAGAGTTGATTGTAGTGAATCTTAGAAACATCGCAAGGACTGAATAACAGAGGGACATGAAGAAGTACAAGTAGGCGAGATCAGGGAGAATCCCACGATATTCTACACGGACAAGTAGAACAGAATAATCAGCAAACAGTCAGTGTCAATTAGAAACCAAAGGGGCAATCTATGTATCAAGCTGGAGAACATTGATGGATTGTTACATGGGACCTTCACATCTATTTTGCTTGGGAGAAGGAGGAGGCAGGTACAGAATTCAAGAAGATGGACTGGACAACTCTTGAAAAGATTCTGTACAAATTTGGACCAATCTCCATGTCTGAATGAGTTGTATCACAGGCGGCTGTTGGGATCAAAGGAGGAAAGACCCTGACTGAATATTTTAATTTGGATCTGGCCATAGGGAAGGTGCCAGAGAACTGGAGAACTGCTAATACGATTCCACTTCACAGTAAGGGTGGGAGAGATAGACCTGGGAAATATAGACGAGCTAGTATTAGATCACTGTTAAGGAAACTACTGGATAAAATAGGGAAGGAGAATATCGAACTCCAATCAGAGTTGCAAGGTTTCATCAGGGATAATCATCATGACTTTATCAGGAGGAAGTCACATCCAATGGATTTGATTGAATTAGTTTGAGGAGGTCGATTATTTAGTTTTGTAGGAAGGCCTTTGACAAATTTCCACGTGGGAAACTGAAAGATAAAGTAAAATCTCACAATATGATGGATAATTTGACAAGTTGCAATGAAAATTGTCTTAGTAGCAGGAGACAGAGTGTGGTGGGAGAAGGCTGTTTGTGTGACTGGAGATCAGTATCCCCTGGTGGACCACAGGGATCAGTGTTGTGTCCCTTATTGTTTGTGTTATTCATAACAAAATATAGATCTGAATGTGGAGGGGGCTAGGTAGAGAGTGGGGAAGATATGATAAGTAAGTGTATGTTTGACAGAAAGATTGGCTGGGTGGTTCGCAGTGAGGAGGAAGGCCTTAAGTTACAGGAAGATACAGATGGAATGATCAGATGGGTACATCAATGGCAGATGGAATGTAACCCTGATAAATATGAGGGAATGCACTTTGGGAGAAGGAACCAGGCAGGGGAGGACTCAATGAATGGCAGCATACTGGGAAGCTCAGATTGTGCTTCTCCACACATCCCTGAATGTGGCTGGGCAGGTTAATGCTTAACAATGTGTTGCTGGAAAAGCGCAGCAGGTCAGGCAACACCAAAGGAGCAGGTGAATCGATGTTTCGGGCAGATTCCTTAAGAAGGCTTATGCCTGAAACGTTGATTCTGCTGCTCCTTTGATGCTGCCTGTCCTGCTGCGCTTTTCCAGCAACACATTTTTAAAGTTCTGATCTCCAGCTTCTGCATTTCTCACTTTCTCCTGGCCAGTTTAATGGACTAGTTAAGAATTGGACCTTTTGTGCAGCGTTTCCTAATCAGTGCGTAGATTAGAAGAACAATACAGTGCTTTGGTTCGGACAAAATGGAGTACTGTATGTAGCTCCGGGAACCACATTCCAGGAAGGATGTGATTGTACTGGAGAGGGTGCAGATGTGATTCACCAGGATGTTCCCTGGGATGGAGCAGATAAGCTATGGAGAGAGGCTGGATAAGCTCGGGTTGTTTACTTTGGAGCAGAGAAAGCTGAGGAGTCAGTGATTCGGGAGGATAAGATTATGATGGACATGGACAGGGTGGAGAGACAGCAGCTGTTCCTTTTAGTGAGAGGGTCAAGAACAAATGAGCACACTTTTAAAGTGAAGAGTTTGAGATTCAGAGATGATTTGAACATTTATTCACCTCGACGTGTGGGGTTCTGGGATTACTTCCTGAGAGGGGAATGATCACCTCACAATCGTTAAAAAGTACTTGGACGAGCAATTGGAAGTGTCATAACATTCCTGGCTATGGGCCTGGCGTAGGAAAGTGGAACTAGTATAGATCGCGCTGTATTTGTGTTGGCACAGAGTCTATGCCGCAGTGAGTGAATGGTGTGGAAGGTGAAGTATTGAGCAGTTTTACGCAGGAATTGATGGATGTCTGAAGAGTTATAGTCATAAGGGTTATAAGAGTGAACTGTAATAGCTTGTTAAATTATGTCAATGTGAGAAATATGAGAAAACAAGTGCAGTTTCCTCACAGATTGAGACCAGAGAATGGAGAATGGGGAACAGTGAAATGGCAGAACTATGAAGCTACTACTTCAGTTCTGTCTTAACAAAACTTTCTAACAATACAAGGAAAACCGAGTCTGCTGTGGGAAAATGATAGAGTACATGGAACAATTAACATAGTAAGTAAATGGTTTAGCAGAAATTATTGTGGCTGAAAGTAATGGTCATAGACAACACTAACATGGATTTTTGAAATGGGAATTATGTTTGAGAAACAAAGTGGGAGACAAATGAAAGTGAAGCAATGGATATAAAACATTTTGAGTTTTAGAAAAATGTTGGTAAAGCTCCAAGCCCACTTTGCAAAATCAAATCTGAGTGGATTGTGGCTAATATATGGCCATGTTTCTAGAATGGGACAGCTGGCAAGAAACAGTGAATAGAAATAAACTGACTCGTCAAGTAGTAGCCTGACATTTTCTGAAAGGTATGATTCTGTGAGTATGACTATGTCCCAGACTCCCCATTACCTTCCCCAGATATCTTCTGTCTCATCAGCAGGACGGACACAGCAGAAGTGGCGGTACAGTGGGATACATTTGGAAGGGAATTGCTCTTGGATTCCTCAACAGTGACTCCATATCCCATGAAGTCTCATGGCATTAGTTTGCACATGGGAAAGGAAACCTCCTGCTGATTACCATTTACCAGCCTCTCTCAGCTAATGAATCAGTACTTCTCCATGCTGACCAACACTTGGAGGAAGCACTGAGGGAAGCACGTACGCAAGATGAACTCTGGGTGGTGGATTTCAATGTTCACCACCAACAGTATCTCACCTACAGCGTTACTGATCGAGCTGGCCAGGTCCTAAAGGATATGACTGGCAGCGGGTGGTGAAGGAACCAACAAGAGGAAAATACATACTCGACCACAGCCTTACTAATCTGTCAGTTGCAGAAGTATCTGTCCATGACAGTATCGGTAAGAGTGATCACCGCATAGTCATTGTGGAGACAAAATCACACCTGCTTATTGAGATTAACCTCCACCATTTTGGGTGGTACTATCACGGTGCCTAATAGGGCAGACTTCACACAGATCAATCAGATCAAATCTGGATGTCCATAAGGTGTTGTGGGTCATCAATAGCAGTGGAATTGTACTCCCGCATAACCTCATGGCCTGACATATTCCCCTCGCAACTATTGCCATCAATACAGAGGATCAACATTGTTTCAGTGGAGTGTGCAGGATAGCAGGAGCAGCACCAGGCATACATGACAATGAGTTGTCAGCTTGGTGAAGCCACCAAACAGGACAACTTGTGCACCAAACAACATAAGCAGTAAGTGATAGACAGAGCTAAGTGATCCCATAAGCAACGGTTCAGATCGAAGCTCGGCAGTTCTTCCACATCTAGTCGAGAAACGTTGGGGACAATTAAACAATTCACTGGAGGAAGAGATTCCACAAATAACCGCTTCCTCCATGATGGAAGAGCCCAGCACCTCAGTGTATAAGATAAGGCTGATGTATTCGCAACAGTCTTCAGTCAGAAGTGCTGAGTGGATGATCCATTTCAGCATCCTCCAGTGGCCTTCAGCAATTCAGTTACCAGTCATCAGCCAATTTAATTCAGTCCACGCGATAACCAGAAACGATTGGAGATACTGGATACTCCATAGGGTCCATAATCGGACAACATTCTGGCAATAGTTCTGACAACTTGTGCTCCATAACTAACCACTCCCCGAGCCAAACTGTTTCAATACAGTTGCAAGAATGGCTTTTCCTCATTATGTGGAAAATTACCCCAAGTATTTACTGTATATAAAAAGTGAGAACAAATCCAATCCGGCCAAATACTCAGTCTACTCTCGTTCATCAGTGAAGTGGTGGAAGGTCTCAGTGCTTTTAAGCAGGACCTGCTCAGCAATACCCTGGTCAATGACGCCCAGTTTGGGCTCCACCATGGCCACTCATCTCCTGACTTCATTACCGTGGTTCAAACATGGACAAAAGAGCTGAATTCCAGATGTAGGGTGAGAGCGATAGCCCTTTAAGTCAAGGCTGAATTCGACCTTGTGTGGTATCAAGGGGCCTTAGCAACACTGGAATCAATGGGTATCAGGGGAAAACTCCCTGCTGGTTCGATTCATACCTGACAAGTAGGAAGGTGGTCATGGTTGATGAAGGTCAGTCAACTCAGCTCCAAATCTGTAGGATCCCTCGAGCAGTGACCGAAAACTTCTTCAGGGCTGCTTCATCACTGACATTCCTTCTATTTCAAGGTCAGAAGTGGGGATGTTCGCCAATGATTGTGCAATGTTCTGCAACACATGTGGCTCCTCAGATACTGAAGTAGTCCATGTTCAAACGCGACAAGATCTGGAGAGTATCCAGGCTGACAAGTGGCAAGTTATATTCAGCCCACACGAATGCCAGACTATTACCATCACCAATAAAATACAATCTAACCTGCCCCTTGGCATTCAATGGTGATACTATTGCCGAATACCCCAGTATCAGATTCCTGGTGGGTAATCATTGCTCAACACTCGCTTGTCTCGCCACATGAACACAGTAACTATAAGAGCAGGCCCGAAGCTAGGAATACTGCTGCGAGTAACTCACATCCTGGCTTCCAAACGTCTGTCCATCGTCTATAATGCATAAGTCAGAAGTGTAATAGGAGACTCCCAATTTGTCTGGATGAGTGCAGCCCCAACAACATTCAAGAAGCCTTATACCATCCAGGACAAAGCAGCCAGTCTGACTGTCCGTTCATCCACAATGCTCCACCATCAAAGCTCAGCAGCAGCAGCAGAGTTTTACTATCTACATGCTGCCATGAAATGATGCACCAAAGATCCTCAGAGACCATCTTCCCAACTCACGACCATGTCTATCTAGAAGGACAAGGGCTACAGATATATGGGAATATCATCATCTTCAGGTTCCTTCCAAGCCATTCGCTATCCTGACTTGGAACTTTATCACTGCTCCTTCACAGTCACTGTGTCAGAATCCTGGAATTCCCTTCTTAATGCCATTGGAGGTCAACCACAGCAGGTAGATTGCAGCGTTCAACAAGGCAGCTCACCACCACCTTCTCAAGGACAATTAGGGACAGGTAATAAATGCTGGCCCAGCAGTGACTCCGAGATTCACGAAATAAATAAATAGAAATTAACAGAGGATGGTTGCTGAGGTGTCGCAGGGATCGGTGCTTGAGGCCCAGCTGTTCACAATGCCCTTTAAACATTTGGTTGCTGGAATCAGATACAATATATCCCAGCCTGCTGACAGCACTAACGGATGTGGGATTTTGAGTGGGTGAGGAGGATGTAAATAAACACGGAGAAGACGAGGACAAGTGGAGTGAATGGGTAAATACATGACAGATGGAGAACAATGTGGATAGAGGTGACTGTGGACCCTTTGGTGGAAATGATAAATTGTCAGCCTACCATTTGAAAGGGATTGGTTGAAACATGTTGATCTACAAAGGGACGTATGCTCCTTTTTGTTGTTTCCTTCTGCATAAACCTCTGAGGCCCATGCAGCGCAGTGAGTTCAGCAACCAGAAGTCAATACTGGGCATGGCATTGGCACGCTGCCCAGTGCACACAGACCCACCAAGTGGGGAGCTGCTGCACAAAAAAGGATCTGCATTTTCTTGTACACCAGTCGCTGAAAGTAATATTGCAGGAACAGCAAGCAATGAGGCAGATAAATAGTGTGTTGACCTTCATTTCAGGGGGATGTGAGTCCAGGAGAAAAGAAGACTTACTGCAGCTGAACAGGGCCTTGGTGAGATATCATCTTGAACATTGTGCAGTATAGCATGCAGTTTTGGTCTCCTTACCGAATAAAGGACAAAACTGACATTGATGGAGAGCAGTGAAGGATGACCAGACTGATCTCTGGGATAACAGGCTTGTTGTGGGAGCAGAGTTTGGGAGACTGGGCCAGTATTCCATGGGGTTTAGGAAAATGAGTGGAGATCTCAGTGAAACATACAAAACTCTGACAGGGTGAGACAATTTGGAAGCAGGGATTAGGATTCCCCTGGCTGGGACTTCTAAAACAAGGGGCCACAGTATTAGGTACAGGCAGTCATTCTGCATTGAGATGATAATAAATGTCTGCTCTCACTGACTGGGGAACCTGGGGAATTCGCTCGCACCTGGAAACCGAGACACTGATTATAAATAAGGATTTAGAGACAGTAAAGGGATGGTGGGACAGCAGGAGTACGGTATGGAAATGAAGGGCCAATCATCATTATCTTGAATTGTTTAGCAAACTCGATGGACCAAACGTACTCCTGCACCGCCTATTTTATAGCTTCCCAAGGTTACTCACATTAACGGATATGTATACCGTATGGGATAAGTGCATTGAGGAGATTTTTTCCATGAACTACAATGGTAAGGCTAAATGTGTTTTCCATTCCCGATGTTTCTGTGCAGTCTGTGGGAAAGCTCTGTAAATGCTGTCACAAGCTCTCAGATGTTAGGAAGGAGGTTTCTGCAGGGTCGACAGACTGTGTTCCCAATCCCTTTTCCGACATTGATGCTGAGGCCGGGTGTTCTGTCCGGTTTCATCCTTTCAGACCTCGGAGTAGTTTGATACAAATGAGTGCCCTTGCTTGGCAATTTCAGAGACCATTGAAATGTTTATCACATGTCAGGGTCTTTGGAGTCACTTTTAGGCCAGCCCAGGAAATCATTGGAGATTCACTTCTTAAAAGTACATTGGAGAAGGAAATTCTGTTTACAATTGATTTTGGCTTCAAGGTCACTGTTCCTGACCCCAGATTTTAGATCTCGAAATCTTATTAATTGTCTTTAACTTCCACCTGCTGCCAGATCATTAGCCTGGTCTAGATTAGTAATCCAGTGACATTTCCACAACAGCACCATCTCCACATGGGGACCTGTCAAAAACCACACCGAGCAGGTTATTTCTGTGCTGCTTGACAGCTCTGTCAAAAAAGAACTCCCACCAATTTGACTGTCATGATGGGACTGAGGAGGTGGTAATTGGTCAGATTGTAATTATTCCCGTTTTAGGGGATGAGACTTAGCTGAGTAATTTTCCCCATTTCCAGGGACATGTCAGAGTTGGAGCTGGAATGAAACAGCTTCCCCAGGGACACGGCTTGTTGTGCAGCACAAGTCTTTAGACCCATTGCAGGAATGGAGTCAGGACACATTCCCTTTGACGTATCTATTGTGTTCAATGTTTCTTCATGTAATGTGCAGCGAATCAAATAGGTTGAAGACTGGCATCAGTGATTTTGTGCGCATCATGATGAGGGTGAGGTGTATCATCGACTCAATACTTCTGGCAGAAGATGGTGCAGATAAAACATCCTTCTCTTTTACACTGATGTGCAGGTCTGTTCCATTATTTAGGATGGGAATATTTCCGGAGCCCTCTCCTCCAGTCAATTGTTTAATCGTCCATCATCATTTATGACTGAATGTGACAGGACTGCAGGGCTTCGATCAGATCTGTTGGTCAAGTGTTGTAGCTTAAATGCGTTCGCATCAGGTTAAAGTTGATGTGATTCTGACTCTGACATGTTCACCCACACTCGTCACTGAGCCATAGATGGTGCTGATGGTAATGACAGACTGAGGTGTTACCCTGGCGAAAAGCTACAGGTTGTGGTTGAATGCAGGTCTGCTTCTCCTGCTGCTGTGGTCTACAGTTACATGAATACGCAGTTTCAAGCTGCAATATCTGCAATGTAATTCTGCTGCCTGTTCCCCAATTCTCACTGAGACCCATTCACCCATCAGCCCTACACTCAGTGACCTAACCTGGTTTCTGATGTGGAAATACTTCAATTATCATACTGTCATTCTGCTGAGGGTTTCTCTCCCCGGTCTTGCTTCCAATCTGACACATTCCGCAAAAGCATTTAACTGATCTTAATGCAAATGTTTAATTCACCTGAATCTTTTTCCTTGAGAAATACCATCTTCTATGTTTAAAGTGAATGTTTTTCCTCTGTTTCTTTCCCTGACCATGATTAAGAGCTCTGTAGTGTCAGCGATGCCAGCGTTATGTAGTTGCAGAGCCAATGAATTCTCTGGATTCCCAATCATCTTCAACACATTGTATGTTTCCTCTTTTGGTTTGATGCCTTATCACGCATGGCTGCCTTGTTCTCCCATGAGTATGTTTCAAGTTCTTGGGGTTGCATTTCTGGTATTATCTTACGAAGTATCCCCACAAAATCCTCCCTTTGCTGCTCCATGGTCTTTCCGGTTCAGCTCCCCTTCCAATTTACTCTGGCCTGCGACGCCCGCATGTCTTTGTAGTTATATTGCTTAATTATCACCACATTACATCTTGAAGAGAGCGTTAGATATAAACTGAAAGAAGGGGTTTTGGGAAATGGGACACTAAGAATAACTAATGGATTTCTTAACTAGATACAAAGGGAGAACGAGAGAAAAGATATAGATATGGAGATGTGGAAAATGAGAAAACTACATTATCGAAAGAAGTAGTTGAACATCCTCCAATGTTTTGGCAATGCCTGTGTGCTGTGGTCCTTTATACAGTGCATGTACAACAGAGTAATAAGTTCAAATGCTGAGTATGATCCCAGAATATTTATCTCCAATAAGGTGACTGACACTAGCTTTGGAAAGAACCCAGCAGGCCAACATATTGAAGTTCCGGTAGAAAGGGGATTAACTGAAATACGTTGGGACACCAGAATCAAGAATTTGGAGCACATATTCTGGTAAGAATAAGAGATAAGAGTTGGGAATCCCAGAAAAGGAGGTAACGTTGAGAGGATCATATCATGTTTAAATGTTTCATCAATTTTATACATCATATGCATTATTTTTCGTTAACTGTGTCTCTGTTGTTCATTTACAATGTGTTGTGCACATATGAAAAATGCGACTTATCTGCACACGCACATTGATTAAACAGTGTATATAAAATCATTGTTCCACCATTGAAACTGTCCTGTTGTCGTGTTACGAGGATACATGAACACCAACTAGCTACCAAAAGACATGACGCAGTATCACGATGTTCCATACATACAGACAAAGACGGGCACCACTTTGACTGGGACAAAGCACACACACATACTAAGACACAAGAGGACCTGCTTAGAGGAATGGTATTCTAACCAGAAGTCCATCAATAAATGCATCAATTTAGATCCTGTCGACATTCTCTTGTTAAAATAACCGGAAATGACATCACCCACGATAAGAAACCAAGACCTATAAATATAGAGGCGGGACATGCCACCAGCACTTCAGCAGAGAATCTCACTGATCACGTCACCTAGTCATGGTGACGAAACTTCTGAAAACAAACCTTCAAGCTCAGCGAGCTAACTTGCACACATTTAACTTGTTATTTTTTGTTTATTAGTGGAATTTAGGAGTTCTCTGTCGCTCACGTTTTGACAGATTATGATGTGAGGTGAGCTTTTCTCGGTGTGTGGTTTTAATTAACAGATGGGTTCGACATTGATGTCATAACAGTTTGGGGCCTTGCCGTGTGGCACTTGGACCGACTGGAACAGATTTGAGATACAACAGGTCCGAGCAAATTCCAACTCATTGAAATTAGTGACTTTGATCTTCAAATAAAACCAGTGGGAAAATCTGTTCAATTTTGCTCCTTGTGGTTGGTTAAATGAAAAGTGAGGGAAATGGCTTTTAACATTACTAAAGAGGTTCCCAAATTTTCCAAGGAAGTTTAGAAAGACAGAAGGAGGACATTATTTTAGAATTAGCAAATAGGTTGCAATTGGGTTTAACCAAGGAGAAAAGAGAAGTTGAAATTGTAATGGAGTTGGTTAAGCGCTTTGATGTATCAGAGAAATAGGCAACTGCATCGAGTTATAAAAACTTAAATTGCAAATGTGGCAACTGGAGTTAGAAGATAAATAAAGGGACGGAAACAGAGAGAGAGAGACGGAAGAGAAAGAGAGCAAAAAGAAAGAGAGGGGATTTGAAATGCAGAAGTTGGGATATAGACGAGAAAGTTAAATTAACAGGATGGAGATGAAGGGAGAACGTAGGGATTTATACAACTAGGTTAGTTACTTGCCATATTTCGGTGAGAAAAATGTCAAAACCTTTTTTATTTCATTTGAAAAAATGGCTAGGCAGATGACGTGTCCAGTGATCTTGTGGGTAATGCTAGTTCAGACGAAGCTGGTGGGCACAGCTGGTGAGGTATGTGCAGCGCTGTCAGATGAGGGATCAAGAGATTATCAAGATGTCAAATTGGCTATTTTGATTGGTTATGAATTGGTACTAGAAGCATATAGACAGTAATTCAGAAAAATTGAGATGGAACCAGGTCAGACTTATATTGAGTTGAAAGAATTAACCACAGTCATTTTGATAGGTGTGTGCTGGCCTTAAAAATGGATAAGACCTGTGAGGCTTGAAGGGAGATTAGTCTGCTGGAGAATTTAAAAGACTCACTTCCAGAGATAGTAAGAATTCATGTGAATGAATAGAAAGTTCAAGAAGTGAGAAGCGTAGCAGAAATGGCAGGTAAATATGCATTGTGGCATGTGATGAAATTTAGCTTCTGGCAGGAATTTCATCCTGTGAGGGATTAGAAATTGGGAGAAGGGACGATCACACATTACAAAGCGAACAGTAGCTCATAATAGTTTACCATAAGTGAAGAAAGAATCCCAAGGGGGTAGAAAGGTGGTGAAAGGCCTCAGGTGCTCTCACTATAAGGGAGTGGAACACATAAAATTACAGTGCTGGTGGTTTCAGAAGGGCACAGGGAAAAAAGTTGTTTTCACTGCAGTAAGCTGGGACACACCGTGCTGGGCGTTAAAGGAAGACACTTTGGGGAAAGATGCGGTAGAAGAGGCTAAGCCCAGTGGCATTAGTGAAACTGGTAAAGGAGACTCCAAGTGGAGCTGAGGAGCTGCAGTAAATTGCACAGCCGAGGCCAGGGCTGGGTATGGAGGCAGTGCCTGATCTCTCTAAAGATTTCACCTATGTAGATAAAGTTTACTCAGAAAGAACAGGGGGAGAAGGACAAGAAGTTATAATTTTGTGAGATACGGGATCTGCTCAGTCTCTAATATTTGAGAAGTGAGGCGCCAGAAAAGCACAACAGATCAGGCAGCATCCAAACAGCAGGACAATCGAATATCAGGCAGAAACCCGTCATCAGGAACTTGGTGGGGGGACAAGGGGGCTGAAAGATAAATACGAGGGTAGTAGCTGAGCTGGTGGAAGGGTCACTGGGAAGGAAATAATAAGATATAGGTGGGAGTGATAGTGATATGTCGGAGGGGAGGGTGGAATCGATGGGGGAAAGGAAGATGGCTAGTTCGGGCAGTCCAAGAGGGCAGTGCTAGATTGAACGGTTGGATCTGGGAGAGGTTGGTGGAGTGGAGATTTGGAATTTGGTGAAGTCAACGTTGATGCTATACAGTTTGAGGGTTCCAGCTGTCCTTCCACCGATAGGAGTCCTATCACCATCCTGTCCGACCTATCACCATCACACCCCACTTACATCTACCTATCGCCTTCCAAGCTCCCTTCCACCCAGCTCTACCCCCACCCTCCCATTTATTTCTCAACCTCCTTCCCCCTCCCTTACCTCCCACTTTCCTGATGAAGCATTTATGCCTGAAACGTCAACTCTCCTGCCCCTCAGATGCTGCCGATGTGCTGTGCTTTTCCAGCCCCTAATTTTTCAACTCTCATCTCCAGCATCTGCAGCCCTCACTTTCGCTCACACTCTAATAGGAAGAGATGAAAGTTTTTTTTCACTCTTTCTCGCATGTTAATCAAGACCGTGTTAACGTGTGGAATGAGAACAGAAATTAAGCATTCCCTTGTGTAACATCTGGATGGAATGCCAAATCAAGATTAGGGAAGTAACAGTGACAGTGAGTAACAGAGTGTCAGTTCCAGGAATACAGTTTGTTCATGGGAACGATTTAGCAGGAGGCGAGGTGGGAGAGGCACCCCATGTGGTGGAGAAGCCAAAGGAAGACTAGGGAATTGCGGAGTTAAAAGAAAATTAAAAAGGATTTTTTCCAGACTGTGTGGTAACAAGATCCCACTGTCATAAGTTACAACAGGAAGGAAAAACGAAAGAAAAAGACAAATGGGCTGATGCTCAGTGACCTGACACCCTGTTTGATGTAACGGTGCAGGAAAAACCAGAACTGGCAGAGGATCAGGCAGGGGTGTTTAGTCCAGAAAGGCTAATGGACTTACAACAGATATATACACACACATGCACACACACATACACATGCACACACATAGAAAAGGAATCAGAATATATTGTTGAACGTTATTAAATTAAAGATAGAATCATAAAATTAAAATGGAGACCCAGATAGGTTACTGCAGAAAGGAAATAGTCCGAAGTGCACCAGATTGTGTTAGCAGTAACGTACAGTGTGACGGGTAGTTAATAAACGAAATGCAGGCGGTCACTTAGGTGTATAGAAGACTGAGGCTAAGGTACAGAAGCATTTCCAGTGGCCTGGTATGCACAAAGACCTGTTCATCTTCGTTGAAC
Source organism: Chiloscyllium punctatum (assembly GCF_047496795.1). NCBI lineage: Eukaryota > Metazoa > Chordata > Chondrichthyes > Orectolobiformes > Hemiscylliidae > Chiloscyllium > Chiloscyllium punctatum. Next base: position 48,561,567 of record NC_092785.1, read on the forward strand.
GTGACATACATACCAAATGGTGGGTAAATAACAGGCAGTAATAAAACCAGCACCTTTCTTGGCAATTCCTGCATTCGAAGAACCTTGCACGAGGGTTATGATTAATTGTGTAGCTCCCCTTTCTAAAGTAAAAGTGGAAACCAATATTTGCTGACCATAATGGATGTGTCTACCAGATTTCCAGAGGCAATTCAATTATTGGAGTGTCAAGGCTAAAAGGGAGGTGAAGGAGTTTGTAGCTTTCTTTACTCACTGTGGACTGCCCAGAGAGATTCAGTCAGACAAAGCTTCTCATTTTACCGTTCAGCTGTTTAAGGAAGTCATGGAGGGCTTAGGCATGCAGCACTTCAAATCAAGGGCGTCCCATCCTGAATCCCAGGGAGCATTGGAAAGTTAGCATCTGACGCTGAAGACTATGTTAACAGCATATTGTCATGGTTGGCCAAATTATTGGGATAAAGGTGCCCCATTAAATTGTTTACCATTAGCGATGCCCCAAACAAATCTACTCACTTTACTTCCTTTGAGATAATATTCGTACATGAAGTGAGAGGTCCTTTGAAATTAATTAAATATAAATTGACAGGACCAAAGTCGGAAATCTCACACCTGGGTTATGTGTACGAGGTGAAGGAGAGAGTAGATGGAGTCAGTGAGTTTGCTAAACAGTATCTGAAGAGCACAGCATAGAGTGAAGCAGGTGGCAGATAAAAACACTGAAACTTTCAAGATTTCCCGTGGGGATGACGTATTAGTATTGCCACCAGTGGTAAGAAATCTCTTCAAATCCAGATTTAGTGGCCCGTTTCAAATTTTAAAAAAACGTGGAGTCAGTTAAACTATCTAGTAAAGATACCAGAGATGACAAAAAACTTTATCGATTATTTCATATGGATGAATAATGCACCAGCCACATTTAAGACTCAGAAACAGAGATGTGGCCATATGAACAAATTGTGCAGCTTATGTTTATGATGTAGTGATCTTGAGCAAGTGATTGAAAGCTCACATTTTACAGTTGACAGAGCATGTTGAACGATTACAAGAAGCAAACTTGGAAATAAACTTAAAGAAAACAGAATTCACAAATGCAGAGGTGACGTTCTTGGGACATTACATTGGCCATGGAAGGTTGATCTCATGGAACATAAAAACGAAGGGCTTTGAGGAATTTCCACGACAGTCCTCGAAGAAAGAGGTGCTTCGATTTTTGGAACTGAGTGCATTCTATTGGAAGTTTGTTCCAAATGTTAGCAACGTATTGGCACCGCTGATGGATTTATTAAAGAAGAACATAGAATTGTGGTGGACAGTACAATGCCAGGAGGCATTTGAGAATTTTAAAGCAGTATTAATCACCACACCAGCTTTAGCTACACCAAATATTCTGAAACCCTTTGAAAATTGTATTTGATGCTCGGGATATAGGGATCGGAGATGTATTGATACAGAAAGAAGATGATGGAATTGAATGGCTTATTGGCTACTTGTTGAAAAACTCAATATCCACCAGAAAAAAAATACAAAATCTCCAATATTGAACAAGAATGATTAAGTTTTGCACTGGCCTGACAATATTTTAATGTGTATATGACAAACAAATTGTCGGAGATGGTTGTGGACAACGACAAATCTCTCGAATTTTTTGGAATATTTAAAGACCAGAATATGAGACTCTTTAATTGGAGTCTTACCTTACCGACTTTAACTCACAGAATGTACAGGCTGTGGCTCCTACAATGTGATAGCACATGGGATTTCGCTGATTTAAAGGAAAGCAGTGTAGATAAGATTTGACTTATTCAAGTGGTGTATTGGTGTGCAGAATTAATATGAATGATATAACTGAGATTAATACTTTTGTATTTCATATAATTGGGATTAAGAATTAGAGGAAAAGGAATGATGGTATATTTTCATTCTGGTGGTTTTTTTTTCTGAAGTGGGAAGATGTTATGAAGCCAAAAACATGTATGGGCACTTTAAGACACATCGGATTTTGTTGAATAGAAATTAAAGCCACAGATGCCAGCTAAAGGTCACACTGTTCCACATGTCACCATTAGCTGAGAAATGGATACCTGAGTTTTGCTTGCTGTTTTGACAGCCATTCAAATCCAACCAAAGAGTTGAAATAACGCTCAGGAGACCAGAAACCAACAGAATTTGAATATTATTGTTTGGACACCTGGACAGCAATCAAATTATGAGAATTATTATATCATGGGGAATATATAAACCCAGCATTTTGAAAATAGAGGGAGAGCCACTGCCATCCAACAGCAGAGTAACTGCTGTAGAACAGGAGTGCTAACTGGCCATCTCAAACACTCTCTATCAAAGACACATTTTCATGTAAACCTACTTGCAATTAAAAAAAAATGACGGAGGGAGATCAGCAGCTGAAAGAGTGAACACAGCGGGGAAGATAGAGACTGTATGGTCTTGAGATTTTAATGTTTCATATGTGGGTTGTTGGAACAGCATATTTTTACAGAGTTGGAGTCAGATAGTAAGTAGCTAATAAAAAAAGGGGCTTGTATTTGTGAATAGTTGTTGTTTAGTATTCACTATTAAAGTTAAGAAACTAACTTGATAATTTTTGTTTAAATAGTGGAATGTAGGAGATCTGTGTCGCTCATATTTTAACAGATTACAAGGTGACGCGAGCTTTTCTGGGTGTTTGAGTTTAATTAAAAGAGGGGTTCGAGTCCACCTTGTAAATGTCCATCCACGCTAACCCCATTTCCCTGCAGTTGGGTCATATGCTTCCAGTCCTTTCCTATCCACACATTTATCCAAATGTTTTCGAAATGTTGTTAAAGTACCCCCTTCAACCACATCTGCTGGCAGCTCATCCACGTACCAGCCTCTGTGTAAAGAAGTGGCCCCTCAGGTTCCCTTTTATTCCTTCCCCTTTAACCTTAAACTGATCCCCTCAAATCCTCGATTCTCTACACCTTGGAAAAAGACTGAAAGCATTAACCTTATCCATACCCCTCGTGTATTTATACAGCTCTATAAGGACTCCCTCAGTCTTTTACAGGCTGAAGAAAATGTCCTAGCTTGTCCAACCTCTCCCTATAACTCAGACGATTGGGTCCTGGCCACGTCTTTGCAAATTTCTTCTGCACTCTTTCTAATTTAATAACATCCTCACCATGACAAGGTGACAAAACGGAACACAATACTCCAAGTGCGGCCTTAGCAAAGTCCTGTGTAACTGCAACATAAGGTCCCAACTTCTATACTCAATATCCTGCCTGATGAAGGCCAATATGCCAAAAGCCTTCTTCACTTCCCTGTCTTCCAGTGACTTCACTCTCAGAGAACTATGCACCTGAACACCAAGGTCCCTCTGCACACTGCACCCCTTAAGACCCTCCCATTCACCAGGAAACTCCTACATTGATATGAATTTCCAAAATGCAAGACCTCACGCTTCTATATTAAATTCCATTTGCCATTTCTCGTCCCATCTCCCACCTGATTAAGGTCCTGCTGCAATTTCTGATAAACTTCCTCACTGATCATGCTCCCAATTACTTTAGTGTCATCTGCAAACTTACTAATCATACCTTGTACATTCTCAACCAAATCATAGATAACAGACAGCAATGGACCCAGCCTCCAGTCTGACAAACATCCTTCCACTCAACCCTCTGCTTCCTACCATCAAGCCAACTGTGTATCCAATTGGCCAGCTCCCCCCGCATTCTACGAGATGTAACCTTCCTGAGCAGCCTGCCATGTGGACCCTTATCAAAGGCCTTACTGAACTCCATAGAGACGGCGTCTATCACTCTGCCCTCATCAAACGTCCTGGTAACTTCATCAAAGGACTCTAAGAAATTTGGGAAGCATGATCTCCCACGCACACGTCTATGCTGACTGCTCCGAATCAAATCCTGTGTAAGTAATGGTGCAGTAAATTGTATGCTGTCCTTCATTGTAAGATGATTCGAGTACATAAGTAAAGCCATCTTCTTGCTATTGTAGAGCCTTGCTGAGAGAGCATTTGGGGCACTCTCTACAGAGTTGATGTCCTTTGTAAGGAATGATCTCCTTACCACAGACACCGGTGATGGTAACATGAGAATAGAGTGTATAAGTTGAGTGTTTAATCTGTAGAGATGTGAGAGACGAGGGAATGGTGATGCTGAAACACGAGGAGTGTCAGCGAACTCTTATTTCCAAAACAGACAGTGACAGGGAGAGAAATTCTATACTTTACCCAGGATTGATTGGTTTGATTGATTTCCACGTGTATCTCAGTACAGGGAACCACTTTGTTTATGAGCAGTGGAGGAAGATCATAGTAACCATGGCCAGACAGATCATAGGGTGGAAATAGACTTGGACAGAGTAAGGCCTATAGGTTACACTGAACAGGACATGCACTAGACAAGTTCAACATGAACAAGACCAGCATTATTTGAACTTAGAGAGTCCATTCATCAGTCTAACATGACTATCCTACTAGTTTATATGCCGAAATTAACTCTCCCCACGTTATTGTGCAGTCAGTGTGTGAACCCTGTACTGAACGTCAGTTTGCTCACAATCCCCAACAGCAGCCACAATACCTTCCGTCTGAAACAGGTAGCCATTCCCATCAGCTTCCGCCCTACATAGAGAACACCAGGCTGTCTTCGTGGAGATGGAAGACGCCTTCTTGTGACTTCACACCAGACATATGGCTGCCCTGCTCACCACTTGAAAACAACATTAAAATCCCACATGTGTATCATAAACAACAGAGCCAAGAGGAACAACGTGGAACAGTCTGTCTGTGCAGCCTCTGCCCCACTTGTTCACCATGTTAGAGCATCAATTAGGAGACACTTAAGAGTGCCGATGCTGGAGATCAGATTAGATCATCAATTGCTGGAAAAAGCACTGCGGGTCAGGCAGCATCCAAGGACCAGGAGAATCGACGTTTTGGGCATAAGACATTCATCAATAATCAGCAAAAATTACCTCATTCTGCCCCCGTGTAAGTGCATTGAGGTGGGAATGGCCTCCGGCTGTTCCTGTCTAAGTGACTCAAGGGAGTGATTGGCTTCAACCTTGTCCGATTGGACAGGGCCAAGGGCCTGACTGGTTAACCCTTGTTCCTGTCTGACAGCTCATTGTACTGACTAGTGTGACAGTGCTGCAGCTTTAAGAGTTTATTTTGTCCTGGAATATTTTAAGAGAGATTGAATGATTGTAACTAAGCTGGCTAGTTAAGACCACTTGGGTAACAGCTAGGGAGGCCTTGTGTTTATTTTAATGCAGCCTGAATGGGTGTGGCGAGCTCTCACAGGTTAGGATCACTGGTTTTGGTTTCTCAGTGACATCAGAAACTATTGGGGTCTCCACAGAGTTGGAAGCTTCAGTGAATTTTTCCTGGTTGCAACCCTCTCTGAAATTTCTCTTGATTCTGTTTTTAATTCTTGGATTGGAGAAATGTTTGTGACAATCTGTGTCTGAATATTTCTTTTTGCCAAGGGCTGTGTTTATGGGAGTTTCCTATATTGGAACAGTTCATTAGTAATAGTTCCTAGATCTATTATTCTGTTAACTTGTCCAATAGAATTGCGTTATTCTAAATTCCTCTTTCTTTGGTTTCATTTTCTCTTTTGTGTTTAAGGATATAGTGTTTTTCTTCACACCGAGTAGTCTGACCAGTCACACTGCATCTGGAACAGACACTTTACATTTCCTTTAAAATACGAAAACATTATAATCTACGTGACGACCTTCAAATAGTTTTGAGGGGCTCTGGTGTGGCCTATCACAAAAGACTCCTTCCCTTCCTGAGTAATAGGCTGGAGGCACTGAATGGGCTGTCCCTGTTCATCTCCAAAAGTGTCAATGGGCTGAATGGCTTCCTCATATTCCTGTGAATCCAGCGCGAGGTGCTGAATGAACTCTTATTTTACTGTGGCAATGTGCAGTGTCAGGCAGTGCTGTTACATGAATGTTATGGACACTTTAGCAGCACAAGGCTCAATGAAGACTGGATCCTGCTACACATGGACAAAGACCAGTTCAGGAGTTGACGGGGGACAAAATGTTCCGAACATTGTGGAATCTTCAGCGACCATCCCCACTTCTGATTTATGGTATGGAGGGTGGGGGCGGGGAGACATTGATGTAGCAGCTGAAGATGTTTGTGAAGGGGAAGCTACCCTGAGGATCTCCCACACAGGTGACCCAGGACTGAGATGAACATCTTCCTTTGTGCGATGTTTGACCCCAAACACTGGAGAGGTTACTCTGATTCCCATAAAGTCCAGTTTTGTTAAGCTCCTTGGTGTCAACAGAAGTTAACCACTGCCTTGATACCGGGCCAGTCATTTTTACCTGAACCCTTGTCTCAACCTCTTTTGTTCACATCAATAAACCATGATATAGGAGCAGCAAGTGTTTTCTTCAAACAGGTGGTATTGAATGTCAGGATATCTCTTCTCAAAAGTGTTCGGGAAGCTAGATGACTGAACGTATTTGAAGAGGAGGTAGATGGAAATTGATCTGTCAGAGAGGTGAGGACTATGAAGAATTGGATATGAAAGATGATTTGATACCGAGAGCAGATCAGTCATGATTTTAAAGAAGGGCAAGGCAGGCTTGGGGGAGTGAACAACATGCCCCTGTTTCTGATGTTCTCACATTCTGTTATTGGAAAGTTAGTGGGTGTTATTTTCATGAATGTTCTCTTATTGAATGTTGCAGACAGGGAGACCAGAGGATTTTGTGAGCCATCCCTGAGTGAGGTATGGGGGCTGTATTCACACTGTATCTGGGTGTAAAACATGACCAACAAATGAAGCACAAGTTGCAGAGAGGGGAAGCTCTGTGAAGAGAGATGAGGGGCCTCTTTTGTACCCAGCCTGGGTTTTCCAATTCCCAATTCACTTCAAACCGTGTGGGACAGTACTGAGGGGATGAATGGTCTCCTGTGTTTCTGTGCAACAGGTTACAGGGGTAAGTAGCCTCCAACTGTTCCTGTCTAGCAGGTTTGAGGGGCTGAATGGAACACAGGAACATATGACTGAGGAGCAGGAGTGGATCGTTAGATACTTTGAGCCTTCTCCACCAGGCACTAAAATAGTCGCTGATCAGGTTGTGGTCTCAGCTCCACTTTCCTGTCTGTGTCCCATTGTGCATGACTCACTTGTTTGTCAAATATTTAACGAACGCAGCTTTCAATCAATGTGAACATAGAGACACGATAACCTTCCACTAAAGAGAATTCCGACTTGAAAAGCCCTCTCAGGATTATTCGTCATAAGTCTTATAGAATCAGAGAGCCATGCATAATGGAAACAGACCCATTAGTCCAATCTGTTCACTCCGATCAGATATCAAATCTGATTTAGTCACATTTGCCAGCATTTGGCCAATATTCCTCCTGTGATTGTACCCGCCTTGACCACTTCCTCTGATTGCACTTTCTGTACACACACCATTCTCTGTGTGAAATATTTACCTCAGGTCCCTTCTAAATCATTTGCCATCTCCCCTTCAACCTATGCTGTCTTGTTCTGGACTCCCCTATCGTTGGGAGTAGAACATGGCTGTTCAGAATATCCATGTCCCTGATGATTTTATAAACCTCTATAATGTTGCCTCTCAACTTGTGACACTCCGGGAGAACCACCTCAACTTAATCAGTCTCTCCCTATAGCTCAAACCTCCAGTCCTGGAACATCCGTGTAAGTCATTTCTGCAGAAATCCAAGTTGTACGCAGTATCCTTAAAGCGGCCTCACCAACATCCTGTACAGATGCAACATACCACCACAACTCCTCTACTCAATGCTCTGACTGATTAAGGAAAATGTGCCAAATGTGTTCAGCACCACTCTGTCTACCTGCGACTCACTGCTACAGGTAATCATGTACGTAAACATCAGAAAGTTAACACGATGGTAGTGCCAGCAGGTAGGAGGACCCGTGATACATTGATCATCATTGAGATTAGATTGTGTTGGGAACATGAGCTTAACATGTCAGGAAGTGAAATCAAATCAATGGGTTCAGGGTAGTTAATATACAAAATACCAGATAGCTCAGAATGATTTACAGACTGGAATCTAATCGAGGGGTTCGGGTGATTAATATACAGAATACCAGATACCCCGGAGTGAGTTACAATCTGGAATCTAATCAAGGGGTTCAGGGTGGTTTATATACGAATAACAGATATTTCGGAGTGAGTTACAGCCTAGAATCTAATCTCGGGTTTCAGAGTGGTTTATATGCGGAATAACAGGTAGCCCGCAGTGAGTTACAATCTGGAATCCAATCGAGGGGTTCAGGGTTGTTTATATACAGAATAACAGGTAGCCCAGAGTGAGTTACAGCCTGGAATCTAATCGAGGGATTCAGGGTGGTTTATTTGCAGAATAACAGATAGCCTGGAATGTGTTACAGGTTGGAACCTAATCGAGTGGTTTAGCATGGTTTATGTACAGATGAACAGATGCCATGGAGTGAGTAACAGTCTGGAATCTAATCGAGGAGTTCAGGGTGGTTTATATACAGAATAACAGCCTGGAGTGTATTGCAGCTTTGAAACTAATCGAGGGATTTAGGATGGTTTATGTATAAAATAACAGATACCCTGGAGTTAGTTACAGTCTGGAATCTAATCGAGGGATATGTTAACCTTTTTATGTGAAATAACTTGTAACCGGGAGTGAGTCACAAAGTGCACTATTGGCCAACTGGTTGCAAATCTTGACTCAAATAAACATAATGCAGTCACAAACTACACAACTTTAGTGACTCCCATCTTTCCTAGTTTGAGGATTATCCTCCTCTGTTTTCCCCTTTCACTGAATGTATTAATATACCTTTTATACTGCACTGCCATTCTGCTACCTATCTCTCACTGTCTCAGTTATCTTCAGTCCTGTTGAAAGATACTTAAACCAACAGACACACAAAGTTCCAGAAAGAGTTTTGTTCAATTGCAGGTGCATTACTTTCTTTTATTTGTAGACAACACACAATTTGAACCCACAGAAGGTCAGTGTGGCATTTGAAAAACCCTTCAGTTTGGGAGGAGACCTCGCCAGGCAGGATTCTGATCCAACGCTGCAAATCTACAATTCGGTGACTGAGTTCTATCAGGTTTTGTATATTATGTTTCTTCATATATTAGGAGCTTGGAAAGTAAGGCAGACCTTACTGGAATGTCACATTGTCTCTCTGCATTCACTGTAAACAGGTTCTGGGATTTGCATTTTAAGCACCTTCAGAGAGCTGTCCCCATTTCCTATCTCTGCTAGCATCAATGAATGGAAATGGCTTTTGACACATTGGCCCCTCTCCCTTGCTGAAAGTATTCCTGACACAAATCAGATTTGTCCACAGCCACCATTTTATATCAACAAAACGATGACATTGAGTTTATAAATAAGGAAAAGCAAGAGAGACTGGCAACATCAATACAGTTCGAAAATATATAAAACATTGAACACGCACACAGAATCACACATAAACGTTCATACACAGACACACAGAATCACACACACACACAGATAAAGACACCTTTCAGGAGCTGTCTCCATTTCCTAACTTACAAGGGAATTCATGTTATAATGATGCGTTCATGCAGGACAAGAAACAGATTTTGAGACTTTCCCCATTGTGACAGGAATTCAGCCCCAATCTCAAACTTTGAGTTATGCAACAAGACAGAAATGTACATCAGCTTTTTGTGTTCCTGCTCCCAATGTAACACTTGACCATTTAGTTTATCTTGTCTTCGATCTGACATCCAACAAGGATCACTTCACAGATCCAATAACAGATCCCCAGGACTGAGTTCCAGACTGGAATCTAATTGAGTGGTTTAGGGTTTACATACAGCATATGAGATACCCATAGGTGAGGGATAGAGTGAAATCTAATTGAGGGGTTCAGCGTGGTTTACATATAGAATAACAGATAACAAGTCGTGAGTCACAAAATCGCTGAGTTGTACAGTCATAGAGATGTACAGCATGGAAACAGACCATTTGGTCCAACCCGTCTATGCCGACCAGATATCCTAACCTACTCTAGTCTCTTTTTCAAGCACTTGGCCCATCTCCCTCCAAACCTACCCATTCATATACCCATTGAGCTGCATTTTAAATGTTGCAATTCTACCAGCCTCCACCACTTCCTCTGACAGTTCATTCCATTCATGTATCACCCTCTGAGTGAACAAGTTGCCCCTTAGGTCTCTTTCATATTACCTCTCACACTAAACCTATGCCCTCTAGTTCTGGACTCCCCATCCCAAGGAAAAGACTTTGTCTATTTATCCTATCCATGCCCATCATGATTTTATAAACCTTGATAAGGTCACCCCCCAGCCTCTGATGCTCCAGGGAAAACAACCCCAGCCTATTTATCCTCTACCTGGAGCTCAAATCCTCTAACCGTGGCATCCTCCTTGTAAATCTTTTCTGAACCCTTCCAAAATTCACAACATCCTTCCGATACGAAGGAGACCAGAATTGCATGCCATATTCCAACAATGGCAAAACCCATGTCCAGTCCAGCCACAACATGACCTCTCAATGCCTATACTCAAAACACTGACCAATAAAGGAAAACATACCAAACGCTGCCTACATTATCTTATCCACCTGGCACTCTACTTTCAAGGAGCTTCGAACCTGCACTTGAAAGTCTCTTTGTTCAGCAACTCTCCCTCGGAACTTACCATTAAGTGTATGAATTCTGCTCAAATTTGCTTTCCCAAAATGCAGCACCTCATGTTTATCTAAATTGAACTCCATCAAGTGGAATATAATTGAAGGTTTTGGGGTGTTTTTGAAACATGCGAATCACACATACATAGAAGTGAGTTACACGTTGGAATTTAATTGAGAGGATTCCGGGTGATTCATATAATCCCGTCAGTGGGGAAACCAAGCCCTTCAGCCCAACAAGACCACACTGACCCTCAGAAGAATAACCCATCCAGACCTATTTCCCCACATTTACTCATGACTAATGCACCACACATACACATCCCTGAACACTGTGGACAATTTTAACAGGGTTTGGATTGGATAGTTAGGATACAGACTAACAGGTACCCAGGAGTGTGATACAGACTGGAATCGAATCAAAGGATTGAGGTGGCTAATGTGCAGAGCACCTTAAAATTGGATGTCAGTTACAGATTGGAATTTTATCAAGGGGATTCGGGACGATGATGTGAACAATAACCGATACCCAGAGTGAGTTACATACTAGAATCTAATCGAGGGTTTCAGGGTGGTTTATATGCAGAATAACAGGTAGCCCGGAGTGAGTTTAAGAGTCATAGAATCATAGAGATGTACAGCATGGAAACAGACCCTTCAGTCCAACCTGTCAATGCTGACCAGATATCACAACCCAGTCTAGTCCCACCTTCCAGCACCTGGCCCATATCCCTCCAAACCCTTCCTATTCATATACCCATCCAAATTCCTCTTAAATGATGCAATTGTACCAGCCTCCACCACTTCCTCTGGCAGCTCACTCCATACACGTACCACTTTCTGCGTGGAAATGTTGTCCCTTAGGTCTCTTTCATATCTTTCCCCTCTCAAACTAAACCTATGCCCTCGAGTTCTGGACTCCCTTACCCGAAGGCAAACCTCTATACGGTCACCCCTCAGCCTCCGAAACTCCAGCGAAAACAGTCCCAGACTGTTCAGCCTCTCCCTGTAGCTCAAATCCTTCAACCCTTGCAACCTCCTTGTAAATCTTTTCTGAACCCTTTCAAGTTTCACAACATCTTTCCGATAGGAAGGAGACCAGAATTGCACACAATATTCCATGAGTGGCCTAACCAATGTCCTGTAGAGCCGCAACATGACCTCCCAACTCCTGTACTGAATACTCTGACCAATAAAGGAAAGCATACCAAATGGCTTCTTCACTATCCTATCTACCTGCGACTCCACTTTCAAGGAGCTATGAACCAGCATTCCAAGCTCTCTTTGTTCAGCAACACACCCTAGGACCTTACCATTAAATGTCGAAGTCCTGCAAAGATTTGCTTTCCCAAAATGCAGCACCTCGCATTTATCTGAATTAAACTCCATCTGCCACTTCTCAGCCCATTGGCCCATCTGGTCCAGATCCTGTTGTAATATGAGGAAACCCTCTTCGCTGTCTACTACACCTGCAATTTTGGTGTCATCTGCAAACTTACTAACTGTACCTCTTATGCTCGCATCCAAATCATTTATATAAATGACAAAAAGTAGAGGGCCCAACACTGATCCTTGTGGCATTCCACTTCTCACAGGCCTCCAGTCTGAAAAACAACCCTCCACCACCTCTGTCTTCTACCTTTGAGTCAGTTCTGTATCTAAATGGCTACTTCTCCCTTTATTCCATGAGATCTAACCAGCTAATCAGTCTCCCATGGGGAACCTTGTCGAACGCCTTACTGAAGTCTATATGGATCAGATCTACTGTTCTGCCCTCATCAATCTTCGTTATTACTTCTTCAAAAAACTCAATCAAGTTTGGGAGACATGATTTCCCACGCACAAAGCCAGGTTGACTATCCTGAATCAGTCATTGCATTTCCAACTGCATGAACATCCTGTCCCTCAGGATTCCCTCCAACAACTTGCCCATCACCGAGGTCAGGCTGACCGGTCTATCGTTCCCTGGCTTGTCTTTACCACCCTTCTTAAACATTGGCACCACGTTTGCCAACCTCCAGTCTTCCAACATCTCACCTGTGACTATCGATGATACACATATCTCAGCAAAAGGCCCAGCAATCACTTCTCTAGCTTCCCACAGAGTTCTCAGGTACACCTGATCAGGTCCTGGGGACTTATCCACCTTTAACCATTTCAGGACATCCAGCACTTCCTCCTCTGTATGTATGCAACATTTTGCAAGATGTCACCATCGATTTCCCTGCAGTCTATATCTTCCATATCCTTTTCCACAGTAAATACTGATGCAAAATATTCATTTAATATCTCCCCCATTTTCTGTGGCTCCACACAAAGGCCGCCTTGCCGATCTTTGAGGGGCCCTATTCTTTCCCTAGTTACCCTTTGTCCTTAATATATTTGGAAAAGCACTTTGGATTCTCCTTAATTCTATTTGCCAAAGCTATCTCATATCCACGTTTTGCCATCCTGAGTTCCCTTTTAAGTATACTCCAACTTCCTTTGTACTCTTCTAAGGATTCACTCGATCTATCCTTTCTATACCTGACATATGCTTCCTTCTTTTTCTAAACAAAACCCTCAATTTCTTTAGTCAGCCAGCATTCCCAATAACTACCAGCCTTGCCTTTCAACCCTGACATGAAGTTACAGCCTGGAATCTAATCGTGGGGTTCAGGGTGGTTTATATACAGACTAACGGATACCCCGGAGTGAGTTACAGCCCGGAATCGAATCGAGGTGTTCAGGGTGGTTTACATACAGAATAACAGATAGCCCGGAGTGAGTTACAGCCTGGAATCGAATCGAAGGTTCAGGGTGGGTTATATACAGAATAACAGATCGCCCAGGGTGAGTTATAGCCTGGAATTGAATCGAGGGGCTCAGGGTGGGATATATACAGAATAACAGATAACATGAAGAGTGTTACAGCCTGGAATCGAATCGTGGGATTCAGGGTGGTTTGTAAACAAAACAGCAGACACCCCAGAGTGTGTTGCAGCCTGCTATCTAATCTAGGGGGTTCAGGGTGGTTTATATACAGAATAACAGATATTCTGGGGTTTGTTACAGCCTGGAATCTAATTGAGGGTTTCAGGCTGGTTTATCTACAGAATAACAGATATTCTGGGGTTTGTTACAGCCTGGAATCTAATTGGGGGGTTCAGGGTGGTTTATATGCAGAATAACAGATACCCCGGACTGAGTTACAGCCTGGAATGTAATCGAGGGGTTCAGGGTTGTTTATATAAAGATTAACGGATACCCCGGACTGAGTTACAGCCTGGAATGTAATCGAGGGGTTCTGGTTTGTTTATATACAGATTACCGGATATCCCGGACTGAGTTACAGCCTGGAATCTAATTGAGGGGTTCAGGGTTGTTTATGTACAGAATAACGGATACCCCGGAGTGAGTTACTGCCTGGAATCGATTCGAGGTGTTCAGGGTGGGTTATATACAGAATAACAGAAAGCCCAGAGTGAGTTACGGCCTGGAATCTAATCGAGGGATTCAAGGAGGTTAGTATACAGAATAACAGATAGCCCGGGGTGTGTTACTGCCTGGAATCTAATCAATGTCTGTTCACTTTATGATATGATGGGTTTTGCTGAATCGAAACTACAGCCACAGATGCCAGCTAAAGGTCAGACTGTTCCAAATGTAACAATTAACTGGGAAATGGAAGCCAGAGTTTTGGTTGCTACTTTGACAGCAATTCAAATGCAATCAAAGACTTTAAATAATGCTCTGAATATCAGAATCCAATGAAATTTGAATATTATTGTTCGTACACCTGGAAAGCAATCAAATTATGAGAATTATTGTATCATGGGAAGGATATAATCCCAGCATTTTGAACGCTAGAGGGAGAGCCGCTGCCATCCAACAGCAGAGTAACTGCTGTAGAGCAGGAGTTTTAACTGACAATCTCAAACACTCTCTATCAAGACACATGTTCATGTAAACCTACTTGCATTAAAATAAAACATGACCCAGGGAGATCAGCAGCTGAAACAGTGAACACAGCGGGGAATATAGAGACTGTATGGTCTTGAGATTGTAACGTTTAATATGTGGGTTGTTGGAACAGCATATTTTTACAGAGTTGGAGTCAGATAGTAAGTAGTTAAGAAAAGAGGGGCTTGTATTTGTGAATAGTTTTTGTTTAGTGTTCACTATTAAAGTTAAGAAACTAACTTGCTAATTTTTGTTTAAATAGTGGAATGTAGGAGATCTGTGTCACTCATATGTTAACAGATTATGAGGTGAGGCGAGCTTTTCTGGGTGTTTGGTTTTAATTAACAAAGTTGTTCGACTCCACCTTGTAAATGTCCATTCACACTAACCCCATTTCCCTGCAGTTGGCCCATATCCTTATAGTCCTTTCCTATCCACATATTTATCCAAATGCTTTTGAAATGTTGTTAATGTACCCCCCTCAGCCACATCTTCAGGCAGCTCATCCACGTACCAGCCATTTATGTAAATAAGTGGTCTCTCAGGTTACCTTTTATTCCTTCCTCTTTAACCTTAAACTGATCCCCTCTCGTCCTCGATTCTCGAAACTTTGGAAAAGACTGAGACCATTCACCCTATCCATATCCATCATGATCTTATACAGCTCTATAAGGTCCCCGCTCTGTCTCCTCCACTCTAAAGAAAAGGTCCTAGCTTGTCCAACCTCTCCCTATAACTCAGACCATTGGGTCCTGGAAATGTCCTTGTAAATTTCTTCTGCACTCTTTCTAATTTAATTAAATCCTTCCTACAACAAAGGTGACAAAACTGAGTACAATAAACCAAGTGCGGCCTTACCAAAGTCCTGTGTAACTGCAACATAAATTCCCAACTTCTATACTCAATGTCCTGCCTGACGAAGGCCAGTGTGCCAAAAGCCTTATTCACTGCCCTGCCTACCTGTCACTCCACTCTCAGGGAACTGTGCACCTAAACACCAAGATCTCTCTGCCCACTACACCCCTTAAGGCCCGCCCATTCACTGTGACATACCTGCCTTGATTTGAGATTCCAAACTGCAAGACCTCACACATCTATATTAAATTCCATTTGCCATTTCTCGGCCCACTTCCCCACCTGATTAATGTCCTGCTGCAATTTCTGATAAACGTCCTCTCTGATCATGCTCCCACTTATTTTAGTGTCATCTGCAAACTTACAAATCATGCCTTGTACATTCTCAACCAAATCATAGATAATAAACAGCAATGGACACAGCCTTCAGTCTGACAAGCATCATTCCATGAAATGCTCTGCTTCCCAATAACAAGCCAACTGTGTATCCAATTGGCCAGTTCTCTCAGTATTCTATGTGATGGAACCTTCCAGAGCAGCCTGCCATGTGGAACCTCATCAAAGGCATTACTGAAATCCATAGAGACTATGTCTATCA
Organism: Chiloscyllium punctatum; assembly: GCF_047496795.1. Lineage (NCBI taxonomy): Eukaryota > Metazoa > Chordata > Chondrichthyes > Orectolobiformes > Hemiscylliidae > Chiloscyllium > Chiloscyllium punctatum. The sequence goes on from NC_092785.1 coordinate 48,577,661, forward strand.
CTCTGCGCTCATCAAACGTCCTGGTAACTTCTTCAAAGAACTCTAAGAAATTTGGGAAGCATGATCTCCCACTCACAAGTCTATGTTGACTGCTCCGAATCAAACCCTGTGTAAGTAATGGGTACAGTCAATGGTATGCTGTGCTTCATTGTAAGATGATTCGAGTACATATGTAAAGCCATCTTCCTGCTGTTGTAGAGGCTTGCTGAGAGAGCATTTGGGGCACTCTCTCCAGAGTTGATGTCCTTTGTAAGGAATGATCTCCTTACCACAGACACCGGTGATGGTAACATGAGGATAGAGTGAATAAGATGAGTGTTTAATCTGTAGAGCTGTGAGAGATGAAGAAATGGTGATGCTGAAACACGAGGAGGGGCAGCGATCACCTATTCCCAAAAGAGACATTGATAGGGTGAGAAATTCCATACTTTAACCAGGGTTGATTGGTTTGATTTATAGCCACGTTTACCTCAGTACAGGGAAACACTTTGTTTATGAGCAGTGGAGGAAGATCATAGTAAGCATGGCCAGAAAGACCATAGGTTGGAAATAGACTTGGACAGAGTAAGGCATACAGGTTACACTGAACAGGATATGCACAAGACAAGGCCAACATGAACAAGACCAGCATTATTTGAACTTAGAGAGTCCATTCATCAGTCTAACATGACTATCCTAATAGTTTATATACCTAAATTAACTCGCCCCACGTTATTGTGCAGTTGGCGTGTGAAGCCATAGTGAACGCCATGTTGTTCACAATCCCCAACAGCAGACACAATACCTTCCCTCTGAAACAAGTTGCCATTCCCACCAGCTTCCGCCCTATATAGAGAACACCAGGCTGGCTTCTCGGAGATGAAAGATGCCCTCTTGAGACTTCACACAAGACATATGGCCCCCTGCCCACTTCTAGAAAACCATGTCAAAGTCCCACGTGTGTATCATGAGCAACGGACCCAGGAGGAACAACGTGGTACAGTCTGTCTGTGCAGCTTCTGCGCAACTTGTTCATCATGTTAGAGCATCATTTAGGAGATACTTAAGACTGCCGATTCTGGAATCAGATTAGAGAGTCGATTGCTGGAAAAGCACAGCAAGTCAGGCAGCATCCTTGAAGCAGGGGAATCGACGTTTTGGCCATAAAACATTCATCAGTAATCAGCATAAATTGCATCATTCTGCCCCCGTGTAAGTGCATTGAGATGGGAATGGCCTCCTCCTGTTCCTGAAACAGTGACTCAATGGACTGACTGGCTTCTTCCTCGTCCAATTGGACAGTGCCAAGGGCCTGACTGGGTTTTCCCTGGTTCCTGTTTGACAGCTCGATGTACTGACCAGTGTGACAATGCTGCAGCTTTAAGAGGTTATTTTGTCCGGGTTTCTTTTATGAGAGAAATTGAACGATTGTTACCAAGCTGGCTAGTTAAGACCACTTGAGTAAACAGCTAATGAGGCCTTAGGTTAATATTAATGCAGCCTGAATGGGTGTGGCCAGCTCTCACAGATAGCATGACTGTGTTTTGGATTCTCAGTAACATCAAAAATTATAGATTTGGAAGCGTCAGTGAATGTCTCCTGGTTGTTACTTTCTCTGAATTGTCTCTTGATGCTGTTTTTAATTCCTGGATTGGAGAAATATTTATGAAAAACTGTGTCTGAATTTTCCTTTTTGCCAAGGGTTGTGTTTATGGGAGTTTCCTATGTTGGAATAGTTCATTAGTAATGGCTCCAAGATCTATTATTCTGTTAACTTGGCCAATAGTATTACATTATTCTAAATTCCTCTTTCTGTGGTTTTATTTCTTCTTTCGTGTTGAAATAGATAGTATTTTGCTTCACACCGAGTAGTTTGACCACTCACATTGCATCTGCGACAGAAAATTTACATTTCTTTGAAAATAAGAAAATATTCGAGTCTAGGCTATTGCCGTCAAATATTTTCGAGGGGCTCTGGTGTGTTCCATCACACTAGACTTGTCTTCCTGAGTAATAGGCTGGAGGCACTGAATGGGCTGTCCCTGTTCTACTCTAATACTGTCAATGGGCTGAACGACTTCCTCATATTCCTGTGAAACCAGCGTGAGGTGCTGAACTCTTATTTCACTGTGGCAATGCGCAGTGCCAGGCGATGCTGTTACATGAATGTTACAGACACTTTAACAGCACAAGTCTCAATGGAGCCTGGATCTTGCTGCACATGGATACAGAGCAGTTCAGGAGCTGACGGGGACAAAATGTTCTGAACATAGTGGAATCTTCAGAGACCATCCCCATTTCTGATCTTATGGTGGGGAGGGTGGGGGCGGGGAGACATTGATGAAGCAGCTGAAGCTGTTTGTGAAGATAAAGCTACCCTGAGGATCTCCCACAGAGATAACCCAGGACTGAGATGATGAACATCTTCCTTTGTGCCATGTTTGACACCAAACACTGGAGAGTTTACTCTGATTCCCATTAAGTCCAGCGCCTTGATGTCAACAGAAGTCAACCATTGCCTTGATATCAGGGCCAGTCATTTTTACCTGAACCCTTGTCTCAACCTCTTTTGTTCACATCAATAGGCCATGATATAGGAGCAGCAAGTGTTTCTTTCAAACAGGTGGTATTTAATGTCAGGATTTCTCTTCTCAAGAGTGTTAGGGGAGCTAGATGACTGAACGTATTTGAAGAAGAAATAGATGGATATTGACCTGTCAGAGAGTTGAGGGCGATGAGGAATTGGGTATGAAAGAGGATTTGAGGCCAGGAGCAGATCAGCCATGATCTTCGTGAAGGGCAAGGCAGGCTTGGGGAGTGAATGACATGCCCCTGTTTCTGATGTTCTCACATTCTGTTATTGGAAAGTTAGTGGGTGTTATTTTTTTGAATGTTCTGGTATTGCATATTGCAATCATTGTGACCAGATGATTTTGTGACCCATCTCTGGGTGAGGTATGTGGGCTGTATTCACAGTGAATCTGACCAACAAATGAAGCATAAGCTGCAGAGAGGGGAAGCTTTCTAAAGCGAGATGAGGGGCCTCTTTCATACCCAGCCTGGATTTTCCAATTACATTTCACAAATCACCTCAAAGCGTGTGCGACAGTCTTGAAAGGCTGAATGGTCTCCTCTGTTTCTGTGCACCAAGTTATAGGAGTAAGTGGACTCCAACTGTTCCTGTCTAGCAGCTTTAAGTTTCTAAATGGAACGCAGAAACATGGGAATGAGGAACAGGAGTGGGTCATTAGATACTTTGAGCCTTCTCCACCGGGCACTAAGATTGTAGCTGATCAGGTTGTGGACTCGGCCACACTTTCCTGTCTCCATCCTATTATGCATGACTCATTTCCCTGTCAAATATTTACCTAACGCAGTTTTCAATCAATGTGAACTTAGAGGCACGATAAACTTCCACTGAAGAGAATTCCAACTTGAAAGATCCTTTCAGAATTTTTCATCATCCCTCTTATAGAATCAGAGCGTCATACAGAATGGAAACAGACCCGTTAGTCCAATCTGTTCACACCGATCAGATATCAAATCTGATTTGCCAGCATTTGGCCAATATCCCTCCCCTTTCAGATACTTTTTAAAGGTGCGGTTGTACCCGCCTTGACCACTTCCTCTGACAGCACATTCTGTACACACACCACTCTCTGTGTGAAATATTTACCTTCAGGTCCCTTCTAAATCATTTGCCATCTCCCCTTCAACCTATGCCCTCTTGTTCTGGACTCCCCTATCCTGGAGAGCAGAACGTGGCTGTTCAGAATATCCATGACTCTGATGATTTTATAAACCTCTATAATGTCACCCTTCTGCCTCTGACACTCCAGGGGGAAACACCTCAACCTAATAAACCTTTCCTTACAGCTCAAACTTCCAGTCCTGGAACATCTGTGTAAGTCATTTCTGCAGAAAACCAAGTTGTACGCAGTATTCTTAAAGTGGCCTCACCAACATCCTGTATAGATGCAACATACCACCACAACTCCTATACTCAATGCTCTGACTGATTCAAGCAAATGTGCCAAATGTGTTCTGCACCACTCTGTCGACCTGCCATGTCCAGGACCTGATCATGAAGAATATAATGTCTGCCCTGATTTGCCTTCCCAAAATGCAAAGCTTCATATTTATCTAAATTAAACTTCATCTGTTACTCCTTGTCCCTTTGTCTCATTTAATTGCGGTCTCGTTGTACTCTGAGATAATCTACTACACCACCTTTCTGATGCCATGTGTAAACCTACTAACTATGGCCCCAATATTCACATCTAAATCCTTTACATGAATGATGAAATGCAGTGAACTCAGTACTGATTCTTAAAGCACACTGCTGCTCACAAGCCTCCAGCCTGAAAAATACTCCGCTTCCTTCAAGCCAATTGTGACTAGCTTCTTCTGTATCCCATGTGACTGAAACTTACTCATCTGTCTACCAATCAGAATGAAATACTAGCTATGAAGAGAGGCTGAGTAGATTAGGTTAATTTTCACCTGAAAAAAAGGAGATTGAGGGGGGACCTGATTGAGGCTTACAAAATCATGAAGAGTATAGACAGGGTGGATAGAGACAAGCTTTTTCCCAGGTTAAAGCATTCAATAACGAGAGGTCATGCTTTCAAGGGGAGAGGTGGAAAGTTTAAGGGCGATACATGTGGCAAGTACTTCACACACAGGGATGGTGGCCATTTGGAACGTGTTGCCAGCAGAGGTGGTAGAGGCAGTCACGGCAGATTCACTTAAGATGCGTCTGGACAGATGCATGAGTAGATGGGGAGCAGAGGGATACAGATGCTTAGGAATTGACCGACAGACTTAGACAGTACATTTTGCTCGGCTCAGGCTTGGAGGGTGAAAGGCCTGTTCCTGGGCTGTAAATTTACTTTGACTTTGTTCTTTAAATGAACACCTTTCTGAAGTCTACATAGACAATGTCTACCAAACTGTCTTCATCAATCTTCTTTGTCACCTCTTCAAAAAACTTAACCAAATTAATGAGACATGATTTCCCATGCAGAAAGCCAAGTTGTCTACTCCGATCAGCGCTTGCTTTCACAAATGTATGTAAATGCTATCCCTCAGAATCTCCTCCAACAACCTACCCACCACTGGCATTAGGCTTACCGGTCTATAGTTCCCTGGCTTTTGCGGTCACTGTTTCCTTTTCTAGTCCCACTCTTCCACTGCTCATAACAAATGTGAAATGTAACCAGGTTTGTGATATGGCAGATGATATCGGTCTCAGACTGGGTCAGGGTCAGTTTTAGGAACAAGTCAGGCTAGTTTCTTTAATCTGCTCAAAAAGCACGTTTCTGATCCAGAGCAATATTACTCAAACTATGGTGGAAAGATGAATGGTAAACCTTTGTGTATTGCAATAATATATTCAATATTTCCCATTCTAAAAACACTGACACACACACAACACACAATCTCTCCAATTTTACCTTGAAAGAACGTTGTCCAGATATTACTGGAACTCATGACAAAGGAAAAATTGCAAGTTTGTTGAAAACGTTATTCTGCTTCTGAAGATATTGTACTCACACAGCTACGAGCAATGGGATTTCATCCTGGGAGAGTTTGGATTTAGCTGAATCCCTTTGCTTTAGGCAGTGAGTAGATTCCAATGAATTCGGGTCAGGGAGCACCCAAAGGGTAGCACAGTGGTTAGCACTGCTGCCTCACGACACCAGGGGCTAGGGTTCGACTCTAGCCTGTGTGTGTGGAGTTTGTACGTTCTCCCCATGTCTGTGTGAGCTTCTAGTAGGTGCTCCACTTTCCTACCACGACTCAAACTGTGTAGGTTAGGTTGATTGGTCATGCTAAGTTGTTTGTAGTGTTCAGGGGTTTCCAGATTAGGTGCATTAGTCAGGGGTAAATGTAGGGGAATTTTTGAGAAGGTTAGTATGGACTTGTTGGGCCGAAGGACCTGTTTCACCACTGCAGGGATTCCATAAAAATAAGAATGGTAACGATGCGTTTAGAGTTTTTTTTAGCTCGCAAACATTGCTGTGATGAGGAACAATGAAGGAAAGAGAGTGCAATAGGCCATTCCTTCTCAGGCAGATTACATTTTCTCCCTCTCTGAGCTGAATCACACAGTAATGTCATCCTCTCCCAAACTGGACCATGTGAGGTCTCCTTGTGCATTGTCCAAACTATGTCTCCATCACATTCCCTGTTCCATGTCGGTGCATCATTGCTGCTGTCATGTACAGAGACATACCCATAGCAGAAAATGGTCTTGGTCGATTTGAAGATATGTTTATATGTCCCTGCGTCATTAAAAAATTAAACTTGTTTAATTTATTCAGAGTACCTGTGTTAAACTGAATGCATTTTTAAAAGAAATACAGAAATTGCTGGGAAAGCTCGCCAGGTCTCTCAGTACCCAGATGCTGTAGTTGTACCAGCCTCCACCACTTCCTCTGGCAGCTCATTCCATACTCACACCACCCTCTGTGTGAAAAAGTGCCCTTTCGGCCTCATCAAACCCTTTCCCCTCTCACTTTCCACCAATGCCCTCTAGTTTTGGACGCCCCTAACCTCGGGAAAAGTCCTGACCACTCAACCTATCCATGACCATTCTGATTTTATAAACCTTTCCTGCTGCGAATTGTGACTTCAATCAACACGAATGGCTGTACTTTCACGCATCCTGGGCCTAAATTCTGAAATGCAATGCTGACACCTCTTCCTTCTCCAACAAGTCACAATTCTAAATCCATTTTAATCAGTCTGTTCAGATGTATCATGAGGCACTTCTGTGGGCTTTTCACCTTGACCTTTGTGCCCAGAGAAAGGGGCGCGAGCATCACTCAGCAATACCCATAAAGCTGTAACATTATTCTCCTGTGTGTTTGTTCATCAGCCTGTCCTGACATGCTGGGACATACCTCTGCAACAGGCAGGAGTTGAATCCAGGCCTTCTCGTCCAGAGCTAGGAACACTCCCACACAATTTCAGGAATTGGAATCAAATCCAGACCTCTGGCTCAGAGACAGGGACACTACCCACCACACTACCATACCCAGATTTTGAGTCATATTTTAGTGCCCACTTTCAGCTCGGTGTGGATTTATTATAATCAGATTACCTTTACTGAATTACACAAAACACTTTTTATTGTTAAACAAATGCAAGATATTTGTCTCAACTGTAGGATGTTGAGTGTACTTGCTATGCTATCGAAATTAACTATAAACATCTTTAATTGCTATTATCTGTAGTCTGCAATATTAAGGAAAGAAAACCTGCAGACACACTCTGCCCAATGACGGGTCTCAAATAGATATTTATTACTGAACACCAGAGACGAAGGAAGCGCTTAATTTCTGACTCCAAAACACCGATCACTCTTACCCACCTCCAAGGTGCGACTGCCCTCTTCCTAAAACCATGAAATGACACCAGGCCGGTGATTACTGTCCACCGTCTCCTCCCCACTGACTGTGTCTGCAATCTGTCCCTCCTCCCCATAACCACAGAAGGCAAACCAAGCTCATGGTCTTTGTGAAAGTCAAGGCCGGAGTGTGTAGGCCTCCTGGAGATGAATGGGCATTTTATAATTGAAGGGGGAGGGGGAGGTGATGGTAATATTACTCACTGGGCTGAGGGGTGGCTGATGGAGTTTAGTTTGGATTAATGCGAGGTATTGGATTTGGTAAATCAAACAACAGCAGGACCTATACAATTAAAAGTAGAGCCTTTGGCAGTGCTGTAGTACAGAAACCTCGGCCGTCAGGAAAATTCTTTAAAATTTGCATCTCATATAGATAGTGTGGTTAAGAAGGTGTTTAACACACTTGTCTTCATTGGTCAGACCTTTGAGTATCGGAATTGGGACGTCATCTTGTGGTTGCACAGGACATTAGTGAGACCTCTTCTGGAATACTGTGTCCAGTCTGGTCATCCTGCTCGCTCATTCCTTAGGCACACTACCCTCTGGGTGAAAAAGTTGCCCCATAGGTCACTTTTAAATGTTTCCCCTCTCACCTTAAGTCTATGTCCTCTAGTTTTGGACTCCCCGTGCCCTAAGAAAGTACCTTGACTCTTCACTTTAATATTATTGACCTTGATATTATTAAACTGGAGAGGGTTGCAGAAGCAATTAACCTAGATGTTGCTGGGAAAGGAGGGAGTGAGCTGCAAGAAGAGGCTGGGTAGGCTGGGACAGTTTTCACTGAAGCATATGAGATTCTGCGGTAACTTTACACAAGGGCTGATGTATTTTCCCTAGAGTTGGGGATTCAAAACTGAGGGATATTTTAAGGTGCGAGGAAAAAGATTTTAAAAACTCATGAGAGGTAAATATTTTAGACAGAATCTGGCTTGGGTGTGGAATGAACTTCCAGAGGAAGTGATGAAAGCAGGGACAGTTACAACGTTTAAAGGACATTTAGATCAGTACATGGATAAGACATCAGTTTGAATGGTGCTGTGAATAGCTGCCCTCTCCCTCCCCATCTCTGAATGAATCCCTGTTGGTTTTCACCCTCTGCCAATGCCTGTGCAGTGGGGTGTGGAGGCCAGCAGAGGGTGGCATTGTATCACTTTAAGCATCACAGAGACTGCCAGACCTGCACAAAAAAGATACACACACAGCAATTGTTAGGACACAACATTGAGCTCATCTGGTAATATAAACTAAACATAAAGAATTGCTCAATTTGCCTTGTAAACTGTTAAAATATGAGTGACAGAGAACTCACAAATTCCACTGTTTAAATAAAAACATCAATTTATTTATTAACTCTAAAACTGAACATTTTACATCAACTATTCACAACTCTGAGACCCCCTTTCTCTTAACTGCTTATTACCCTACTGCAACTCTACAGCAATGTACTGTTTCAAAAAGACACTTATTAAAATTACATAAGCGTAATTTCAAAACCACACAGCAGCTGTTGTTTCATCTGACCTCACACCAAAATCCTTTTTTCCCATATTTCCTGGGAAGCCTGGCACATGTTACAGGATGTTATTGAAGTGTCTCCATTTCAGCATTCTGAAACCTGGGAACACATCCTTCCATGACACTGTCTCTCAGTCTCCCCATCTCTGTCTATTTCCTAAACCCCTCCCATGTGGTGAGATTTAAACTGATTGCCCTTCCATCTCTGTCTCTTTGGCAGTGATGTTCACATCCACGGCATCCCCTTGTCATGGCACAATGGAGATTATGGAGCTGTAAATGGATGGGAGCTGCACATCCCTTCACTTCCAGCATGGGCTGCAAGTTTGCCCACGCTGGGCAGTGATCTAACACAGTGTTACTGAGCAATGCACTGGGGTGGTGTACACAATTCTACATGCTGGGAAGGGTAACTGCTCCTGGTTTACAGATCAATGCACTGGGGCGGTGTATACAGTCCGACATGCTGTGAGGGTAACTGCTCCTGGTTTACAGATCAATGCACTGGGATGGTGTACACAGTCCTACATGCTGGGTGGGTAACTGCTCCTGGTTCATAGATCAATGCACTGGGGTGGTGTACACAGTCCTACATGCTGGGAGGGTAACTGTTCCTGGGTTATAGATCAATGCACTGGGATGGTGTACACAGTCCTACATGCTGGGTGGGTAACTGCTCCTGGTTCACAGATCAATGCACTGGGGTGGTGTACACAGTCCTACAAGCTGGGAGGGTAACTGCTCCTGGATTACAGATCATTGTACTGGGGTGGTGTACACAGTCCTACATTCTGGAAGAGTGACTGCTCCTGGGTTACAGATCAATGTACTGGAGTGGTGTACACAGTCCTACATGCTGGGAGGGTAACTGCTCCTGGGTTACAGATCAATGTACTGGGGTTGTGGACACAGTCCAACATGCTGGGAGGGTAACTGCTCCTGGTTTACAGATCAATGCACTGGGATGGTGTACACAGACCTACATGCTGGGAGGGTAACTGCTCCTGGTTTACAGATCAATGCACTGGGGTGGTGTACACAGTCCTACATGCTGGGAGGGTAACTGCTCCTGGTTTACAGATCAATGCACTGGGGTGGTGTACACAGTCCTACATGCTGGGATGGTGACTGCTCCTGGTTTACAGATCAATGCCCTGGGGTGGTGTACACAGTCCTACATGCTGGGAGGGTAACTGCTCCTGGGTTACAGATCAATGCCCTGGGGTGGTGTACACAGTCCTACATGCTGGGAGGGTAACTGCTCCTGGGTTAAAGATCAATGTACTGGGGTGGGGTACACAGTCCTACATGCTGGGAGGGTAACTGCTCCTGGTTTACAGATTAATTCATTTGCGATCACTGCACATGCTGCTGTGCTGGTCCGACTATCTGCGGTTTTTAGAGAATGCAATGATGTGGTCAGTGCAGCTCCCCACGCTGGATGGATATGTAGCCTGTGCACAGTACATCATGTTGGTGGGGTGGATAGCGGGGAAAAATGAAGGTGAGATCAACGGCTCCCCAGAACATTCTTTCCCCAACATTCTATGAATGACAATCCACGGAACGTTCTGCCCCTGACATTCTATAACTGACATTGCCCGGAACGTTCTGTCCCCGACATTCTATAACTGACATTCCCTGGAACGTTCTGCCCTGACATTCTATAACTGACATTTCCCGGAACGTTCTGTCCCTGACATTCTATAACTGACATTCCCCGGAACGTTCTGTCCCTGACATTGTTTGTGAACGGCCGGACATCAGTGAATTCAACAAACGATAAGATCCCGATGGAAGAGATCCCGTTCCAGGGAGAAGGAGACACTGTTCCGAAGGCCCCTCAGGCAGTTAAAGGGGTGAATACGTTTTCCCTGCGTTTACATTTCTCCACGACACAGGATCAACCACTATTTAGACCAAAATACAAGAATTCCCAAACTCCGTTTGTCTTCAGGAAACTGGGAGAGAATCCTTCAGGACAGCAACGTTTCCACCCTCCATATTAGGAACTGGGAAGGAGTGACCTGTGTCTGCTCTCGAGTGATCGAGTGTGTGGGAATGTTCTAGAAACCATCTGTCCTTATGGATGTGTCTCTATGTGTTTGGGGAGAGAGGGTTTTCTATGGTTTATGTCACATTTTTGTCAGTAATTCCGAACTTCCCATTTGTTATTCCAGCTCCAATTATTTTAATAAATCCCTGAATACAGGGACACATTTGAAAATCTCACTGGGTCCCCGATCAAACGGGTCCCTTTGCCTCCAGGCTGATGGATAATGGGTTTGTTTTCCTTCCTCACAGTTAACGTAGTGACCATCTATGTCCTGCTTTCTAAAGATTGTGGATTGTCTCCATGTGTCAGACGTTACCTGGGGGCCATGGCAGCGGCGGACCTGCTGGTCATTATCCTCGATCTGATCCTGAGACACATTCCCATTGTTTATGAGGAACAGTTTTATTTCCTCTTGTACTTCGTCCCCTTGTGTAATATCCACGCCGTCCTGCTTTATGCAGCCACTGACTGCTCTGTCTGGTTCACCGTCACTTTCACCTTTGATCGGTTTGTGGCCATTTGTTGCCAGAAGCTGAAAAGTAAATATTGCAGTGAGAAAACGGCGGCTGTGGTTTTGGGAGCAGTGACTGTGCTGAGCTGTTTAAAGAACATTTCCTGGTATTTTATTCTCAAGGCTCGGTATCGGCTGATGAACGCACCCTGGTTTTGTTTTGTAACAGACGCTGTTCGATTCTCCATTGTCTGGGTCACAATCGAGTTCCTCCACTACATTCTAACCCCGTGTGTCCCATTTCTCCTGATTCTGCTGCTCAATGTTCTCACCGTCAGACACATTTTAGTGACCAGCAGAGCCCGCAGGAGACTCCGCGCTAACACCAATGGGGACGCTCAGTCTGACACTGAAATGAGAAACCGAAAAAAATCCATCATTTTACTGTTTGTGATCTCGGCCAATTTCATCCTGTTATGGTCAACGTTCATGCTGTATTCTATATGGGCACGGATCTGCGAGTTTGGATATCAGTCTGTGTATCTCGATTGGTTTGTGCAGGAATTGGGCTTCATGCTGCAGCTCCTCAGTTGCTGCACAAACACCGTGATTTATGCCGTGACCCAGATTAAGTTCAGGCAGCAGCTGAAGAATGTGCTGAAATATCCCTTCACCCAAATCCATCCATCCAACAAATTCCCTCATTAATCACACCATCCGGGATTTTCTCATTTCAGTTCAGTGTTTCAGCAATGGACCAGCCTGTCGCTATGGTAACAGACTGAGGGTAGCGCTGGTTTGTCCATACTTATCCCACAGCGGGGTTACAGGGAAACATTTCAATATTTCTCACAACTCAGGGGCCAGTGGGAAAAGGCACCATCCCACTGACTGTATCCATCACTTCCATTTGTTAACAATAAAAGTGTTAATTAAATCGTGCCGAGCAGCAGAGTGAACGATGTTGTTGTGTGTCTTTGTGTTGGAGAAGCTGAGCTGGAGAGAGACAGACTCAGCCCCAAGTCCTGGTCCTCAGGGAAGGGGAGGACACCGCGCCCTGTGCTCAGGAGCTGGGTTTAACTCCCTCTGACACCCCATTCCAACCTGGCCTCCTCATTTCCTCACCCCCACTTTTCCTCCTCAATTCTCTCCCTCTCCCACTTTCTTTCTGCACACTGTCTCTTTCTCACCACCTCTCTCTTTCACTCTCTCCCGTCCCCAATCTGACACCCCCCAACCCCAGTTTTTCCACCTGCCTACACTATTCTTTCTGCCTCACTCTCCCCCTCTCTCTCTCACACCCCCAACATGAGTTTATCCACCTGCCTCCATTCTTCTCTCTCCCCCTCACCCTCACTCTCTCTCCTGCCGTCTCTGTCTCCCTCCTGCAATTCCGTCTCTACCCCATTTTCCCCACATTCCACTTCTCACATCTCTCGATCATTTCACCCCCACACCCCCACACGCAGCCTCACCACCAACGCCCAGTCTCTGGGACAGAGGGAGAAGGAAGGACCAAAGAGACAGAGTGTGTCAGAGAGAGAGGAAGGGTGGGACAGGAGGGAGAGAGATTCAGTCAGAGAGAAACGTAGGGAGGTGGGGAGAGAGAGAGACCAAGGTAGGGGGATCGAGAGTGAGAGAAGATGGAGAGAGAGCGAAGGGGCATAGAGAGACAGAGGGAGAGAGAGAGGAAAGGGAGAGATAAGGTGAGGGAGGGAGAGAGAGAAATAAGGGAGGACATAATGAGAGAGAGGTCAGAGAGGGAGGGGATAGAGAGAGGGGGACAGAGAGAGGGGGACAGAGAGAGGGTGACAGAGTGGCGGGAGATAGAGGGGGTCATCGACAGAGGTGAAAGTGAGAGAGGGGGACAGAGAGAGGGTGACAGAGAGAGAAGGTGCAGAGAGAGAAGGGGCAGAGAGAGAGGGGCAGAGAGAGAGGGGGGCAGAGAGAGTGGGGACAGAGAGAGGGGCAGAGAGAGGGGGGTGTCAGAGAGAGGGCGACAGAGGAGAGAGGGGGCAGAGAAAGAGGGGGACAGAGAGAGGGGGGACAGAGAGAGGGGGGAGACAGAGAGAGGGGTGACAGAGAGAGAGGGGGGAAGAGAAAGTGGGACACAGAGAGAGAGGGGTATTGAGAGAGGGGGTCAGAGAGAGGGCGACAGAGAGAGAGGGGGAACAGAGAGGGAGGGGAACAGAGAGAAGGGAGGACAGAGAGGGGGGGACAGAGTGAGAGGCACAGAGAGAGAGGGCGAGAGAGAGAGGGGGACAGAGAGACAAGTGAATAGAGAGGGGGGTAGGAGAGAGAGGGAGGCAGAGAGAGAGGGGGAGAGAGAGAAAGGGGTACAGAGAGAGAAGGGGATAAAGAGAGTGGGGGACCGAGAGAGAAGGGAACAGAGAGAGAAGGGGACAGAGAGAGAAGGGGGGACAGAGAGAGAGGGAGAGGGAGAGAGTGGGGGCAAAGAGAGAGAGGGTGACAGCGAGATGGCGACAGAGAGAGGAAAACCGAGAGAGAGGGACAGAGAGAGAGATGGTGACAGAGAGAGAAGGGACAGAGAGAGGGGGGGACAGAGAGAGTGGGGGACAGAGAGAGGTGGGCAAAGAGAGAGGGGGGCAGAGAGAGGGCGAGAGAGAGAGAGGGGGACAGAGAGAGAGGCGGACAAAGAGAGAGGGGGACAGAGAGAGGGAGACAGAGAGATGGGGGGACAGAGAGAGGAGGGAACAAAGAGAGGGGGACAGAGAGAGAGGGGGCAGAGAGAGGGGGAGGCAGAGAGAGGGGGAGGCAGAGAGAGGGGGGCAGAGAGGGGGGTACAGAGAGAGGGGGACAGAGAGAGGGGGGAGGAGAGAGGGGGGACAGAGAGAGGGGGGATGGAGAGAGAGGGGCACAGAGAGAGAGGGGCAGAGAGAGAGGGGGGCAGAGAGAGGGCGAGAGAGAGAGGGGGACAGAGAGAGAGGCGGACAAAGAGAGAGGGGGACAGAGAGAGGGAGACAGAGAGATGGGGGGACAGAGAGAGGAGGGAACAAAGAGAGGGGGAAAGAGAGAGAGGGGGCAGAGAGAGAGGGAGGCAGAGAGAGGGGGAGGCAGAGAGAGGGGGGCAGAGAGAGCGGGGCAGAGAGGGGGGTACAGAGAGAGGGGGACAGAGAGAGGGGGGAGGAGAGAGGGGGGACAGAGAGAGGGGGGATGGAGAGAGAGGGGCACAGAGAGAGAGGGGCAGAGAGAGAGGCGGTCAGAGAGCGGGCGACAGAGAGAGGGGGACAGAGAGAGGGAGGACAGAGAGAGGGGTGACAGAGAGAGGGGGGTGGAGAGAGGGGGACAGGGAGAGAGGAGGACAGGGAGAGAGAGGGACAGAGAGAGAGTGGGGCAGAGAGAAAGGTGGGGTCAGATAGAGAGGGATAGAGAGAGAGGGTGTCAGAGAGAGGCTGACAGAGAGAGAGGGGGACAGAGAGACGGGGGACAGAGAGAGGGGAGGACAGAGAGAGAGGGGGACAGAGAAAGAGGGGCAGAGAGAGAGGGGGTCAGAGAGAGGACGACAGAGAGAGGGGGGGACAGAGAGAGAGGGCGACCGAGAGAGAGAGAGGGTGCGAGAGAGGGGGACACAGAGGGGGGATATAGAGAGGAACAGAGAGAGGGGTACAGAGTGGGGGACAGAGAGGGGATCAGAGAGGCGGGCAGAGAGAGAAGGGGCAGAGAGTAGGGGGATGGAGAGAGTGGGGGGACAGAAAGAGAGGGGGACAGGGGGCAGAGAGAGAGGGGGCAGAGAGAGGGCAACAGAGATGGTGGCAGAGAGTGGGGAGAGAGAGATGGGACAGAGAGAGAGGGATCTAGAGAGGGACAGAGAGAGGGGGACACGGAGAGGAACAGAGATAGGGGTACAGAGTGGGGGACAGAGAGGGGAACAGAGAGGGGGTCAGAGAGAGGGGGCAGAGAGTGGGGTACAGATTGGGGGACAGAGAGGGTATCAGAGAGGGGGTCAGAGAGAGGGGGGAAGAGAGTAGGGGGATGGAGAGAGTGGGGGACAGAAGGAGAGGGGGACAGCGGCAGAGAGAGAGGGGGCAGAGACAGAGGGACAGAGAGGGGGGCAGAGAGCGGGGGTGGGAGAGAGGGGACAGAGACAGGGGTACAGAGAGAGGGTGATGGGGGGTCAGAGAGATGGGGACAGAGAGATGGGGACAGAGCTAGCGGGGAGATAGAGTGGGTCAGAGGGAGAGGGACAGAGAGAGTGGGGGAGATAGAGGGGGTCAGAGAGAGAGCGGTACAGAGAGGGGGGCAGAGAGGGGGGTACAGAGAGAGGGGGACAGAGAGAGGGGGGAGGAGAGAGGGGGGACAGAGAGAGAGGGGGATGGAGAGAGAGGGGCACAGAGAGAGAGGGGCAGAGAGAGAGGCGGTCAGAGAGCGGGCGACAGAGAGAGGGGGACAGAGAGAGGGAGGACAGAGAGAGGGGTGACAGAGAGAGGGGGGTGGAGAGAGGGGGACAGGGAGAGAGGAAGACAGTGAGAGAGAGGGACAGAGAGAGAGTGGGGCAGAGAGAAAGGTGGGGTCAGATAGAGAGGGATAGAGAGAGAGGGTGTCAGAGAGAGGCTGACAGAGAGAGAGGGGGACAGAGAGACGGGGGACAGAGAGAGGGGAGGACAGAGAGAGAGGGGGACAGAGAAAGAGGGGCAGAGAGAGAGGGGGACAGAGAGAGGACGACAGAGAGAGGGGGGGACAGAGAGAGAGGGCGACCGAGAGAGAGAGAGGGTGCGAGAGAGGGGGACACAGAGGGGGGATATAGAGAGGAACAGAGAGAGGGGTACAGAGTGGGGGACAGAGAGGGGATCAGAGAGGGGGTCAGAGAGAGGGGGGCAGAGAGTAGGGGGATGGAGAGAGTGGGGGGACAGAAAGAGAGGGGGACAGGGGGCAGAGAGAGAGGGGGCAGAGAGAGGGCAACAGAGATGGTGGCAGAGAGTGGGGAGAGACAGATGGGACAGAGAGAGGGGGATATAGAGAGGGACAGAGAGAGGGGGACAGGGAGAGGAACAGAGATAGGGGTACAGAGTGGGGGACAGAGAGGGGAACAGAAAGGGGGTCAGAGAGAGGGGGCAGAGAGTGGGGTACAGAGTGGGGGACAGAGAGGGTATCAGAGAGGCGGTCAGAGAGAGGGGGGAAGAGAGTAGGGGGATGGAGAGAGTGGGGGACAGAAGGAGAGGGGGACAGGGGCAGAGAGAGAGGGGGCAGAGAGACGACAACAGAGAGGGGGGCAGAGAGCGGGGGTGGGAGAGAGGGGACAGAGACAGGGGGACAGAGAGAGGGTGATGGGGGGTCAGAGAGATGGGGACAGAGAGATGGGGACAGAGAGAGCGGGGAGATAGAGTGGGTCAGAGGGAGAGGGACAGAGAGAGTGGGGGAGATAGAGGGGGTCAGAGAGAGAGCGGTACAGAGAGGGGGGCAGAGAGAGAGAGTGCAGAGAGATGGCGACAGAGAGAGGGTGACAGAGAGAGGGGAGCAGAGAGAGGAGTCAGTTGGAAGGGACAGAGAATTGGGGACAGAGAGAGGCGAGTTGGAGAGAGAGGGGGATAGAGAGAGGCGGGTGGGAGAGAGAGGGGGACAGAGAGAGGGTGAGATAGAGGGCGTCAGAGGGAGGGGGACAGAGAGAGTGGAACAGAGAATTGGGGGGAGAGAGAGAGGGTCAGAGAGTGGGGTAAAGATAGAATGGGAGGTAGAGGGGGTCAGAGAGAGGAGGACAGAGTAAGGGTGGAACAGAGAGAGAGGGGCAGAGAGAGAGGTGTGTGGGAGGGAGAGGGATGCAGAGATTGGACGACAGAGAAGGTGCAAAGAGAGTGGGGGAGATCGAGGGTGTCAGAGAGAGGGGGACAGAGAGAGGGGGAAGGAGAGAGGGGCACATAGAGAGGGGGAGATAGAGGGGGTCAGTGGGAGAGGGACAGAGAGAGGCGCACAGAGAGAGAGGGGACAGAGAGAGAGAGGGGGACAGAGTGAGAGGGGCAGAGAGAGGGGTGACAGAGAGAGGGGGGTCAGAGAGAGAGGGGAGAGAGAGTGGGGGAGAAAGAGGGGGTCAGCACGAGGGGTGACAGAGAGAGAGGGTGCACAGAGAGAGAGAGGACAAGAGTGGGGATGATAGAGGGGGTCAGAGAAGGGTGAACAGAGAGGGGGGCAGTGAGTGGGGGTCAGAGAGGGGGGAACTGAGAGGGGCGGCAAAGAGAGGGGGACAGAGAGAGGGGGGCAGAGAGAGAGGGTGACAGTGAGGACGTACAGAGAGAGGCGGGTGGAAGGGAGAGGGGGTCAGATAGAGGGCGACAGAGATTGGGGCAGAAAACGGGGGGGAAAGAGAGGGGACAGAGTGAGAGGGACAGAGGTAGAGGGACAGAGAGTGTGGGACAGAGAGAGAGGCGAGTGGGAGAGAAAACGGGTTAGAGTGAGGCGGCTGGGAGACAGAGGGGGACATAGAGAGGGGGACAGAGAGAGGGAGAGATAGAGCGGGGCAGAGGGAGGGGGACAGAGAGGGGGTACACAGAATGGGGAAGGTAGACGGGGTCAGAGAGAGGGGGACAGAAAGAATGGGAGATAGAGGGGTTCAGAGAAAGGGCGACAGAGAGAGGGGCACAGAGAGTGGGTGAGAAAGAGGGGGTAAGAGAGAGACGGGACAGAGAGAGAGGGGACAGAGAGGGGGGGAACAGAGAGAGAGGGGGGCAGAGAGAGAGGGGGACAGAGAGAGAGGGGCAGAGAGAGATGGGGGAAGAGAGAGAGGGACAGAGATAGGGGGAAAGAGAGAGGCGGTTGGGAGGGAGAGGGGCTCAGAGAGAGAGCGACAGACAGAGGGGGAGATAGAGAGGGACAGAGAGAGAGGGACAGAGATTGAGGGTCAGAGAGAAGGGTACAGAGAGGGGAAGAGAGGGGTCAAGAGAGAAGGGAACAGAGAGGGGGGGACAGAGAGGGGGGTCAGAGTGAGTGGGGGCAGAGAGCAGGCGAGAGAGAGCGGGGACAGAGAGAGGGGTACAGAGAGAGGGGGACAGAGAGAGGGGGGACAGAGAGAGAGGCGGGAGGGAGAGAGAGGATCAGAGAGAGGCGGGTGGGAGAGAGTGGGGGTCACAGAGAGGGCGACAGAGAGAGAGGGACAGAGAGAGATGGGGCAGAGAGAGGGCGACAGAGAGAGGGGGACAGAGAGAGGGAGACAGAGAGAGATGGGGCAGAGAGAGGTGGTAGAGAGAGGGGTATAGAGAGAGGGTGACAGAGAGAGAGGGACAGAGAGTGGGGCACAAAGAGAGGGGGGACAGAGAGAGTGGCACAGAGAATTAGGGGTCAGAGAGAGGGGGGACAGAGAGAGACTGGGACAGAGAGAGAGTGTTACAGAGAGAGAGGGCCAGAGAGAGGAGGGTCAGAGAGAGGGCGACAAGGAGCGGGGGGACAAAGAGAGAGGAGGACAGAAATGGGGGACAGAGAGATTGAGAGATAGAGGGGGTCAGCGGGAGTGGGACAGAGAGAGAGGAACAGAGAATGGGGGAGATAGGGGGGTCAGAGAGTGGGGTAAAGATAGAATGGGAGGTAGAGGGGGTCAGAGAGAGGAGGACAGAGTGAGGGGGAACAGAGAAAGGGGCAGAGAGAGATGGGGCAGATTAAGGTGGGAACAGAGAGAGGGGAGAAAGAGGGAGGTGGGTGGGAGGGAGAGGGATACAGAGAGAGGACGACAGAGAGAGGGGCAAAGAGAGTGGGGGAGATCGAGGGTGTCAGAGAGAGGGGGACAGAGGGGGGGGGTGGAGAGAGGGGGACATAGAGAGGGGGAGATAGAGGGGGTCATTGGAGGAGGGACAGAGAGAGGCGCACAGAGAGAGAGGGGACAGAGAGAGAGAGGGGGACAGAGTGAGGGTGGCAGAGAGAGGGGTGACAGAGCGAGGGGGTCAGAGAGAGAGGGGAGAGAGAGTGGGGGAGAAAGAGGGGGTGAGAGAAGGGGGAACAGAGAGAGGACAGAGAGTGGGGCAGATAGAGGGGGTCAGAGAGAGACGGGAGAGAGAGAGAGGGGACAGAGATGGGGGGAACAGAGAGAGAGGGGGACAGATAGAGAGGGGAACAGAGAGAAAGGGGCAGAGAGAGATGGGGGCAGAGAGAGAGGGCCAGAGAGAGGGAGGACAGAGAGAGGGGTGACAGAGAGAGGGGGGTGGAGAGAGGGGGACAGGGAGAGAGGAGGACAGGGAGAGAGAGGGACAGAGAGAGAGTGGGGCAGAGAGAAAGGTGGGGTCAGATAGAGAGGGATAGAGAGAGAGGGTGTCAGAGAGAGGCTGACAGAGAGAGAGGGGGACAGAGAGACGGGGGACAGAGAGAGGGGAGGACAGAGAGAGAGGGGGACAGAGAAAGAGGGGCAGAGAGAGAGGGGGTCAGAGAGAGGACGACAGAGAGAGGGGGGACAGAGAGAGAGGGCGACATAGAGAAAGAGAGTGTGCGAGAGAGGGGGACACAGAGGGGGGATATAGAGAGGAACAGAGAGAGGGGTACAGAGTGGGGGACAGAGGGGGATCAGAGAGGGGGTGAGAGAGAGGGGGGCAGAGAGTAGGGGGATGGAGAGAGTGGGGGGACAGAAAGAGAGGGGGACAGGTGGCAGAGAGAGAGGGGGCAGAGAGAGGGCAAGAGAGATGGTGGCAGAGAGTGGGGAGAGAGAGATGGGACAGAGAGAGGGGGATATAGAGAGGGACAGAGAGGGGGGATCAGGGAGAGGAACAGAGATAGGGGTACAGAGTGGGGGACAGAGAGGGGAACAGAGAGGGGGTCAGAGAGAGGGGGCAGAGAGTGCTGTACAGAGTGGGGGACAGAGAGGGGATCAGAGAGGGGGTCAGAGAGAGGGGGGCAGAGAGTAGGGGGTTGGAGAGAGTGGGGGGACAGAAAGAGAGCGGGACAGGGGGCAGAGAGAGAGGGGGCAGAGAGAGGGCAACAGAGATGGTGGCAGAGAGTAGGGAGAGAGAGATGGGACAGAGAGAGAGGGATATAGAGAGGGACAGAGAGAGGGGGACAGGGAGAGGAACAGAGATAGGGGTACAGAGTGGGGGACAGAGAGGGGAACAGAGAGGGGGTCAGAGAGAGGGGGCAGAGAGTGGGGTACAGAGTGGGGGACAGAGAGGGTATCAGAGAGGGGGTCAGAGAGAGGGGGGAAGAGAGTAGGGGGATGGAGAGAGTGGGGGACAGAAGGAGAGTGGGACAGGGGCAGAGAGAGAGGGGGGCAGAGAGCGGGGGTGGGAGAGAGGGGACAGAGACAGTGGGACAGAGAGAGGATTATGGAGGGTCAGAGAGATGGGGACAGAGAGATGGGGACAGAGAGAGCGGGGAGATAGAGGGGGTCAGAGGGAGAGGGACAGAGAGAGTGGGGGAGATAGAGGGGGTCAGAGAGAGAGCGGTACAGAGAGTGGGGCAGAGAGAGAGAGGGTGCAGAGAGATGGCGACAGAGAGAAGGTGACAGAGAGAGGGGAGCAGAGAGAGGAGTCAGTTGTAAGGGACAGAGAATTGGTGACAGAGAGAGGCGAGTTGGAGAGAGAGGGGGATAGAGAGAGGCGGGTTGGAGAGAGAGGGGGAAAGAGAGAGGGAGAGATAGAGGGCGTCAGAGGGAGGGGTACAGAGAGAGAAGAACAGAGAATTGGGGGGAGACAGAGAGGTTCAGAGAGTGGGGTAAAGATAGAATGGGAGGTAGAGGGGGTCAGAGAGAGGAGGACAGAGTGAGGGGGGAACAGAGAGAGGGGAGAAAGAGAGAGGTGTGTAGGAGGGAGAGGGATGCAGAGAGAGAGGACGACAGAGAGAGGTGCAAAGAGAGTGGGGGAGATCGAGGGTGTCAGAGAGAGGGGGACAGAGAGAGGGGGAAGGAGAGAGGGGCACATAGAGAGGGGGAGATAGAGGGGGTCAGTGGGAGAGGGACAGAGAGAGCCGCACAGAGAGAGAGGGGACAGAGAGAGAGGGGGGGACAGAGTGAGAGGGGCAGAGAGAGGGGTGACAGAGAGAGGTGGGTCAGAGAGAGAGGGGAGAGAGAGTGGGGGAGAAAGAGGGGTCAGCAAGAGGGGTGACAGAGAGAGAGGGTGCACAGAGAGAGAGAGGACAAGAGTGGGGAAGAGAGAGGGGGTCAGAGAAGGGGGAACAGAGAGGGGGCAGAGAGTGAGGGTCAGAGGGGGGGAACTGAGAGGGGTGGCAGAGAGAGGGGGACAGAGAGGGGGGGCAGAGAGAGAGGGTGACAGTAAGGCGTACAGCTGGAGGCGGGTGGAAGGGAGGGGGGGGTCAGAGAGAGGGCGACAGAGAATGGGGCAGAAAACGGGGGGGGGAGAGAGAGGGGACAGAGTGAGGGGGACAGAGGTAGAGGGACAGAGAGTAGGGGACCGAGAGAGAGGCGAGTGGGAGAGAAAGCGGGTTAGAGTGAGGCGGCTGGGAGACAGAGGGGGACATAGAGAGGGGGACAGAGAGAGAGAGAGATAGAGCGGGGCAGAGGGAGGGGGACAGAGAGGGGGCACACAGAATGGGGAAGGTAGACGGGGTCAGAGAGAGGCGGACAGAAAGAATGGGAGATAGAGGGGTTCAGAGAAAGGGCGACAGAGAGAGGTGCACAGAGAGTGGGGGAGAAAGAGGGGGTAAGAGAGAGACGGGACAGAGAGAGAGGGGACAGAGAGGGGGGGAACAGACAGAGAGTGGGGCAGAGAGAGATGGGGGCAGAGAGAGAGGGACAGAGATAGGGGGAAAGAGAGAGGCGGTTGGGATGGAAGGGGCTCAGAGAGTGAGCGACAGACAGAGGTGGAGATAGAGAGGGACAGAGAGAGTGGGACAGAGATTGAGGGTCAGAGAGAAGGGTACAGAGAGGGGAAGAGAGGGGTCAAGAGAGAAGGGAACAGAGAGAGGCGGGGACAGAAAGGGGGGTCAGAGTGAGACGGGGCAGAGAGCAGGCGAGAGAGAGCGGGGACAGAGAGGGGGGGACAGAGAGAGGGGGGCAGAGAGAGAGGCGGGAGGGAGGGAGAGGAGCAGTGAGAGGCGGGTGGGAGAGAGTGGGGGTCACAGAGAGGGCGACAGAGAGAGGGGGACAGAGAGAGATGGGGCAGAGAGAGGGCGACAGAGAGAGGGGGACAGAGAGAGGGAGACAGAGAGAGAGGGGGCAGAGAGAGGTGGTAGAGAGAGGGGTCGAGAGAGAGGGTGACAGAGAGAGGGGGACAGAGAGTGGGGGAGATAGACGGGTCAGAGAGAGAGGGTTACAGAGAGAGAGAGGGGGACAGAGAGAGGGGGACAGAGAGAGGGGGACAAAGAGAGGGGGGACAGAGAGAGTGGCACAGAGAGAGAGGGGGCAGAGAGTCGGGGAGAGAGAGAGGGGACAAAGAGAGCAGTACAGCGAGAGGGGGACAGCGAGAGGGGGACAGAGACAAAGGCAGGTGGGAGAGAGAGGGGGTTAGAGAGAGGCGGGTGGTAAAGAGAGGGGGACAGAGAGAGAGAGAGATAGGGGGTCAGAGGGAGGGGGACAGAGAGAGGGGCACAGAGAATGGGGGAGATAGAGGGGGTCAGAGAGAAGGGGACAGAAAGAATGGGAGGTAGAGGGGGTCAGAGAGAGGGGGACAGAGAGTGGGGCACAGAGAGTGGAGGAGATAGAGGGGGTAAGAGAGAGAGGGGAGAGAGGGAGCAGGGGACAGAAAGAGAGGGGGACAGAGAGACAGGGCGACAGAGAGATGGCGACAGAGAGAGGATGGCAGAGAGAGGGGGTACAGAGAGAGAGGGTGACAGAGGAGAGGGCGAGAGAGAGGGGGGAGAGAGGGGGGTACACAGAGACAGGGGCAGAGTGAGGGATTCAGAGAGAGTGGCGACAGAGAGGGGGGGACAGAAATAGGGGAGTCAAAGAGAGGGGGACAGAGAGAGGGTGACAAAGAGAGGGGGATAGAGAGAAGGGGGCAGAGTGAGAAGAGGGCAGAGAGAGAGGGGGACAGACAGAGCGGGAGGGCAGAGGAGAGAGGGGTGCAGAGAGAGGGCGAGAGAGAGAGAGAGAGGGGGACAGAGAAAGGGGGACAGAGAGGGAGGGGCAGAGACAGGGAGTCAGAGAGAGGTGCGACGGGGGGGGAAAGAGGGAGGGGAGTCAAGAGAGGGGGACAGAGAGAGGGCTGTCAAAGAGAGGGGGGACAGAGATAAGGGGGCAGAGAGAGAGAGGGCAGCAGAGTGAGAGGGGGCAGAGAGAGGGGACAGGGAGAGAGGGGGGGACAGAGAGAGCGAGGGGGACAGAGAGAGGGGGGGGACAGAGAGGGGGGGTACAGAGAGGGGGTTCAGAGTGAGAGGGGATCAGAGAGAGGGCGACAGAGAGAGGGGAACAGAGAATTAGGGGGACAGAGAGAGGGGGGGACAGGGATGAGACTGGGACAGAGAGAGAGGGGCACAGAGAGAGAGGGCCAGAGAGAGGGGGTCAGAGAGAGGGCGACAAGGAGCGGGGGGACAAAGAGAGAGGAGGACAGAAATGGGGGCAGAGAGATTGAGAGATAGAGGGGGTCAGAGGGAGGGGGACAGAGAGAGAGGAACAGAGAATGGGGGAGATAGGGGGGTCAGAGAGTGGGGTAAAGATAGAATGGGAGGTAGAGGGGGTCAGAGAGAGGAGGACAGAGTGAGGGGTGAACAGAGAGAGTGCAGAGAGAGATGGGCAGATTAAGGGGGGAACAGAGAGAGGGGAGAAAGAGAGAGGTGGGTGGGAAGGAGTGGGATGCAGAGAGAGGACGACAGAGAGAGGGGCAAAGGGAGTGGGGGGAGATCGAGGGTGTCAGAGAGAGAGGGACAGAGAGAGGGGGCGATGGGGAGAGGGGGACATAGAGAGGGGAGATAGAGGGGGTCAGTGGAGAGGGACAGAGAGAGCCGCACAGAGAGAGAGGGGATAGAGAGAGAGAGAGAGAGGGACAGAGTGAGAGTGGCAGGGAGAGGGGTGACAGAGAGAGGGGGTCAGAGAGAGAGGGGAGTGAGAGTGGGGGAGAAAGAGGGGGTCAGAGAGGGGGAACAGAGAGAGGACAGAGAGTGGGCAGATAGAGCAGGTCAGAGAGAGGGGGACAGAGAGGCAGAGGGACAGAAGGAGAGAGGGGGCAGAGAGAAAGGGGGGCAGAGAGAGAGTGGTTCAGAGAGGAGGGCGACAGAGAGAGAGGGGGACAGAGAGAGAGAGGGGAACACAGAGGGGGAGAGAGGGGACAGAGAGAGAGGTGGTCAGAGAGAGGGCGACAGATAGAGGGGGACAGAGAGTGGGAGCGATGGGGGCGAAGAGAGAGAGGTCAGAGAAAGGGCTACAGAGGGAGAGGGATAGAGAAGGGGAGACAGAGAGAGAGGATGGTGGGCGAGAAAGCGGTTTAGAGAGAGGCGGGTGGGAGGCAGAGGGGGACAGAAAGAGGGCGAAATAGAGGGGGTCAGAGGGAGGGGGACAGAGAGAGGGGCACAGAGATGGGGGAGATAGAATGGGTCAGAGAGAAGGGGATAGAAAGAATGGGAGTTAGAGGGGGTCAGAGCGAGGGGGACAGAGAGTGGGGCACAGAGAGTGGGGGAGATAGAGGGGGTCAGATAGAGAGGGGAGAGTGGGAGCAGGGGACAGAGAGAGAGGGGGACAGAGAGAGGGGGGTACAGAGAGAGGGTTCAGAGTGAGAGGGGATCAGAGAGAGGGCGACAGAGAGAGGGGGGACAGAGAATGAGGGGCAGAGAGAGGGGCACAGAGAGAGACTGGGACAGAGAGAGAGGGGCACTGAGAGAGAGGGGCAGAGAGAGGGGGGTCAGAGAGAGGTGGACAGAGAGGGAGAGGGACAGAAGGAGAGAGGAGCAGAGAGAAAGGGTGGCAGAGAGAGAGAGTGGTTCAGAGAGAGGGCGACACAGAGAGAGGGGGACAGAGAGAGAGAGGGGAACACAGAGGGGGGAGGACAGATAGAGGGGACAGAGAGAGAGGTGGTCAGAGAAAGGACGACAGATAGAGGGGGACAGGGAGTGGGAGAGATGGGGGCAGAGAGAGAGGGGTCAGAGAAAGGGCTACAGAGGGAGAGGGATAGAGAGGAGGAGACAGAGAGAGAGGATGGTGGGCGAGAAAGCGGTTTAGAGAGAGGCGGGTGGGAGGCAGAGGGGGACAGAAAGAGGGCGAAATAGAGGGGGTCAGAGGGAGGGGGGACAGGGAGAGGGGAACAGAGATGGGGGAGATAGAATGGGTCAGAGAGAAGGGGACAGAAAGAATGGGAGTTAGAGGGGGTCAGAGCGAGGGGGACAGAGAGTGGGGCACAGAGAGTGGGGGGAGATAGAGGGGGTCAGATAGAGAGGGGAGAGAGGGAGCAGGGGACAGAGAGAGAGGGGGACAGAGAGATAGTGCGACAGAGAGATGGCGACAGAGAGAGGATGACAGAGAGGGTGGGACAGAGAGAGAGGGTGTCAGAGAGAGGGCGAGAGAGAGAGGGGGGAGAGAGAGGGGGGGAGATCGAGGGTGTCAGAGAGAGGGGGACAGAGAGAGGGGGGGATGGAGAGAGAGGGACATAGAGAGGGGGAGATAGAGGGTGTCAGTGGGAGAGGGACAGAGAGAGGCGCACAGAGAGAAAGGGGACAGAGAGTGAGAGGGGGGACAGAGTGAGGGTGGCAGAGAGAAGGGTGACAGAGAGAGGGGTTCAGAGAGAGAGGGGAGAGAGAGTAGGGAAGAAAGAGGGGGTCAGAGAAGGGGGAACAGAGAGAGGACAGAGAGTGGGGCAGATAGAGGGGGTCAGAGAGAGACGGGACAGAGAGAGAGGGGACAGGGGGGGGAACAGAGAGAGAGGGGGCAAAGAGAGAGGGGGACAGAGAGAGAGGGGCAGAGAGAGATGGGGGCAGAGAGAGAGGGGGACAGAGAGAAAGGGGACAGAGAGAGCGGGGAGACAGAGGGGGTCAGAGGGAGAGGGACAGAGAGAGTGGGGGAGATAGAGGGGGTCAAGAGAGAGAGCGGTACAGAGAGGGGGGCAGAGAGAGAGAGGGTGCAGAGAGATGGCGACAGAGAGAGGGTGACAGAGAGAGGGGTGCAGAGAGAGGAGTCAGTTGTAAGGGACAGAGAATTGGGACAGAGAGAGGCGAGTTGGAGAGAGAGGGGGATAGAGAGAGGCGGGTGGGAGAGAGAGGGGGACAGAGAGAGGGAGAGATAGAGGGCGTCAGAGGGAGGGGGACAGAGAGAGAGGAACAGAGAATTGGGGGGAGATAGAGAGGGTCAGAGAGAGGGGTAAAGATAGAATGGGAGGTAGAGGGGGTCAGAGAGAGGAGGACAGAGTGAGGGGGGAACAGAGAGAGAGGGGCAGAGAGAGATGGGGCAGAGTAAGGGGGAACAGAGAGAGGGGAGAAAGAGAGAGGTGTGTGGGAGGGAGAGGGATGCAGAGAGAGGACGACAGAGAGAGGTGCAAAGAGAGTGGGGGAGATCGAGGGTGTCAGAGAGAGGGGGACAGAGAGAGGGGGAAGGAGAGAGGGGCACATAGAGAGGGGGAGATAGAGGGGGTCAGTGGGAGAGGGACAGAGAGAGCCGCACAGAGAGTGAGGGGACAGAGAGAGAGAGGGGGACAGAGTGAGAGGGGCAGAGAGAGGGGTGACAGAGAGGTGGGTCAGAGAGAGAGGGGAGAGAGAGTGGGGGAGAAAGAGGGGTCAGCAAGAGGGGTGACAGAGCGAGAGGGTACACAGAGAGAGAGGACAAGAGTGGGGAAGAGAGAGGGGGTCAGAGAAGGGGGAATAGAGAGGGGGGCAGAGAGTGGGGGTCAGAGAGGGGGGAACTGAGAGGGGGCGGCAGAGAGAGGGGGACAGAGAGAGAGGGGCAGAGAGAGAGGGTGACAGTGAGGACGTACAGAGAGAGGCGGGTGGAAGGGAGTGGCGTCAGAGTGAGGGCGACAGAGAATGGGGCAGAAAACGGGGGGGGGAGAGAGAGGGGACAGAGTGAGGGGGACAGAGGTAGAGGGACAGAGAGTGGGGGACAGAGAGAGAGAGAGTGGGAGAGAAAGCGGGTTAGAGTGAGGCGGCTGGAGACAGAGGGGGACAGAGAGAGGGAGAGATAGAGCGGGGCAGAGGGAGAGGGACAGAGAGGGGGGCACACAGAATGGGGAAGGTAGACAGGGTCAGAGAGAGGCGGACAGAAAGAATGGGAGATAGAGGGGTTCTGAGAAAGGGCGACAGAGAGAGGGGCACAGAGAGTGGGGGAGAAAGAGGGGGTAAGAGAGAGACGGGACAGAGAGAGAGGGGACAGAGAGGGGGGAACAGAGAGAGAGGGGGGCAGAGAGAGAGAGGGGGACAGAGAGAGAGGGGCAGAGAGAGATGGGGGCAGAGAGAGAGGACAGAGATAGGGGGGAAAGAGAGAGGCGGTTGGGAGGGAGAGGGGCTCAGAGAGAGAGCGACAGACAGAGGGGGAGTTAGAGAGGGACAGAGAGAGGGGGACAGAGATTGAGGGTCAGAGAGAAGGGTACAGAGAGGGGAAGAGAGGGGTCAAGAGAGAAGGGAACAGAGAGAGGGGGGGCACAGAGAGGGGGGTCAGAGTAAGAGGGGGCAGAGAGCAGGCGAGAGAGGGCGGGGACAGAGAGAGGGTGACAGAGAGAGAGGGACAGAGAGAGAGGCGGGAGGGAGAGAGAGGTTCAGAGAGAGGCGGGGTGGGAGAGAGTGGGGGTCACAGAGAGGGCGACAGAGAGAGGTGGACAGAGAGAGATGGGGCAGAGAGAGGGCGACAGAGAGAGGTGGACAGAGAGAGGGAAACAGAGAGAGATGGGCAGAGAGAGGTGGCAGAGAGAGGGGTAGAGAGAGAGGGTGACAGAGCGAGGGGGACAGAGAGTGGGGGAGATAGACGGGTCAGAGAGAGAGGGTTACAGAGAGAGAGGGGGACAGAGAGAGGGGGACAAAGAGAGGGGGGACAGAGAGAGTGGCACAGAGAGAGAGGGGGGCAGAGAGTCTGGGAGAGAGAGAGGGGACAAAGAGAGTAGTACAGCGAGAGGGGGACAGAGAGAGGGGGGACAGAGACAAAGGCAGGTGGGAGAGAGAGGGGGTTAGAGAGAGGCGGGTGGTACAGAGAGGGGGACAGACAGAGAGATATAGGGGGTCAGAGGGAGGGGGACAGAGTGAGGGGCACAGAGAATGGGGGAGATAGAGGGGGTCAGAGAGAAGGGGACAGAAAGAATGGGAGGTAGAGGGGGTCAGAGAGAGGGGGACAGAGAGTGGGGCACAGAGAGTGGAGGAGATAGAGGGGGTAAGAGAGAGAGGGGAGAGAGGGAGCAGGAGACAGAAAGAGAGGGGGACAGAGAGACAGGGCGACAGAGAGATGGCGACAGAGAGAGGATGGCAGAGAGAGGGGGTACAGAGAGAGAGGGTGACAGAGAAAGGGCGAGATAGAGAGGGGGAGAGAGAGGGGGGGTACACAGAGAGAGGGGCAGAGTGAGGGATTCAGAGAGAGTGCGACAGAGAGGGGGGGACAGAAATAGGGGAGTCAAAGAGAGGGGGACAGAGAGAGGGGTGACAAAGAGAGGGGGATAGAGAGAAGGGGGCAGAGTGAGAAGGGGGCAGAGAGAGAGGGGGACAGACAGCTCGGAGTGCAGAGAGAGAGGGGTGCAGAGAGAGGGCGAGAGAAGAGAGAGGGGGAACAGAGAAAGGGGACAGAGAGGGAGGGGCAGAGAGAGGGAGTCAGAGAGAGTGCGACGGGGGGGGGAAAGAGGGAGGGGAGTCAAAGAGAGGGGGACAGAGAGAGGGCTGTCAAAGAGAGGGGGACAGAGATAAGGGGGCAGAGAGAGGGCAGCAGAGTGAGAGGGGGCAGAGAGAGGGGACAGGGAGAGGGGGGGACAGAGAGAGAGGGGGACAGAGAGAGGGGGGGACAGAGAGGGGGTGTACAGAGAGGGGGTTCAGAGTGAGAGGGGATGAGAGAGAGGGCGACAGAGAGAGGGGGACAGAGAATTAGGGAGACAGAGAGGGGGGGACAGAGAGAGACTGGGACAGAGAGAGAGGGGCACAGAGAGAGAGGGCCAGAGAGAGGGGGTCAGAGAGAGGGCGACAAGGAGCGGGGGGACAAAGAGAGAGGAGGACAGAAATGGGGGACAGTGAGATTGAGAGATAGAGGGGGTCAGAGGGAGGGGGACAGAGAGAGAGGAACAGAGAATGGGGGAGATAGGGGGGTCAGAGAGTGGGGTAAAGATAGAATGGGAGGTAGAGGGGGTCAGAGAGAGGAGGACAGAGTGAGGGGGGAACAGAGAGAGAGGCAGAGAGAGATGGGGCAGATTAAGGGGGGAACAGAGAGAGGGGAGAAAGAGAGAGGTGGGTGGGAGGGAGAGGGATGCAGAGAGAGGACGACAGAGAGAGGGGCAAAGGGAGTGGGGGAGGTCGAGGGTGTCAGAGAGAGGTGGACAGATAGAGGGGGGAATGGAGAGAGGGGGACATAGAGAGGGGGAGATCGAGGGGGTCAGTGGGAGAGGGACAGAGAGAGGCGCACAGAGAGAGAGGGGACAGAGAGAGAGAGGGGGACAGAGTGAAGGTGGCTGAGAGAGGGGTGACAGAGAGAGGGGGTCAGAGAGAGAGGGGAGAGAGAGTGGGGGAGATAGAGGGGGTCAGAGAGAGACGGGACAGAGAGAGAGGGGACAGAGAGGGGGGGAACAGAGAGAGAGGGGGACAGATAGAGAGGGGGACAGAGAGAAAGGGGCAGAGAGAGATGGGGGTAGAGAGAGAGAGGGACAGAGAGAGGGGGGATAGAGAGAGGCGGTTGGGAGGGAGAGGGGCTCAGAGAGTGGGCGACAGACAGAGGGGGAGATAGAGAGGGACAGAGAGAGGGGGACAGAGATTGAGGGTCAGAGAGAAGGGTACAGAGAGGGGAAAGAGAGGTGGTCAGAGAGAAGGGAACAGAGAGAGGGGGGAAGAGAGGGGGTCAGAGTGAGTGGGGGCAGAGAGCAGGCGAGAGAGAGCGGGGACAGAGAGAGGGGTGGACAGAGAGGGGGGGTACAGAGAGAGGGTTCAGAGTGAGAGGGGATCAGAGAGAGGGCGACAGAGAGAGGGGTGACAGAGAAAGGGGGGCAGAGAGAGAGGGGCAAGAGAGAGAGGGGGCAAAGAGAGAGGGGGACGGGGAGAGAGAGGGGCTCAGAGAGAGGGCGACAGACAGAGGGGGAGATAGAGAGGGACAGAGAGAGGGGGACAGAGATTGAGGGTCAGAGAGAAGGGTACAGGAGGAGAAAGAGAGGGGGTCAGAGAGAAGGGTACAGAGAGAGGGGGGGAAGAGAGGGGGTCAGAGTGAGTGGGGGAGAGAGCAGGCGAGAGAGCGCGGGGACAGAGAGAGGGGTGGACAGAGAGAGGGGGGTACAGAGAGAGGGTTCAGAGTGAGAGGGGATCAGAGAGAGGGCGACAGAGAGAGGGGGGACAGAGAATGAGGGGGACAGAGAGAGAGGAACAGAGAATTGGGGGGAGATAGAGAGGGTCAGAGAGAGGGGTAAAGATAGAATGGGAGGTAGAGGGGGTCAGAGAGAGGAGGACAGAGTGAGGGGGGAACAGAGAGAGAGGGGCAGAGAGAGATGGGGCAGAGTAAGGGGGAACAGAGAGAGGGGAGAAAGAGAGAGGTGTGTGGGAGGGAGAGGGATGCAGAGAGAGGACGACAGAGAGAGGTGCAAAGAGAGTGGGGGAGATCGAGGGTGTCAGAGAGAGGGGGACAGAGAGAGGGGGAAGGAGAGAGGGGCACATAGAGAGGGGGAGATAGAGGGGGTCAGTGGGAGAGGGGCAGAGAGAGTTGGTCAGAGAGAGGGCGACAAGGAGTGGGGGGACCAAGAGAGAGGGGGAGAGAGATGGGGGACTGAGAGAGTGGTGACAGAGAAAGGGGGACAGAGAGAGAGGGGCAAGAGAGAGAGGGGGCAGAGAGTGGGGGACAGAGAGGAAGAGGGACAGAGAGAGAGGGGAACAGAGAGAAAGGGGTGCAGAGAGAGAGGGGAGGGAAAGAGCAGGGGACGGAGAGAGAGGGGGACAGACAGATAGGGCGACAGAGAGATGGCGACAGAGAGAGGATGACAGAGAGGGGGGGACAGAGAGAGAGGGTGTCAGAGAGAGGGCGAGAGAGAGAGAGAGGGGGAGAGAGAGGGTGGGTACAGAGAGAGAGCGACAGAGAGAGGGAGTCAGAGAGAGTACGACATAGAGAGGTGGGGACAGAAAGAGGGGAATCAAAGTGAGAGGGACAGAGAGAGGGGTGACAAAGAGAGGGGGACAGAGAGAAGGGGGGCAGAGACAGGGGGGACAGAGAGAGGGGGACAGACAGAGAGGAGGGCAGAGAGAGAGGGGTGCAGAGAGAGGGCGAGAGAGAAAGGGGGAGAGAGAGAGGGGTGACAAAGAGAGGGGGACAGAGAGAAGGGGGCAGAGAGAGGGGGGGCAGAGTGAGAGCGGGCAGAGAGAGGGGACAGAGAGACGGGGGACAGAGAGGGGGGACAGAGAGAGAGGGGCTCAGAGAAAGGGGCAGAGAGAGAGGGGGTCATAGAGAGGGCGACAGACAGAGGGGGGACAGAGAATGAGGCGGACAGAGAGAGGGGGGACAGAGAGAGAGACTGGGACAGAGAGAGAGGGGCACAGAGAGAGAGGGGCACAGAGAGGGGTCAGAGAGAGGGCGACAGAGAGCGGGGGGACGAAGAGAGAGGGGGACAGAGATGGGTGACAGAGAGTCGGGTGACAGAGAAAAGGGGACAGAGAGTGAGGGGGTAGAGAGAGGGGGGCAGAGAGAGGGGGACAGAGAAGGAGGGGGATAGAGAAAGAGAGGGGCAGAGAGAATGGGGGAGGTAGAGGGGGTCAGAGAGAGG
Organism: Chiloscyllium punctatum; assembly: GCF_047496795.1. Taxonomy (NCBI): domain Eukaryota; kingdom Metazoa; phylum Chordata; class Chondrichthyes; order Orectolobiformes; family Hemiscylliidae; genus Chiloscyllium; species Chiloscyllium punctatum. The sequence continues at coordinate 48,609,787 of NC_092785.1, forward strand.
GGGACGGAAAGAATGGGAGGTAAAGGGGGTCAGAGGAAGGGGACAGAGAGAGGGCACAGAGAGTAGGGGAGATAGAGGGGTTCAGAGAGAGAGAGGGGACAGAGAGAGGGGACAGAGATGGGGTGACAGACAGAGAGGGGACAGAGAGAGAGGAGAACAGAGAGAGGGGCAGAGAGAGATGGGAGCAGAAAGAGGGGGACAGAGAGAGGGGGGAAACAGAGAGGCGGGTGGGAGGGAGTGGGGCTCAGAGAGAGGGCGACAGACAGAGGGGGAGATAGAGAGGGACAGAGAGGGGGGCACAGAGATTGAGGGTCAGAGAAAAGGGTACAGAGAGGGGAAAGAGAGGGGGTCAGAGAGAAGGGGGCAGAGAGAGGGGGGACAGAGAGGGGGGTCAGAGTGAGAGGCGGCAGAGAGCGGGGAGAGAGAGGGGACAGAGAGAGGGGAACAGAGCGAGGGTGACAGAGAGCGAGGGGGCAGAGAGAGAGAGGCGTGGGAGAGAGAGGCGTGGGAGAGAGAGGGGTCAGAGAGAGGCGGGTGAGAGAGAGAGGGGGACAAAGAGAGGGGGAACAGAGAGAGCGGGACAGAGAGAGAGGGAGGTACAGAGAGAGAGGGGGACAAAGTGGGGGATAGAGAGAGGGCGACAGAGAGAGGGTGCAGAGAGCGGGGGAGAGAGAGAGGCAGTTGGGAGAGAGTGGGGGTCAGAAGGAGGGCGACAGAGAGAGGGGACAGAGATTGGTGGAGATCGAGGGGATCAGAAAGAGAAAGACAGAGAGAGAGAGGGGACAGAGAGAGAGGGGGCAGAAGAGGGCGACAGAGTGAGGGGGACAGAGAGAGGGGGACAGAGAGAGAGGGGGCAGAGAGAAGGGGTAGAGAGAGGGGGACAGAGAGAGGGGGACAGAGAGAGGGGGACAGAGAGTGGGGGAGATAGAGGGTTCAGAGAGAGGGTGACAGAGAGAGAGGGGGACAGAGAGAGGGGGCGAAGAGAGGGGTGATAGAGAAATGTGCACAGAGAAAGGGGGGGCAGAGAGAGACGGGGCAGAGAGAGGGCGACAGAGAGGGGGCAGAGAGTCGGGGAGAGAGAGAGGGCACAGAGAGAGGGGGACAGCGAGAGGGGGTCAGAGAGAGAGGGGGACAGAGGGGGGACAGAGAGAGGAGCACAGAGACAGAGGCAGGTAGGAGAGATGGGGGTTAGAGAGAGGCGGGTGGGTAGAGAGGGGGACAGAGAGAGAAAGATAGAGGGGGTCAGAGGGAGGGGGACAGAGAGTGGGGCACAGAGAATGGGGGAGATAGAGGGGGTCAGAGAGAGAGGGGACAGAGGGAGCGGGGGACAGAGAGAGAGGGGGGCAGAGAGAGACGGGGACAGAGAGAGGGCTGTCAAAGAGAGGGGGACAGAGATAAGGGGGCAGAGAGAGAGAGGGCAGCAGAGTGAGAGGGGGCAGAGAGAGGCGACAGGGAGAGAGGGGGGACAGAGAGAGAGGGGGACAGAGCGAGGGGGGGACAGAGAGGGGGTGTACAGAGAGGGGGTTCAGAGTGAGAGGGCATGAGAGAGAGGGCGACAGAGAGAGGGGGACAGAGAATTAGGGAGACAGAGAGGGGGGGACAGAGAAAGACTGGGACAGAGAGAGAGGGGCACAGAGAGAGAGGGCCAGAGAGAGGGGGTCAGAGAGAGGGCGACAAGGAGCGGGGGGACAAAGAGAGAGGAGGACAGAAATGGGGGACAGAGAGATTGAGAGATAGAGGGGGTCAGAGGGAGGGGGACAGAGAGAGAGGAACAGAGAATTGGGGGAGATAGGGGGGTCAGAGAGTGGGGTAAAGATAGAATGGGAGGTAGAGGGGGTCAGAGAGAGGAGGACAGAGTGAGGGGGGAACAGAGAGAGAGGCAGAGAGAGATGGGGCAGATTAAGGGGGGAACAGAGAGAGGGGAGAAAGAGAGAGGTGGGTGGGAGGGAGAGGGATGCAGAGAGAGGACGACAGAGAGAGGGGCAAAGGGAGTGGGGGAGGTCGAGGGTGTCAGAGAGAGGTGGACAGATAGAGGGGGGAATGGAGAGAGGGGGACATAGAGAGGGGGAGATCGAGGGGGTCAGTGGGAGAGGGACAGAGAGAGGCGCACAGAGAGAGAGGGGACAGAGAGAGAGAGGGGGACAGAGTGAAGGTGGCTGAGAGAGGGGTGACAGAGAGAGGGGGTCAGAGAGAGAGGGGAGAGAGAGTGGGGGAGATAGAGGGGGTCAGAGAGAGACGGGACAGAGAGAGAGGGGACAGAGAGGGGGGGAACAGAGAGAGAGGGGGACAGATAGAGAGGGGGACAGAGAGAAAGGGGCATAGAGAGATGGGGGTAGAGAGAGAGAGGGACAGAGAGAGGGGGGATAGAGAGAGGCTGTTGGGAGGGAGAGGGGCTCAGAGAGTGGGCGACAGACAGAGGGGGAGATAGAGAGGGACAGAGAGAGGGGGACAGAGATTGAGGGTCAGAGAGAAGGGTACAGAGAGGGGAAAGAGAGGTGGTCAGAGAGAAGGGAACAGAGAGAGGGGGGGAAGAGAGGGGGTCAGAGTGAGTGGGGGCAGAGAGCAGGCGAGAGAGAGCGGGGACAGAGAGAGGGGTGGACAGAGAGGGGGGGTACAGAGAGAGGGTTCAGAGTGAGAGGGAATCAGAGAGAGGGCGACAGAGAGAGGGGGGACAGAGAATGAGGGGGCAGAGAGAGAGGCACAGAGAGAGACTGGGACAGAGAGAGAGGGGCACAGAGAGAGAGGGGCAGAGAGAGCGGGTCAGAGAGAGGGGGACAGAGAGGGAGAGGAACCGAGAGAGAGAGGGGGCAGAGAGACAGGGGGGCAGAGAGAGAGGGGGACAGAGAGAGGGAGGGGAACACAGAGGGGGGAGGACAGATAGAGGGGACAGAGAGAGAGGTGGTCAGAGAGAGGGCGACAGATAGAGTGGGACAGGGAGTGGGAGAGATGGGGGCAGAGAGAGAGGGAGCAGAGAAAGGGCTACAGAGGGAGAGGGATAGAGAGGGGGAGACAGAGAGAGAGGATGGTGGGCGAGAAAGCGGTTTAGAGAGAGGCGGGTGGGAGGCAGAGGGGGACAGAAAGAGGGCGAAATAGAGGGGGTCAGAGGGAGGGGGACAGAGAGAGGGGCACAGAGATGGGGGAGATAGAGGGGGTCAGAGAGAAGGGGTCAGAAAGAATGGGAGGTAGAGGGGCTCAGAGAGAGGGGGACAGAGAGTGGGGCACAGAGAGTGGGGGAGATAGAGGGGGTCAGAGAGAGAGGGGAGAGAGGGAGCAGGGGACAGAGAGAGAGGGTGACAGAGAGATAGGGCGAGAGAGAGGGGGGAGAGAGAGAGGGGTGGCAGAGAGAGAGGGTCGGAGAGAGGAGGCCAGAGAGAGTGCGACAGAGAGAGGGGGGACAGAAAGAGGGGAGTCAAAGAGAGGGGTACAGAGAGACAGGTAACAAAGAGAGGGGGACAGAGAGAAGGGGGGCAGAGAGGGGGTGGGGCAGAGAGAGAGGGGGACAGACAGAGAGGAGGGCAGAGAGACAAGGGTGCAGAGAGAGAGCGAGAAAGAGAGGGGGCAGAGAGAGGGGACAGAGAGACGGGGATAGAGGGAGAGGGGGACAGAGAGACAGGGGGGCAGAGAGAGGGGGGACAGAGAGAGGGCGACAGAGAGAGGGCGACAGACAGAGGGGGGACCGAGAATGAGGGGGACAGAGAGAGGGGGGACAGAGAGAGACTGGGACAGAGAGAGAGGGGCACAGAGAGAGATGGGCAGAGAGAGTGGGTCAGAGAGAGGGCGACAAGGAGCGGGGGGACAAAGAGAGAGGGGGAGAGAGATGGGGGACTGAGAGAGGGGTGACAGAGAAAGGGGGGCAGAGAGAGAGGGGCAAGAGAGAGAGGGGGCAAAGAGAGAGGGGGACGGGGAGAGAGAGGGGCTCAGAGAGAGGGCGACAGACAGAGGGGGAGATAGAGAGGGACAGAGAGAGGGGGACAGAGATTGAGGGTCAGAGAGAAGGGTACAGGAGGAGAAAGAGAGGGGGTCAGAGAGAAGGGTACAGAGAGAGGGGGGAAGAGAGGGGGTCAGAGTGAGTGGGGGAGAGAGCAGGCGAGAGAGCGCGGGGACAGAGAGAGGGGTGGACAGAGAGAGGGGGGTACAGAGAGAGGGTTCAGAGTGAGAGGGGATCAGAGAGAGGGCGACAGAGAGAGGGGGGACAGAGAATGAGGGGGACAGAGAGAGAGGAACAGAGAATTGGGGGGAGATAGAGAGGGTCAGAGAGAGGGGTAAAGATAGAATGGGAGGTAGAGGGGGTCAGAGAGAGGAGGACAGAGTGAGGGGGGAACAGAGAGAGAGGGGCAGAGAGAGATGGGGCAGAGTAAGGGGGAACAGAGAGAGGGGAGAAAGAGAGAGGTGTGTGGGAGGGAGAGGGGTGCAGAGAGAGGACGACAGAGAGGTGCAAAGAGAGTGGGGGAGATCGAGGGTGTCAGAGAGAGGGGGACAGAGAGAGGGGGAAGGAGAGAGGGGCACATAGAGAGGGGGAGATAGAGGGGGTCAGTGGGAGAGGGGCAGAGAGAGTTGGTCAGAGAGAGGGCGACAAGGTGTGGGGGGACCAAGAGAGAGGGGGAGAGAGATGGGGGACTGAGAGAGTGGTGACAGAGAAAGGGGGACAGAGAGAGAGGGGCAAGAGAGAGAGGGGGCAGAGAGTGGGGGACAGAGAGGAAGAGGGACAGAGAGAGAGGGGAACAGAGAGAAAGGGGGGCAGAGAGAGAGGGGAGAGAAAGAGCAGGGGACGGAGAGAGAGGGGGACAGACAGATAGGGCGACAGAGAGATGGCGACAGAGAGAGGATGACAGAGAGGGGGGACAGAGAGAGAGGGTGTCAGAGAGAGGGCGAGAGAGAGAGAGAGGGGGAGAGAGAGGGTGGGTACAGAGAGAGAGCGACAGAGAGAGGGAGTCAGAGAGAGTACGACATAGAGAGGTGGGGACAGAAAGAGGGGAATCAAAGTGAGAGGGACAGAGAGAGGGGTGACAAAGAGAGGGGGACAGAGAGAAGGGGGGCAGAGACAGGGGGGGCAGAGAGAGGGGGACAGACAGAGAGGAGGGCAGAGAGAGAGGGGTGCAGAGAGAGGGCGAGAGAGAAAGGGGGAGAGAGAGAGGGGTGACAAAGAGAGGGGGACAGAGAGAAGGGGGCAGAGAGAGGGGGGCAGAGTGAGAGCGGGCAGAGAGGGGGGACAGAGAGACGGGGGACAGAGAGGGGGGGACAGAGAGAGAGGGGCTCAGAGAAAGGGGCAGAGAGAGGGGGGTCATAGAGAGGGCGACAGACAGAGGGGGGACAGAGAATGAGGCGGTCAGAGAGAGGGGGGACAGAGAGAGACTGGGACAGAGAGAGAGGGGCACAGAGAGAGAGGGGCACAGAGAGGGGTCAGAGAGAGGGCGACAGAGAGCGGGGGGACGAAGAGAGAGGGGGACAGAGATGGGTGACAGAGAGACGGGTGACAGAGAAAAGGGGACAGAGAGTGAGGGGGTAGAGAGAGGGGGGCAGAGAGAGGGGGACAGAGAAGGAGAGGGATAGAGAAAGAGAGGGGCAGAGAGAATGGGGGAGGTAGAGGGGGTCAGAGAGAGGGGGACGGAAAGAATGGGAGGTAAAGGGGGTCAGAGAAAGGGGACAGAGAGAGGGCACAGAGAGTAGGGGAGATAGAGGGGTTCAGAGAGAGAGAGGGGACAGAGAGAGGGGACAGAGATGGGGTGACAGACAGAGAGGGGACAGAGAGAGAGGAGAACAGAGAGAGGGGCAGAGAGAGATGGGAGCAGAAAGAGGGGGACAGAGAGAGGGGGGAAACAGAGAGGCGGGTGGGAGGGAGTGGGGCTCAGAGAGAGGGCGACAGACAGAGGGGGAGATAGAGAGGGACAGAGAGGGGGGCACAGAGATTGAGGGTCAGAGAAAAGGGTACAGAGAGGGGAAAGAGAGGGGGTCAGAGAGAAGGGGGCAGAGAGAGGGGGGACAGAGAGGGGGGTCAGAGTGAGAGGCGGCAGAGAGCGGGGAGAGAGAGGGGACAGAGAGAGGGGAACAGAGCGAGGGTGACAGAGAGCGAGGGGGCAGAGAGAGAGAGGCGTGGGAGAGAGAGGGGTCAGAGAGAGGCGGGTGAGAGAGAGAGGGGGACAAAGAGAGGGGGAACAGAGAGAGCGGGACAGAGAGAGAGGGAGGTACAGAGAGAGAGGGGGACAAAGTGGGGGATAGAGAGAGGGCGACAGAGAGAGGGTGCAGAGAGCGGGGGAGAGAGAGAGGCAGTTGGGAGAGAGTGGGGGTCAGAAGGAGGGCGACAGAGAGAGGGGACAGAGATTGGTGGAGATCGAGGGGATCAGAAAGAGAAAGACAGAGAGAGAGAGGGGACAGAGAGAGAGGGGGCAGAAGAGGGCGACAGAGTGAGGGGGACAGAGAGAGGGGGACAGAGAGAGAGGGGGCAGAGAGAAGGGGTAGAGAGAGGGGGACAGAGAGAGGGGGACAGAGAGAGGGGGGCAGAGAGTGGGGGAGATAGAGGTTTCAGAGAGAGGGTGACAGAGAGAGAGGGGGACAGAGAGAGGGGGCGAAGAGAGGGGTGATAGAGAAAGGTGCACAGAGAAAGGGGGGGCAGAGAGAGACGGGGCAGAGAGAGGGCGACAGAGAGGGGGCAGAGAGTCGGGGAGAGAGAGAGGGCACAGAGAGAGGGGGACAGCGAGAGGGGGTCAGAGAGAGGGGGACAGAGGGGGGACAGAGAGAGGAGCACAGAGACAGAGGGAGAGATAGAGGGGGACAGAGAGAAGGGGGCAGAGAGAGAGGGGCAGAGAGTGATGGGGGCAGAGAGGGGGGTCAGAGAGAGGGGCACAGAGAGTGGGGGAGATAGATGGTGCCAGAGAGAGGGGGACAGAGAGAGGGGGATCTAGAGGGGTGAGAGGGAGGGTGAACAGAGAGTGGGGGTGAGAGAGATGGAGACGGGGCGGGGGGGACAGAGAGGTGGGAGACAGAGAGAGAGGGACAGAGAGTGGGGGTGATATAGAGGGTCAGAGTGAGGGGAACAGAGAGAGGGGGAGAGAGAGAGGAGGGGGGTTTCAGATGGAGGGACAGAGAGGGTGAACAGATAGAAACAGGAACCGATAGAGGGTGGGACAGAGAGAGAGAGGGGGACTGAGAGACGTCGACAGAGAGGGGGCAGCGAGATGGCGACAGAGAGGGGGGGACAGAGAGAGGGGGGCAGAGGGAGGGGGGACAGAGACCGGGTGACAGAGAGGGGGCAGAGAGAGGGCGACAAAGAGAGGGCAACAGAGAGAGGGGGGCAGAGAGAGGGGTGAGAGAGAGAGAGGAGGACAGAGAGAGGGAACAGTGTGTGGGGGCGTTAGAGGGTGTCAGAGAGATGTGGACAGAGAGGGTGAACAGATAGAGGTGGGACAGAGAGGGGGGGGCAGAGAGAGGAGGGCAGAGAGAGGGTGACAGAGAGAGAGGACAAAGAGTGGGGGAGATAGAGGTGGTTAGAGAAAGGGGCCGAGAGAGAGGGACAGAGAGAGAGAGGGGGACAGAGAGAGCGGGGGGCAGAGGGTGGGGCAGATAAAGGGGGGAAGAAAGAGGGGGGACAGAGAGAGAGGGGACAGAGAATGGGGGTAAATAGAGGGTGTCAGAGAGATGGGGACAGAGAGAGGGGGATCTAGAGGGGCTCACATGGAAGGTGAACAGAGAGTGGGGGACAGAGTGAGGGTTACAGAGTAGGGGAGAGAGAGGGGGACAGAGAGAGGGGGGCAGAGAGATGGGGACAGAGGGGGGGTCAGACTGGGGTGAAAGAGAGAGAGGGGGACAGAGAGAGGGGGGGACAGAGAGTGGGGAACATATTTAGGGCCAGAGAGTGAGGGACAGAGAGTCGGAGACAGGGATTGGAGGACAGAGAGTGGGGGATAGAGAGCGGGGGAGGTAGAGGGGGGTCAGAGAGAGGCTGTCAGAGAGAGATGGGGGCAGAGAGAGGGGGAGATAAAGGGGGTCAGAGAGAGAGGGAGAGTGGGAGGGGGACAGAGAGAGGGGGGCAGTGAGGGGGTCAGAGGGAGAAGGGGCAGAGATAGGGGACAGAGAGCAGAGGCATGGAGAGAGTCGGGGACGGGGGTGCAGCGGGACGGAGAGAGGGGTACAGAGTGGGGGAGAGAGGGGGCGAGAGAGAGGGCTACAGAGATGGGGGCAAAGAGAGGGGGCAGAAAGGGGGGAGACAGAGAGAGAGGGAGTCAGAGAGAGTGAGACAGAGAGAGGCGGGACAGAGAGTGGGGGAGATAGAGGGCGTCAGAGAGGGGAGGAACAGAGAGAGGGGAGACAGAGAGTGAGAAACAGAAAGAGGGGGACAGAGAGAGGGGGATTTATAGAGGGTCAGAGGAAGGGTGAACAGAGAGTGGGGGGCAGAGAGAGGGGTACAGAGTTGGGATGAAAGAGGGAGACAGAGAGAGAGGGGGACAGAGAGGGGCACAGAGAGAGGCGGGACAGAGAGTGGGGGAGATAGAGGGGTTCAGAGAGGGGAGGAACAGAGAGAGAGGGGGACAGAGAGTGGGGAACAGAGAGAGGGGGACAGAGAGAGGGGGATTTAGAGGTGGTCAGTGGGAGGGTGGACAGAGAGTGGGGGACATAGAGAGGGGTACAGAGTGGGAGAGAGAGTGGGATCGAGAGAGTGTGTGTGATAGGGAGAGCGGGAGAGAGAGAGATGGGGACAGAGGGGGTGTTCAGAGAGTGAGGGGGACAAAGAGAGAGGGGGACAGAGAGAGGGGGACAGAGAGAGAGGAGGACAGAGAGAAGGGGCAGAGAGAGGGGGACAGAGACAGGGGGACAGAGAGAGAGGAGGACAGAGAGAAGGGGGCAGAGAGAGGAGGACAGAGAGAGAGAGGGGCAGAGAGAGGTGGGGCAGACAGAGGGGGATAGAGAGAGGGGGCAGAGAGGGAGGGGGCAGAGAGAGGGCGACAGAGAGAGGGTCACAGAGAGTGGGGGGAGATAGATGGGATCAGAGAGAGGGAGTAAGAGAGAGGGGGTCAGAGAGAGGGGGACAGATATAGAGGGGGACAGAAAGAGGGGCACAGAGAGCGGGGAGAGAGAGATGGGATTTAGAGGGGTTCAGAGGGAGGGTGAACAGAGAGTGGGGTACAGAGAGAGGGGTACAGAGTTGGGTAGAGAGAGGGGGACAGAGAGAGATTGTTATGAAGATACTGAAGAAGCATTATCTGAGGTACTGAGGATGCAATATCTGAGGTACTGAGGGAGCATTATCTGACATACTGAGGGAGCGTTATCTGAGGTACTGAGGAAGCACTTTCTGTGGTACTGAAGAAGCAAATTTCTGAGGTATTGAGGGAGCACTATTTGAGGTATTGGGGATCATAATCTGAGGTATTGAGGGAGCACTTTCTGAGGTATTGAGGAAGCAGTTTCTGAGGTATTAAGGGTGCACTTTCTGAGGTAATGACGGTGCACTACCTCAGGCAGTGCTTCCTCTGTACTCAGACAATGCTCCCTCAATACCTCAGATAGTGTACCCTCAATACCTCAGAAAGTGCTTCCTCAGTACTACAGAAAGTGCTCCCTCAGTACCCGAGATAATGCTCCCTCAGTACCTCTGTACCTCTGTACCTCTGTACCTGTCCCATCTGCCAGGGCGATTCTGTAACTGCTCCAGGAGCTGTATCACTTCCCATCTGTCACGCCTACTCTGTAACCGCTCCAGCAAATACATAATTTCCCATTTGTCATGCTGACTCTGTAACTACTACAGCACGTGAATCACTCTCCATCCCTCAGCCCATCTAATAGAGACAGTACGGAGTGACATGGGGACAGTGAGACGGGGGGACAGAGAGAGCATGGGGACAGAGAGGGGGACAGAGAGAGAGAGGGGACAGAGAGAGAGGGATGGAGAGAGGGGAGGACAGAGAGAGTGAGGGGACAGAGAAAGGGGGTACATAGAAATGGCTGGGACCGAGAAGGCGGGAAGGGGAGTGATAGAGACGGGGTTCAGAGAGAGGGAGGACAGAGATGGTGATAGAGAGGGGAGGGACGGAGATGGGGGACAGAGATGGGGGCAGAGAGAGGGGGAAACAGAAAGAGTGGGGACAGAGAGAAGGGTGACAGCGAGTGAAGGGGACAGAGAGACGTGGGACAGAGGGGGGGACAGATAGAGGGGGGGCAGAGAGAGGTGGTGACAGAGAGGGGGCACAGAGAGAGAAGGGGGACAGAGAGAGAGGGACAGAGGAAGGGGGGGACACAGAGACGGTGGTCAGAGTCAGGGGACAGAGTGAGAGGGACCAAGAGAGGGACAGAGAGAGGGCTGGGACTGAGAGAGAGAGGGAACCGAGAGAGGGGGACAGAGAGCGGGAGAGACAGAGAGGTGGGGGGACAGAGAGAGTGAGGGTCACAGAGAGAGGGCGGCAGAGGGGGAAAAGAGAGGTGTACAGAGAGAGGGGAACGGGGGGGTACAGAGAGAGGGGGGACAGATAGGGAGGGGGGACAGAGAGAGGGGGGAACAAAGAGAGAAGGGGACAGAGAGAGTGGGGACAGAGAGAGGGAAACAAAGAGAGGTGGACAGAGAGAAGGGGAAGGAGAGCGGGGGGACGGGGGGGCAGAGAAAGAAGGACAGAGAGAGGAGGGAACGGAGGGATAGGGGGTCAGAGGGAGGGGGTAAGAGGGGCAAGAGAGAGGGGTGACAGAGAAAGAGGAGGGACAGAGAGAGAGGGACAGAGAGAGGGGGTGCCAGAGAGAGGGGAGAATGAGAGTGAGGGGGGAAGGAGAGAGAGAGGGGGGGCAGAGAGAGGGAGGGGCAAAGAAAGAGGGGACAGAGAGCGGGGACAGATAGAAGGGGGACAGAGGGAAGGGGGAACAGAGAGGGGGCGGTCAGAGAGAGATGGGGGATCAGAGAGAGCGGGGGAGAGAGAGAAAGGGGGACAAGAGAATGGGGGAGAAAGAGGGTGGAGTGACAGGGGAGATAGAGGGATAGAGAGAGGGGGAAGAGAGGGGGACAGAGAGAGGGGTGCAGAGAATGGGGGGACAGAGAGAGGGGGACAGAGAGAGGGGAACAGAGAGAGAGAGGTGGACAGAAAGATGGGGACAGAGGGAGAGGGAGGGACAGAGTGAGAGGGTGACAGAGAGAGTGGGGATAGAGAGGAGGGTGACAGAGCGGTGAGGACAGAGAGGGGGGGACACACAGAGAGTGGAGACAGAGAGAAGTGGGCTATTGAGAGAGGGGGGACAGACAGATGGGGCCGAAGAGAGAGGGGGACAAAAAGAGGGGGGCAGAGAGAGCGGGGAAAGAAAGAGGAGGAAAAAGAGTGGAGGACAGAGGGGACGGACAGAGAGAGGTTGGGACAGAGAGAGCTTGGGACAGAGAGAGGGGGGACAGAGAGGGAGGGGATAGAGAGAGAGGGGGACAAGATAGTGGGAGGACCGAGGTATGGGAGAGATGGGGAGAGAGTGGGGGTTATAGAGAGACGGAAGAGAGAGAGGGTGGACAGACAGAGGGGGACAGTGAGTGGGGGGACAGAGAGAGGACAGAGAGAGAGTGACAGAGAGAGGGGGACAGAGAGAGAGGGGTGGACAGAGAGATTAGGACAGAGGGAGAGGAGGATACAGAGTGAGAGGGTTGGACAGAGAGACTGGGGACAGAGAGGAGGGTGAGAGAGAGAGGGGGGACAGAGAGGGGGGACAGAGAAGGGAGGGATGGAGAGGGGCATAAAGAGAGATGGGGAACGGAGAGGGGAGACAGAGAGGGAGGGGGACAGAGAGAGAGGGGACGGAGGGGGGAGCAGAGAGAGGGGGACAGAGAAGTTGGACAGAGAGGGGGGTATAGAGAGAGGGGGACAGAGAGAGAGGGACAGAGAGAGGATGGACAGAGAGAGAGGTGACAGAGAGAGGGGAGAGAGAGAGGCGGGGCAGAGAGAGCGGGGGGACAGAGAGGGAGAGAGGACAGAGTGAGAGGGGGAGAGGGGGGGGCAGAGAGAGTGTGAGACAGAGAGAGAGGGGGACAAGAGAGTTGGGGGAGAGAGAGGGTGGAGTGATAGGGGATAGAGAGGGGGTTCGAGATAGGGGAAGAGTGAGAGGGGGACAGAGAGAGCGCTGCAGAGAGTGGGGGCGACAGAGAGAGGTGGACAGAGGGGGTGTACTTAGAGAGAGGGGTGGACAGAGAAATGGGGACAGAGGGAGAGGGAGGCACAGACTGAGAGGGTGACAGAGAGAGTGGGGACAGAGAGGAGGGTGACAGAGCGGGGGGGACAGAGAGGGGGGACAGAGAAAGGGGGGGACAAGATAGTTGGGGAGCGAGGTAGGGGAGAGATGCGGAGAGGGGGGTAAAGAGAGGGGAAAGAGAGAGGGTGGACAGAGAGAGGGGCTGGAGAGGGGGACAGAGAGAGAGGGGTGGAGAGAGAGAAAGGGGACAGAGAGGAGGTTGACAGAGAGAGGGAGGACAGACAGCAGGGTGATAGGGAGAGGGGGGACAGAGAGGGGGGACAGAGAGGGGAGGGACTGAGAGGGGGACAGAGAGAGGTCGAACAGAGAGAGAGGAGGGACAGAGAGAGGGGATGCAGTGCGTGGGATTGAGAGGGGGACAGAGAGAGATGGCGAACAGAGAGAGGGGGGGCAGAGAGGGACGGGGACAGAGAGAGAGGGGATGGAGTGGGGAGCAGAGAGAGGGGGACAGAGAAGGTGGACAGAGAGGGGGGTCAAAGGGAGGGGGACAGAGGGGGAGGAACAGAGAGAAGGGATAGAGAGAGTGGGACAGAGAGGGGGGACATAGAGGGGAGGGATGGAGAGAGGAGGGTCAGAGGGAGGGACAGAGAGAGATGAAGACAGAGGAAGAGGGGGCACAGACAGTTGGGCGACAGAGAGTGAGGGGACAGAGAGAGGGGACAGAGAAAGGGGGTCAGAGAGAGGAGTGAAGAGAGGGGGCGACAGAGAGAGGGGGACAGAGAGAGGCGGTCAGAGAGAGGGGGGTCAGAGAGGGGGCGACAGTTACAGGGGGACAAAGAGAGGGGGACAGAGAGAGGGGGATAGAGAGAGGGGGAACAGAGAGAGGGGAACGGAGAGAGAGGGGTGACGGGAGCGGAAAGGGTGTTGACAGAGAGAGAGGACAGAGAGAGGGGAACCGAGAGAGAGGGAGGACAGAGATAGAGGGACAGAGAGAGGGGCACGGAGAGAAAGGGGGGACAGAGAGAGGGTAACGGAGAGAAAGGGGGGACAGAGAGGGAGGACAGAGAGAGGGTAACAGAGAGGATGGGGACAGAGAGAGAGGGACAGAGAGAGAGGGGACAGAAAGAGGGGAACGGTGAGAGAGAGGGGACAGAGAGGGGGGACAGAGAGAGGGGAACGGAGGGGGGACAGAGAGAGGGGGATAGACAAAGGGGACAGAGAGAGGGCAACGGAGCGAGAGGGGAGACAGAGAGAGGGAGGACAGAGAGAGGGTGACAGAGGAGGGGGACAGAGAGAGGGGGACAGAGAGAGGGGGACAGACCGAGGGCTACGGAGAAAGAGGGGGCATTGAGAGAAGGGGACAGAGAGATGGAGGGACTGAGAGAGGAGAGAGAGAGGTTGGGTGACAGAGAGAGGGGCGGTTAGAAAGAGAAGGGACAGAGAGAGGGGGAAGAGAGTGGGGGAGAGAGGGAGGGGAGAGATGGGGAAAGGAGGGGGGTAAAAAGAGGGGGAAGAGAGAAGGTGGACATAGAGGGGGACAGTGAGTGGGGGGGACAGAGAGGGGTGGACAGAGAGATGGTGACAGAGGGAGAGAAGGGTTCAGAGAGAGGGGGAACAGAGAGGAGCGGGCAGAGAGAGGGTGGACAGAGAGAGGGGAATGGAGAGAGAGGGGCGACAGAGACGGGGGGATAGACAGTGTGGAACGGAGAGAGGGGGGACACAGAGAGGGGAATTGACAGAAGGGGGACAGAGAGGCGGGACAGAGAGAGGGGAACAGAGAGAGAGGGGTCAAAGAGGAGGGGGACAGAGAGGAGGGGGACAAGAGGAGGGGTGTTAGAGAGGAGGGGGACAGAGAGAGGTGGCCAGAGAGAGGGGTTACAGAGAGACAGGAGGGACAGAGAGCGCGGGGATATTGCGAGGGGGACAGAATTAGGGGACAGTGTGAGTGGGGCACAGAGAGAGAGAGGGGGACACAGAGAGGGGGGCAAGAGAGAGGAGAGAGACGGGGGAGACAGTGGTGGAGAGGGGGGAGACAGACGGTGGGGGGGTAGCGACGGGGGGGAGAGAGAGGAGGGGAGAGAGGGGAGAGAGAGAGGAGGGTAGAGAGAAGAGGGTAGAGAGGAGGGGAGAGGGGGGAGTGGGGGGAGAGAGAGGAGGGGAGAGTGAGAGGGTGAGTGAGGGAGGGACTGAGAGAGAGAAGGGGTGAGAGAGGGAGAGAGAGGGGAGAGAGCTCTGTGACAGAGTTGGGGGAGAGAAATAGTGAAGAGAGAGTTAGGGGAGAGAGTGAGGGGTAGAGACAGTGAGTGAGGGGGAAGGGAGGGGAGGAGGAGAGATGGGATAGAGAGCGAGGCATGGAGAGAGAAGGCGGAGAGAGAAGGGGAAGTGAGAGAGGGGTTAGAGAGCAAGTGGGAGAGCGGGGGAGAAGGAGGGGTGACGGAGCGAGAGGGGTAGAGGGGAGATAGAGGGGGAGAGAGTGAACTGGACAGAGTGAGTGGGAGAGAGAGAGGGGGGAGAGAAAGCAGCAGGGAGAGGGGGCAGGGAGAGGGGAGCAGAGAGAGGGGACAGAGAGCGGTGGCAGAGGGAGGGAACGAGGAAGGTGGGCAAGAGAGGGGGGCAAGAAAGGGGTCGAGAGAGGGGAGGCAGTGAGGGGAGAGAGGGGGGAGGGGGAGATAGGGGTGAGAGAGAGGGGAGAGAGCGCGGGGACAGAGAGAGAGTGGGGAGAAAGTGGGGAGAGGGGGGGTGACAGGGGAGGGGGAGAAGAGAAGAGAGTGGAGATTGGGAGAGGGGAGATGGAGAGGGGAGTTGGAGAGGGGAGAGTGATCGGAACAGAGGGTAGAGAGAGAGTGGAGAGAGACAGATGGAGGTAAAGAGGGGGAAGAGAGAGCAGAGAAGAGAGACGGGGAGAGAGAGGTGAAGAAATGGGGGAGAGAGAAGGGGAGAGGGCTGGAGAGGGGGGGATAGAGAGGGGCAGAGAGAGGGGAGAGAGAGGGGGAGAAAGAGGGGCAAGAATGGAGACGATGGGGGGGCGAGAGTGGGGGCAAGAGTGGGGCAAGAGTGGGGGTTGAGAGGGTGGGCAAGAGTGGGGGTCGAGAGAGGGGCGAGGGTGGGGGAGAGAGGAGGGGCGAGACAGGAGGGCGAGACAGGGAACGAGAGATGGGCGAGAGAGAGGTTGCGAGATGATGGCGAGAGAGAGGACGGAGGGAGGGGAGAAAGGGGGAGGGGGAGAGTGGGGATAGAGACAGTGTTGGGAAAAGAGGGGGGAGAGAGAGAGAGGGGAGAGAGAGGGGGAGAGAGAGGCGGGAGAGAGAAGGGGAGGGGGAGAGAGAGGGCAAGAGAGAGGGGAAGAGAGTGGGGAGAGAGAGTGGGGGACAGTGTGGGGAGAGAGGGGGCAGTGTGGGAGGAGAGAGAGGGGTTGAGAGAGTGAGATGAGAAAGAGGGGCAAAGGAGGTGGGAAGAGAGAGGGTGAGAGAGGGGAGAGAGTGAGAGGAGAAAGAGGGGGTGAGAGAAAGAGGCGAGAGAGAGAGAGGCGAGAGAGGTGGGAAGAGAGGGGGTAGAGGGGAGAGAGTGGGTAGAGAGAGAGGAGAGATGGGGAAAGAAAGAGGGGGAGAGAGGGAGGGGGAGAGAGTTGGGGTTGAGAGTGGGGGCAGAAGGGGTGGGAGAGGGTGTACAGAGATGGGGAAGAGAGGGGGAGAGAGAGGGGTCGAGAGAGAGGAGGGAGAGTGAGAGGAGAGAGAAGGAGAGAGAGGGGGCAGAGAATGAGGGGGAGAGAGTGAGGGGAGAGAGTGGGGGAGAGAGTGGTGTGGAGACAGTGGGGGGAAATAGTGGGGGAGGGACAGTGGATGGGTAGAGTGGGGGTGGAGAGTGGATGGGGAGAGTGGGGGTGAGAGTGCGTTGGGAGAGAAGGGAGAGAGACTGGGGTAAGTGATTGGGGTAAGAGAGCAGGGTAAGAGACCAGGGAGAGAGAGGGGGGACGGAGAGAGGGGAAGGAGAAAGAGAGGGGAAGGAGAGAGACGAGAGAGAGTGGGGTGAAAAAGAGGGGAGATGGAGAGAGGGGAGAAAGAGTGGGGTGGAAAGAGAGGGGAGAGAGAGAGAGGGTAGAGAAACAGGGGTATAGAGCGAGGGAGAGAGAGACAGAGGGGGGTAGAGAGAGTGGAAGAGAGAGAGAGGGGAGAGAGGGGGGGCGAGAGAGGTCGGAGAGTGGGAGGGGGAGGGGCGTGAGAGGGGGGGAGAGAGATGGTGTGAGAGAGGGGGTGAGAGAGGGGATGAGAGAGGGGGTGAGAGAGGAGGTGAGAGAGGGGAGAGAGAGGGGGTGAGAGAGAGGGGAGAGAGTGGAGACGAGTGGGGGGCGAGAGTGGGGGAGAGAGAGTGGGTGAGAAGGGGGCGAGGGAGGGGGCGAGAGTGGGGGCAATAGTGGGGGCAAGAGAGGGGGCGTGAGTGGGGGCGATAGAGGGTGCGATAGGGGGCGAGAGAGAGGGGGAGAGAGGGGGAGAGAGAGAGTAGGGGAAAGAGGAGGAGAGGGGGGAAGAGAAGCGAGAGAGAGCCTGGAGAGAGAGGGGGAGAAAGTGTGGAGGAGAGAGAGTGGGGGAGAGAGTGGAGGAGAGAGAGGGGGTGAGAGAGAGAGAGAGGCGAGAGAGAGGGGCAAGAGAGGTGGGGAGAGAGAGGAGAGAGAGTGGGAGGAGAGAGAAAGGATGATAAAGAGAGGTGAGAAGGAGAGGCGAGAGAGGGGGAGAGGGGGGAGAGTGTGAGGGGGGAGAGAGAGGGTGTGAGAGACAGGGTGTGAGAGAGAGGTTGTGAGAGAGGGGGGAGAGAGAGGGGGGAGAGTGGGGGCTGAGAAAAGAGGAATGACAGGGAGATGTGGAGAAAGAAGGGGGCAGAGAAAGGGGGAGAGAAAGAGGGGGAGTAGATTGGTGGACAGAGTGGAGAAAGAGCGGGAAAGCGAGAGGGGGAGAGTGAGATGGTGAGAGATGGAGGGGGAGAGGGGTGGAGAGAGAGGGGAGAGAGAGAGAGGGGGGAGAGAGAGAGGGAAGAGAGATGGTGTGAGAGTGGGTGAAGAGATTGGGGGAGAGAGTGGGGAAAGAGAGTGGGGAAAGAGAGTGGGGGAGAGAGAGGAGAGAGTGAGAGCATGGGAGGCAGGGGTTGAGAGAGGGAGAGAGAGGGAGAGATTTAGGAGACAGAGTGGGAGAGAGAGTTAGTGAAGAGAGAAAGGGAGAGAGAGATTGGGGGTCGAGAGAGGGGGGTGAGCAGGGTAGAGAGAGAGGGGAGAGGGAGGGAGAGAGAAGGGGAGGCGGAGAGAGGGGGAGAGTGGGGGACAGAGAGGAGAGAGAGGTGGACAGAGGGAGGGGGACAGAGAGTGAAGGGAGAGAGATGGGGAGAGAGGGGGGAGAGAGGGAGGGGTAGAGAGAGTGTGGGGACAGAGTGGGGGAGAGAGTGGGGAGAGAGATTGGGGAGAGAGAGTGCAGAGAGAGAGAGTGAGGGAGAGAGTAGGGGAGGGAGAGGGTTAGGGAGGGAGGGAGGGAGAGAGAGGGGAGAGATTTAGGTGACAGAGTGGGGGGAGAGTTAGTGAAGAAAGGGGGGGAGAGAGAGAGTGAGGGGTAGAGGGAGGGGGTGTGAGAGAGAGGTGCCGAGAGATGGGCTGAGAGAGACCATAGAGAGAAGGGGAGAGTGGAGGGAAGGGGGGGAGAGAGAGGGGGAAGACAGAGAGGCGGTAGAGAGAGACAGAGAGGGGGAAGAGAGACAGGGAGCGGGAGAGAGGGGTAGGAGGAGGGAGTGAGAGAGGGCGGGAGAGAGGGGGCAGAGAGCGGGGGTGAAAGTGGGGGAAGATAGATGGGGAAAGTGTGGGGGTGAGTGGTGGGGGGAGAGGGGGAGAGAGAGTGGGGAGGGAGTAGGTGGGAGAGAGGGAGGGGGAGAGAGGGGGAGAGGGCGGGAGAGGGGGGGCAGAGAGCGGGGGGAGAAAGTGGGGGAAGAGAGATGGGGAGAGTGTGGGGGTGTGTGAGGGGGGTGTGAGAGAGACATAGAGAGGAGAGAGTGGGTGGCAGAGAGAGAGCGGGAGAGAGAAGGGGAGCGAGATGGGGAGAGGGGGGAGAGACGGGGAGAGTGACGGTGAGAGACGGGGAGAGGGGGGGAGAAAGTGGGAGAAGAGAGATGGGGAGAGTGTGGGGGTGAGTGAGGGGAGAGAGGGCGGGAGAGAGGGGGCAGTGAGCGGGGGGAGAAAGTGGGGAAGAGAGATGGGGAGAGTGTGGGGGTGTGTGAGGGGGGTGAGAGAGAGACGGAGAGAGAGGGGAGAGTGTGGATGGGAGAGAGTGAGGGGGAGAGAGAAGGGGAGAGTGACGGGGAGAGACGGGGAGAGAGAGGGGAGGAAGAGGAAGGGGCGAGGGAGGTGGAGAGAGGGGGATAGAAAGGGGTTGAGAGAGGGGGGACAGAGCGCGTGGAGAGAGAGCGGAGAGAGATTGGGAGACAGATGGAGAAAGAGATGGGGAGAGTGAGAGGGAGAGAGAGGGCAGAGATAAAGG
Source organism: Chiloscyllium punctatum (assembly GCF_047496795.1). Taxonomy (NCBI): domain Eukaryota; kingdom Metazoa; phylum Chordata; class Chondrichthyes; order Orectolobiformes; family Hemiscylliidae; genus Chiloscyllium; species Chiloscyllium punctatum. The sequence goes on from NC_092785.1 coordinate 48,628,440, forward strand.
AGGAGAGAGAGTGTAAGAGTGATACAGGGGAGGGGGGCGAGAGAGCAGGGGTGAGCGAGCGGGGCGAGAGGGCGGGGAATGAGCGAGAGGGGGGCAGAGAGTGGGGGAGAGAGAGGGGGAGAGAGAGGGGGCTGAGCGAGAGAGTGTGGAGAGAAAGGGTACGATTGAGCGGGAGAGTGAGACGGAGAGAGAGGGAAGAGATAAAGGAGGATAGAGATGGTAAGAGTGAGACAGGGGAGAGAGGGGGCGAGAGAGCGGGGGTGAGAGAGCGGAGGTGAGAGAGCGGGGATTGAGAGAGAGGGGGCAGATAGGGTGAGAGGGGGAGAGAGAGGTGGAGAGAGAGAGGGAAAGAGATGGGAGAGAGGGGGAGAGACAGGGGGAGGGAGACGAAGGGGCGAGGGAGGTGGAGGGGGGACAGAAAGGGAGTGAGAGAGTGGCAAGAGAGCGTGGGGAGAGAGGGGGGAGAGAGATGGGGAGAGTGATGGGGAAAGAGATGGCGAGAGTGAGATGGAGATAAAGGGGAGAGGGGGGCACGAGAGGGAGTGAGAGAGGCGGGCGAGGGGGGATGAGAGGGGGTGAGAGAGAGGGGAGAGAGAGGGGAGAGAGATGTGGGTGAGAGTGGGGGAAGAGAGTGAGGAAAGAGAGTGGGGGAGTGAGAGGCAGAGAGAGAGGGGAGAGGGAGGGGGACAGAGAAGGGAAGAGAGACGGGGAGAGCGACGGAGAGAGGGGGAGAGACGGGGAGAGAGAGTTGGAAGGAGAGGAAGGGGGCGAGGGAGGTGGAGAGGGGGAAAGAAAGAGGGTGAGAGTGTGGGAGAGAGCGGGGAGAGTGAGAGGGGGAGAGAGGTAGGGAATGAGAAATGGAGAGAGAGAGAGGCGAGAGATTTAGGCGACAGAGTTAGTGAAAAGCGATGAGGGGAGAGAGAGTTTGAGGGGTAGAGAGAGAGGGTGAGCGGGGTAGAGAGAGATCTGATAGAGACAGGGGATGAGAGAGCGGGGTAGAGAGAGGGGAGAGGGAGGGGGAGAGATGGGGAGAGGAGAGATGGGTTAGAGGGGCGAGAGTGGGGGACAAAGAGGGGAGAGTCGGGGGGGAGATAGGGGAGAGAGAGGGGGAGAGCGATGGGGAGGGGGAGAGACGGAGGGGGAGCGAGGGGGAGGGAGATGAATGGAGCGAGGGAGTGGGTTAGGGAAGGGGCAGAAAGGGGGAGATAGTTCGGGGAGAGAGAGGGGAGAGAGATGGGGAGAGAGATGGGGAGAGAGATGGGGAGAGTGAGAGGGAAAGGGAGAGAGAGGGGAGAGTGGGAGTGCAAAAGGAGGCGAGAGAGGCGGGCGAGAGGGGAGCAAGAGGGGGTGAGAGAGGTTCAGAGAGAGAGGGGCGAGGGGGGATAGAGAGTATGCGAGAGAGAGGGGTAGGGAGAGTGGGGAGAGAGAGAAGGGTAGAGAGCGTGGCGAGCGAGGGGGCGAGACGGGGATGAGAAACCGGGCGAGAGAGGGGGAGAGAGAGGGGGATAAAGAGGGGGGAGAGAGAGTGGGGAGAGAGGGGGGATAGGGGGCATAAAGAGAGAGAGTGTGGAGAGAAAGTGGGAAGATAGAGAGAGAGAGAGCGGGGAGAGAGGGGGGAGAGATAGAGGGAGAGAGAGCGAGAGCGTGGTGGGGGGAGAGAGGGGGGAGGGGGAGAGAGAGAGGGGGAGAATGAGACCGGACGAGTGAGTGGGGGTGAGAGCGTGGGGGCTAGATTGTTGGGTGAGAGAGGGTGGCTCGACAGAGTGGGGCAGAGAGAAGGGGCGAGAGAGAGAGAGGCAGAGAGGGGGGAGAGATGGGGGAGAGAGTGGGGGAGAGACCGGAGGAGAGAATGGGGGAGTGAGTGGAGGGAGAGAGTGTGGGGAGAGAGTGTGGGAGAAGGGGTAGTGAGTGAGGGAGAGAGTGGGGGATAGAGTGGGGCAGAGTGAGAGGGTGAGAGAAAGAGTGAGTGAGAGAGGGAGAGAGAAGGGAGAAGGTTCGGTGGCAGAGTGTGGAGAGAGTTAATGAAGAGAGAGGGGGAGAGAGAGTGAGGGGGTATAGAGAGAGGGGGTAGAGAGAGAGGGTGAAGCGCGGGGAGAGCCAGTGAGAGGAGATGAAAGGGGGAGGGAGAGTGAGGTGACAGAGTGAGGGGAGAGAGGGAAGGGCAGAGAGAGAGGGGCTCGAGAGACGGATGTGAGAGAGGGAGAGAGGGAGGGGAGAGAAGGGAGGGGAGAGAACGAGGGGAACTGAGGGTGAGAGAGAGAGAGGAGAAAGAATGGGAGAGAAAGGGAGTGGGGAGGGAGAGGGGGTGAGAGAGGGGGGAGAGAGAGAGACGGGAGACAGAGGGGAGAGAGAGAGAGAGGGGACAGAGAGGGGGGAGAGAAAGAGGGGGAGAGAGAGAGGGTGGAGAGCGAGAGGGGGAGAGAGTGGGGCGAGAGATTGGTGCGAGAGAGAGGGGGAAGAGAGAGGCGGAGAGGGAGGGGAAAGAGTGAGGGTGAGAGAGAGGGTGAGAGAGGGGTTGAGAGAGAGGGGCGAGAGGGGAGAGAGGGGGAAGAGGTGGCGAGAGAGGGATGAGAGAGGTTGGAGAGAGGGGAAAGTCAGAGAGCGTGGGAGAGAGTGGGGAGAGAGAGGGGGAGATGTAGAGAGGGGGACAAAGAATGGAAGAGAGAAGATGGAGAGGGGAGAGATAGAGGGGAGAGAGACAGAGAGAGAGAAAGGGTTGAGAGACAGGGGTAGAGAAGTGGAGTAGTGAAAAGGATAAAAAGAGAGGGGGAGAGAAGTGGGATGAGAGAGAGGGCGAGAGAGGGGGACAGAGGGAGTGGGAGAGAGAGAAGGGGAGAGAGGGAGGGCGGAGAGAGTGGGGGAGAGGGAGTAAGGGACAGTGAGTGGGTAGAGAGAGAGAGACAGAGTGAGAGAGAAAGGGGGAGAGAGAGAGGAGGAGGGTGAGTGAAGTGAGAGAAAGGTGAGAGAGAGGGGAGGGAGAGAGGGGGAGAGAGAGGCCACGAGGGAGGGGGGCGAGAGCGGGGTGAGAGAGAGGTGGGAGAGAGAGAGAAGCGGGGGGAGAAACAATGGTGGGGGAGAGAGAGATGTAGGCGAGAGAGAGAGGTGGGGGAGAGAGAGAGGTGAGTGAGAGAGAGGTGTGGGTGAGAGAGGTCGGGGAAAGAGAGAGGGGGAAGAGAGAGGAGGAAAGAGATAGGGGGAAGAGAGGGAAGGGCAGAGAGAAGGAGGGCGAAAGAGGGGAGTAGGGCCAACGGAGAGGGGTCAAGCGAGAGGGCGGAGAGAGGAGGAGGAGAGAGAGGGGGAGAGAGGGGAGAGTGGAGGGGGTGAGTGGGATAGAGAGAGAGGGGGAGCGGGGGAGTGAGAGATGGGGAGACAGAGAGGGGGAAAGAGAGCCGGGAGAGAGAGAGAGGAGAGAGAGGAGGCAAGGTAGAGGGAGAGAGAGAGGTGAGTGAAACGGGCAGAGAGAGAGGGAGAAAAAGACGGGAAGGAAGCGAGAAAGCGAGGGGCAAGAGAGGGTGACGAGCGAGAGGGGAGACAGAGGGGGTGTGACAGAGAGAGGGGAGGGAGAGGGGGAGAAAGAGAGGTGAGAGAGGGGGAGAGAGAGGGTGGGAGATAGAGTGGGGGAGTGAGTGGGGGGAAGAGTGGGGGGATTGAGTGGGGGGAGAGAGGGTATAGAGAGTGTGGGGAGAGGGGGAGTGAGGGGGTAAACAGTGGGGGAGAGAGAGGGAGGGAGTGAGAGGGGGAGGGGAGGGGGAGTGAGGTGACAGAGTGAGGGGGTCAAAAGAGGGGGCGAGCGAGGGGGAGACAGGAAGGGGAGAGAGGGAAGGGGAGAGAGGGAGGGGGAGAGAGGGAGAGGGAGAGACAAGGAGTGGGGAGAGAGTGGGGGAGAGAGAGGGGGGAGAGAGAGGGGGAGAAAGGGAAAGGTGAGAGTGAGGCAAGAGAAGAGGCAAGAGATGGGAAAAGAGAGAGGGAGAGTGAGGGCGAGAGCGAGCGGGGAGCGAGAGACAGAGCGTGGAGAGAGAGGGGGTGGCAGAAAGGGGCGGGGGAAGACGGAGGGGGAAGACAGAGAGCGGGGGAGAGTGGGGAAGAGAGGGGGAGATGGAGATAGAAGAGACGGAGAGAGGTGAGAGGGCAGATGGAGAGGGGCGAGAGTGGATAGAGAGAGGAGAGAGAGACGGGGGTAGAGAGACAGGGGTAGAGAGAGGGGAGTATTGAGAAGGATAAAGAGAGGGGGTGGAGAGAGAAGGGGCGAGAGAGGGGGGCGAGAGAGGGGGACAGGGGGAGTGGAGAGAGTGAGAGAGAGAGAGTGAGGGGGAAAGAGGCATTGGGAGAGAGAGGGGAGAGAGAGGTGGTGAGAGAGAGAGGTGAGGGAGATAGAGAGGTAAGTGAGAGAGAGGTGGGGGAGAGAGAGGTGGGGGAAAGAAAGACAGGGGGAAGAAAGAGCGAGGGAAGAGAGAGGGGCAGAGAGAGGGGGAAAGATAAGGGGCGAGATAAGGGGGAGAGATTGGGGGAGAGATCGGGAGAGATAGGGGAGAGGTACCGGGAGAGATAAGGGAGAGAGAAGGGGAGTGAAAAGGGGAAAGAGAAGGGGAAAGATGGGGAGAGACAGGGGTTAGAGAGAGATGGATTAGAGAGAGAGAGAACGGGACAGAAAGGGGTCGAGTGGAAGGGTCGAGAGAGGGGGTTGATAGGGGGTAGTCGAGTGAGGGTTTTCGAAGGGAGTGGTTGTGAGAGGTGTGTCGAGAGAGGGGGGACAATGAGGGGGTCGAGAGAAGAGGGCTGAGAGAGGGGTGTCGAGAGAGTGGGTCGATAGAGGGAGAGTGAGGGGAGGGGGAGAGAGAGGGGTCAGAGCGTGGGGGAGAGTGAGTGAGGAGAGAGAGTGGTGGGGAGAAAGGGGGCAGAGAGGGGGTAGAGATGGGGGGAAATGAGAGAGAGTGGAGAGAGAGAGAGAGTGAAGGGTGAGGGATGGGGAGAGCAAGGTGTGAGCAAGAGAGACGGGCGAGAGAGTGGGTGAGCGAGAGACAGACAGGGAGATGTGCAAGTCTGAGTGAGTGAGTGAGGGGACGGAAATGAGAGAGAGTCTGAGAGATCGAGAGAGAGTGCGTGATAAGGGGACAAGAGAGAGAAAGATAGAAAGAGGGGGAGAGCGAGATAGGGAAAGATACAAGGTGAGCTAGAGAGAGAGGGACATGAGTGAGAAGCACGCGAGGGGGGGAGAGAGAGAGTCAGGTGAGAGAGAGGGATGAGGTGGAGAGTGAGTGAGTGGGTGAGAGAGTGTGTGAGGGGAAGAGAGATAGAAAGAGAAGGTGAGAGAGGGGCTGAGAGAGAGAATGAGCGTGAGAGGGTGAGAGATAGATAGTGAGGGAGTGAGAGAGGGGATCGAGAAAAAGAGACAGAGAGTCTGAGAGAGAGAGAGAGAGATGACTCAGGGAGGACCAGTCCAGCAGAGGTGAGAACAGGACCCTTACAAGATGGTGGGAATGAAACCGAGAATGTTGCTGTTCCTTACCCAGCTCTGTGTCCATGTCCTGTCTTCCGGGTCTGAATACAGAAGACCACTAAGCCCCTCTGTGCTATTTACTGTGAGTGATCTTACCGGCTGCAGGATCTACTGAACGCTCCAGACCTCCCTCTCCATCTCTCTCTGGCTGACTAAGCATCTTTGATGCGGTAAAGGACGAGACAGGAGTTAGGGAATTCGGCTGAGGCAGGAACATCCTGATTACCTGCAGGTGACAGATAAATAGACAGAATGGGAAGTTAGACTGATGCAGTGAGGTTTACACATGGAGGATCTGGAAAATCCCTGTCTCCATCCCTGGCCTGTGCTGCTGTGTCTCTCTGGAATGGGGAATTCCATTGGCTCAGGATCTGGAGTAGCTGCAAGAGTGAGAGACACTGACAGAGGCAGCAATTAGACCCAGAGAGTGAGGGATACCACATGGTGAGAGACTGAGTGATATCACCAGAGTGCTGGAAGGTATCAGGATCACACAATGGTCATGATGAAAGGGTTGTGATTCATGTTGTGCTGGGATGCGTACTCACTGACGGTTGAAATACGAGTGGGACAGGTGATGGCCTCGTGCTATTCTCACCCGACTGTTCATCCAGATGTTAATGCCGGTGTCCAGTATAACCCATCTAACTGCTGAATATTCTTTCAGGAAGAAAATCTGTTATAGGCAGCGGGTCTGGCCTACACATGATCCAGACCCAGAGCGATGGGGCTGACTCTAAACTGATCTCTGTAATGATCCAGCAAGGCGCTCAGCTCAAGGCCAGCTCGGGGTGGGCATGCGATGCTGGCCAGCCAGAGACAGCAACATCCCATATATCCTAACATAATCTCATCACATTTGCCAGCACTTGGCCCAAATTCATCTCAACCCTTCCTGTTCGTATACCCATCCAGATGCCTTCTAAATATAGTAATTGTACCAGTCTCCACCACTTCATCTGGCAGGTCATTCAATAAACGCAACACCTCCACATCAAAACGTTGTCCCTTAGGTTCCTTTTATATCTTTCCCCTCTCATCCTGAACCTAGGACCTTCAGTTCTGGACTACCCCACCCCAGGGAAAAGACCTTGTCTGTTAATCCTAACCATGCCTCTCATGGTTTTATAAAATTCCATATGGGTTACCCCTCAGCTGCAGACATTCCAGGGAAAGCAGGCTCAGCCCATTTAACCTCTCCTTGTAGCTCAAATCCTCCAACCCTGGTAGCATCTTTGCAAATCTTTTCTAAGCCCTTTCAATTTACACAATATTCTTCCGAGAGGGAGGAGATAAGACTTTCACACAATATTCCAAAACTGGCTTATCCAATATCCTGTATAGCTACAACATGACCTCCCAACTCCTCTACTCAATGCACTGATCAGTAAACACAAGCATACCAAACACCTTCTTCACTATCCTATCGACCCACAATTCTCCTTTCAAGGAACAATGAACCTGCACTCCAAGGTCTCTTTGTTCAGAAACACTCCCTGGGACATTAACATTTCGTGTATCAGTCCTGCGAAGAGTTGCTTTCCCAAAATGCAGCGCTTCTTATTTATCTGAATTAAGCTCCATCTCCCACTCCTCAGCCCATTGGCCCATCAGTTCACCAAACCATTGTAATATGAAGTAACATTCTTCACTGTCCACTACAACTACAATTTTGGTGTCATCTGCAAACTTACTAACTACACCTGCTGTTTTCACATCCAAATCATTTATATAATTAATGGAAAGTAGTGGACCCAGCACCTATCCTTGTGGCACTCCACTGGTCTCAGGTCTCCAGTCTGAAAAAGCAACCCTCCACAACCACCCTCTGTCTTCTACCTTTAAGCCAGTTTTGTATCCAAATGGCTGGTTTTCCCTGTATTCCGTGAGATCTATCCTTACTCTCCAATCTCCCATGTGGAAACATTTCGAACACCTTACTGAAGTCCATATCACTCACATCCACCGCGCTGCCCTCATCAATCTTTTTGTTACTTCTTCAAAAAACTCAATATCTTGAGACATGATTTCCCACGCACAAAGCAATGCTGACTATCCCCAGTTAGATATTGCCTTTCTAAATACATGTAATTCCTGTCCCTCATGTATCCGTCCTTCAACGTGCCCATGACTGACGTCAGGCGAACCAGTCTGTAGTTCCCTGTTTTGTCCTTACCAGCCTTCTGAAGAGGTGGCACCACGTTTGCCAACCTCCATTCTTCTGGTACCTCACCTGTGAATATTGGTGACAAAAATATCTCAGTAAGAGGCCCAGCAATCACTTCTCTATCTGCCCATAGAGTTCTCGGATACAGCTGATCAGAAATAGGGATTTATCCACCTTTAACCGTTTCAGGACATCCAGCACCTCCTCCTTTGTAATATCGACGTTTTAGAAGATGACGTCATCTATTTCCCAATGCTATTTCCCAAACCATCATCCTATTCTATATCTTCCATGTCCTTCTCTACAGGAAATAAATGTTCAGTATCTCCCCCATCTCCTGCAGCTCCATGTGCAGGCAGTCTTGATCATTGAGGGGCCCTATTCTCTCCCTAGAGACAATTTTGCCCTTTATGCATTTGTAAAAACACTTTGGGTTCTACTTAACCCTATTTGCCAAAGCAATCTCATGTCCCGTATTTGCCCTCCTGATTTCCCTCTATCCCTACACAACATTGCAATCACCCCTCACTGACTAATCCCTATACAACACTGCACTCACCTCCTCCCTGACTGATCCCTACCCAACATTGCACTCACCCCCTCCCTGACAGATCCCAAACCAACACTGCACTCACTTCCTCCCTGACTGATCCCTGCCCAACACTGCCATCTCCCCCTCCCTGACGGATCAGTAACTAACACTGCAATCTCCCCTCCCTGACTGATGCCTACCCAAGACTGTAATCACCCCCTCACTGACTGATCCCTACTCAACACTGCAATCTCCCCTCCCTTACTGATGTCAACCCAACCCTGCAACTCCCCCTCACTGACTGATACCTACACTACACTGCAATCTCCCCTCCCTGACTGATGCCTACCCAATATTGTAAGCTCCACCTTCCTGACTGATCCTTACCCAACATTGCAATCACCCCCTCCCTGACTGATCCCTACCCAACACTGCAATCTACCCCCCGACTGATCCCAACCCAACCCTGCAATCTCCCCCACACTGACTGATCCCTACCGAACACTGCAATCTCACCCTTCCTGACTGATCCCTACCCAACACTGCAATCTCCCCCTCCCTGACTGATCCCAACCCAACACTGCAATCTCACCTCCCTGACTGATCACTACTCAAAACTGCAATCGCCACTCCCTGACTGATGCCGACACACACTGCAATCTCCCCCTCCCTGACTGATCCCTAACCAAGACTTAACCCCACCTCCTTGACTGATCCCTACCCAACACTTCAATCTCCCCCCGACTGATCCCAACCCAACCCTGCAATCTCCCCCTCCCTGACTGATCCCTACCCAACACTGCAATCTCCCCCCCGACTGATCCCAACCCAACCCTGCAATCTCCCCCACACTGACTGATCCCTACCGAACACTGCAATCTCCCCTCGCTGACGGATCCCTACCCAACACTGCAATCTCTCCCCGCGACTGATCCCAACCCAACCCTGCAATCTCCCCCTTCCTGACTGATCCCTACACAACACTGCATTCACCCACTCCCTGACTGATCCCTACACAACACTGCGCTCACCCCCTCCCTGAATACTCCCTACCCAACACTGTAATCTCCCCCTCCCTGACTGATCCCAACCCAACAGTGCAATCTCCCCCTCCCTGACGGATCAGTTACTAACACTGCAATCTCCCCTCCCTGAATGAACCCGACCCAACACTGTAATCACCCACTTCGTGACTGATCCCTACCCATCACTGCAATCTCCCCTCCCTGACTGATGCCTACCCAATACTGCAATCTCCTCGTCCCTGCCTGATCCCTACCCAACACTGCAATCTCACCCTCCCTGACTGATCCCTACCCATCACTGCAATCTCCCCTCCCTGACTGATGCCTACCCAATACTGCAATCTCCTCGTCCCTGCCTGATCCCTACCCAACACTGCAATCTCACCCTCCCTGACTGATGCCTACCCAACACTGTAATCTCCCCCTCGCTGACTGATCTCAAACCAACACTGCAATCAACCTGACTGATGCCTACCAAAGACTACAATCATCCCCTCCCTGACTGATCTCTATCCAACACTGCACTCACACTCTCCCTGACTGATGCCGACACAACACTGCAATCTCCTCCTCCCTGACTGATCCTGTCACAACATTGTAACCTCCCCCTTCCTGACTGATCCTTATCCAGCATTGCAATCACCCCTCCATGAATGATCACTACTCAACACTGCAATCGCCACTCCCTGACTGATCCCTACCCAACACTTCAATCTCCCCCCGACTGATCCCAACCCAACACTGCAATCTCCCCCTCCCTGACTGATCCCTACACAACACTGCAATCTACCCCTCCCTGACTGATCCTGACACAACAGTGTAACCTACCCCTTCCTGACTGATCCTTATCCAGCATTGCAATCTCCCCCTCCCTGACTGATCACTACCCAATACTGCAATCATCACCATCCTGACTGATTCCTGCCCCAAACTGCAATCACCACCGCCAGACTAATCCCCAGGCAACACTGCAATCTCACCCTCCCTGACTGATCCCTACCGAACACTGCAATCACCCCTCCCTGCCTGATGCCTACACAACACTGTAATCTCCCCCTCGCTGACTGAACTCAAACCAACATTGCAATCAACTCCTCCCTGACTGATGCCTACCAAAGACTGCAATCACCTCCTCCCTGACTGATCCCTATCCAACACTGCACTCACACTCTCCCTGACTGATGCCGACACAACACTGCAATCTGCCCCTCCCTGACTGATCCCTAACTAGACTTAAAAGACCCCCTCCCTGACTGATCCCTACCCAACACTGCAATCTCCCCTCCCTGACTGATCCCTACCCAACACTGAAATCTCACCCCCTCATTAACTGATCCCGACCCAACACTCCAATCTCCCCCTCCCTATCTGATGCCTACCCAACCCTGCAATCTCTCCCTCCCTTACTGATCCCTACACAACACTGCACTCACCCCGTCCCTGACTGATCCCTACCCAACACTGTAATCTCCCCCTCCCTGATTGATCCCTACCCAACACTGCAACCTACCCCTCCCTGACTGATCTCTATCCTACAATGTAATCTCCCCCTCCCTGACTGATCCCTCCCCAACACTGTAATCTACCCCTCCCTGACTGACCCCTAGTCAACACTCCAATCTCCCCCTCCCTGACTGATCCCCACCCAACAAAGTCATCTCCCCCTCCTGACCCAACTCTCCCAGATCAGGACAAAGAGATGCAGGTATTAATAATTAATCCTGTCCTTTGTGTATTTGAGCTGAAAATGTGTTGCTGGAAAAGCGCAGCAGGTCAGGCAGCATCCAAGGAACAGGAGAATTGACGTTTCGGGCATCAGCCCTTCTTCAGAAAATTCCTGAAGAAGGGCTGATCCCCGAAATGTCGATTCTCCTGTTCCGTGGATGCTGCCTGACCTGCTGCGCTTTTCCAGCAACACATTTTCAGCTCTGATCTCCAGCATCTGCAGTCCTCACTTTCTCCTTTGTGTATTTGACTGTGGCAACATTGAGATAACACTATGTGCTCTCAATCTCCAGAGTGTTCGATGGGGCACTTCGAGGAAGCTTTCCTCCAGATCTAAGTCCATTCTCAAACTAATCTGGGATATTTACATGAGAACCGTTTCAGTGAAGATTCACTTTGAATCCTTTCTGTGCCTTACTGTAGTTAGCTGGGAACACTGATAACCTGGGCAGCACTGTTCCTGGGAAGTTTGATGGGAGTCAGATTAAATAGAGATTTCTGGGTCCCATTACTTCATATGGAAGAGATAAAGTCCCACAAGTGCACATTGAGATGCTGATGGTGTTGTCCAGTTATTTCTAAAAACAAGGTAAACAACCCAACCAGAATGTTCGCAGTGAGGTGACAGTGGGGGAGCACTTGGAACCAGTGACCACAGTTCTATTAATATTGTAATCATTGTGGAGTGAGTCAAAATGTTCCCCAGGTGCTAGTTCGACATTGGGGCAAAGCACATTTTGACGGAATTAGCCAGAAGCTTGCAGGGGTTGGGTTGAGAAGTTTGTTTGCAGGCAACTGGACCTCTGGTAGGTGGAAGTTCTTTAAATGTGGGACAGCTACAGTTCAAGATCTGTCCGTTCCTGTGAGTGTGAAGAGCAAGGTTAGCAGGAATAAGGAACCCTGGATGACAAGAGACATTGAGGCTTTAACCAGAAAAAAAGCAGGCATGGCTCAGGTACAGGCAGCTGGGGTCAAGGGAATCCCTGGTGATACATAGGGGACAGAAGAGTTTACTGAAGAAGGGAATCAGGAGGGCAGATGACCTTGGCTGAGAAGATTTGGGTGAATCCAAAGAGATTCTTGAAGGACAATGAAGGAAAAAGAATATCTATAGAGAGACTAGGACCCCTCAAGAACCAAAGTGGACATGTTTGTGCAGAATCGCAGGAGTTATTTCTCCTCTGTTTTGACCGTGGAGAAGGACATGAAGGCTTGGGAATTTGGGGAAGTTAGTGATGATCTCTTGGGGACAGTCCATATCACAGGAGAGGAAGTGTTGAATGCATTCGAATGTATGAACATGGAAAAATCTCCTGATCCTGACCAAACATATTCAACAACACTGCAAGAGGCGAGAGAAGAAATTGTGGGGTCCCTGGCTGATCATTTTGCATCATCGTTAGCCACGGGTGAGGTCCCAAAGATTGGAGGTCAGCAAATGTTGTGCCCTTATTCGAGAAGGGCTGCAAAGAAAAAACTGGAACATGAAATCAGACAGCCGAACGTGTGTGGTCAGTAAGTTACTTGAGAAGATTCTGAGAGATTAGATGTACATGCATTTGGAAATACAGATTTTGATTGGGAGTAGTCAGCATAGCCTTGTGCGTGGGAGACCATGCCTCACAAATTTGTTAGCGTTCTTTGATGAAGTGATCAGGAAGTTTGACGAACAGACTCTACAGATGTGTAGACATGTAGACTCTACAGATTTCAGTAAGGTGTTTGATAAGGTTCCGCATGGTACCTTGCTCTGGAAGGTTAGATCGCATGAAATCCAGGGGGCGTTGGCAAACTGGGTACACAACTGGCTTGATAGCAGGAAGCAGAGGGTAACAGTCAGACTGGAGGCCTGTGACTAGTGGGGTGCTTCAGTGGTCATAGAATCATAGAATCCCTCCTCTGTGGAAACAGGCCCTTAGCCCAACAAGTCTTATGGCCCTCTGAAGATTATTCCACACAAACCTATTCCCCTACCCTGTTAATCTACGTTTTCCCCTGACTAATGCAACTTACTTACACATCCATGAACACTATAGGCAACTGAGCATTGCCAGTTTACCTGACCTGCACATCTTTGGTTTGTAGGAGGAAACCGGACCACCCAGAGGAAAGCCACGCAGCCACGGGGAGAATGTACAAACTCAGTTGGTGTTGCATGATGTCTCAGTTATTGTCACTACTGCCGCAAAGTGCCAAGGACCCGGGTTGGACCCCAGCCTCGGGTGACTGTGTGGAGTTTACACATTCTCCCTGTGTCTGCGTGGGTTTCCTTTGGGTGCTCCGACTTCATCCTACAATCCAAAAATGCGCAGGTCAGATGAATTGGCCAGGCTAAATTGTCCATAGTGCTAGGTGCATTCGTCCAGGGTAAATATTGGGTAAGGAAAATGGCTTTAGGTGGGTTATACTTCAGCAGGTCAGTGTGGATTTGTTGGGCCAAATGGCCTGTTTCCATACTGTAGGAAATCTAACCCTAACAGGATCTAAGCCACACAAACCATCCTGTGAGGGTGGAATTGAACCCAGAACCACAGTACTGTGAGGCAGCAGTGCGAACCACTGAACCACTGTGCCACTGATCTGGTCAGTGCTAGGCCCATTGCTTTTTGTTATCTCTATCGATGATTTGGATGAGGATGTTTAAGGCATGATTAGAAAGTTTTCAGATTACACTAAATTAAGTGAGGGAGATTCTCATCAATTGCAACAGGGCCTTGATCAGCTGGGGAACTGGGCTGAGAAATGGCAAATGGAGTTTAATACAGACAAGGGCGAGATCTTGTATTTTGGAAAGACAAATCAAGACAGGGGTTTCATGGTGAATGGTAGGGCTTGAAGGAGTGTAGTGGAGCAGAGAGACCTTGGATTCCAGGAGCACGGTTCTCTGAACTCAGGGAGACAGGGCAGTGAAGAAGGCTTTTGGCACACTGGGCCCTTCACCAGTCATCGAAGTTGGGAAGTTCTGTTGTAGTTGTGCAGGATGTTGGTGAGGCCGCACTTGGAATATTGTGTTCAGTTTTACCCACCTTGCTATAGGAAGGATGTTATTAAACTGGAAAGAGTGCAGAAGAAATTTACAAGGATGTTGCCAGAACTCAACTAGACAGTTATAGAGAGACAAGTTAGGACATTTTCTTTAGTGTGTAAGAGACTGACGGTGGGGGTGGGGGTGAGGAATGTCCTTATAGAGGTGTATAAGATCATGGGAGGCATGGATAAGGTGATTGCCCTCAGTCTTTATCCAAGGTTTGGGAATCGAGGACGAAAGGGCATCAGTTTAAGGTAAAAGGGGAAAGATTATAAGGGAACCTAAGGGTTTTACCCAGACGGTGGTAATCATACCGAATGAACTACCAGTGGAAGTATTCGAGGAGGATACATTTAATAACATTTAAAATACACTTGGACAAATACATGGAGAGGAACGTATTGGAAGGATATGGGCCAAGTGCAGGGAAATGGGGTTAGTGTGGATGGTTCAGTTTGGGCCAAAGAGCCTGTCTCCATGCTGCAGAACTCTATGACTCTATGAACATACCCAGGTTTCCCATAATACAGAAGCGACCAAAGCAACACGAACACGAGCCGGTACAAATGTGAAACAGTCCTGTAGAATTTGGCAGGAAGCCAGCCTGGCCGTGCAGTGAAGGATTCCTGGTACAGGAGCTGTGGTGAGATGCCCAAAGAGAACTGGGGAAGGAAGCTGGAAAGCTCACTCCACTGCCGATAGCCTGGAGGACCCCCGGCTGGGATAAGGCAGCTGGGATCCGGTCACCCCGGGGAAACCTACAGGCTGTGACCGACCTAGGTCTCCTACACAATGAGCAGGACAGAACGTTGCAGGAAAATCTCACCCACATGGGACTACTCCAGTTACAATTGGGAAGAGTCCACTCCAGTGAAAGGAGGGTCTCTGGGGATGGGGAGGCAGCCTCAGGTTACATTGACAATCTGGAAGAACAGTGTAGGGAGCTCCAAGCAGCTGCATGGGTCCTGTACACCTGCAACATGGAGCAACACACATCAGGCCCTAGTAGAAGGTGCCAGGAGCAAATACAATCCCTCGGGAACCAGGACTCCTCCCAGAATGGGATGGTGTGTGCCTTTGGGGTTCTACCTCCCCAGGGAGATAATGACAGGCCCCACACTGACACATCCACACCCTCCCACAGATGGGGTCTCCCACTGCCTGTCTCCCAGGTAACTGCACCTTTTGCCCCGAGCCCTGAGACACATTCGAACTCAGATTCCATGAACCCTGTGGTTAACCAGTGTCAAACAGCTGATGGTCTTACTCCATATACAACCATTCCAGGTACCCAGCTGGTGGGCAGCACCAAAACGATCCCGTCTCGGTCCCAGATACATGTTTGGATGAGATTGACCGACAGTCTGTCATACACAGAGTGGATGCTGAGGAGCAAACTAAATTAATCGACATGTGTCCACGTCCAACAGGCCATCCAGCTATCACTGAGGGCCAACAGCTCGGGAGGGGCATCCGTGATGTGATGAAATAAGCCGTCCTCACTGCTAGAGGGCAGGATAAGGCAGATTCTGTAGAGTTGCTACATAGCTGCAGAACAACAACCAGCGGATTGTCCCTCCCCTCCCCCCGTCAGCTTCCCCCGGAGACTCTGGGGCCTTTTTCTGGGCTTTCAGGGATATGACCTGCACCTCTCTTCGCAATGAGAAACTGGGCCCGAGCCTTTGTCTCCCATGTCTCAGAAAGAAGGAGGGACACCTTGGGATTCGACCCCTCAGATGGCCTCTGTAATGAGATTCTAGATTAGAGTGGTGCTGGAACAGCACAGCAGTTCAGGCAGCATCCGAGGAGCAGTAAAATCGACGTTTCGGGCAAAAGCGCTCCATCAGGAATACAGGCAGAGAGCCTGAAGGTTGGAGAGATAAATGAGAGGACAGTCGGGGTGGGGGGAAAGTAGCATAGAATACAATAGATGAGTGGGCATGGGGATGAAGGTGATAGGACGGGGGGGAGGGTGGAGTGGATAGGTGGAAAAGAAGATAGGCAGGTAGGACAGGTCATGGGACAGTGCCGAGCTGCAAGTTTGGAACTGGGGTAAGGTGGGGGAAGGGGAAGTCGACATTGATGCCCTGGGGCTGAAGTGTTCCGAGGAGGAAGATGAGGCGTTCTTCCTTCAGGCGTCTGGTGGTGAGGGTGAGGCGGTGAAAGAAGCCCAGGACCTTCATGTCCTTGGCAGAGTGGGAGGGGGAGTTTAAACGTTGGGCCACGGGTTGGTGGGGTTGATTGGTTCGGGTGTCCCAGAGATGTCCCCTAAAGTGCTCAGCTAGGAGGCGTCCAGTCTCCCCAATGTAGAGGAGACCGCATTGGGAGCAATGGATACAATAAATGATATTGGTTGGTGTGCAGGTAAAACTTTGATGGATGTGAAAGGCTCCTTTAGGAACTTGGATGGAGGTGAGGGAGGAGGTGTGGTTGCAGGAGGCTTGGGCCTTCTGCTACTTAATTGCTGAATACGAAATAAACTTTAGGGATTTCCACATTGTGTTACAGGAGCTCAAGGATCACAAGCGATTGGTCGTGTTTCCCCGAGAACTGGTGTATGGTCGTGAGATACTGAGCACACAGCCCGGACAAGGGGTCAGAGTTCAGACAGTGTTACCTCAGGAAGCCCATCAGGAAAAATTCTTAGAAACAAAATTAAAAACGGGCTGAGACCAGGAGGGAAGGCTCCTCCCACAGCTTGTCCCATGCACATCAGGCTCTTGTAATGGGCTAGTCAGTAAACTCACAGGGAATTCCTTGTTCACTAACATTTACCATAAAACTGACACTCATCATAATAAATGCATCAGGTGTACACTAAGCAGAATGGCGTCCTTCCTCATTAAAATTATTATGCTCCCAACTGGCCCACAGGATAATGGGATGAAGGGCTGGGAAATATGAGGGAAAACCCAGAACAGTAATTAACAGATGAATGAAAATAATGATGTAGCCACGGTATACAGGGCAGGAGTGTGACCGGTCAGTACGTTGACTTTGCTAATTTGGAGAATAAACTCAGAATCCTGACCCAACAACTCTCTAATAATCCTGGGAATGACTGAATAAAGGAAACCCAGGGGAGAATGCAGGTAAGTGGAGTTGAAATGCCCATCAGCCATGATTGAATGGCGGAGTGGACTCGATGGGCCGAATGGCCTTACTTCCACTCCTATGTCTTATGGTCTTATCTTCAGACCATGGGACAACTAGTGGAACATCAGGTTAACCATCACTTAGAGACCAAACTGGAGGGTCACACCAAAACGATTAACCAAATCATCCAGGACCCAAGCAGAGGTGACGGTGAGCAGTAAAACCACACCCTGTGCAGTATCTACGGTAACGGGATGATGGAACAGCTGAAGAAGGAACTCAGGCGGGCCAGCCAAGGGAAAATCCCATCCTGGATTCGTGACAAAGAGCGTAAATATTTGTTCCAGGAGAACACCTGCACGAACATCTCTCACTGTGAGTGACCAACGGCTGGGTTAATAACAGATGCCAGGACACTCTCGAAAGGGACACCTGGGCTTGGTACGAGGGATTCCAATTAACCCAAGTGACCAAAGTTAGGATGAAGTCCAAATTATCAGAGTTGTATAAAACAAGGTATTTGGATGGGCTACCATGATTACCTCCCACTTACTGTGGAGATAGAGGGAACATTGACAGGGACCATACTTACGTAATGTGAAGGACCAGGTCATACCATGACATTCCCATAGCCTGTTATCCAAGAATTCGGCTCCTCTCACATCGGCTGTGGTCCTAACTGCACTCACCTTGATACATCTCGGGATACCGGTGGTTAGGATTGCAGGCTGTAACAGATGGGTACGATCATGGTGAATAATGCCTGGACACACCCCCAGGGGCTGGAAGGTAGATGGAACTACCCGGGTGATCACTTTAGTTTCATTCATTTGCATTGTTTGAGGGTTCCTGGCTGGGCCAGTATTGATTTCCTGCCCATAGTTGGCATTACAACAGATTGGCCATGTTAAATTGCCCATTGTGTCAAGGGATATTCGGGCTAGCTGGAATAGCCAGAGGAAATGCGGGGTTTCAGGGACATCATCGAGGGATTGGGTCTGACTTGGATTCTCTTCAGAGGGTCATTGTGGACTCAGTGGGTGGAACGGCCTGATTCTGTGTTGTCAAGATTTTTTGATATCACTTATCAGCCATAAGACCATCAGTTTGGCCAATGTACACAATGGCTATTGCACAGACAGCTGTTTACTCTGACAACAAGCATAACCAACTAAAAAAAATAGGTTTGTAATTTATTGCATAAGCTTCTTTTCTTTCCATTCAAGTGGATGAGTTGGGGGAGATGTCACAAACTCCTGGCTAAAACACAGATAGACAGCCAAGGTTTATTGGCCAAGGAAATCTTGCAAATCAGAAAACCCGCACACCAGGCACAGCACAAACACAGCATAATGTAAAAGGCAACAGTTATTCTGGACAGACGTTTCCAACAAACAAATGAGGGCCCAGACAGGAAGGCACCGGTTCCTGCTACACAAAGAAACTAACAGGAATAAGCCATCCAAATGATTGGCAATGCTTCAAACTATTAACGGATTCTCCTAATTGGCCACAATGATCGAAAGTTCCTGAAAACCATCCAGAAATGAATAAAAACAGGGTTCATCTGCAGATTGATTGCCCGAATCTCTGGAGGCCTTCTGAGGAGACCAGCATGGCAAGAGACAGAGACCATCTGACTATCCAGAGTGAGAGAGCAAGAGAGAAAAGAGTTTGGCAGACCCAGAGGCAAAACCACGGAGAGAGAGAGAGAGAGAGAGAGAGAGAGAGAGAGGCTGAAGCAAAACCCAGGAGCATGGGAGAGAGGGAATATGAAAAACCATCGAGAGAGAGTGGAAACCAACTGGAATAAAGAGTGTCACCCCTTCAGTCTGTCCATGTTTTAACTCCTGATTGTCTCAGTCTGACTTCCCCTTCTCTCCCTCTCTCTGTCCTCTCTCCCTCTGCCCTTTTGTCTCTCTCTCTGTCTGTCTTTCTCTCACTCTCTCCCTTTCCCTGTCTCTCTCTGCCCATCTTTCTCCTACACCCCTTCTCCATCGCCACTCTCTCGATCTCTCTCTCCCTTTTTCTCACCATCCCTTTCTGTTATTCACTATTTCAAACCTGAAAGATCTCACCTAATTTTGAACCTCCTCAAAAATACAATGCCCCCCATTTTCACTCTCCTCCCAAATATCCCCTTCCCCAAATATCTTCCCTCCCAAATAATTGCCCCACCAAATATTTTGCTGCCCCCAACATTGCTGTGAGCCCCACTCCCTGGGGCAGAGGGAAATGAGTGGAAAAGTGTGGACCTGGAAAAGCCCAGCAGGTCAAGCCTGAACCATCGACTCTCCTGGCTGACCTGCTGTGCTTCCCCAGCTCCACACTTTGTAACTCTGAGTCTCCAGCATCTGCAGTCCTCACTTTCTCACCCAGGTAAATGAGTCTGGTTTGGCTGACTGGCCTGTGGCTGTTTTCATGCACAGCCAGTTCCCAGTGCCAGAATTACAGGTTTGCATCACATATGGAGTCTTTTCTGCCCATTCTCCCTCCTCCCCCATTAAATGATCCTGGTCCTGTTCAGGAACCTCAGTATTGGCCCCTGAATGGCCTCACTGGCTATCCTTTCTCTGGAGACTTCTTCTCTGTCCTGTCTCAGACTTTGCATCTCATGCTATCCCTCCCTCAATTTCTCCCTCTCTCTCTCTGACAACAGATCCTCCTTTCTCCACCAACCCCAAAACCCCATCAAACACTCCTCCTGTCTCTGGCTGTCCCACTCCCTCCCTGTCCCCCACTCTCCCCCTTCCCATGTAGACCCACAGGTCCTGGGCTGGAGGATATGGTCTCTCTCCTCACTTTCTCCATCCCCACTCTCTTCATGTCTCTTTCTCTCTTTTTGTAACCCTCCCCTTCTCTTTTGCTTGATTTGAGACTCAATGAGGAAAGTAATTTATGTCCCTTACACTCACCCCCTCCCCACAGTCGGGGTAAAACCAGGAAGAGACCAAAGAAAGGTTGATCCCCTGCATTAACTGTACTGCATCCAGCGACAGAGACAAACTCTTCTCAATGCACCTTCCCCAGTCACTGGGACAGAGCAGAGAGGTCCAGGGAGAAAGAGGAAGAGAAACTACAAGAGATAAAGAGAGATGAACAGACAGACAGTGAAAGGGAGGGAGAGAACAAGAGAAAGACAGGCAGACAGAGGGAGGGAGAGAAGGCGAGAAGAACTGAAAGTGAGCAGGAGAGAGGCAGAGAGAGAAAGGGGGGAGAGAGAGAGTAAAATCCCAGGAAGAGAAATACAATGTCAGACAGATACAAGGTGAAAAAGGGAAGGCGAAGACATGGAGAGAAGGCCAGATAGACAACAAGAGAGAAAAACCAGGGAGAGATAGAGGACAGAGTGATAGGGAGGAGTTGCAGCAGCAGAGTGATAGTGCTGAGAGAGTTTGGTGGTGGTGGGGGGTCTGCGGCGATGCAGCCAGAATGATGTACAGACAAGAATAGCAAGATCCCACAGAGCTGAAAGAAAGTTGCAGAAAGAGATGAGCAAGATGTTGGTTTTGTAAAAGATTGAATGATTTAGCATTCCTGAAAAACATGGTGCGGTGACAAAGTGGCAGTGTGTTGAAAGAAGGGAATCTACAGGGAAATGTCAACAGGGCAGAGATATGAAGGATGTTGTGAGATAGGGATTGAAGGAAATATGTGGGGGGGACAGCTGGGAACACAGAAATATACACGAGAGCTCTCATGGAAGTGGGAAGCAGTGAGATCGGTGGGATCAGACTGTGCAGCTGCCCCCTCTCTAGCATTTTGCGCCTTTGTCTCTCCTTAGTGTAGAGCTCACCCCTTGTGGTAAAATTCCCAGAAACAGTCTGAATTCGTGTGTGTGTGTGTGCATTTGCGTGTCTGTGTCTGTGTGTGCGTGTGCACCTGTATGCGTGTGTGTGTGCGTGTGTTCACTCTCTCTGGTTCCAGCTTCTGTCTGATGATTCCTTATAGCAGAATAATTTGATTCTCTCTGTCTTTGCACTGTCCTGGTTTCAGCTCCCAAATCAAATGCTAAATCATTCACGATCCTATTGAATATTAGAGCAGGCTCGAGGGGCTGAATGGTCTCCTCCTGTTCCTATTTCGGATGGTCTTATGTTCTTAACACTACCTCCCAGCTCTTGGCCCCCACACTGGAGGTTATGACTCCACAAGGCCCTGATCTGTAGAGTGCTGCACTCTTCCGTGAGTCTCGGAGGGAACCAGCCTTATTTGGAATGGAGTTGCAGCCTTTCAGTAAGAAGTGAAATCTCATTGAGATTCCCCTCAGTCTCTCATTGTAAGGTGGAGCAGGCCAGTCTTGGGGAAGCAAACAGCAGCTCCATTTCAGAAGGCCACGTGGGAGGGGCTTGTTTCCTTCATCAGCTTACTCTGCTCTCCTTTCTGGGTTAGGGTGGGGGCCGAATGGCCTTGCTCGTGGCTCCTATTGAGGTGCA
Organism: Chiloscyllium punctatum; assembly: GCF_047496795.1. Lineage (NCBI taxonomy): Eukaryota > Metazoa > Chordata > Chondrichthyes > Orectolobiformes > Hemiscylliidae > Chiloscyllium > Chiloscyllium punctatum. The sequence continues at coordinate 48,649,946 of NC_092785.1, forward strand.
GGCTGGCAATGATTGGGTTATACAGAGCGTGGGCCTGAGTGAGGTCGGTTGGCTCAGTTGGCTTACCACACTAGCTGAAGTTACTCTGAAGGACTCTCCTTCCCAACCTGTCCCCTCAGCTGGGCCATGGTGACACTCTGATTAAATCCCCACCAGACACCGGTCTCTAATGAGGAGCTGTCCAATGCTCTGGTAAGACTATGGTGACATTACATTGGTTTGTACCTGGGGGACTGTGTGCAGGACTAGATACTGCATTTCCAGAGGGATGTTAGTGTGTGGGGAGGTTTACTGGATGAATCCCCACCGGAATGAACAGCACTCTCTTTCCTCCAGTTAAGACACTCTTGCAGCTTTTGTGTCTTTGGAGACACAAGGACCAATTCACATGAAACAGCAGCTGGATTTTATATTCATGGGCACCTGATAAGATTGGCTAGTTTACACACACTCGCTCTCACACACACATACGCACACAGACACACGCTCCCTCAAACACACACAGACACACCCTCACACACACATACACATAGGCACAACTCTCTCTCACACACACAGGCACACTCACACACACACATACACACAGACACACGCTCCCTCAAACACACACAGACACGGACTCAGACACACATACACATAGGCACAACTCTCTCACACACACATACACAGACACACTCACACACACAGACACAATCTCTCTCTCACACATACACACAGACACACTCTCTTTTTCAGACGCACACAGGCACACTATCTCTCTCTCACAAACACACATAGAACACACTCACAAACGCAGACACTCTCTCTCTATCAGACACACAGGCACACTATCTCTCTCTCACAAACACACATAGACACACACTCACACACACAGACACACTCTCTCACACACATATACACACACTCTCTCTCACATGCACACACTCTCACTCTCTCACATACACAGACTCTCTCTCTCTCACACATGCACACACACTTTCTCTCACTCACATACACACAGACACTCTATCTCACACACATGCACACAGGCACACACTCTCTCACACACACATACACACAGACACATGCTCCCTCAAACACACACAGACACACTCTCACACACACATATGTGGAACTTGTTCAAGGAGCAACTATTGAGTGTCCTTGATAAGTACGTACCTACCAGACAGGGAGGAAAGGGTCGTGTGAGGGAACCGTGGTTTAATAGGGAATTGGAATCTCTTGTTAAATGGAAGAGGGCGGCCTTTGTAAAGATGAGGCGTGATGGTTCAATAGGGGCGATTGAGAGTTATAAGGTAGCCCGGAAGGACCTGAAGAGAGAGCTAAGAGCAGCAAGGAGGGGACATGAAAGGTCCTTAGTTGGTAGGATTAGGGAAAACCCTAAGGCGTTCTATAGGTATGTTAGGAATAAAAGAATGACTAGGGTAGGAATAGGTCCAATCAAGGATAGTAATGGGAAGCTGCGTGTGGAGGCTGAAGAGATTGGGGAAGCACTGAATGAATACTTTTCGTCAGTATTCACTCAGGAACAGGACATTGTTGTCGATATGAATACTGAGGCACGAATAAGTAGAATGGATGGCTTTGAGATATGTAGAGAAGAGGTGTTGGAAATTCTGGCAAGGGTGAAAATAGATAAGTCCCCTGGGCCTGATGGCATTTATCCTAGGATTCTCTGGGAAGCAAGGGAGGAGATTGCAGAGCCATTGGCCTTGATTTTTGTGTCCTCTTTGTCTACAGGAGTAGTGCCAGAGGACTGGAAGCTAGCAAACGTGGTTCCCTTGTTCAAGAAGGGGAGTAGGGATAATCCTAGTAACTATAGGCCAGTGAGTCTCACTTCTGTTGTGGGCAAAGTCTTAGAGAGAATTGTAAGGGATAGGATTTATGCACATCTGGATAAGAATGATGTGATAAAGGATAGTCAGCATAGTTTTGTGAAGGGCAGGTCGTGCCTCACAAACCTTATTGAATTCTTTGAGAAGGTGACTAAGGAGGTAGATGAGGGGAAAGCGGTAGATGTGGTATATATGGATTTTAGTAAGGCGTTTGATAAGGTCCCCCATGGTAGGCTACTGCAGAAAATACAGAGATATGGCATTGAGGGTGAGTTGGAGGTTTGGATTAGGAATTGGCTGGCTGGAAGAAGACAGAGGGTAGTAGTTGATGACAAAGGTTCATCTTGGAGTGCCGTCACTAGCGGTGTTCCGCAAGGATCTGTTTTGGGACCATTGCTGTTTGTCATTTTTATAAATGACCTGGAGGAAGGGTTAGAAGGTTGGGTGAGCAAGTTTGCAGATGATACGAAAGTCGGAGGAGTTGTAGACAGTGAGGAAGGATGTGGCAGGTTACAGCGGGATATAGAGAAGCTGCAGAGCTGGGCAGAAAGGTGGCAAATAGAGTTCAATGTAGCTAAGTGAGACGTGATTCACTTTGGTAAGAGTAATAAAAAGATGGGGTACTGGGCTAATGGTCGGATACTTGGTAGTGTGGAAGAGCAGAGGGATCTTGGTGTCCATGTACACAGATCTCTGAAAGTTGCCACCCAGGTAAATAGTGCAGTGAAGAAGGCATAAGGCGTACTGGCTTTTATTGGTAGAGGAATTGAGTTCCGGAGTCCTGAGGTCATGCTGCAGTTGTATAAGACTCTGGTGCGGCCGCATCTGGAATATTGTGTGCAGTTTTGGTCGCCATACTATAGGAAGGATGTGGAGGTACTGGAACGGGTGCAGAGGAAGTTCACCAGGATGTTGCCTGGTATGGTAGGAAGATCCTATGAGGAAAGGCTGAGGCACTTGGGGTTGTTTTCATTGGAGAAAAGAAGGTTTAGGGGTGACTTGATAGAGGTGTACAAGATGATTAGGGGGTTAGATCGGGTTGACAGTGAGAACCTTTTTCCACGTATGGAGTCAGCTATTACAAGGGGGCATAGCTTTAAATTAAGGGGGGGTAGCTATAGGACTGATGTTAGGGGTAGGTTCTTCACTCAGCGAGTCGTAAGTTCATGGAATGCCCTGCCAGTAGCAGTAGTGGACTCTCCCTCTTTATGGGTATTTAAGCGGGCATTGGATAGGTATATGGAGGATAGTGGCTTAGTGTAGGTTAGGTGTGCTTTGATCGGCGCAACATCGAGGGCCGAAGGGCCTGTACTGCGCTGTAATGTTCTATGTTCTATGTTCTATACACACTCTCTCTCTCACACACACACGTGGACACACACTCTCTCATACACACACTCACAGACACACTCTCTCTCACACACACTCTCACTCACACACTCTCACACACCGTTTCTTACACACTCAGACATGCACACTCTTTCTCTTACGCATTCTCTCACACACACACTCTCACACACACAAACACACTCATTCTCCCATACACATGCACATAGACACACTCTCTCACACACACATACACACACTCTCTCTCACGCACATACACAGTCCTTCTCACACACAGACACATTGTCACACACAGACACACAGACACAATCTCTCACACCGACCTCTCTCACACACAGACAGACACACTCTCTCACACATACACACAGACACACACACCCTCAAACACACACACAGACACACACTTCCACATAAACACATGCTTTCTCTCTGACTGTCTCACATACAGACACACAGAGATACACATGCATCCACTCTGTCACACACACAAACACGGGCAGTATCTTTCCCTCTCTCTCTCTCTCTCTCTCTCACACACACACACACAGCTGTAAAGGCATGGTTGAGGTATTGCTGGAGAAATGATTTCTCTGAGGACTGAACCTTGATCTCACATGATGGCTGCTCCAGGGAGACAGACAGTAGCTACAGATGACTTGTTGGATCTTCCTGTGCACCACCTCTTACATCGACAGCGTTACTCTGTTTGGGTGCCTGCTTTTCTAAAACGTCTCTAAGCAACAAGTGACAATAGATTGAGGAAAGTTTTCCCCCAAACCTTGTTTCAGACACATCCTGATGTTATTTTTCACTGATTGTTTAAAATGATCTGAATGTTCTGAAATGGGGAGTGGCTTCCATTTCAAATTACAACACCAGAGTGCCTCGGGGAATTGCATCTATTCCTTTCTACCCTCTGCACTCTGTACCGCCAGATAGTACTCCCTCAGTACCTCAGAAGGTGCTCTCTCAATACCTCAGAAAGTGCTCCCTCAATACCGAAGAAAGCATCACTTTGTTGTGTTTAACACCCAAAACCCCTCAGACAGTAGCTCCACAAAACATTCACATCCTCAACATTTCAGGATGCAGCCCAGGTCCCCAACTCAGACCACGTTCAAAAACCTTCAGACTGGAAGGTCTCAAATCCACCCCTGTCCAAGATTGGAGCCCAGGTCCCAAGAACATTACTTGTCTCTCTGGATTAATTTTAGAATTCCTATAGTGTAGAAGCAAGCCATTCCGTCCATTGGCTCCACACTGAACAGCATTACACCCAGACTCACATCCTCTACTCTATCCCTGTAATGCTGCATTTCCCATGGCATCTTTGTGCTGTGGGAGGAAACTGGATCACCTGGAGGGGACCCGCACAGATACAGAGAGAATGTGTAACCTCCACACAGACAGTCACCGGGAGTTAGAATCAAACCACTGAGGCAACGTGCTGTCCTCTCTCCTTGCATGCCATCTCATCTAACCTTTTACTAAGCAACCTCCCATGTGAAACCTTCACATCTCTCTCCTTGGTCATCCGTTCAAAAGCTTTATCAAGTTGGACACATTATTTCCACAAACAAAGCCATGCTGACCATCTCTAATCAACTCTTGCTTTTCCAAATGCATATAAATTGTCTCTCAGAATGCCCTCCAACAGCTTACCCACCACTGCCATCAGGCTCACAGCTCCATAGTTCAATGGCTGTTCCTTGCAGCCTTACTTCAATAATGGCACATCATTAATCACCCTCCAGTCTTCAGGCACCTCACCCGTTGTCACTGATCAGTCCATCTGACACGGCCATCTACATCCTTCTGTAACCTAAGGCTATCATCCTCAGTATTTATCACCCCAGTAATCTTCATATCATTCATGAACCCACTGATTAACCCTTCACCATTCAAATCTAAATCGTTTCTATCAACCACATCAGCAAGACCCCAACAGTGAAACATGAACGGACAGAGATTTCTAACTGGGCCATTATTGTCTGCTTCCTCCCACTCAGCATTCTGCGCCAAATTCCTTGGATCTTGAGTTTTTATGTTCACTATCAGTTTCCAATATGGATCCTGATAAAAGCCTTACTAACCTCCAAGCAGGCGACCGGAAAGTATTGCCCTTATTTACACATGGGGTCATCTCCTTAAAAAGTGCAATCCCATTGGTCAGACCCGAGCTCCCCTTAATACAACCATTCTGACTGTTCTTCATGAACTCCAGTCTCTTTAAATGCTGATTAATTCTATCTCCCAAAATTGCTTCCAACAGACACTCGACCATGATATTAGCCTGACTGGCTTGTAGCTGCCTGATATATCTCATGCTCCTTCTTGAATAACAGTGCCACATGGTCAGTCCGACGACACCTCTCCTGTGGCCAGAGGGGATTTGAAAATGTTTGCAAGTGCACCTGCTCCTTCCTCCATCACCTCATTCGGTTAGCTGAGATACATTTCCACCGTCTTTGGGGATTTATTGGGTTGTAAGAAGGCCCGTCCACTCAGAACCATCTCTCTCTATATATATGCTCATTCATTTAATTGTATCACAGAGCATCTCCATGATTTCATATCAACCCTGTCCCAATGAGCATTGACAAAATGCATCCATTCACTGTAGCCTCTGGGTCCATGCACAAATTCTCACTGTGTTCCACAACCTACTCTTTCTCTCATTATCAATTCACCCGTAATGTCACTGTAAGGTACTTTCAGATTTTTATTTCACCTCTTAGCACTCCTCTCTCCCCGGCAATTAGCCTGCGATACGATTTGGAGGAGTATGGGATGTCATTCTGGATGTGGAGTAGCATTGGGAAGCCCAGAAATAAGGGACACACGACTGTGCTGAGTGTGGGGCAGTGGGATTCATTTGGGATGAGCACATGGAAGCTGAGGAATAAACCTCAGCCCTGCAGCATGAAAATATCCCTTTGAGCTGGCAGGTCAGTCACACGTAACGAAAACTTGATCCCTGGGAAAAGAGGGTGGTAACCAAATGAAGACAGTCTGTTTGAACGCAGTCTCTGGAATCTGGACGTGGGAATCATTGCTGAGCAGGGTATGAAGGACGCAAAGGCAGAAATGTACTGAACAATTTCAGATATTCCTCGTTGATCACAAGACATGGGAGCAGAAATTAGGTATTTCAGCCCATCTGATAGTGTGGCACTCCCTCAGTGCTGACTCTCTGACAGTGCAGCGCTCCCTCATTACTGACCTTCTCACAGTGCAGCACTGCCCCCAGATTGATCCTCTGACATTGCGGCAATCACCCATTACTGACCCCCTGATAGCGCAGCACTCCATCAGTAGTATCCTCTGACAGTGCAGCACTCCCTCAGTACTTACCCTCTAACAGTGCGGCACTCCTTCAGTAATGACCCTCTGACAGTGCAGCATTCCCTCAGTACTGACCCTCCGACAGTACGGCACACCCGCAGTGCTGAATCTCTGACAGTGCAGCCCTCCCTCAATCTGACCCTCTGATAGTCCAGCATTCCCTCAGAACTGACCCTCTGACAGTGCCGACACTCCCTCAGTACTGACCCTCTGACAGTGCAGCAATCCCTCAGTACTGATCCTCTCACAGTGCGGCGCTCCCTCAGGACTGACCCTCTGACAGTGCAGTGCTCCCTCAGTACTGACCCTCTGACAGTGCAGCTCTCCCTCAGTAATGACCCTCTCACAGTGTTTCAATCCCTGAGTACTGACCCTCTCACAGTGCGGCGGTCCCTCAGTACTGACCCTCTGACAGTGCATCTCTCCCTCAGTACCGACCCTCTGACAGCGCGGTGCTCCCTCAGTACTAACCCTCCAACAATGCAGATCTCAATAGTACAGACCCTCTGACAGTGCAGCACTTCCTCAGTACTGACCCTCTGACAGTGCAGCACTCCCTCATTACTGACCCTCTGACAGTGCAGCACTCCCTCAGTACTGACCTTCTGGCATTGCAGCACTCCCTCAATACTGACCCTCTGACAGTGCAGCACTCCCTCTGTACAGACCCTCTGACTGTGCAGCACTTCCTCAGTACTGACCCTCTGACAGTGCAGCACTACCCTCAGTACTGACCCTCTGACAGTGCAGCACTCCCTCAGTACTGACCCGCTGACAGTGCAGCACTCCCTTGATACTGGCCCTCTGACAGTGCAACTCTCCCTCAGTACTTTTCCTATGACACTGCAGCACTCCCTCAGTACTGACCCTCTGACAATGAAGCATTGCACGTATACTGACCTTCCCACAGTGTGGCACACCTTCATACTGACTTTCAGAAAATGCGGCGCATTCTCTGATCATTCAGTACTTCCTCAGAACTGACCCTGTGACACTGCAACAGCCCCTTGGCCCTGCGCCCCTGACGGCGCTGCAATCCCTCAGTACTGACTCTCTGACAGTGCAGCACTCTCTTTTTACTGACATTTCTACAGTGTGGCATTCCCTCAGTACTGACCCTCCGACAATGTAGCACTCCCTCAATACAGATGCTCTTACAGTGCAGCTCTCCCTCAGTACTGACCCTCTGAAACAACACTTCCTCAGAACTGACACACTGACTGTGTAGCACTCCCTCAGTTATGACCCTTTGAGTGTGTATCACTCTCTCAGTACTGACCCTCTGGCAATGCAGCAATATCTCAGGACTGACTGTTTGACACATAGTGTGGTGGTCCCTCAGTACTGAACCCCTCACATCGCGGTGATCCCTCAGTACTAATCCACTCAGAGTGCGGTGCTCCCTCAGTTCTAACCCTTTCACAGTGCAGCGCTCCCTCAGGAGTAACCCTCTCACAGTGCGACACTCTGACAGCATGGCCATCCATTAGTACTGACCGTCAGAGAGTGTGCACTTCACCATTACTGACCCTCTCACTGCAAAGCAATCCCTCCGTCCTGAACCTCTGACAATGCTGCACTGCCTCCACACTGATCCTGTGACAATGCTGCACTCCCTCCACACTGATCCTCTGACAATGCTACACTCCCTCCACACTGATCCTCTGACAATGCTGCACTCCCTCCACACTGATCCTCTGACAATGCTGCACTCCCTCCACACTGACCCTCTGACAATGCTGCACTCACTCCACACTGATCCTCTGACAATGCTGCACTCCCTCCGTACTGATCCTCTGACAATGCTGCACTCCTTCCATACTGATCCTCTGATAGTGATGCACTCCCTCAGTAGTGACTCTCTGACACTGTGGAAGTGGCCCTATACTGACCCTCCGACAGTAGGGCCCAATCTCAGGTCAAAACCTCTGACAGTACAGCACTCCATCATCACTGACCATCTTACAGTACAACACTGCCACATTACTAACCCTCTGACAGTACAGCACTCCCTCATACTGACCCTCTGACAGTGCAGCACTCCCTCAGTACTGACCCTCTGACAGTGCAGCACTCCCTCAGTACTGACCCTCTGATAGTGCAGCACTCCCTCAGGGCTTCATGATAATTTCAGATATGTTAGAGATTGAACCAACAATGTTGGCATCATGAACCTGTTAGCTGATGTAACTGACCCCCCCTTTGTAGCAGAGTGATTCAATCCCTCTGACAGTGCAGCACTCCCTCAGTGTTGACCTTCTGACAGTGCAGCACTCCCTCAGTGTTGACCCTCCGACAGTGCAGCACTCCCTCAGTACTGACCCTCTGGCAGAGCTGCACTCCCTCAGTACTGACCCTCTGACAGTGCAGCACTCCCTCAGTACTGACCCTCTGACAGTGCAGCACTCCCTCAGGGCTTCATGATAATTTCAGATATGATAGAGATTGAACCAACAATGTTGGCATCATGAACCTGTTAGCTGATGTAACTGACCCCCCTTTGTAGCAGAGTGATTCAATCCCTCTGACAGTGCAACACTCCCTCAGTGTTGACCTTCTGACAGTGCAGCACTCCCTCAGTGTTGACCCTCCGACAGTGCAGCACTCCCTCAGTACTGACCCTCTGGCAGAGCTGCACTCCCTCAGTACTGACCCTCTGACAGTGCAGCACTCCCTCAGTGTTGACCCTCCGACAGTGCAGCACTCCCTCACTACTGACCCTCTGGCAGAGCTGCACTCCCTCAGTACTGACCCTCTGACAGTGCAGCACTCCCTCAGTGTTGACCTTCTGACAGTGCAGCACTCCCTCAGCACTGACCCTCTTTTTTTTCTATTTCATAGAGTCGTGTGGAAATTTGGAGACATAGGGTTTGCAGATTCTGAGGAAGCATGAGAGAGACACACAAACCAAACCCTGTCTGAAACTCTCTGCAATTGACTATTCAGAGGCACAGAGTCACAGAGGTTCACAGCTTGGAAACAAACCCTCCTGTCCAACTCGTCCATACCAACTAGATATTCTCATCTCATTTCATTCCATTTGCTAGCACTTGGCTGATATCCCTCTAAACCCTTCCTATTCACAAACTCATCCTGATGCCTTTTAAATGTTGCAATTACACCAGCCTCCATCACTTCCTCTGGCAGCTACCTGCATGCCATTGAATAAGTGCTCAAACATTCACACTGTCGATACAAACTCTAATAAACACCAACCTACGAAAGGCTAGCATTGTCATTTTCAACAACCCTTAGCTTCTTCATTACGCTGATTTGAACAGAGGTAAAGAAACAGAGTTAGTAACCATCAACCGTGACCCAGTTATAAAACTTATTTTCAAATATGGCTTGAATGTGATTCCCACACCCTCTAATAGTTGCCTGGAAGGTGGGGATGGGGTGTAATCTCCTGCGGCAGTCCTTGGGTGTCCCACAGTGATGTTAGGGAGGGAGCTCCAGGAGTTTGACCTGAACCATGCAAAAAGCTCTCTTACTGGAGTGCCTTTTTAAAGTTGGGAAGTAATTATAGACCAGGAGGATTCGAGAGCTGCTGTCTTGTCAGAGAGAGAGGCCTGGTGGGTCACACACCTCAGGTAAGGGGCGAGGTTGAGAAGCTGGGGGCTTCATGGTAATTTCAGACATGATAGAGATTGAACCAACAATGTTGGCATCATGAACCTGTTAGCTGTGGTAACTGAACCCCCTTTGTAGCAGAGGGATTCAATCCCTTGAACAGAGCAAGCTTGAGAATTCAACACTAAAATCAATCTGTATGGACGTGCTGGAGATCTGAAACATCAATACAGTGATTGCTGAAGAAGCTAAGCATGTCCGGCAGCATCTCTGAAGAGAGAGGGAGAAAGAGACAGAGTGAATGTTCACCTTTTAATCCAGTGATTTCTGCGGGAAAGTTCCTTCAGAACAGACCGTTTTGATGAAGGGTCACTTGACAAAAACACTTCACAAGATCCTTATCAATGTAACTTCGTGATGTTAGTTCAGAAGGGACAGCTCAGACCTAACATTTCACTGTGCCTTTGTTCTGTATCTGTTCTCCCATGTAGCCCGCCCTCCGAATACAATACCATACACAGCCTTAAACCTGTTTGTCAACTTTCAACAGTAGCAGCCTCAGGGATTTGAACACAGACTGAATTACTCAGTGACTCTTTAATAAAATCAAGTTCTCAAGTAAACAGATGGTGAGGAAATTCAGCACAATTCAGCAGGAAGCAACGGTGAAGAGAGAGGAACAATTCGCATTCCAAGTGACTCTTTCTCAAAACGGTCTGTTCTGAAGGAACTTTCCCGCAGAAATCACTGGATGGAAAGGTGAACTCTCTGTCTCTTTCTCTCCCTCCCTTCAAAGAGGCACTATCTGAGGTAATGAGGAGGCACATTGTGAGGTACTGAGGGAGCATTATCTGTGGTACTGAGGGAGCACTTTCTGAGCTACTGAGGGAGCACTTTCTGTGATATTAAGGGAGCACTTACTGAGGTATTGAGGAAGCACTATCTGAGATTTTGAGGGAGCAATTTCTGAGGATTTCAGGAAGCACTATCTGAGGCATTCAGGTAGCACAACTGATGTATTGAGGAAGCACTATCTGACGTACAGAGGAAGCATTATCTGAGGTTCTGAGCGAGCACTTTCTGAGACACTGAGGAAGCAATTTTTGAGATATTGAGGGAGCACTTTCTGAGGTACTGAGGAAGCACTATCTGAGGTATTGAGGGAGCAATATCTGAGGTAATGAGGGAGCACGTTCTCTGGTAGTGAGGAAGCACTTTCTGAGGTATTGAGGGATACTTTCTAAGGTACTGAGGGAGTACTTTCTGAGGTATTGAGCAAGCACTTCTGAGGTATTGAGGGAGTACTTTCTGAGGTACTGAGGAGCACTTTCTGAGGTATTGAGGGAGTAATTTCTGAGGTACTGAGGGAGTACTTTCTGAGGTATTGAGGAAGCACTGCCTGAGGTAATGAGGGAGCACTTTCTGAGGAATAGAGGAAGCAATTTTCTGAGTTACAGAGGGAGCACATTCTGAGCTATTGAGTGAGCACTTTCTGAGATATTGAGGTAGCATTATATGAGGTACTGAGAGAGAACTTTCTGAGGTATTGAGGGAGCACTATTTGAGGTTTTGGGGAGCACTATCTGAGTAACTGAGGGAGCACGTTCTGAGGATCTGTGGAAGCACTGTCTGAGGCATTCAGTGAGCACTTTCTGAGATATTGAGGGAGCATTATATGAGATACTGAGGGAGAATTATCTGAGGTATTGAGGGAGCACTATCTGAGGCATTGAGGGAGCACTTTCTGAGGTACTGAGCGATCACTTTCTGAGGCACTGAGGAAGCACATTCTGAGGTATTGAGGGAGCACTTTCTGAGGCATTGAGGGAACACTAGCTGAGATACTGAGGGAGCACTTTCTGACGTATTGAGAAAGCACCATGTGAGTACAGAGGGCGCACTTTCTGAGGTACTGAGGAAGCACTGTCTGAGGTACTGAGTGTGCACTATCTGAGGTATTGAGGGAGCATTATCTGACGTACTGAGGGATCACATCCTGACGTATTGAGGAAGCACTGTCTGAGGTACTGAGGGAGCAATTTCTGAGGTATTGAAGAAGCACTATCTGAGGTACTGAGGGAATACTTTCTGAGGTATTGACCGAGCACTATCTGATATACTGAGGAAGAACTCTCTGAGGTACTGAGGGAGCACTTTCTGAGGTATTAAGGAAGCACTACCTGAGGTACGGAGGGAGCACTTACTGAGGTTTGAGTGAGCACTTTCTGGGGTGCTGAGTGTGCACTATCTGAAGAATTGAGCGAGTACTTTCTGAGGTATTGAGGGATCACTATTTGAGGTACTGAGAGGCCACTTTCTGACGTATTGAGGGTGCACATTCTGAGGTATCGAGGAAGCACTGTCTGATGTACTGAGGGAGCACTTTCTGAGGTACTGAGTGTGCACTATCTGAGGTATTGAGGGACCACTGTCTGAGGTACTGATTGTGCACTATCTGAGGTATTGAGGGAGCACTTTCTGAGATACTGAGGGTGCTCCTACTGAGGTATTGAACGAGTGCTTTCTGAGGTATTGAGGGAGTATTATCTGAGGTAACGAGGAAGCACCATGTGAGTTCTGAGGGAGCACTATTTCAGGTATTGAGGGAGCGCGTTCTGAGGTACTGAGGGAGCAGTATTTGAGGTATTGAGGAAGCACTATCTGAGCTATTGAGGACCACTGTCTGATGTACTGAGGAAGCACTGTATGAGGTTATGAGTGTGCACTATCTGCCGTATTGAGGGGACACATTCTGAGGTATTGAGCCAGTAATTTCTGAGGTATTGAGGGAGCAGTATCAGACATACTGAGGGAGCACTTTCTGATGTATTGAGGGTGCACTTTCTGAGGTATGGAGGAAGCACTGTCTGAGGTGCTGAATTAGCACTATCTGAGGTACTGAGGGAGCACTTTCTGACATATAGAGGGTGCACTTTCTGAGGTATTGAGTGAGCACTATCTGAGGTATTGAGGGAGCATTTTCTGAGGTATTGAGGGAGTACTATCTGATGAATTGATGGAGCACTATCTAGGTACTGAAGAAGCAGTTTCTGACTATTGAGTGAGTACTTTCTGAGGCAATGAGGGAGCATTATCAGAGGTATTGAGGGAGCACTTTCTGCAGTACTGCAGGAGCACCTTCTGAGGTACTTAGGAAGCACTATCTGAGATATTGACAGTGCACTATGTGAGGTATTGAGAGAGCCTTTTCTGAGGTATTGAGGGAGCATTTTCTGAGGTACTGAGGGTGCACTATCTGAGGTACTGGGGCAGCCATTTCTGAGGTATTGAGGGAGTACTTTCTGAGGTATTGAGGGAGCACTTACTGAGGTAATGAGGGACGTACTATGTGACGTACTGAGGGAGCCCTTTCTAAGGTATTGTGTGTGCACTATCTGAGGAAGTGAGGAAGCACTATCTGAGGTATTGAGGGAGTACCTTCTGAGGTACTGAGTGATGTTCTTTCTGAGGTATTGAGGAAGCACTATCTGAGGGACTGAGGAAGCACTCTCCGAGGTACTGAGGGAGCACCCTCTAATGTATTGAGGTAGATTTATCTGAGGTATTGAGGAACACTATCTGAGGTATTCAGGAAGCACTGTCTGAGGTATGGAGGGAGCACTTTCTGAGGTATTGAGTATGCACTATTTGAGCTACTGAGGGAGCAATATCTCAGGTTTTGAGGTAGCAGTTTTTGAGGTATTGAGGAAGCACTGTCTGAGTAGTGAGGAAGCACTGCCTGAAGTAAAGAGTGTGCACTGACGTATTGACGGGGCACTTTCTGAGGTATTGAGCGACTAATTTCTGAGGTATTGAGGGAGCAGTATCTGACGTACTGAGGGTGCACTATCTGAGGTACTGAGGAAGCAATGTCTGAGGTATTGTGGGAGCACGTTCTGAGGTATTGAGGAAGCACTGTCTGAGGTACTGAGTTAGCACTATCTGAGGGATTGAGGAAGCACTGCCTGAGGTACTGAGGGAGCACTCTCTGAGGTATTGAGATTGATCTATCTGCGGTTCTGAGAGAGCACTTTCTGAGGTACTGAGAGAGTACTATCTGAGGTATTGAGGGAGCACATTCTGAGGTATTGAGGGAGTACTATCTGAGGCACTGAGGGAGCACATTCTGAGGTATTGAGTGAACACTTTCTGAGATATTGAGGGAGCATTATATGAGGTATTGAGGGAGCACTTTCTGAGGTATTGAGGGAGCACTATCTTAGGTATGGGGGATCACTATCTGATGTATTGAGGGAGCATATTCTGAGGTACTGAGGGAGGACCTTCTGAGGTATTGATGGAGCACTTTCTGCAGTACTGCGGGAGCACATTCTGAGGTACTTAGGAAGCACTATTTGAGGTATTGACGGTGCACTATGTGAGGTATTGACAGAGCCTTTTCTGAGGTATTGAGGGAGCGTTTTCTGAGGTACTGAGGGTGCACTATCTGAGGTACTGAGAGAGCCTTTTCTGAGGTATTGAGGGAGTACTTTCTGAGGTACTGAGGGAGTACTTTCTGATGTACTGAGGAATTAATATCTGAGGCATTGAGGGAGCACTTTCTTAGGTTTGAGGAAGCACTACTTGATTTACTGAGGAAGCACTCTCTGAGGTACTGAGGGAGCACGTTCTGAGGTATTCAAAAAGCGCTATGTGAGGTACTGAGGGAGCAATGTCTCAGGTATGGAGGGAGCAATTTCTGAGGTATTGAGGACGCACTATCTGAGCTACTGAGGAAGCAGTATCTCAGGTATTGAGGGAGCACTTTCTGAGGTATTTAGGAAGCACTGTCTGATGTACTGAGGAAGAACTCTCTGAGGTACTGAGGGAGCACTTTCTGAGGTATTAAGGAAGCACTACCTGAGGCACGGAGGGAGCACTTTCTGAGGTTTGAGAGAGCACTTTCTGGGGTGCTGAGTGTGCACTATCTGAAGAATTGAGCGAGTACTTTCTGAGGTATTGAGGGATCACTATTTGAGGTACTGAGAGGCCACTTTCTGACGTATTGAGGGTGCACATTCTGAGGTATCGAGGGAGCACTGTCTGATGTACTGAGGGTGCACTTTCTGAGGTACTGAGTGTGCACTATCTGAGGTATTGAGGGACCACTGTCTGAGGTACTGATTGTGCACTATCTGAGGTATTGAGGGAGCACTTTCTGAGATACTGAGGGTGCTCCTACTGAGGTATTGAACGAGTGCTTTCTGAGGTATTGAGGGAGTATTATCTGAGGTAACGAGGAAGCACCATGTGAGTTCTGAGGGAGCACTATTTCAGGTATTGAGGGAGCGCGTTCTGAGGTACTGAGGGAGCAGTATTTGAGGTATTGAGGAAGCACTATCTGAGCTACTGAGGGACCACTGTCTGATGTACTGAGAAAGCACTGTATGAGGTTATGAGTGTGCACTATCTGCCGTATTGAGGGGACACTTTCTGAGGTATTGAGCCAGTAATTTCTGAGGTATTGAGGGAGCAGTATCAGACATACTGAGGGAGCACTTTCTGATGTATTGAGGGTGCACTTTCTGAGGTATGGAGGAAACACTGTCTGAGGTGCTGAATTAGCACTATCTGAGGTACTGAGGGAGCACTTTCTGACATATAGAGGGTGCACTTTCTGAGGTATTGAGTGAGCACTATCTGAGGTATTGAGGGAGCATTTTCTGAGGTATTGAGGGAGTACTATCTGATGAATTGATGGAGCACTATCTAGGTAGTGAAGAAGCAGTTTCTGACGTATTGAGTGAGTACTTTCTGAGGCAATGAGGGAGCATTATCAGAGGTATTGAGGGAGCACTTTCTGCAGTACTGCAGGAGCACCTTCTGAGGTACTTAGGAAGCACTATCTGAGATATTGACACTGCACTATGTGAGGTATTGAGAGAGCCTTTTCTGAGGTATTGAGGGAGCATTTTCTGAGGTACTGAGGGTGCACTATCTGAGGTACTGGGGCAGCCATTTCTGAGGTATTGAGGGAGTACTTTCTGAGGTATTGAGGGAGCACTTACTGAGGTAATGAGGGACGTACTATGTGACGTACTGAGGGAGCCCTTTCTAAGGTATTGTGTGTGCACTATCTGAGGAAGTGAGGAAGCACTATCTGAGGTATTGAGGGAGTACCTTCTGAGGTACTGAGTGATGTTCTTTCTGAGGTATTGAGGAAGCACTATCTGAGGGACTGAGGAAGCACTCTCCGAGGTACTGAGGGAGCACCCTCTAATGTATTGAGGTAGATTTATCTGAGGTATTGAGGAACACTATCTGAGGAATTCAGGAAGCACTGTCTGAGGTATGGAGGGAGCACTTTCTGAGGTATTGAGTATGCACTATTTGAGCTACTGAGGGAGCAATATCTCAGGTTTTGAGGTAGCAGTTTTTGAGGTATTGAGGAAGCACTGTCTGAGTAGTGAGGAAGCACTGCCTGAAGTAAAGAGTGTGCACTGACGTATTGACGGGGCACTTTCTGAGGTATTGAGCGACTAATTTCTGAGGTATTGAGGGAGCAGTATCTGACGTACTGAGGGTGCACTATCTGAGGTACTGAGGAAGCAATGTCTGAGGTATTGTGGGAGCACGTTCTGAGGTATTGAGGAAGCACTGTCTGAGGTACTGAGTTAGCACTATCTGAGGGATTGAGGAAGCACTGCCTGAGGTACTGAGGGAGCACTCTCTGAGGTATTGAGATTGATCTATCTGCGGTTCTGAGAGAGCACTTTCTGAGGTACTGAGAGAGTACTATCTGAGGTATTGAGGGAGCACATTCTGAGGTATTGAGGGAGTACTATCTGAGGCACTGAGGGAGCACATTCTGAGGTATTGAGTGAACACTTTCTGAGATATTGAGGGAGCATTATATGAGGTATTGAGGGAGCACTTTCTGAGGTATTGAGGGAGCACTATCTTAGGTATGGGGGATCACTATCTGATGTATTGAGGGAGCATATTCTGAGGTACTGAGGGAGGACTTTCTGAGGTATTGATGGAGCACTTTCTGCAGTACTGCGGGAGCACATTCTGAGGTACTTAGGAAGCACTATTTGAGGTATTGACGGTGCACTATGTGAGGTATTGACAGAGCCTTTTCTGAGGTATTCAGGGAGCGTTTTCTGAGGTACTGAGGGTGCACTATCTGAGGTACTGAGAGAGCCTTTTCTGAGGTATTGAGGGAGTACTTTCTGAGGTACTGAGGGAGTACTTTCTGATGTACTGAGGAATTAATATCTGAGGCATTGAGGGAGCACTTTCTTAGGTTTGAGGAAGCACTACTTGATTTACTGAGGAAGCACTCTCTGAGGTACTGAGGGAGCACGTTCTGAGGTATTCAAAAAGCGCTATGTGAGGTACTGAGGGAGCAATGTCTCAGGTATGGAGGGAGCACTTTCTGAGGTATTGAGGACGCACTATCTGAGCTACTGAGGAAGCAGTATCTCAGGTATTGAGGGAGCACTTTCTGAGGTATTTAGGAAGCACTGTCTGATGTACTGAGGAAGCACTCTCTGAGGTACTGACGGAGCACATTCTAAGCTATTGAGCAAGCACGACCTGAGGTACTGAGGGAGCACCCTCTGAGGTATTGAGGGTGATCTATCTGAGGTATTGAGGAGCACTATCTGAGGTAATGAGGGAACACTTTCTGAGGTATAGAAGGAGCACTTTCGGAGGTATGAAAGGAGCTCTTTTTGTGGTATTGAGGGAGCATTATCTGAGGTATGGAGGGATCACTCTCTGAGGTATTGAGCAAGCATTATTTGAGCTACTGACGGAACAATATCTCAGGTTTTGAGGGAGCACTTTCTGAGGTATTGAGGAGACATTATCTGAGGTAAGGAGGGAGCACTATCTGAGTTATTGAGTGAACACTTTCTGAGGTATTGAGGAAGCAATTTTCTGAAGTACTGAAGGTGCACCTTCTGAGGTATGAGTGAACACGTTCTGAGATATTGAGGAAGCATTATAAGATTTACAAAGGGAGCACCTTCTGACGTATTGAGGGAGCACTTTCTGAGGTATTGAAGGAGTGCTATCTGAGGTATGGGCAGCAAGGAGGTATTAAGGGAGCACATTCTGAGTTATTGAGGGAGTATTTTCTGAGGTATTGAGGGAGCGCTCTCTAAGGTACTGAGGAAGCACTATCTGAGGTACTGTGGGAGCATTAGCTGAGATACTGAAGAAGCATTATCTGAGGTACTGAGGAAGCAATATCTGAGGTACTGAGGAAGCATTATCTGACATACTGAGGGAGCATTATCTGAGATACTGAGGGAGCACTTTCTGTGGTACTGAGGAAGCACTTTCTGAGGTACTGAGGGAGCACTATCTGAATTCCTGAAGGAACAATATCTCAGGTATTGAGGAAGTACTTTCTGAGGTAATGAGGAAAAACTGTCTGAGGCACTGAGGGAGCACACTCTGCGGTGCAGAGTGCACTATATGAGGTATTGTGGAACACTATCTGAGGTACTGAGGAAGCAATTTCTGAGGTATGGAAGGAGCACTTTTTGAGCTATTGAGCGAGCACTATCTGCAGTATTGAGCAAGCACTATTTGAGCGACGGAGGGAGCAATCTCTCAAGTTTTGAGGGAGCATTTTTTGAGGTATTGAGGAGGCAATATCTGAGGAAGTTTGAAAGCACTCTCTGAGGTCCTGCGGGAGCACTTTCCGAGGTACTGAGGGTGTACTTTCTGAGGTATTAAGGGTGCTCTTATTGAGGTACTGAGGGAGCACTTTCTGTGGTACTGAGGAAGCACTTTCTGAGGTACTGAGGGAGCACAATCTGAGGTAATGAGGAAGCACTATCTGAACTACTGAGGGTGCAATTCTCACGTATTGAGGGAGTACTTTCTGAGGTAATGAGGAAGCACCGTCTGAGGCACTGAAGGAGCACCCTCTGAGGTGCTGAGTCTGCACTATCTGAGGTAATGAGGAACACTATCTGAGGTATTGAGGGAGCACTATTTGAGGTTTTGGGGAGCACTATCTGAGGTACTGAGGGAGCACGTTCTGAGGATCTGTGGAAGCACTGTCTGAGGCATTCAGTGAGCTCTTTCTGAGGTATTGAGGGAGCATTAAATGAGATACTGAGGGAGAACTATCTGAGGTATTGAGGGAGCACTATTTGAGGTATTGGGGGAGCACTATCTGAGGCATTGAGGAAGCACTTTCTGAGGTACTGAGCGATCACTTTCTGAGGAACTGAGGAAGCACATTCTGAGGTATTGAGGGAGCACTTTCTGAGGCATTGAGGGAGCACGAGCTGAGATACTGAGGGCGCACTTTCTGCGGTACTGAGGAAGCACTGTCTGAGGTACTGAGTGTGCACTATCTGAGGTATTGAGGGAGCATTATCTGACGTACTGAGGGATCACTTCCTGACGTATTGAGGAAGCACTGTCTGAGGTACTGAAGGAGCAATTTCTGAGGTATTGAGTGAGCACTTTCTGAGATATTGAGGGAGCATTATATGAGGTACTGAGGGAGCATTTTCTGAGGTATTGAAGAAGCACTATCTGAGGTACTGAGGGAATACTTTCTGAGGTATTGAGCGAGCACTATCTGATGTACTGAGGAAGAACTCTTTGAGGTACTGAGGGAGCACTTTCTGAGTATTAAGGAAGCACTACCTGAGGCACGGAGGGAGCACTTTCTGAGGTTTGAGAGAGCACTTTCTGTGGTGCTGAGTGTGCACTATCTGAAGAATTGAGCGAGTACTTTCTGAGGTATTGAGGGATCACTATTTGAGGTACTGAGAGGCCACTTTCTGACGTATTGAGGGTGCACATTCTGAGGTATCGAGGAAGCACTGTCTGATGTACTGAGGGAGCACTTTCTGAGGTACTGAGTGTGCACTATCTGAGGTATTGAGGGACCACTGTCTGAGGTACTGATTGTGCACTATCTGAGGTATTGAGGGAGCACTTTCTGAGATACTGAGGGTGCTCCTACTGAGGTATTGAACGAGTGCTTTCTGAGGTATTGAGGGAGTATTATCTGAGGTAACGAGGAAGCACCATGGGAGTTCTGAGGGAGCACTATTTCAGGTACTGAGGGAGCGCGTTCTGAGGTACTGAGGGAGCAGTATTTGAGGTATTGAGGAAGCACTATCTGAGCTATTGAGGGACCACTGTCTGATGTACTGAGGAAGCACTGTATGAGGTTATGAGTGTGCACTATCTGCCGTATTGAGGGGGCACTTTCTGAGGTATTGAGCCAGTAATTTCTGAGGTATTGAGGGAGCAGTATCAGACATACTGAGGGAGCACTTTCTGATGTATTGAGGGTGCACTTTCTGAGGTATGGAGGAAGCACTGTCTGAGGTGATGAATTAGCACTATCTGAGGTACTGAGGGAGCACTTTCTGACATATAGAGGGTGCACTTTCTGAGGTATTGAGTGAGCACTATCTGAGGTATTGAGGGAGCATTTTCTGAGGTATTGAGGGAGTACTATCTGATGTATTGATGGAGCACTATCTAGGTACTGAAGAAGCAGTTTCTGACGTATTGAGTGAGTACTTTCTGAGGCAATGAGGGAGCATTATCAGAGTATTGAGCGAGCACTTTCTGCAGTACTGCAGGAGCACCTTCTGAGGTACTTAGGAAGCACTATCTGAGATATTGACAGTGCACTATGTGAGGTATTGAGAGAGCCTTTTCTGAGGTATTGAGGGAGCATTTTCTGAGGTAATGAGGGATGTTCTTTCTGAGGTATTGAGGAAGCACTATCTGAGGGACTGAGGAAGCACTCTCTGAGGTACTGAGGGAGCACCCTCGAATGTATTGAGGTAGATTTATCTGAGGTATTGAGGAACACTATCTGAGGTATTCAGGAAGCACTGTCTGAGGTATGGAGGGAGCACTTTCTGAGGTATTGAGCATGCACTATTTGAGCTACTGAGGGAGCAATATCTCAGGTGTTGAGGTAGCACTTTCTGAGGTATTGAGGAAGCACTGTCTGAGTAGTGAGGAAGCACTGCCTGAAGTACAGAGTGTGCACTGACGTATTGACGGGGCACTTTCTGAGGTATTGAGCGAGTAATTTCTGAGGTATTGAGGGAGCAGTATCTGACGTACTGAGGGGGCACTTTCGGACGTATTGAGGGTGCACTATCTGAGGTACTGAGGAAGCAATGTCTGAGGTATTATGGGAGCACGTTCTGAGGTATTGAGGAAGCACTGTCTGAGGTACTGAGGTAGCACTATCTGAGGGACTGAGGAAGCACTGCCTGAGGTACTGAGGGAGCACTCTCTGAGGTATTGAGGGAGATCTATCTGAGGTTCTGAGAGAGCACTTTCTTAGGTACTGAGAGAGTACTATCTGAGGTATTGAGGGAGCACATTCTGAGGTATTGAGGGAGTACTATCTGAGGCATTGAGTGAGCACATTCTGAGGTATTGAGTGAACACTTTCTGAGATATTGAGGGAGCATTATATGAGGTTTTGAGGTAGAACTTTCTGAGGTATTGAGGAAGCACTATCTGAGGTACTGACGGAGCTCTTTCTGAGGTATTGAGGAAGCACTGTCTGAGTAGTGAGGAAGCACTGCCTGAAGTACAGAGTGTGCACTGACGTATTGACGGGGCATTTTCTGAGGTATTGAGTGAGTAATTTCTGAGGTATTGAGGGAGTACTTTCTGAGGTACTGAGGGAGCCTTTTCTGAGGTATTGAGGGAGTACTTTCTGAGGTACTGAGGGAGTACTTTCTGATGTACTGAGGAATTAATATCTGAGGCATTGAGGGAGCACTTTCTTAGGTTTGAGGAAGCACTACTTGATTTACTGAGGAAGCACTCTCTCAGGTACTGAGGGAGCACGTTCTGAGGTATTCAAAAAGCGCTATGTGAGGTACTGAGGGAGCAATGTCTCAGGTATGGAGGGAGCACTTTCTGAGGTATTGAGGACGCACTATCTGAACTACTGAGGAAGCAGTAACTCAGGTATTGAGGGAGCACTTTCTGAGGTATTGAGGAAGCACTGTCTGATGTACTGAGGAAGCACTCTCTGAGGTACTGACGGAGCACATTCTAAGGTATTGAGCAAGCACGACCTGAGGTACTGAGGGAGCACCCTCTGAGGTATTGAGGGAGATCTATCTGAGGTATTGAGGAGCACTATCTGAGGTAATGAGGGAACACTTTCTGAGGTATAGAGGGAGCACTTTCGGAGGTATGAAAGGAGCTCTTTTTGAGGTATTGAGGGAGCATTATCTGAGGTATGGAGGGATCACTCTCTGAGGTATTGAGCAAGCATTATTTGAGCTACTGACGGAACAATATCTCAAGTTTTGAGGGAGCACTTTCTGAGGTATTGAGGAGACATTATCTGAGGTATGGAGGGAGCACTATCTGAGATATTGAGTGAACACTTTCTGAGGTATTGAGGAAGCAATTTTCTGAAGTACTGAAGGTGCACCTTCTGAGGTATGAGAGAACACGTTCTGAGATATTGAGGAAGCATTATAAGATTTTCAAACGGAGCACCTTCTGACGTATTGAGGGAGCACTAGCTGAGGTATTGAGGGAGCACTTTCTGAGGTATTGAAGGAGTGCTATCTGAGGTATGGGCAGCAAGGAGGTATTGAGGGAGCACATTCTGAGGTATTGAGGGAGTACTTTCTGAGGTATTGAGGGAGCGCTTTCTAAGGTACTGAGGAAGCACTATCTGAGGTACTGTGGGAGCATTAGCTGAGATACTGAAGAAGCATTATCTGAGGTACTGAGGAAGCAATATCTGAGGTACTGAGGAAGCATTATCTGACATACTGAGGGAGCATTATCTGAGATACTGAGGGAGCACTTTCTGTGGTACTGAGGAAGCACTTTCTGAGGTACTGAGGGAGCACTATCTGAATTCCTGAGGGAGCAATATCTCAGGTATTGAGGAAGTACTTACTGAGGTAATGAGGAAAAACTGTCTGAGGCACTGAGGGAGCACACTCTGCGGTGCAGAGTGCACTATCTGAGGTATTGTGGAACACTATCTGAGGTACTGAGGAAGCAATTTCTGAGGTATGGAAGGAGCACTTTTTGAGCTATTGAGCGAGCACTATCTGCGGTATTGAGCAAGCACTATTTGAGCGACGGAGGGAGCAATCTCTCAAGTTTTAAGGGAGCATTTTCTGAGGTATTGAGGAGGCAATATCTGAGGTAGTTTGAAAGCACTCTCTGAGGTCCTGAGGGAGCACTTTCCGAGGTACTGAGGGTGTACATTCTGAGGTATTAAGGGTGCTCTTATTGAGGTACTGAGGGAGCACTTTCTGTGGTACTGAAGGAGCACCCTCTGAGGTGCTGAGTCTGCACTATCTGAGGTATTGAGGAACACTATCTGAGGTATTGAGGGAGTACTTTCTGAGGTATGGAAGGAGCTCTTTTTGACCTATTGAGGGAGCACTATCTGAGTATTGAGCAAGCAATATTTGAGCTACTGAGGGAGCAATCTCTCAAGTATTGAGGGAGCATTATATGAGATACTGAGGGAGGAATATATGAGGTATTGAGGGAGCACTATTTGAGGTATTGGGGGAGCACTATCTGAGGCATTGAGGAAGCACTTTCTGAGGTACTGAGCGATCACTTTCTGAGGCACTGAGGAAGCACATTCTGAGGCATTGATGGAGCACTTTCTGAGGCATTGAGGGAGCACGAGCTGAGATACTGAGGGAGCACTTTCTGACGTATTGAGAAAGCACCATGTGAGTACAGAGGGCGCACTTTCTGAGGTACTGAGGAAGCACTGTCTGAGGTACTGAGTGTGCACTATCTGAGGTATTGAGGGAGCATTATCTGACGTACTGAGGGATCACTTCCTGACGTATTGAAGAAGCACTGTCTGAGGTACTGAGGGAGCAATTTCTGAGGTATTGAGTGAGCACTTTCTGAGATATTGAGGGAGCATTATATGAGGTACTGAGGGAGCATTTTCTGAGGTTTGAGTGAGCACTTTCTGGGGTGCTGAGTGTGCACTATCTGAAGAATTGAGCGAGTACTTTCTGAGGTATTGAGGGATCACTATTTGAGGTACTGAGAGGCCACTTTCTGACGTATTGAGGGTGCACATTCTGAGGTATTGAGGGAGCATTATCTGACGTACTGAGGGATCACTTCCTGACGTATTGAAGAAGCACTGTCTGAGGTACTGAGGGAGCAATTTCTGAGGTATTGAGTGAGCACTTTCTGAGGTATTAAGGAAGCACTACCTGAGGTACGGAGGGAGCACTTTCTGAGGTTTGAGTGAGCACTTTCTGGGGTGCTGAGTGTGCAATATCTGAAGAATTGAGCGAGTACTTTCTGAGGTATTGAGGGATCACTATTTGAGGTACTGAGAGGCCACTTTCTGACGTATTGAGGGTGCACATTCTGAGGTATCGAGGAAGCACTGTCTGATGTACTGAGGGAGCACTTTCTGAGGTACTGAGTGTGCACTATCTGAGGTATTGAGGGACCACTGTCTGAGGTACTGATTGTGCACTATCTGAGGTATTGATGGAGCACTTTCTGAGATACTGAGGGTGCTCCTACTGAGGTATTGAACGAGTGCTTTCTGAGGTATTGAGGGAGTATTATCTGAGGTAACGAGGAAGCACCATGTGAGTTCTGAGGGAGCACTATTTCAGGTATTGAGGGAGCGCGTTCTGAGGTACTGAGGGAGCAGTATTTGAGGTATTGAGGAAGCACTATCTGAGCTATTGAGGACCACTGTCTGATGTACTGAGGAAGCACTGTATGAGGTTATGAGTGTGCACTATCTGCCGTATTGAGGGGGCACTTTCTGAGGTATTGAGCCAGTAATTTCTGAGGTATTGAGGGAGCAGTATCAGACATACTGAGGGAGCACTTTCTGATGTATTGAGGGTGCACTTTCTGAGGTATGGAGGAAGCACTGTCTGAGGTGCTGAATTAGCACTATCTGAGGTACTGAGGGAGCACTTTCTGACATATAGAGGGTGCACTTTCTGAGGTATTGAGTGAGCACTATCTGAGGTATTGAGGGAGCATTTTCTGAGGTATTGAGGGAGTACTATCTGATGTATTGATGGAGCACTATCTAGGTACTGAAGAAGCAGTTTCTGACGTATTGAGTGAGTACTTTCTGAGGCAAGGAGGGAGCATTATCAGAGGTATTGAGCGAGCACTTTCTGCAGTACTGCAGGAGCACCTTCTGAGGTACTTAGGAAGCACTATCTGAGATATTGACAGTGCACTATGTGAGGTATTGAGAGAGCCTTTTCTGAGGTATTGAGGGAGCATTTTCTGAGGTACTGAGGGTGCACTATCTGAGGTACTGGGGCAGCCATTTCTGAGGTACTGAGGGAGTACTTTCTGAGGTATTGAGGGAGCACTTACTGAGGTAATGAGGGACGTACTATGTGACGTACTGAGGGAGCCCTTTCTAAGGTATTGTGTGTGCACTATCTGAGGAAGTGAGGAAGCACTATCTGAGGTATTGAGGGAGTACGTTCTGAGGTACTGAGGGATGTACTTTCTGAGGTATTGAGGAAGAACTATCTGAGGGACTGAGGAAGCACTCTCTGAGGTACTGAGGGAGCACCCTCGAATGTATTGAGGTAGATTTATCTGAGGTATTGAGGAACACTATCTGAGGTATTCAGGAAGCATTGTCTGAGGTATGGAGGGAGCACTTTCTGAGGTATTGAGCATGCACTATTTGAGCTACTGAGGGAGCAATATCTCAGGTGTTGAGGTAGCACTTTCTGAGGTATTGAGGAAGCACTGTCTGAGTAGTGAGGAAGCACTGCCTGAAGTACAGAGTGTGCACTGACGTATTGACGGGGCACTTTCTGAGGTATTGAGCGAGTAATTTCTGAGGTATTGAGTGAGCAGTATCTGACGTACTGAGGGGGCACTTTCGGACGTAGTGACGGTGCACTATCTGAGGTACTGAGGAAGCAATGTCTGAGGTATTGTGGGAGCCCATTCTGAGGTATTGAGGAAGCACTGTCTGAGGTACTGAGTTAGCACTATCTGAGGGATTGAGGAAGCACTGCCTGAGGTACTGAGGGAGCACTCTCTGAGGTATTGAGAGAGATCTATCTGAGGTTCTAAGAGAGCACTTTCTGAGGTACTGAGAGAGTACTATCTGAGGTATTGAGGGAGCACATTCTGAGGTATTGAGGGAGTACTATCTGAGGCACTGAGGGAGCACATTCTGAGGTATTGAGTGAACACTTTCTGAGATATTGAGGGAGCATTATATGAGGTATTGAGGGAGCACTTTCTGAGGTATTGAGGGAGCACTATCTTAGGTATGGGGGATCACTATCTGATGTATTGAGGGAGCATATTCTGAGGTACTGAGGGAGGACTTTCTGAGGTATTGATGGAGCACTTTCTGCAGTACTGCGGGAGCACATTCTGAGGTACTTAGGAAGCACTATTTGAGGTATTGACGGTGCACTATGTGAGGTATTGACAGAGCCTTTTCTGAGGTATTCAGGGAGCGTTTTCTGAGGTACTGAGGGAGCACTATCTGAGGTACTGAGGGAGCACTTTCTGATGTATTGAAGGAGTGCTATCTGAGGTATGGGCAGCAAGGAGGTATTGAGGGAGCACATTCTGAGGTATTGAGGGAGTACTTTCTGAGGTATTGAGGGAGCGCTTTCTAAGGTACTGAGGATGCACTATCTGAGGTACTGTGGGAGCATTAGCTGAGATACTGAAGAAGCATTATCTGAGGTACTGAGGAAGCAATATCTGAGGTACTGAGGAAGCATTATCTGACATACTGAGGGAGTATTATCTGAGATACTGAGGGAGCAATTTCTGTGGTACTGAGGAAGCACTTTCTGAGGTACTGAGGGAGCACTATCTGAATTCCTGAGGGAGCAATATCTCAGGTATTGAGGAAGTACTTACTGAGGTAATGAGGAAAAACTGTCTGAGGCACTGAGGGAGCACACTCTGCGGTGCAGAGTGCACTATCTGAGGTATTGTGGAACACTATCTGAGGTACTGAGGAAGCAATTTCTGAGGTATGGAAGGAGCGCTTTTTGAGCTATTGAGCGAGCACTATCTGCGGTATTGAGCAAGCACTATTTGAGCGACGGAGGGAGCAATCTCTCAAGTTTTGAGGGAGCATTTTCTGAGGTATTGAGGAGGCAATATCTGAGGTAGTTTGAAAGCACTCTCCGAGGTCCTGAGGGAGCACTTTCCGAGGTACTGAGGGTGTACTTTCTGAGGTATTAAGGGTGCTCTTATTGAGGTACTGAGGGAGCACTTTCTGTGGTACTGAGGAAGCACTTTCTGAGGTACTGAGGGAGCACATTCTGAGGTAATGAGGAAGCACTATCTGAACTACTGAGGGTGCAATTCTCAACTATTGAGGGAGTACTTTCTGAGGTAATGAGGAAGCACTGTCTGAGGCACTGAAGGAGGACCCTCTGAGGTGCTGAGTCTGCACTATCTGAGGTATTGAGGAACACTATCTGAGGTATTGAGGGAGTACTTTCTGAGGTATGGAAGGAGCTCTTTTTGAGCTATTGAGGGAGCACTATCTGAGTATTGAGCAAGCAATATTTGAGCTACTGAGGGAGCAATCTCTCAAGTTTTGAGGGAGCATTTTCTGAGGTATTGAGGATGCACTATCTGAGGTACTTTGGAAGCACTCTCTGAGGTCCTGAGGGAGCACTTTCTGAGGTACTGAGGGTGCTCCTACTGAGGTATTGAACGAGTGCTTTCTGAGGTATTGAGGGAGCACTTTCTGAGGTACTGATGGTGTACTATCTGAGTTATTGATGGAGCATTTTCTGAGGCACTGATGGTGCGCTGGCTCAGGTATTGAGGGAGCATTATCTGAGGAACTTTGCGAGCACTTTCTGAGGTAATGAGGCACGGACTATCTGAGGTACTGAGGTAACCTTTTCTGAGGTTTTGGGTGTGCTGTATCTGAGGTACTGAGGAAGCACTATCTGAGGTATTGAGGGAGCACTTTCTGAGGTATTGAGGAAGCACTATTTGATTTGCTGAGGAATCTCTCTCTGAGATACTGAGGGAACACTTTCTGAGGTATTGAGGAAGCACTATCTGAGATACTGAGGGAGTACTGTCTGAGGTATTGAGCAAGCACTATCTGAGGTACTGAGGGTGCAATATCTCACGTATTGAGGGAGCACTTTCTGAGGTAGTAAGGAAGCACTATCTGATGTACTGAGGAAGCAGTCTCTGAGGTACTGATGGAGCATTTTCTGAGGTGTGGAGTAAGCATTTCCTGAGGTACTGAGGGAGCACTCTCCGAGGTATTGAGGGAGATTTATCTGAAGTATTGAGAAACAATATCTGAAGTATTGAGGAAGCACTTTCTGAGGTATTGAGGGAGCACTTTCTGAGGTATTGAGGGAGCAATACGCAGAGAAAAAATGAGGTACGAAGGTAAACTAGCCAAGAATATAAAGGAGGATAGTATAGGCTTTTGTAGGTATGTCCAAGTCAATAAAAATGGTTAGGACAAAAATTGGGCCCTTGAAGACAGAAACAGGGGAATATATTACTGGGAACAAGAAATGGCAGAGGAATTAAATGGGTACTTCCGATCTGTGTTCACTGGGGAAGACACAAGCAATCTCCCTGAGGTAACAGTGGCTGAAGGACCTGAACTTAAGGGAATTTATATTTGCTAGGATTTGGTGTTGGAGAGACTGTTAGGTCTGAAGGTTGATAAGTCTCCCGGACCTGATGGCCTGCATCCCAGGGTACTGAAGGAGGTGGCTCGGGAAATCGTGGATGCGCTGGTCATTATTTTCCACAGTTCAATAGAATCGGGGTCGGTTCCGGAGGATTGGAGGGCGGCTAATGTTGTGCCACTTTTTAAGAAGGGTGGGCGGGAGAAAGCAGGAAATTATAGACCAGTTAGTCTGACCTCAGTGGTGGGAAAGATGCTGGAGTCTATTATAAAGGATGAAATTACGGCACATCTGAATAATAGTAACAGGATAGGACAGAGTCAGCATGGATTTATGAAGGAGAAATCATGCTTGACTAATCTTCTTGAATTTTTTGAGGATGCAACTCAGAAGATGGACGAGGGAGATCCAGTGGATGTAGTGTACCTGGACTTTCAGAAAGCTTTTGATAAAGTCCCACACAAGAGGTTAGTGAGTAAAATTAGGGCGCACGGTATTGGGGGCAAAGTACTAGATTAGACAGAGAATTGATTGGATAATAGGAAACAAAGGGTAGTGATTAACGGCTCCATTTCAGAATGGCAGGCAGTGACCAGTGGGGTACCGCAGGGATCCGTGCTGGGACCGCAGCTTTTTACAATATATGTAAATGATATAGAAGATGGTAACAGCAATAACATTAGCAAATTTGTTGATGATACAAAGCTGGGTGGTAGGGTGAAATGTGATGAGGATGTTAGGAGATTACAGGGTGACCTGGACAAGTTAGGTGAGTGGGCAGATGCATGGCAGATGCAGTTTAATGTGGATAAATTTCTGGTTATCCACTTTGGTGGCAAGAACAGGAAGGCAGATTACTACCTCAATGGTATCAAATTAGGTAAAGGGGCTGTTCAGAGAGATCTGCGTGTTCTTGTCCACCAGTCAATGAAGGCAAGCATGCAGGTACAGCAGGTCGTGAAGAAGGCTAATAGCATGCTGGCCTTCATAACAAGAGGAATTGAGTATAGAAGCAAAGAGGTGCTTCTGCAGCTGTACAGGGCCCTGGTGAGACCACACCTGGAGTACTATGTACAGTTCTGGTCTCCACATTTGAGGAAAGACATTCTGGCTATTTAGGGAGTGCAGCGTAGGTTCACGAGGTCAATTCCTGGAATGGCAGGATTGCCTTACACGGAAAGACTGAAGCGACTGGGCTTGTATACCCTTGAGTTTAGAAGACTGAGAGGGGATCTGATTGAAACGCATAGGATTATGAAAGGATTGGACACTCTGGCAGGAGGAAACATATTTCCGCTGATGGGGGAGTGCCGAACCAGAGGACACAACTTAAAAATACGGCCTAGACCATTTAGGACAGAGATGAGGAGAAACTACTTCACCCAGAGAGTGGTGGCTGTGTGGAATGCTCTGCCCCAGAGGGCAGTGGAGGCCCAGTCTCTGGATTCATTTAAGATAGAATTGGATAGAGCTCTTCAAGATAGTGGAGTCAAGGGTAATGGAGATATGGCTGGAACAGGATACTGATTGGGAATGATCAGCCATGGTGGTGCAGGCTCGAAGGGCTGAATGTCCTACTCCTGCATCTATTGTCTATTGGCTATTGTCTATTACCATGCTTACTCCCCCCCACAGTCCCCCAACTAATGCTCAATTCTCGTACACTTCATCACCATAACCCTACCCTGCTGCACACTCCCCACCATCACACTCACTCCCCCACACACTCCCTCATCATCACATTTACATCCCCTACACTCTACTCCACTATGACACGCTCTAACTTTCCCATGTCAACACCATAGCCATCACTCGTATACACATTTCCCCACTATCATGCACCATTATCATCAAACTCACTTCCCCACACACTCCCTGGCCATCACTCTCCCTCCCCACACACTCATACCGCATCACGCTCTCTCCCCCAGAAATGCCCACACTCTCATGTTCACTCCCCAGAATACTTCACCACCATCGCACTCAGTCTCCCGCACACTACTCCACAGTCCCACTCAATCTCCCCGCACAGTCTCCTACCGTCATGTTCACTCCTTGTACACTCCAGCACCCTCACACTTACGCTACTGCACAGTCCACACCGTCATGCTCATCCACCTGGATTCTCCGTCTCCATTACGCTCACTCACCCGCACACTCCCTACGCTAAGCATTGGTCATGTACCCGTCTCTTGTTCATTCTCTCGAACTGTGGTTGATCACATTCCCACTCAGATCAGTGAGCATCAACAATGGGTTCCAAAGTTTTTCCTCCTGTGAAGCAGCCTATTGTCCAATACTCACCCTTTTGCCCATGCCACAGCCGATGGTGCCTCCCCCATTATTACCTCCTTCTTACGACTAATGCTCTCACATTCACCAAGCAAAGACGTTTGTCCCAAGCTCCAGGTATTAAGTGAGCAACAGCCTGTCACGCCTCATTCATCTTTCCTGCCCCAGCATCGGCCTGAATATCAACACCTCTCTTCCTTTCCCCCCAGCAACGGAATGTAAAGAGAGGATTCGAGGATAAGAGAATTGGAGAGTGGGAGTTTGGGATATAATGAGTGCAGAACGCAGAGAGCTCAGGAGAGTGGGGAATGGAGGTAAAGTGAAATAGATTGTAAATGGAAGATGGAGTGAGAGACACAGAGGAGCAGTGTGAGCATGGGAGGGAGATATGGATGGAGAGAGAAAAAGGCAGAGAGATGAATTGCGCAGACGTCCAGGCCAGAGTGGGGGGGTGGGGATGCGGAGGTGAAAGCAAGGACAGAGTGACTTAAACGCACCTGCTGAGTTCAGGCCCATTCCCTCCCCTTCCTGTGGAGCAGAACTTGGGGCTGAGTCTGTCTCTCTCCAGTCCAGCTTCTTCAAAGCAAAAGCAACCAACAATAACATTCACTCTGCTGCTTGGCACTTTTTAATGAACATTATTTGTTGTTTTCAAATTGAAGTGATGGAGTACAGTCAGTGGGATGTTGCTGTTGCTCATTGGCCCCTAAATTGTGAGAAACATTCTCATGTGTCCCCGTAACCCCACTGTGGAGTAATGTTGGACAGACAAGAGCTACCCTCAGTCTGTTAACATACAGACAGACTGCTCCATCTCTGAAACTCTGAACTGATATGAGGAAATTCTGGATGGACTGATTAACGACTGAATTGGATTGAGTGATGAATTTAGGTAAATGGATATTTCAGCGCATTCTTCAGAAGCTGTCTGAACTTATTCTGTGTCACGGCATAAATCGCAGTGTTTGTGCAGCAACTGAGGAGCTGCAGCATGAAGCCCAATTCCCGCAGATAAGGATGGAGATATACAGGGGTATTCCCAATGTCCTGAAACCGGGCCCACATAGAATACAGCATAAATATTGACCACAGTATGATGAAATTAGCTGAGATCAAAAACAGTAAAATGATAGATTTAATTCGATTTCTCATTTCTGGGTCAGACTGAGCGTCCCCATTGCTGGCAGCTAGGAGTCTCCTGCGGGCTCTGCTGGTCACGATAATGTGTGTGGCGGTGAGACCATTGAGCAGCAGAATCAGGAGAAATGGGAAAGCCGGGGTTACAGTGTATTGGATGGACTGGACTGTGACCCAGACATGGGAGGATTGAACACCATCTTTTGCATAACAAATCCAGTGGCGGTTTATCATCACATACTGAGTTGTGAGCATAAAATACCAGGAAATGTTCTTTAAACAGCTCAGCACAATCACTGCTCCCAGAACCACTACCGCTGTTTTCTCACTGCAATATTTACTTTTCAGCTTCTGGCAACAAATGGCCACAAACCGATCAAAGGTGAAAGCGACAGTGAACCAGACAGAACAGTCAATGGATGCATAAATGAGGACGGCGTGAATATTACATAGGGGGACGGACGTGTAAAAATAAAACAACTCTGCATAAACAACGGGAATCCTTCTCAGTATCAGTTCGAAGGTAATGACCAGTAGATCTGCCGCTGCCATGGCCACCAGGTAACGTCTCACACATGGAGACAATCCACAATCTTTCTCACGCAGGACGTAGATTGTCAGTGCATTAACTGTGAGGAAGGAAAATAAGCAGATTATCCATCAACCTGGATGCAAATTTCCTCATCTGACTGAGGACCCAGTGAGATTATCAAATGTGTCACTGTACACAGGGAATTATTGCTGAAATAATTGGAGCTGCAATAACAAATGGGAAATTCTGAATTACTGACAAAAATGTCACAAGCCACAAGAAACCCTCCCTCCCCAAACACACAGAGACATGTCTATAAGAACAGATTGTTTCTGAAACATTCCCACACACTCGATCACTCGAGAGCAGGCACAGGTCACTTCTTTCCAGATCCTAATACGGAGGGTGAAAAAGTTGCTGTTCCGAAGGATTCTTTCCCAGTTCCTTGAAGAGAAACGGAGTTTCGAAATTTCTGGTTTTTAGTCTAAGTTGTGGTCGATCTTGTGTCGTAAAGGAATGTAAACGCAGGGAAAACGTACTCAACACTTTCACTGCCTGAGGGGCTTCGGAGCAGTCTCTTTTTCCCTGGAATGGGATCCTTTCCCTCGGCATCTGACCATTTCAGCAATTCATTGACGTCCGGCAGTTCACAAGTAATGTCCAGGATAGAATGTTCGGGGAATGTCTGTTATAAAATATTGGGTACAGAATATTCCGGGAAATCTTCCACAGCTACTTTGGCACCATTCCCCATATTTTCCTCCACTACATTGGCGACTGTATTGGAGTTATCTCGTGCTCACACGAGGAGATTGAATAGCTCATCACCTTCATAAATATATTCTAGCCAACCTCAATTTCACCTGGACCATTTTGGGCACCTAATCCCTTCCGAGACCTCGTCATCTCCATTTCTGGCGACCAATTAACAAAGGACATTTCCTATAAGCGCAGTGACCGACGTAGATACACCTCCTTCTACCCTGCCTCTTGTACAAACGCGATTCCTTATTCACAATTGCTCTATCTCCGTCCCACCTGCTCCTCGGAGGACCAATTACACCGCAGACAAAACCCAGTTAGCCTCCTTCTTCACAGATTACAAGTTACCTTCACACATGTTTGATGATGCCGTCCAGCGCATCTCGTCCACTTCCTGCACCTGTGGCATCCAACCCCAGTGCTCCCAATGCAACAAGGACAGAAACCCTTCACCTTCCACCCTACCAATTCTGCATACATCGAATCATCCTTTGCCATTTATGCCACCTACAAACAGGCCCCACAACTTGGAATATAGTTCCCTCCTTACCCTGATCAGAGGCCATTCCCTTCGCAACTTCCTCGTCACATTGACGCCCTCCACCAGCCCTCATCCCACTCCCGACACTTTCCCCAGCCATCGCAAGACCTGCAAAATATGCGCCCACACCTCCTACCTCATATCCATCTACGGTCACAAAGGATCTTTTCGCATCTGGCAGAAATTTATCTGTATCTCCGCCAATGTCACCTACAGTATCCTTTGCACCCAATTTGGTCTCCTCCACATCGGGGATACTGAACGCCATCTTCCAGATCATTTCAGACTACACCTCTGGGGCACCCGCAGCAATCACCACCACCGCCCCATGCTGAGCACATCAACTCCGCCTCCCACTCCGTCAACGACATGCAGGACCTGGCTTCTTCATCTACAAACAATAACCAGCCGATACCTTGAGGAAGACGCCTCATATTCCGCCGTGGGACATTGCAACTGAACAGGGTCAATGTAGATTTCATTATTTTCCGCATCTCCTCTCCCCCCTACGTTATCGCAATCCGAAGCCTCCAACTTGGCACCACATCCTTG
The DNA here is from genome assembly GCF_047496795.1 of Chiloscyllium punctatum. Lineage (NCBI taxonomy): Eukaryota > Metazoa > Chordata > Chondrichthyes > Orectolobiformes > Hemiscylliidae > Chiloscyllium > Chiloscyllium punctatum. The sequence continues at coordinate 48,684,494 of NC_092785.1, forward strand.
AACATTCCTTCATATTTCACTTTTTCTAGCCCGCTCTCCTCTCTGACCTATCACCTTCTACCCCACCTTCACCTGACTATCACATTCTCACCAAAATCTATGAATACCATAGCAGTGCATTTACCTACAAACGTGGACTCGATATCTGTCCAACACACGGAAGTATGCAGACCATAGCTGTTAAATTGCATCGAGGTCACCCTGAGTGAAGTAATTTAGGACAAGTTGAGTTTAATTTTAGTTCGCTTTCTCCAACTTTGAATGTTTATTTGGAAATACTCTTCAAAAGCACAGTGAGAATCGATTGTAAAGTCATGAAACAACCCCAATGGCAGCATATGGACATGCAAATGGCATGTCGGTCTTTTTCTGTTATTACCTCAAGGACAACGTTTCAAGGAATCGTAGAAAACTGCTCTGAATCTTCAAAAGTATTCTTTGAAGAAGGAAGCAGCGTGGAATGTCATAAAGATGGTGGTAGGATTCAGAATGTTCCTCTTTGAACACCTATGCTCCGCCGATACTTTGATTCTTTCTTATTTATTGTATTTTCTGGAGAGCATTTTGTTACCAAACTATTATATTTTTAACGTGACTCCTTTGGGAAAGGAGGAAGTGAGTCCCAGATCAGAGGATCGGGAGGGGAATCAAGACTTCAAGGTTTAAAGAACAGTTCTGCCTGGAGACATGTCTGTTTGGACACTGGGCCCCGGACAGTCTGGAGACTGTTTCTGGTGCAGTCTGGAGACTGGGCCCCGTGCAGTCTGTAGACAGGGCCAAGTGTGGCCTTGTGACTTGGCCCGGTGTCGCATGGACAATAGGCCCGATGCAGTTTGGAGACTGGTCCCGGGATGTTCTGCAGTCTGGCCCAGTGTGTCCCAGAGACTGGGTCTGCTGTGGCCTTGTCACTTGGGCCGGTGTAGTCTGGAGCCTGGGCCCCATACGGCCTTGAGACTCGGCACGGTGCGGTCTGGAGACTGAGCCTGGTATGGTCTGCCGACTGAACCTGGTGTGATCTACAGTCTCAAGACTAGATATTGTATATTTGGTCCAATGGAAGATAGTAATGGGAAGTGTTAGTTGAATCTGAGGACATGGGGAAGCACTTCGTTATTACTTTTCGTCAGTATTCTCATTGGAAAATGGCAAAGTCATACAGAATACGGAGATACAGGCTACAAGATTAGATGGGAATGATGTTGAAAAAGGGGTGGTTTTCGCAATTTTAGAAGATCTGAATATAGGTATTAACCATGAGACAGCTGGATTTATTCTCTGGTTCTCTGGAAAGCCAGGGAGGCGTTACAGAGTCTTTGACTTCAAAATATATGTCATCATTGTCGACAGGAGTAGTGCCAGAAGACTGGAGGATATCAAAAGTTTTCTCTTGCTTAAGAAGGGTTATCGGGACAACCCTGGTAACTAAAGTGCAGTGCTCCTTATATCAGTTGTGAGTAAGATGTGGGAAACTTTTGGGAGAGATAAGATTTGTAATCATCTCGAAAGGAATAATTTGATTAGAAATAGTCAACATATTTTTGTGAAACGTAGGCCGTGCCTCACCAACCTTATTGGGTTCTTCGATAAGGTGAGAAAACAGGTGGGTGAAGGTAAAGTGGTTGATGTGGTGTACAAGGACTTCAGTAAAACATTTGATAAGATTACACACGATAGGGTATTGCACAAAATACGGAGATTTAGGATTCAAGGTGATTCAGCGGTTCAGATCAGATATTGGCCATCTGAAAGAAGTCAGAGGGTGGTGGTTCGTGGAAAATACTCATCCGGGAGGTGAGTTACCAGTGATGTGCTACAAGGACCTGTTTTAGAACCACTGCGGCTTGTCATTTTTATGAATGATCTGGATGTGGGCGAAGATGGATGGGTTAGTAAATTTGCGGGCGACACGAGGGGAGGCAAAGTTGTGGATCATTCTGATGAATACATAAGATGCAGCGCGACACTGAGAAGTGGCAATTGGAGTTTAATGCAGGAAAGTTTGAGGTATTTCAATTCGGAAGAAATGACAATAATGCAGATCATTGAGCTAATGGTAAAAGTCTTGGCATTTTAGATGAACAGAGAGATCTCGGTGTCCAGGTGCATACATACCTGAAAATTGCCACTCAGGTTTATAGGCTCGTTAAGAAAGCATATTGTGTGTTGACGTTTATTTGTAGGGGAACTGAGTTTCGGAGCCAACAGGGCAAGGATCAACTGAGCAAGACGCTGGTAAGGCCGCACCTGGATTATTGCCAGTAGTTCTGGTCAGTGCTTTATATGAACGATGTGAAAGCTTTGGGCAAGTTCCAGATGAGATTTACGAGAATGTTGCCGGTCATGGAAGGAAGTTCTTACGAGGAAAGGGTGAATGAGGACTTATACTGTATCCGTTGGAGAGAAGAAGGTTTAGAGGTGACTTCACCGAGACGTACAAGATAATCAGAAGGTTGGATAGAATGGACAGTGAGAGCCTTTTATCCTCACATGGTGAAGGCAAACACGAGGAGGCATAGCTGTAAATTGAGGGGTGAGAGGCATAGGATTGATATTAGGTGTAGTTTCTTCAATCAGAGTGCAATACGGGCTAGGAATGACCTGCCTGAAACTGTCGTAGAGTCGCCGACATTAAGCACATTTAAATTGGCCATGGATAGACATATGGATTATAATGGAACGGTGTAGGTTAAATGTGAATCAGATTATTTTCACCATTCGGTGGCATTGACTGCCGAAGGGCCTTTACTCCGCTGTAACTTTCTATGTTCTATGAGTGTCGGCCCGGTGCAGCCTGGAGACTAGACATGTTGCAGTCTGGAGACTGGGACTGGTGCAGTCTGGTGACTCGGCCTGGTCAGGTCTGGAGACTGGGCCCAGTGCTGTCTGGATACTTGTTGCTGGCACAGACTGGGTTGTAATTCGAGTCAGTTCTTTCTTTCATTTTTATTTCTCTGCTGGACTTTCCTTTGTTATTCTTTCAAGTTTGTACGAAACACTTATACACACACACACACACACACACACACATGCACTTCGGACAAGGGAAAAAGGCATACATGAGGTACAGGCAAATGCTATCAAAGGAATCTCTTGCGCATATGGAGTGTAGGAGAACACTTAGCAGGGAAATCAGGAGAGCAAAACATGTGCATGAGGTAGCTTTGGCTGATGAGGTTAAGGAGATTTGAAAGAGATTCGACAAAAGAGAAACTGGAGAGACATTAGGGCCCCATAAAAATCAATCAGCCATCTAATGTTTGGCTCCACAGGAGAGGAGATGAATGAGGTTTATTAGGTCTATGGTCACATGTACTCAAGTGAGGACAGTGAAAAGTTTACAAGTCGCCACATGTGACACAATCTGAGATACAAAGCTTCCCGTCCCTTCCTCCTCCCTCCCACCCGCCTCCAAGATACAAAATCTTGGTAGAAATCAAAAAATAAAGTAAATAAAATTAAGTGTCAAACATTACGGCATTTCCTGCAGTAGTGGAAAAACACAGAAAATCAGTTCATTGTTCAACAACAAAGTCCATAAGCGTCTGGCCATGCTGGGTTCACACTCTACATCAGGACTCGACCTCCCCCACTCCGCTGCCTTATAGCCTGTTTCTGCTCGAAGGGTGAGGTCCCACACAAAAACTTCACGTCGGTATTTATTCTAGAGGAAAATGCGGAAGAGAGGAAAGTCAGAGAAATAAAAATAAGTGATCTTTGAAACGAGACCACATTACAGTAGCGGAAGAGCTGACGGTCTTAAAATGCATAACCATAGGTTAAAAACCCGGGACATGTTCAAATGTACCCCGGAATCACTGCAGGAAGCTGGGGAAGGAACTGTGCTAGCACGGGCTGAGATGTTTGTATCATTCCTTAGAGTTCTGGTGAAGAGTTACTGGATCGTTAATTCCGACTTCTCTGCACAGATGTTGCCAGACCTGTTAAACTTTCCCATAATCTTCTGTCTTTCTTACTGATTTACAGAATCTGCAGTCCTTTCAATTTTTTTTATTTGAATCATTGACAGCCACGGGTGAGCATTTGATGGCATCTAATGTGGCAACATCATTTTTAAAAAGGATGCCAGCAACTGCAGACCAGTGACTCTGGCGTCAGATGTGGCTAAATGTGTATAGGAGCTTCTGGGAGACAGGATTTACATGCATTTGGAAAAAGAAGGACTGATTAGAGATAGTCAGCATGGCTTTTTGTGTGGGAGAACTGGTCTCAAAAATAATTTACATAGGTGACCAAGAAGATAGATGAAGGGCAATCAGCACACATTGTCCAAGTGGAGCTTAGCAAGCCCCAACATTTGGGAGAGCTAGCCAATTTGATATAGCAATGTCTTAACAGTCGGAGGCAGAAGGTGCTGGGAGAGATTTGTTGTTTCTACTGGTCGCGTGTGGGTTTGTATTGTTGCCTCAATGAACCAGGATCGCAAGTTCGATGCCAGCCTCGGGCAACCTTTTGTGTGGAGTTCGCACATTCTCCCCGTGTCTGCCTGGCTTTCCTCCGGGTGCTCTGGTTTCCTCCCACAATCCAAAGATGTGCAGGTCAGATGAATTGGCCATGCCAAATTGCCCATAAGTTAGGAGCATTAATCAGAGTGAAATAGGTTGGGTTGGGTTTACTTCAGAGGGTCGGTGTGAAGATGTTGGGCAGAAGGGCCTGTTTCCACACTATAGGTAATCTAATCTTGATCTTCTGGGCCAGTGGCCTGAGGAATGGCAAATGGAGCTTCTTTCTGTTAAATGTGAAATGTTGCAATTTCAAAGTTTGTGAGAAGATTTGTAGCTCGGGTGCTCGTTGTTGTGGTTCTGTTCGCTGAGCTGGGAATTTGTTTTGCAGACATTTTGTCCCCTGTCGAGGGGCTTCCTCAGTGCTTGGGCGCCTCCTGTGAAGCGCTTCTGTGATGTTTCCTTGGCACTTAAAGTGATTTGTCCCTGTCGCTTCCGGTTATCAGTTCTTGCTGTCCGCTGCAGTGGTCGGTATATTAGATCCAGGTCGATGTGTTCGTTGATAGAATCTGTGGATGAGTGCCATGCCTCTAGGAATTCCCTGGCTGTTCTCTGTTTGGCTTGTCCTATAAAGGTAGTCCTATAAAACTACTATTATAGGACAAGCCAAACAGAGAACAGCCAGGGAATTCCGAGAGGCATGGCACTCATCCACAGATTCAATAACTAAGCACATTGACCTGGACCTGATATACCGACCACTGCAGCGGACAGCTAGAACTGACAAACGGCAGCGGCAGGGACAAATCACTATAGATGCCAAGGAAACAACACAGAAGCGCTTCACTGGAGGTACCCAAGCACCGAGGATGCCCCTCAACAGGGGACGAAATGTCTGCAACACAAATTCATAGCTCGGCGAACAAAACCACAACAATGTTGCATTTTGTTCGACAAACCAACGCAGAATTTACACAGTTAACGGTTGGGCCCTGGGCAGTGTTTTCCAACAGAGAAACCCAGGTTGCAGGCACATAGTTCTTTGAAAGTGGAGTCGCAGGTCGACCGGGTAGGGAAGAGGGTATTATACATGCTTACCTTCAACTGACACACCATTGAATAGAGGAATTGGGACATCATGTTGTGACTATGCAAGAGACTGGTAAGGACACTTTTGGTGTACTGAGTGCAATTCTTGTCGCCCTTCTACAGGAAGGATGTTATAAACTGGAAAGGAGACAAAATATTTTAAATGATGTGGCGGAGATGGAAGCTTTTGAGATATATGGCAAGTCTTATTTTGTTCCCTTTGCGTAGGAGGATGCGAGGTTACCCTACAGAGGTTTATAAAATCATGAGGGACACAGATAAGATGCACGACAGAGACCTTTTTCCCACAGTAAGTGTGTGTGAAACCAGAGAGGATAGGTTTAAGGTGAGAGGGAAGATATTTAAAAGGGATCTAAGGGGCAGTTGTTTCTCACAGAGGGTTGTATGTATATGTAGCCAGCTATCAGATGAACTGGTATTGCTGAGTACAATTACAACATTTAAAAGCCAATTGGATGGGTACATGTACAGGAGAGATTTGGCCGAGTATGTGCCAAAAGCAGAAAAAATGGAACGAGTTCCGTTTAAGAAACATGGTAGAGAGAATTCCTGATGCTGATATTGTGCTACAGACCTCAGCAGCAGCAGAAGCATACTTATATTCAACCACGATCTGCAATTTATTTCTTCTGGGGATTATCCCTTAGTCTGCCATTACTACCGAGGTGATCTATGGTTCGGTGATAAGTGTGGGTGAACATTCCAGACAGAACCATGTGTACCTAAACCTGATGGCAAACCTTTAACCTACGCACTTACTGCTAACATTCAAAACAGTTGGACTAACATCTGACAGAGCGGGCACAATAATCCCAAGACCGACAGACCAACAGTCCGGCCACATTCGGTCATAAGTGGTAATGGACGGTTAAACAACTCACTGGAGGAGATGGCTCACAAATATCCCCATCCAAAATAATTGAACAGCTCTGTAGCTCAGTGTAAAAGACAAGGGTGCAGTATCTGCAGCATCCCCAGCCAGAAGCGTTTAATCATTGATCTACCTAACCCCCGCATGATGCCCACAGCATCACAAATGCCAGTCTTAAATCAATTCGATTTTCTGCACGTGGCGTGAAGAAACGACAGAACACAGTAACTTGACAAAGTCAATGGGCCCTGACATCATTCCTGCAAGAGGACTGAAGACTTGTGCTGCATAACAAGCCATGTCCCTGGGGAAGTTGTTTCATTCCAGCTCCAACACTGTTTTCTACCTGGCAATGTGGAAAATTCCTCAACTATGTCCTATTCTCCAAGAGAGAAATAAATTCAATAGGAACATGTACCATACCCACAGACTCATCACGATCGTGAAATTCGTGGAAGTTCTTCTTGACAGCTGTCGAGCTGCACAGAAACGGCCACGCAAGGCGATCAATTGTATCAAATTGATCCAAGGTCGAAGGGATAGACCCAGATGGAATTCATGATTTGGAGATGCCGGTATTGGACTGGGGTGTACAAAGTTAAAAATCACACAACACCAGCTTATAGTCCAACAGTTTTAATTGGAAACACTTGCTGTCGGAGCGCTGTTCCATCATCGAGTTTTGTACTTTTGGAGTTTTTGCTTTTAACCCCGGATACAGCACCGAACTTTAGCCTCCCTATCGGAAAAAGGAACGGGAAGTACGGTCCTAACAACCCTGTCGAGGCCTCCTTCCTAACATCTGACAGCTTGTGACAACCTTTACAGAGCTTTCCCATAGACTGCACAGAATCATCGGGAAATGAGTGAGCCATTCAACACGTTAAGCATCCCCCATTCTAGTTCTTGAACATCTCCCTCATGCACTTCTCCCCCAAAATGTATGCATCCCTCAATATTATCAACTAGTGGAAAAATATTAAACATTAACTTCAGCAGTCCGTTGGATCCATCGTTTTGTACCCCCATTCAATGTAATGATGTCTGATCCTTTATATTCAAACCATGGTCCTGCGCTATCTCTTCCCATTTAGTGTCTATGCATATTTCAGTGCGTTTGATTTCACAGGCTTGAGTGGGACATAATTCCCCAGGTTCAACAGAATCTGGGTGCCGATAGTTATTCTCGTCTCAATGCAGAGTGTCCAGGCTGTACCTCATAATGTGGCCTCTTATTTCAGACGTCCCAGCCAGGGGAAATATCATCCTTGTTTCGAATCTGTCACACCGTCACAGGTCCATATTATTTACTCAGATCTCCACTCATTTTCTAAACCCCTTGGAATACAGGCTCAGTTCACATAAAGTATGTTCCCACAACATGCCTGATATCCCAGAGATCCTTCACTGCACTCCCTGAAGGTCAGTTTTTTCCTTTATCAGGGACAGAAATCAAAACTGCACATAATGTTGCACAATGTTAGCCAAGGGTTCTCACCAATTTGCAGCTGCAGTAAGACACCCTTACTCCTGTTTTCAAATTCCCTTGAAATGATGGTCAATTCACCATTTATCTACCTAAATGTTTGTTTCAGTGACGAGTGTACAAGAAGATCCAGATTATTTCCAAAATTACAGCTAACCACTTATTGGTATATGTACACTAGTCACTGTGTCAATGCCATTCCCAGTACTGATCTGTGACGCCAGAACTGACAGCTGTGGATGAACCCCGAGGGTCTGTGCAGATGAAAACAAGAAAATCTGCATAAGTCCCAAAAAAACAATATTTTTAACCTATCCCTTTTCAAATGGCAGGCTACTGTCCTATTGTTCCCACCAAAGTACATAACATCACATTTACACATATTGGTCTTCATCTGCCATGTACTTGTCCATTCACCCCATTGTCTCAGTCACCTTGAAGCATTTTGATGTCGTCCTTACCCACTCGCAGTCAGACACCCTTTAGGGCTGTCAGCAGGCTTGGAAATTTTGCACTTGGGTCCGACAACCCAACGTTTGAGGTATACTGGGAATACCTGAGGCCCAAATCCCAATTCCTGTCACACGCCACGATACGTCCACCCCCAAAAAAGTGTTCACACACTCAGGGATCAGTGCAGAAGCCCCCTCTGTACTTCCTGGTTTGCTGCCGTTCATTGAGTACTCCCCTGTCTGCGTTTTTACTTCTGAGGTGCATCACCTCGTATTTATCAGTGTAACATTGCATCTGTCATTGATCTGGCCATTCCATCTACATGTTCCTGTTACATAAGACCTTCCTCCTCACCGTTAAACACTCATTAACCACATTCCCTCACCACCCTTAACATCCACAACTCCAATATTTTAGAGTACCCCAAATAGGAAGTGACACAGCACTGATCCTTGTGTTACACGTTCCCAGTCACACAAACAGCCTTCTGCCACCACCCTCCTTCCCCTTCCTCTGAGATAGTTTTGGATATAACTTGCTAAGTTAATCTTGATACAATACGATTATAATAACTTCATTAGTTTCCCATGTGGAGTTTTGTAAATGGATTTGGTGAGAAAACCATTAAAAGAACTCCTTGAAAACCTCCAATAAAATTCATTAGGCATGACCTCCCTCCGATAAAGCCATGGTGACTGTCCTTGATGAAATATTTTGCCTCTCAAATGGCGATCCATTTTATCCTTCTTCTTATTCACCAATGGCTTCCCTGAAAGTGAACTGATACTCACTGATCTACAGTGCCCTGGTCTTTCTGCACCACCCTTCCAGTATGGTGCAACCGCATCCATCCTCTCGCTTCTCTCTCTTGTCAGCAGATTCTATATATATATATTAAAAATTGGTCAGGTCTTTTCTTCCTTATCTCCAACAGCAGACTGGGATAAAACGCATCCGGATCATTTTTATCCAGCTTTTAGACCAGCTAAAACCATCAATCGAAGATCACATCTTATATGAATTTGCTAAATAGCTTCCCACTCCATATTCTAAAATTCTGTCCATGTCTCCTCCTTCACAGACAGATGGTTTCTAATGGGTTCTAAATGTTCGCTTGAAATATTATTCTGCTTGATGTTCTTGTGGAAAATCTTACGACTCTCCCCAATCTTGCATGCTACCAATTCTCCAAGTCCCTGTTTTATTAAGCCCTTTCTGTGTGAACTTTCTGGTTTTCATTAAGATTGCTTTTCAATCGTTGAAACTCTCGGTAACACAGGCCGAGTTCCCTCGCCAGACAATCTTACCATCTGTGGGATTAATCTGGAAAATGTCCTTTGAGGATATGTTGCCAGTATATTCCTCCCTAGATCAGGACACCGAAACTTCACACAGTATTAAAGGCACAGTCTCACAAAACTCGGTGTAAGTGAGGGAAGACACATTTACCTTTAATAAAAGTAAATTACTGTAGATGCTGTAATCAGTACTGAAAACAAAAAATGCTGAAGACCACAGCTGTTCAGACAGCACCAACGGAGGGAGAGCAAGCTAATGCTTCCAGTCTGGGTGACTGTTCGTTATCTACATTCTGATTCCATTAAATAAAGGTAAACCGAAAATCTATCTTCATGTTTTCACATGTTTCTCCAATACACATTTCTTCAGTTTCTGTCTAATAGCCTGCTGTGGTATTTCTTTCAAAAAAATCATCCTGAATAGACAATTATATCATATTCGTTGGTTCTCCATTGTTTATATCTGCAAGCGATATCTTCAAGAAAAAATGTCTGAAAATTATAACTTCCCTTTCGTATATGCATTCTCTTGAAGATTGCTATTACTTTCTCAATGACCAATACCACACTTGTTATAAAAGATTTAAACAGATTGACAAGTAATTGGTCTATACTTCTCCACGTGTCCTCTTCTTCCCTTTTTGGATCGTGGAATGCATTTATAATCTTCCAAATTGCACAGGACAAGTAATATGTTACGCAATGCATTCAATCTGTGTATTGACTCTCTCTCTGAAATTTCATTATGAAGTACATTTGTTCTGTCAGACTTATCAATCACTAACCCGGCTATGTTTTCAAACACACCTCGTTACTAATATGAACGATTTTAGTCTTTAGTTACACAAGTCTCACGGTCACTTTGTATTTCTGGGAGATGTTATGTATTCCTCCACGAAGACAGACACAATATAACGAGTTAGTTACCCTGCAATTTCTCTTTTATCAGCAATAAATTATCCTGTCCATATTTGTTCCCCACTGCTTCACATTTCAAGTGGATTTAAAATTTCTTTTCAAATATTGTCAGAAGCTTTTCATCAGTCCTTATGTTTGTTTTTTTATTTTGCATTCTTGATGCCTTTTTAATGGCCTTATCAATTTCTTAGTCCTCCTTCATTCCAATGAATCCATACTGTCTTCCATTTTTCTGATCGACTTTCCTTGATGTAATACAATTTTTAACTTTATCTGTTAATCATGGTTGAGTCACCTTACCCTTTTGCCATATGCGCCTTGAGGATATATGTATACTGTGCAACTTATAGTGTTTTGATAAATGAAGGGCGGCACGGTAGCTCAGTGGTTATCACTGCTGCCTCACAGCACCAGGGACCCGGGTACCATTCCCGCCTCGGGCGACTGTCTGTGTAGAGTTTGCACATTCACCCCGTGTCTGCGTGAGTTTCCTCCAGGTGCTCCGGTTTCCTCCCACAGTCTAAATGTGTGAAGGTAAGGTGAATTGGTCATTCTAAATTGTCCATTGTCCATATTGTTAGGTGTAGAGGAATGGGGCAGTGAGGTTTGGTGTGGAATTGTTGGGCCGAAGAGCCTGTTTCCACACTGTAGGGAATCTAATAAACAGAAAGGGCCTGTCTTCTAGTGTATCTTTATGATGCACTTTTAAAATTGCCACCTTGCTGCTCATGCATTCATGACTCCAGTCAGATAGACGCCTATTAATTTAAAAAAAGTTTGTATTCAAACATCATGTAAAATTCAATATATTAAGATGATTATTTCCAAAGGCTCCTTTTCCGCATGGTTTTCAAATAGGTCTTCTGATCACACAGCCACTTCTAAACAGCCTGATCTCGAGTTCACTGCTCAACATATTGTTCAAGGAAAGCAGCTCATACACACTCATGAAACCCATTTTCCCAGTATTAACATTAACTTTGATTCACATTGTTTAGATGCGATTCTAATGTCTCCATAATTACTGCTGTACCCAAAAACTTGCATTTCTATTTTCCTATTTTGTAACATCCGCAGCATGTGTGTCACAACATTGACATTGATAAATGCCTCCCATCAATATTTGATTATCCTTGCTGTTTCTGAGCTCCACTTTAGCAGATTCTGTGGAATCTGAGCGACCTGGGATCGAGAAAAATTAATAGCCGATTCAGGCGACATGTTTGGCCAAGGCATGTTTGAACATTGATATTATCTCGCTGCATCCTACACGTTCTTCACAAGTGTCATTCTGACATTTTCGCCAATTCTCCCGTTATGCTCGTGAAGTAGAGAAGAGCAAAATATTTTAACAATGCTGTGCATTCCCCCAAACAACTGAGACCGCTCTAACCGGAGTGGGAACCTTACAGCAGGCAAGTAAAATGTTGCTGCTGCTGCACAGTATCTTAGTGCGTTCACACTTGGAGTAGCGTGTACAGATTTAATCTTCACACTGAAGAAAGGATATTTGAATTAACCAAGAGATTGTTCCCTTAACTTATTTCCACGGTGAAGATTTTAATCATAGAATCTCCATAGTGTGGAAGCTGGTCTTTTGACCCATCGAACCCACATTGAGCTTCAGGAGACCATCACATCCCAACCCAAAACACTGCTCTCGTTCAAACATTCCCTGTAACCCTACACTTTCCATGATTAGTGTATCCATCCTGCACATTAGCGGACATCCTGGTTAATTTAGCATAGCAAATCCACTTATTCTTCAAATGTTGGGACTGTGCGTCAAAACTAGAATATCAATGGAAACCTTGACAGACACAGGGAGAATGTGTGCAAACTCTGCATAGAGAGTTAACTGAGGCGGGAATTGAACGCGGGTTTCTAGCGCTGATAGGCAGCAGTGCGAACGTCTGAGCTACATTCTGTCGGTCTTAGAACTTGCCTACATAATAAAGGAGCAGCACACACTTGTTTCTTTCTAAGGACTTTTCCCACGTGAGATGAATGTAACAACTACCACTTTACAGAATCACAGTGTGGCCGCTGACTTCCTGAAGGCTCTGCATTGTCCCTCATCATCGATCACTTTTCAAGAAACAGATTCCTGTTTTGTCATGTTCAATTTAAACATAGCTCACTCACACGAAGATTCAGCATAACATGCAATTCGCACAAATGGCAGTGATGGGATTGAAGCCCTCAGCGACTTTCACATGAAGGTTACAAACAGCGCCTTACATTGCTCGGTCACACCACCACGCAAAACTGAACCCATGAACAGGATTTGAATCAAGCTCCTGAGGACATTACTCCATTTCTGGCTGCAAAGGGAAGTTCACAATCACCTCTGCTGAACACAACATTGTCTGATTGGGGAACAAGCCCAGTTTGTGGGAATGGGAGCGCTGTTACCTTCAAACACAGGAAGCACATATCATAGATAATTAGCAAAATTAACATTTGCTGTGTAATCCGAAAGAGATTACTTTGCTAAATCTAAAACTTTGCTAAAATTTTAAGTAGACAGCCAAATTTTGCTGGATTCTGCAGGTAGACAGCTTGCCCTTACAAGTCTTGCAAAACTGTCAGAATCAGCAATAGTCAAGGAAAACATAAACTTCATATCAACAGCCGAATGTTCCCAGTTCCTGTCCTCGAGAAGGATGAACGAATTGTAGTACAAAAAGAATATGTGAAAGTTGTGCAGCCCCTCACATCCGGCAATTGCCAAGTGTATTGAGCCCCCTGCAGAAGTTACAACAAAGCCTTCTCTTTGCTCTTGCGAGAATTTGTTTGATTCGATTTAATTTCCACGACTGTAAACTTGGGGGCTCCTCCGGTACCCCACGACTGAGTAAGAATCCGAGTATTCCCAGGAGGTGTAGGCGCCAGCGCGTTGAAGCACTTTCACTTCATCTCGAGTGCTGATTTGGCCCTTTTGCGTGCGATCTGGGAATCTGTGGATCGTCCCATCGCCGGGGTTTCATTCGAATAGGGCCGGGGTAAGAGTCGTAGCTTATGTAATCCAAAATAGAGAATCAGTCTAAGAGAATAAATAAAGCTGGCAGAGGTTCCAGTGAACCTTTGCACGGTATTCGAGTAAAACTCAAGGTAAGGGATTGCTATCTCTACAGTGCTTTAGAGACAGCAAGTTTAAGGGTAGTTTGAGACTTGGAACCACCACTGCCTGAGTTAGACTCGCCAAAGACGTATCGGACATGTGGTTTTTGGTTTGCCAAATCCAAGGCACTGAGGCGGACGTGCCCAATGTGAGGAGGCACCTTCAGAAGTAAAAGCAAGTCAAAAAGGAAAAGATAACACCACAAAGAAAGAGAGAGAGAGAGAGAGAGACAGCTGAACACTTTTCCAGTAACGTTGAAATGGGCTCCAGCAAGAGCAAACGAAAAGAGGGGACTTGGAATGGTCAACCAAAAGTACAGTACATGTTAAATAATTATGGCCCAGAGTCTGTAAAATAGTTAGAATTGTGGATTAAGGAATGTGGTTTTTCGGAAGGTGGCAGTTTTAGTTGAAGGCAGTTGAAAATATTTAATTCACAGTTAGAGGTGAGAGAGAAGGAGAAACGGAAGGGAAGAATAAAACCTATGAATTGGAGTGCTATAAAATGTGGAAGGCTGAGGCTGATATCAGGGAAAGTAAATACCAAGTAAAAGATAGATCAGATACGCGTATAAACACTAGCACACATGCAGACGTGCGCGGAAAACAACCTGATGAAGCTGTACAGTGTCTTAAGTCTGTTCCAGATCCTGACGATGATGACTGCCCTTCCAGTCCTACAGACCCCCTATGAGAACCACCTGCTGAAGGTTCCAATCCAGCGGCCGCCGTCTTAGGGTGTGGTGGAACACCAATAGCCTATCGTACCTTCAACCAATTGAAGTAAGAAGCCTAAAATGAGGGTGGCCACTCCAAGACTGAAAGACATCCATGGCCTGCTCACGATCAGTCCACGACGGACGATAAGTCAGACGGTGAGAGTACCGACATACGATCATCTAAGCAGGTCGTTCTGCAAGCACCAATGGTTGAGGTTGCAGATCCAGAAGGGCGCCCAGTGCTGGTACACCGATCGTGGATGATAAAGGATTTGGAAACTGCATATGGGCAGTTGCCTGACCCATGCGAGGTTGGAGGTGATAGGGTCACTGAAAAAGTAACAAAGTTCTGTGTCGGTTTCCGTCTCAGGTCACATGAGATGAGACATCTCCTGGGAAAAACATTGGTGCTGATGTCACCAAAATCAAGTATAAATGATCAGCCATTAAAGGTCCATGCCAAATCAACCAACCTGCAAGCGTAAGAGAACAGAGACTTAAATGCTTTTGCTCCACGCTGGCAGCCGCCTGTTGGGAGGCATTCCCAGTGCGAATGGACGTGACCAAAGTCGCAATGTGTAAATAACAAGAAGGTGAGACAGTCTCCCAGTGCCCTACGCGCCTCAAGGAAGTCCATAACGCCCATGGTGGACGGAGACCACGTGAGGACATGACGACAGCAGAAATTACACCGTATGAAGCACAGCTGAGGAACATCGTCATCAATGGAATCAAAGACGAAACAGTCAAAAATGTAAAAGACACATGTATTACCTGGGACACTAAAAATCTGAATTTGATAGAATAACATGTGATATATGCTGAAAAAAAATGCTGGCCCAAGCGAAGGATAAGTAGAAACTAAAGATGGAAAAACAAGCACATATACCTCAGCTTACTATGATGCGAATGGTCAGCCGTTGGAGGGAGGAGCTGCAGCGAGAGAGACAGATGTGTACGTCACGGAAGAGGAAGACGAAGGGGTCATGAAAGAGGCGCTGGCAGAGGTAGATCTGGCGGGTACTTTGTCTGCGGAGCAATGGACCACTGGGCGAGACAGTGTCTGTCCAGACAATCCCAATCGGCTCTGGAGGGTGGACAGCAGGGTAATTGACAGGGGAATACTGACATGAAGGTGGGCAGCTCACAAGGTACAGGACAGCTTCTTTCCCTTATGCTTGGCAACGAAGGCTCCCTTATGCTAATCTCTACTCCTCAACGTACAGGCACTGAAACAAATCCGAAGGCCATATTGAGCACTGAGATTGCGAAGTGCGGACTATATGTTTGCTATAACTATGATGCGTATAAGTCGATGCCTACCTCCGAGTTATATGTGGAAGGCACACCAGTTACCTTTTTGGTGGATACAGGGGCAACATATTCAGTCCTTAAGTTAAGCTAGTTCAGAGAAACGACGGAAATAAAGATGAGTGGAAGGCCACTGAACACAATGGGTGCATCAGAAATCGTGATTTGAGAGAAATTTTCGTCACCCCAAATTTGTGAACCGAGTACTAGGGAAGCATTCCAACGCTCATTTTTGTTATCTGAATTCTGTCCTTTAAATTTGATGGCTCGGGACCTCATCGTGAGTCTGGCTTGGATTTCCTCAATACCCCAAGTGTTTGCACGTAATTCAATGGGAATACCTACCCGTGCAGGCTGTAAAATACGACCCACGACCCCTGATGTGTATCTAAGCGATTAAGCCAAAGAGAGATAAGTTCAGTGAGTGATTCACTCGCCCTGGAAATAAGTGACTATTAACACCGATTTTCTTGCTGGGGACATGCTGCACTGCACAGCACATATACATCACGATGGCCCTGATGAATCATATGGAAAGGATTGGTTCAGGAAATTCGTTAAACCAAATCATTTGTTATTGTGCGAAATTTATTGGAATGATCACAGATGTGCAGTCGGTGTGAACTTCCCTAAAGTATCAGTAACGGCAAGCAGACAATTCCTTTTTGATGTGTAAGGCTCTTTTTCCTCACGTGTCATTGACGAATACGTCCAGCGACAGGTGGCAGGAATTTGGACCATGGGTGCTAAAGGCACAAAGGTTGGGTCTTCAGGGACGATGTGGGTATCTGGTTCAATGCAGATAAGCAGACATATAGGAAGAAAATAAATTGGCTCACTCAGGCAGATCGCACAGTCCAAATAACTCCCATTAGTCCTGAAGAGCGTTGGAGGGTAGACTAGCGTTTCCCTAAGATAGAAGTCTCGGACTCAAGATTAAAAACGGATTCTACTAAGTTGTGGGCAAAAGGCAAACATGGTGTGCGGCTCATACGAGGCTGTGAACCCCTAAGAATAACCCTGAAGTCCGAGTATCGTGCTTGCAGACAGAATAACCGTTAAAACCCGAGGCCATAGAAAGAATTACTCCAGTCTTGGAATCCCTCCTCATGGCTGGAGTGATAATCCACTGTGAAAACTCACCGTTGAGGATCCCCATTTTTCCGGTCAAAAAGGCAAACATTCCAGTTGGACCGGAGGAATGGAGGTTTGTTCAAGACTTTCAGGCTGTCAATAACGCTGTTGTCCCGCACGTGCCAACTGTTCCCAACCCCTGTACAATAGTAACTCAAGTTACACTGGATAGTAAGTGGTTCTCTGTTGTGGATTTAGCAATGCCTTCTTTCATGTATGGGTACACGCAGATCGTCAATTCTGGTTCGCTTTTTCATTCAAAGGGAAATCATATAGCTTCACGCGACTTTGTCAAGGTTACTATGAGTCCCCCATCATATGTAATGAGGTTTTACGCAGGAGTCTGGCGACTCTAGTTTTAAGCCTGAGGTCAGCGCTTCTGCAGTATAATAGCAGCACTGACAGAGGAACAATGTGAAAAGGATGCACTTGTATTGTTCTGCCATCTAGCGAGGTAAGGGCAGAAAGCTAGTCTCACAAAGCTACAATAGTGCAAAATAGATGAAGATGTTAGGTCACTTAATATCTGAACAAGGGAAGGCCATTGATCAAGACAGAGTTCAAACAGTCCAGCAAATTCTGAAGTCTCACACGAAGAAACAAGTGTTATCCTTTTTGGGCATGTGCTCCTATTGTAGAATGTCTATTCCACAATCCGCACCCCCGAGACGACCATAAGTGACATAGCCGATGAGAAAAGTTTTCGGAGCCTGAGTCCGTTGCAATGGACCCCAGAAACCGAAAGTACATTTGTTGAATTAAAAAGGCGCTCCTAACTACCCCTACACTGGGGATTCCGAATCCAAACAAGCCTTTTGTAAAAACTGCAGATGAGAAGCGTGGCTGCATGACATCTGTGCTGTTGCATGATCATGGGGGAAAAATGAGGCTGGTAGCTTATTTTTTGGCTAAGCTGGACCCTGTAGCAGCAGGATTGCCTAAATCCTGCGAGCCATGACTGCAGCTGAAAAGGCTGTTGTAGCATCCAGGGACATCGTCGGTTCTGGTGAATGAACCCTACTGATCCCACATTCAGTATCCTTACTGTTTTCCGAGCTAAAGACAGTACACATGTCGAAAGCACATTGGCTCGGATACAATACTGTGTTATTGCAGATGTCTAAGGCCATGCTAGCCTTCTCCACACAAAAGGAGGCGGAGACCCATATGCTTGTGTCGCTGTGACTAATGAAGTTTCCGCCCTAGACCACATTTGCAGGATTCACCACTTCAGAATCCGCATATGGAGGTTTTTGTGGATTAGTCCGCATTCAGGAGCAAGGAGACAAGGCAGAATTGTAGTCGGTATGCTGTAGTGACTACCGACGAGGAAGTCAAACCAGGATCCTCCCTTCACATCTGTCAGCTCAAGCAGTGCTGATTATCTTGACTGAGGCATGTAAGTTGGCTAAAGGAAGACAGTGAATGTTTACACCGATTTCAGATACGCATTCGGGGTGGTACATAATTTTGGAATCCCGTGGAAACATAGTGGCTTCTTGAGCTCCACCAGAAAGACCGTCACACAACGTGACCTGATTTCTGATCTCGTGGAAGCGGTTGTATTGCCTAAATCAATCGATGTGTGTAAATATGAAGCCCACACGAAAAATACCGATTTTATTTCTCAACGCAATGCAAGTGCAGGGTCAGCTGTAAGGACGGCAGCGCAGCAGTGATCGGTTTGACATGTTTATGAAAAAAATTGTACCCCAACAGCAGTCGTACGGGAGTTACAGTCACGGACCTCACTGGACGAAAAGAGTGAGTGGACAAAAGCAGGGCCCAGCGTGAGGGAAGAGGGATGGTGTGGCCCCAAGGGTAAACCTGGCCTACCACGATCATTACTTCCATTCTATGTCAAACTGACACACGGTAAAGACCATGTGTCAAAAGGGGGATGCATGACAGTATTTTGGCACAATGGTACACGAAGGGGATTAATCATTTTGAACGGTGTAATTTCAGTGCTACTAATAATGTGTAGAGGGGAGTGCAGATGAGTCAGGCAACACACCCCCAAATCCCAAAGCCTCTTCGAATATTTACAGATGGATTTTATTGAACGAACACTCAGCGAAGGGAAAGGATATTATCTGGTAAATGTTGATATGTTTTCCACATGGGTGGAAGCGTTCCCCACTTCTAAATATGATGCCAGTGCAGTAGCCAATGTTTTGCTAACTTTAATAATTCCGAGATGGGGCAATCCTGAAAGGCTTAGTGTTGAGAATGGGACTCCATTTGTCAATAATGCCCCACAGCAAATCAGTGATTATTTGGCAATAAACATGAAACAACACTGTGCCTATCACCCAGCGAGAGTTGACATGGACAAAGGCACTTCCAATTATATTAATGTATTTGAGATCTAGGAGAAGAGGGAGAGGCTAATTTTAGCCCGTTTGAGATTTGTTTGGTAGGCTACCAATACAGGAATTAGAACAAGATCCACGGTAAGACAGATAACAGACCACTGTGAGGGCGAAATGTTGTATTACTGTATGAAACTCTCTACACTTTTGTTTCAAATGCAGAATCAAGTGAAAGCAGCACGACCCAAACCAGCAGAAGGGAAGCTGCACGATGTAGAACCTGGAGCCTGGATAGTGGTGAAAGACTTCCGGAAGAAAAACTGAAGGCAACGGGGTGGCTGGGCCGTTTCAAGTGTTCCTCACGACACAGACAGCTGTTAAGATGGCCGAAAGAGCGACGTGGATACACGCCACACATTGCAAACGTGCAACTGGGCCTGAGGAGACATCGGACAGCACAGGAACCAATTAAGTGCAAGTAGAAATTAGAAACCTCGTACGCTTATGAGGATGCCCCAGCTCGCACTCTTAGCAAGCGCACTGGTATGACTGGCGTCTGGGATACAGCCACAGATGGTAATCTTAACTGATGGTGTAAGAAGAACTTTCACATGCGACCCATGGCCGTTTACAAACTAGGATGACAATAATGTGGATAATAAATATTTATGCAGGGATTCTGGTGGCGCCAGTGACTGGCAATTAGAAGTAGCTACCACGGCTACAGGGACACCTGACTGAGAACGAGGTAGGAGGTGCCTGGGCACTGGTGATAATATCCAAGACTCAGAAGAGCGATGAGGGTGTCTGGTGAAATAGATAGAACCCTCTCTGAAATCAATAGGCAGGTAAATATAGTGGCTTAGTCACTCCCCACACCTCCACCCCGAGATGCAGTGCAGAAGGTCCTCCAGAAGATAGTAGCACCGGGGCATAGCAACTACACAAACCAAATCATGGACCTAACCCCAAGCAGGGCAGAGGGCATTAATGTCACGCCCGAACCTGGAGGGAGTCGTCCGCTAACTTGGTAGTGGAAATGGGCCTGCAGGATGTTGATGGCATAAATGCGACGCCAATAGGTTCGGAGATGCGAAGGAACATTGCGAGATATGAAGGGAACAGAGCATGTGCTTTGGCCCTAATACAACACCGGAAATTAGACGTTGACTACTTTGATACACGCCAGCCATTGCTGGCTACAGTGCCCAACGGTGACTGCTGAACGAATTACAGAAAGCCTGGCGAGAAATGCAAGCTTTGTGCTTTCGTGGCGGTGACTGCCCTGTCGCTGATAAAGGGCAAAAATTATGGCAAACCTCGCGTCACCCCCCGAACTCGAGGCCAACTGCAGTCCTAAGGTTGACACGCTTCCGACCACAGCCTTCCATATGGTGAAAGGCAGTGGAGTAACGTGTATTTGCACAAATGGATACCCTCCCTTTGGGGAGGATTGGGGATATTGGAACCTACACATTGTACTACTTGTAGGACTGGTGATACTCATAATGCTTTGTATAAGACCCTGCTTGTGTACCTGGCTACGCTGTTTGCTTATGAGGGCAGTGGGATTCCAAATGGTAAAACATTCAGTGGCCCCACAACAGGAGGATCCGATTGCGAGGACCACGCCATACCATGACGTTGACGAGCATGACGTGTGAAAATGGGCTGTGTACAGAGCTCACAAGGTCAAGTGATGATACGAACACATAGCTGTGTAAAAGTTAGATGGTGTCTGAGGGAAAGCCTGGTGCTACCTAAGCAATTTTAATGTATAGTTATCTAACATTGTATAGTTTTTGTTGTTGTTGTTTTTGTCATTGCTGTAAAATATTTTGGTGATGGTGACCACAATTCTGTGACTTTCACCTTGGTTATGGAAAGAGATAGGTGCGCACAATAAGGTAGATTTTACAACTGGGGGAAGGGAAATTACGATGCTGTAAGACAGGATTTGAGGAGCATACGTTGGGAGCAGAGGCTGTCAGGGAAGGATGTGGTGGAAATGTGGAACTTTTTCAAGGAGCAGATACGACGTGTCCTTGATATGTATGTACCTATCAGGCAGGAAAGAAATGGTCGTGTGAGGGAGCCTTGGTTGACGAGGGAGGTTGAATGTCTAGTAAAGAGGAAGAAGGAGGCTTACATAAGGTTGAGGAAACAGAGTTCAGACAGAGCAGTGGAGGGATACAGGATAGCCAGAAGGGACCTGAAGAAAGGGATTAGGAGAGCTAAGAGAGGGCATGAAAAATCCTTGGCGATAGGATCAAGGATAACCCCAAGGCATTTTATGCGTATGTGAGAAACCTGAAAATGACGAGAACGAGGGTAGGTCCGATCAAGGACAGTAGTGAGAGACTGTGTATTGAGTCAGAAGAGAGAGGAGAAGTCTTGAACAAGTACTTCTCTTCAGTATTTACGAACGAGAGGGACCGTATTGTTGAAGAGGAGAGTGTGAAACGGGCTGTTAAGCTAGAAGAGATACTTGTAACGAAGGAAGATGTGTTGGACATTTTGAACAACTTGAGGATAGACAAGTCCCCTGGGCCTGACGGGATATATCCTAGTATTGTGTGGGGAAGCAAGAGAGGAAATTGCAGTACCGTTGGCAATGATCTTCTCGTCTTCACTGGCAACGGGGGTGGTACCAGGGGACTGGAGAGTAGCGAATGTTGTGCCCCTGTTCAAAAAAGGGAATAGGGATAACCCCGGGAATTACAGGCCAGTTAGTCTTACTTCTGTGGTAGGCAAAGTAATGGAAAGGGTACTGAGGGATAGGATTTATGAGTATCTGGAAAGACACTGCTTGATTAGGGATTTGTGAAGGGTAGATCTTGCCTTACAAGTCTTATTGAATTCATCGAGGAGGTGACCAAACATGTGGATGAGGGTAGAGCAGTGGATGTAGTGTACATGGATTTTAGTAAGGCATTTGATAAGATTCCCCATGGTAGGCTTATTCGGAAAGTCGGGAGGTATGGGATAGAGGGAAATTTGGCCAATTGGATAGAAAACTGGCTAACCGGTCGAAGTCAGAGTGGTGGTAGATGGTAAATATTCAGCCTGGAGCCCAGTGACAAGTGGAGTTCCGCAGGGATCAGTTCCGGGTCCTTTGCTGTTTGTAATTTTTATTAATGACTTAGATGAGGGAGTCGAATGGCGGGTCAGTAAATTTTCAGATGATACGAAGATAAGTGGAGTTGTGGACAGTGAGGAGGGCATTTGTCGTTCGCAAAGGGACTTAGATATGATGCAGAGCTGGGCTGAGGAGTGGCAGATGAAGTTCAACCCTGCCAAGTGTCAGGTTGTCCATTTTGGAAGAACAAATAAGTATGCGGAATACAGGGTTAATGGTAGGGTTCTTAGTCAGGTGGAGGAACAGAGGGATCTTGGGGTCTATGTACATAGATCTTTGAAAGTTGCCAATCAGGTGGATAGAGTTTGTAAGAAGGCCTATGGAGTATTATCGTTCATGAGCAGAGGGATTGCATTCAAGAGTCGTGAAGTGATGTTGCACCTGTACAGGACTTTGGTTAGGCCACAGTTGGAGTACTGTGTGCAGTTCTGGTCGCCTCACTTTAGGAAAGATGCGGAAACTTTGGAGAGGGTGCAGAGAAGATTTACCAGGATGTTGCCTGGAATGGAGAATAGGTCGTACGAGGATAGGTTGAGAGTTCTCGGCCTTTTCTCGTTGGAACGGCGAAGGATGAGGGGTGACTTGATAGAGGTTTATAAGATGATCAGAGGAATAGATAGAGTAGACAGTCAGAAACTTTTTCCCCGGGTACAACAGAGTGTTACAAGGGGACATAAATTTAAGGTGAAGGGTGGAAGGTAGAGGGGAGATGTCAGGGGAGGGTTCTTTACCCAGTGAGTGGTGGGGGCATGGAATGCGCTGCCCGTGGGAGTGGTAGAGTCAGAATCATTGGCGACCTTTAAGCGGCATTTGGATAGGTACATGGAAGGGTGCTTAATCCAGGTTAGAAGTTCGGCACAACATCGTGGGCAGAAGGGCCTGTTCTGTGCTGTATTGTTCTATGTTCTATGTTCTATGTTCTATACCAAAAGGGGGGAGATGTAATGGAAAATTAGCCAAATTAACATTTGCTGTGAAATCTGAAAGAGAATACTTTGCTAAATCTAATATTTCGATAAAACTAACACTTTGCTAAAATTTTAAGTAGACAGCCTGACATAGCTCGATTCTTCAAGCAGACAGCTTCGCCTTGCATGTCTTGGAAAGCAGTCAGATTCAACAGGAGTCAGGGAAAACTACGCAATCATACCGACAGCCGAATGTTCCCAGTTTTGTCCTTGAGCGTGTAATAAGGATAAGTGAAATGTAGTATAAAAATAATATGTGCAAGTTGTTCAGCCCCTTATATGCAGCATCTTGCAAAGTGTATTGGGCCCCCCTGCAGAGGTTACAGTAAAGCTTTTGCATTCCTCTTGCTAGCATTTGAGTAATGTCGATTTAATTTCCACGACACACGTTCAACAAGTAACCGTCTCCTTCTGCACCATGAAGTTGGATCAACAACCCGATGGAACAGCAATATGGCATTTGAGAAATGATTAACAAGGAATAGCACATGTGAGGTGCAGACGCTGATAGGTTCTTAACCCCAGATCTACCTGTTTATTAAGGAGGAACTTCAATAATCTAAGCCACAGCGTCATGTTAACCTCGGAGGGAGGGGTGAGCAGGTTGATCCAATACCTCATAATGTTTCCAAGAATGACAATGGTCTTGTTTTAGGACTCAGCAATGGAAAGCAATTATACATCAAATTCAGGAATCCGTTTCACTTCTCGAACCTGGAACACAGGAACAGCAGAAGGAGATTATTCGAAACTGTGACAGCAGATGTAGAAGGAGGATGTTTCGTTTCTGGATCCTGACATAGAGTTTCAGGAAGAGGCCAATCAGTACCTTCGCACTCCAACACAGGACCTATAATAGACCATGCAGGACCTAAATTGTGTTACACAAAACAGGATAAGGCTATTCAACCTTGTAAATGCTGCAACACAAGAACTGGAAGAGGCCATAAAGTTATTGGAAATTTTCACACTAGTTTAAGGCGATTCAGCCCGATTGAGTCAATTGCACAACAATAGCAGACTGGCATGAAACCGTTTGAGATTTTTTTTTAATGTGAACAGGAGGGGGCAATTCAACCACATTTATGTTTTATGGGAACCGGAGAAGTCCAATCACACCATCGTTGCGATTTCAGGGATATAGGAGGAGAATGTTCAGTTTCTCCAGCCTGTTATGAAGAAAAACGAGGAGACACTTCAGCCACTTGAAACGTTGCACTGCTGCAGTAAGTTTCCATGTGTCCCCAGTCCTCTCATGAAGAAAAAGCATAAAGCATTCAAGTCTTGAGTGGCTTAGTCAGGAACAGGAGCAGGAAATTCAGCCCTTTGAGACCATAATATTGGAACAGCAGGACGACATTCAGCGTGTCAAGACTATAATGTAGGAACACCAAGAAACCCATTCAACACTCAAGTGTGTAAAGTAGGAAGAAAATGAGTTCAATCAACCACTCATGCCTCTTTCACGGCAATGGGAGCTGTACTTTTTGCCGGCTTTTAACTGTTACACAGGAATTGAAAGGGAATGTGGAGATTGTAGAAAGGGAAGAACTTCGAATAACCAATTTCAGAAGGGAATGAAAAGTAGTGAGCAAATTATTGAAATTGAAGTCAAAATATTGATTCTGTTAGTAAGGTGATTATCAAAGTCAGTCCTTAATCCATCCTAAACAAAATGATTTTATGATGGATAAATTGTTCTTGAATTATTTAGTTGAGTTTCTTTTAATGTGACAAGCATGGTTGATAAAAGGGATCCGATAGATGTATTATATCTGCCCTTCCAGAAGGCATTGCATAACGTGCATCATAAAAGATTCAAATGCAAGGTAAGAGCACAGAGGGTTAAGAAAATTTAATTTCTTGGAGAGAGCATTGGCTGACCAATAAAAAAAAAACCATGATGTGGAGGTGCTGTTATTGGACTGGTTTGGACAAGGTCAAAATCACTTGACACCAGTATAAAACTGAACGGGTTTATTTGAAAATGCTAGCTTTCAGAGCCCTGCTCCTTCATCAGGTGTTAGTAAGAGAGGAAAGCCTTAACAAAGAATTGATAAGGAAAACACCAAGAGCTCATACAATTCATGCACATGACACGAACACATCTAATATAACTCTTAAACATTTCAACATTTAGGATGGAGGGGCAGATTTTTCTTTGATGATGAGAATCCAACAATTTTCTTCAAGTCAATGCCTGGAGATAACTTCATGCATTATCGATGCAAAGTGCGTGAAACCTCCGGTCTGACAATGTATTTTAAGCGTGAGGTCTTGTTTACAGTCTGTCTGTGTCTTAACCCGGCGTCAGACTGGCTTTATTTCCTACATAGGAGTTTATAAAGTACGACATTGACTGTTGACAAATTGCGTGCTTTTTGAACAAAATAGAATGCAGCTGCAAAAGCAAACCTGCAAATCCAAATCCAAACTGCAGATTTACATATATGTGCGTGTGAGTGTGGCGGGGGTGGAGGGTGTCTGTGGGAGGAGTTGGAGGGATATGTGTGTGTGTGTGAGAGAGAGACAGAGAGAGAGAGACTGTGAGTGTGAGTGTGTGTAAGGGGAAAGTCAGATTATGTATGTCTACATTAAAACACGGACAGATATAGCAGATACCTTTCTCCATACTTACTCTGTAATTTTAGAGGATCCATTCTCTACAGCCTCTGCTCCATTTGTTGTTCAAGTTACACACCCAGATGCTGTAATTACAGTCTTCATGCTTAATCCAGATTTGGATCACCAAGTCCTCAGGTCTCCCTGAATGTCTGAGACAGCTTACAGCACAACCTCCAGCAAATCATCCCCAACGCATCTACTAACGTTTCAATAACAGGAATCAGGCTGAAGCCCATCAGTCACAAGGTAAATGCCTGTTTCTTTGAAATACTACACCAGGGGCTTCCTCATGTTACTGACCACATTGTCAGCTGAGAAGACAAACACAGGCTTGCGGTGGACAGCTACTGACCAACCTTCAAAGACGTGAGTGAAGCTGCTGCGCACTCTGTCCAACATGGAGCACCACACGACCAACACTGGGAAGTGAACAACAGCCTGACAAACCTCACGTCATTGTTTCTGAGCCTCACGATGTCAGCACTCGATACATTTGGAAGCCAAACACCCAAGGTCAGGGAACGATACAGAGGAACAGAAAGATTCGCGTTAAAGATCGAAAGAGACAATAAAGATCGAAATAGGACATGTTGAAATATGGAGAAAGACACAGGGGAGTACGTATAATTGTAAGAGTGAGACCTTGATAGATCCAATCACAAGAATGAGAACATTGAATAAAGGCCATGCCTCACAGAACAAACACAGACGGTCTTAACTGAGTTAGGTTGACAGCTTAGCATGGAGAGCAGTGCACACTATGCTCGCGTAATTCTTAGTAATCTAGACTATCTGCCCATCATGGGGAATATTGAAAACCTTGGACAATATATTCCTGCTATATGTGCAATAGATATCTGTTACGCATGGGAAGATCTGTAGTCCATACTGTAAATGACGGTAAATGGGGCTCGCAAAAATTTATATTTCTCTATCTCCATGCATCAGCACGATGCAAGGTTTTTTTTAAGAATGCATGCGTGTGTGTACGACAGAGGCGATGATAAATGTGAAAATCATTGTCTAAGATAGAACACATATGGAGAATATCAGTGTAAATATGAATAATAGGGATTGGGATGATGGACAGAAAGGGAGTGAGAAATAGTTCATGGACAGATGTGAGGATATGCTTGATAGTATTAAAGTAAAGGTATTGCCAGACCCAATAACAACGTACATAAGTGCGCAAAGGAATGACAGAACGATGGGGAATCTTTTTGAGAGTTCACATAAGAGCCGCATGGAATCGACACAGATTGCACCTGCAGGTTTGAAGCTGGGAGTATTAGCAGCTGATTATTGTCTTTATGAAAACTGTCTATCATAGCGCAAAGTTCAAATAGCAGATGGGATGAGCCAGTGAAGTATATCCTACATGTGTCAGTAATTACAATTAGGAGTGGGCAGCTTATGGTATCAGGAATCATATCAGGGCCAAAGGAATCACTACAGTTGTCATTTATCTGTTTCAGCCTCAGATATTTGTCAGGGATGGGATGCAGTCAAAGGAAGGGAATAGAGTTTGTTATCAGAACAGAAAACAGTGCTCTATGCTCCCAATATGTAAATATCAAGGACAGTGATACGATGAAACATGTTTCACAGTTGAAATTGAGCAGGTCAACATAGAGACCCATAGTAACACTGTCCGAAGCAACGAAGGAGATCGTGAATTATCAAGTTAACGGATGCAGTTAGTACTGGTTTGAGAAGTGAATATCTGAATTCAGAGTCTCAGCAGGAACAATAGGAGTGGCAATGATGGTAGTGTCAATGAATAAAACAGGGTTAGAGTCAAACATGATTTATAGAATCAATGACTAAACTGTGAGACTTACCAGAGACACCAAAGAAAGCTCGGACTGCATAATCAAAATATTGAATAATGTTAAGTGCATATTCGATCCAACATGATAATGACTTTCGATCATGATATGTGAAAGGAAGCCAAATATCCCAGTATAAACTTCTGTCCATTGTTGGAAGATTCCGTCTTATATTCTCAGATTCTGTTCAATTGTTGGAATATCTTCGTCTAACGTTCTCAGATTGTGATCTCTCCAGGCCCTCTCCGTGGAGCTGCTAATTCCTATTAGTACTGTTGGTGATGCTTCCGCTCATCCGATGGGTTAAACATTGAATGGAGCCGACTTATGGTTAAAAGATGGAAACTCTCCACTGGAATGCTTAGATTAATTGGAGATTGACATTAATCACCGTCACCAAATGACTAGGTGAAATTAATCCCTTCCTTACATCACTTTACGTATCACAACAAACGGAACATTTCCTCGATCTGGATGGAATGGACGAAGTTGGCTGACCATAAATTTTCAATACTTTAAATCATTCCTCCCTGTATGTAGGAGCGCTGTCAGAACACTGCAGCATTGTATATGATAGAGATAAAATAACAGACCACCTGCACAAAATGCCTGGTGGGCATTTTCTCGAGACCATAAAATAGGGTAACAAGATTTATTGCCCATTGCCTTTTGTAATTTCATTCCTACTGTTAAGTGCCCTTTTACCAATCATTCTAAAACCTCGAGGAAACCTCCAAAGCATTTATATTGCTGCTTAGGAACAGGAGGAAGCAATTCTGTCCCAATGTGCCATTTGCAGAAGGATAGGAGAAGGCCATCAGCCTCTCTTGCCTGTTACACCAGGGTAATTCAGCTTCTCGAGTCTGTTACAGAGGGACAGAAGGAGGCCATTCAGCCTCTTGACCCTGTCACAGAGGAACAGGAGGAAGCCAGTCTACCTGTTTAGTCTTTTAATGCAGTAAATATAAGTTTTAAAATACTTATGGAGAAATTATTCCTGACATAAACGTTAAAATTTGAGTAAGGACAACTTTGTACGTTTTAGGCTGGCAATTTGAAAAGATGCTTGAGAGAGCTATTGGCATGAAAGTGGGAGGCCTTCACAAATGAGATTAAAGAGTCTAGCCACAGTATACTTCTTTTCATGAGGAGGGTAAGGCTGGTAGGTGTAGAGAATGCTGGATGACTAAAAGGATGGGTGTTCTGGTCAACAAAAAGAAAGAAGTATATGATAGGTGTAGGTAGGAAAGCTCCACTGAATCCATCGAGCAGTACAAGGGCAGTAGGATAATACTCAAGAGGGAAATCAGGAAGGAAACATGGCGACATGATATGATTTTGGAAAATATGGGAAGCAATGATCCAAAGAGTTTCTGCGAACATATTAAGGTCAAACGAGTAACTGGGAGAGACTAGGTCCTCTGAAGGTTCAGCAAGGCGACTAACATGTGGAACCACAGGATTTGGGGAGACACTAAATAAATATTTCTCGTTCGTATGTACTGTGGAGAAGGATACATGATGCAGATAACTTGAGGAAATGAACAATGATATCTTGATAAGTGTTCCTATGACAGAAGATGAGGAGCTGTCCTTCTTAAAATGCATTAAGGTGAATGACTCCCTGTGTTTTTTCCCTTTTTGCAGGAGTATTCCCCCGTTTCGTAACAGAATCAAGTTTCGGGAATGTGCTTAATTCTTGATGCTACTGCAATAACTCCACAGAGGCCGGCATTCCATCACTGGAGAGAGTAATTGAAACTGATCCAGTTCCCTCAGAGGCAGCTCTCAGGGTGACAGAACCATTGACACCCTGTTTAATTTTTTGACACTCCTGTTCTTTTTCCGTGCTTGTGCAGGTGTGAGTCAGTGAAAGACACAAGTTGTACAAATCTTTATTCCATTTCTACGATCAGGAAGAAAAGAAACACCCAAGTGACCAGTGACCAGCAGTGCACGTAACACCAACGGGCAATGCTGCGTGATCAAACAGTGAAGGGGTGGGCAGGGATTAAATCAAAATAGAGTTGGAACTCCCTGTCTTTAAAACCACTCCTGGATATGCACGCGGAACGTAGTACAATGAAAGGCATCAGGTTAGTTTGGTTTTGGAGAAGCATGAAAGACCTGCACAATATCGAGGGCTAAATGGCCTGTACTGTTCGATGTTCTCTGACCTGATCAGGTGTTTCACAGAACCCATTGGGAAGGTCGGAAAGTAATTGTTCAGCCTCTCGTTGAGATACTTGCATCATGGACAGTCACAGGTAAGCTGCCAGCAGACGGCAGGGTGGCTTATATTGTGCGAGTTTTAAAGAGCAACTGGGAAGAAAAAGCCAGGAACTGTAGACCGGTCTGCCAAATGTCATTGGTAGGTAATTTGCTCCATGGGACTCTGAGAAACTTGTTTTTGGAAAGGCAAGGACTGAGTAAGATAGACAATATGGCTTTTTGTGTGGGAAATCATATTTCACTAATTTGATTTAGATTTATGAAGATGTGACGAAGTACATTGATGAAGGGGCGGATGTATGAGTTGTCCATATGGTCTTCGGTAAGGTCTTTAAAAAGATTCCTCATGGTAAACTGTATAACACTTATTAGATCACATGAAATACAGGGAGAGTCGGAGATAATTGACCCGAAGGTAAGAGATGAAGGAAATGTTTATGGAGAGTTTTTGTTTTGCACTGGATTCCTGTTTTCTGCTGAGAATCATAACGACCTAATGGATATTGTAATGAACATAAATGATTTGGATGTGAATAAGGTAGGAATACGTCGTGGGTATGCAGGTAATACAAAAATTGGTGATTTAGTGAACAGTGAAGATGGTTAACTCAAAGTACAACGGGACGCTGATCAGAAGAGCCAAAATGTCGAGAACTTGATCATGGAATTTATATTCGACAAACTTAAGGTGTAACGGCTTGATGAGGCAACTGGGGGCAGAAGTTATAGGTAGGATCTTGGGATATATTGCCAGCCACATACACCAAAATATAAATCATGGAAGCTCTGTTGAGTGGAAACAGGCAATTTGGCACATTGTGTGCACACTGACCCGCCAAACAGCATCTTGACGAATACAGCCATGTATTACCCCACTAACCTGACATTTCCCACAGCCAATCCACCACAACCCAGGATACTGCGCAGCAGTTTAGCAAGGTCACTGCATATGTTGGACTGTGGGACGAAAACCAAAAATAGTGTTGAAACCCACACAGACCCAGGGAGAATGTGCACACACATGCAGTCACCCAAGGTCGGAATAAAAGTTAGGCCCTTGTTGCCGTGAGCCAGCAGTGCTAACCAGTGAGCCACATTCTACCCCCGTGACCAGCGTAGAGGGATTGCATTCTCCTACTTTCTCTGGAACCTTCACATATGTTCAGATGATCGGGAGTTCCAGTGGAGTACTTTCAGCATGCTCACCTTTTCTTTCGCACGAGGATTTACATTACCCCTCCCAAACTTTGATGGACAGGGCCTTCAGCTGAAACTGACCCAAGTCTTGCACTTCTGCCGTCACTCCTTCCCTCCTTCTTAGATTAAGTCAATCATTACTACTGTGGTATGCACAATAATTGACGATTGAAAAATAAAACAGAGTGCATATGCTGGAGAACTGAAACAAAAGTTCTTCTAATGAAGCGTCCTCAGATTTGAAATGTTCACTCTGCTTTCTTCCTTCAGATGTTACGAGTCCTGCTGAGTTTTGCCTGCAATTTCTTGCATATCTAATGCCCTGCTTACAACTTGCACAGAATTTGCAGATTTGACATTGAGCGATAACTCCCACCAGTATTTGTTTCTTCTTGCTTTTTCCAAACTCCAGACACAATGTTTCTTTATATTCTGAGCGCCGTGGGCTGTGTTGAGATTAATTATAGATTCACTGAGATGTTCCCTGAGGCCTTCCTTGATGTTAAGATAAATTCGCTGCATCGTGTTTGTCGTTCTCAAGGGGAATGGTGAGATTCTTCCCGGGGATCCCCTTGTTCTGTCTGAGTGGAGAATCTAAATGATCTCTCTACAATTATGTACGTTGATCCTGATACCTGCTCTAATCTTGGGAGCACATTCAGAGCAGGCAGACATGGTCTGCTGTCATAGCCCTCACTTCTTGACCTAGGGGAAGGAGAGGTCCTGCCTGTGACCCTTTTCACCCGAGAGGAGCTCATGCCCATTCCCAAAGGCTTGGGGAGGGCAGAAAAGTCACCCTGCCTGCCACGTACAGGCTCAATATCAGGGGCTGTGCAGGTTTTATCCACACGACTGTGCTTGTCAAAGTGCACTATGAGGTTTCAAAGAATGCACAGGTTCCTTGGGATGCTGGGTAATTCCAGGCTCTCCCGTGGTGGAAATGGTGTGCAATTAGAAGTGGGGAAAGGCCGCTGTGATTCTCATAGTGAGGACTCAAACACCAATTAATTTGTGAGTTTGGTGAGATCCCCTCAGCCTCATGTTAGAAATCTTTCCCCAATCCAAATCAACTGGCACTTTGCATAAAAACATTAAATATTAAGATGAATCCATAAGAACAGAAGGAATTGGAGCAGGAGTCGGCCATCTAGCCCCTCAAGCCTGCACTGCAATAACGTCAGGGCGGATCTTTTCATAGACTCAGCTCCACTTACCCGCCCTCTCACCATGACCCTTGATTCCTTTACTGTTCCTAAATCTAGCTTTGCTTTAAAAGCATTCAGAAAACTAGCCTCAAGTACTTCACTCAACAGGGTATTCTTCAGATTCAAGTGAAGGTGTTCCTCCACAACTCTGTCCAAAGTCTGCTCCCATTCATTTTCAGAATCCCCCTACGTGTTAGTATAACCCAACAGTGAGAACATCCTCACTACAATTACCATATCTACTCCCTTCACAATGTTATGTTAGCATAAATCCACAATCATTCTTCTAAGAACCCATGAGTATAGTCCCAATCTATTTAATCTCTCATTATTATTCAACGCTCTCAATTCTAGAATCAGCATAGTGTAACTCTCCTACACCCATTGCGTGCTAGTATATTCTTTCTCAAGTAAGGATTCCAAACCTGTATGCGGTACACGAGGTGTGGCGTCATCAACACCATTTACAGCTCCAGCATAATCTTTCTGTTTTTGAAGTGTACACATTCAGCAATGAAGGACAATATTCTATTTGCCTTCTTAGTTATCTGCAAATCAATGTTTTGTGAATCCTGCATAAGGAAAACCAGGACCCTCTGCATAGCAGCATGCTGCAATTTTTTTACCATATAAAACGTTGTCCAATGTACTGCTATTCCTGCCAAAATGGATGGACTCACATTTAACAACATTGCACTCAACCCGTGAGACCCTTCCCCACTCACTATACTATCTATACCACTTTGCAGACGTTCAGTGTCTTCTATACACTTCACCCGCCCACTTATTTTCTGTCACCTGCAAACTTTGTCACACACGAACTCATCTACGCAATACCCTGATCAATGCATTTAAGATCCTCCTTTTCAATCAAACAGATGTCATTCTTTGTTAGGAGATCTACCCGACCTCATCTTTAGTTTTGTATAACATCATTTAATCTAAAATCAGGTGTATGTTCAGTTCTCAGTGTTGGTTACCCAATCACCATGTTTCTCTAATGGCATTAAATCATATCCATTTCTTAATCCTCTTTGAGAATATAAAATATTTTACAATAGAGTACCTTTCATCAATTTTCTAAAATCAGTGTTCCCTTCTTTACTTCCGCCTTTATTTCTTATACTGACACCGTCAGGAAACAGTGTGACACCGTCATACTCACAGAATCAGGCTTGATAGGTAATGTTTCAAGAAGCCTCATCACCAACTCGAGGGATATCTGTCCATCCGACATGACAGACACACCAGTGGTGGCGACAATGTGGGAAACAATCGGGAAAGGATATAACCTTGGAATTCCCCAACATTGATTCCAGAACCCGGGATATCTCATGGTAACAGGTCGGACGTGGTCAAGGAAAGCTACAGATGATAGACACCTACCGCCCTCCACAGTATTCCTCGGTGATAACACAGTTCCTCTCGATGTCGAAAACAAATCAGAGGAAGCACTGAGGGTGCCAAGGACACAATGATTAGACTGGGTGTGGGACGTCAAAGTCTATCACCAAGTGTGTCGCCATAGGCCCACCACTGAATGAGCAGGGAGAGGCCTCAAATACACAGCAGACAGACTGGGGGAAAGTGATGGGGGAACCAACAAGAGGAAAACATTTTAACCAAAACAATTGTCACAGATGGATCTGTCCCAACATTATCTGTAGGAGCAGTCAGCACACGGTCCTGGTGAAGGGAAACTCTCAGCTCATATTGAAGATACCGCCCACTGTGTTATGCAGCACTCCCACTTGTGCAGTAGGACATACGTCTAATGGACCAAGCAAATGGAAACGGCACCTCCATGAGGCAGTGTGGACTAGCTATAGCTACACCATTAATGGCATTCCCTCCATCATAAAATCAGAAGTGAGCTGTTCACTGATGGTTCCAAAATTTTCAGCACCATTCACAACTACACCGATACTAAAACAGGCTATTCAGACCATGAGAAAATTTAAACAGGAACAGAATGAGGCCATTCAGCCGTTCGAGTCTTTTACTCAGCAATTGAACCAGATCTTTAATCTCTAATGTCTGTTATATGGGAAATGGAAGGGAAAATTCAGCGTTGCAAAGCTGCTACATGGGAATACTGGAAGAACTGGTTACTGAGATGGGAGCTGGGCTAAATTAGGGATAAATCAGTCTCTATCAGTTTGACAGAAATTAACGACTGCGGTGACGCAGTGACCTGTGCTTGGACTTCAGTTATTTGCCACTAATATCAACGTTTTCGAAAGATTTAACAAAAGTATTCTAACTAAGATAGGCAGGAAATTAAGATGGCAGGAGGCGTTGCAGTATCTCTAATTGGATAAACAATGGATGACAATTTGGCATCTGGAATATAATGTGGGTCACTGTGAACCTCTTACTTTTACAGGAAGAATAACAAGCTATATATTTATAAGTGAGGAAAGCTTACAGAACTTCGTGATACGTGTGTGCCGGAGGATTCACGCTGGCGTTCACAAATGGGAAGTGTTGCTCCATCTCCTTGAAGGTCCGCTCCCTGATGTTCTCAGTGGCCCAGTTGCTGTCAGTACACACCAGACATTTTTATTGGCTTAGATGGCGGTAGGGAGTGCTGGGAGAGTATGTTTTGTGCTTTTTATCAAGGGGACGGCCTTTATCCCATTGGCCATCCTTTCTTTTGACGTGGAGGCTCGAGGACAATGCGAATGGCTGACTGCTTCTGAATGAAGAGGCCAGCACAGTGGGCTTTCACGATCATGATGTAATGTGCATGGTCGCAGTGCAACATTAATTGAGGGAGGGACGGAGGATCCAATCACAAGAATGAGAACTAAATGCATTGCCAGATCAGCTGAAATAGTTAGTGAGAACTTATTCTCAATCCAACACAGAGAACCATTGACTCAGAGGAGATATCTGTTCAGCACAGTGTGAAGTTCGAGCTCTGCTCAGTCTAACCCAGAAGTCTGCCGAGTGTGGAAAAATGTGCAGACCACACCAGTGCATTAATCTATAAATTCGGAGTAGATATAAGTCTAACGCTGGGAGCTATCCCCACCATAGCACTCATCCAGACACACCAGATATCTATCCAGCACTGGCAGCTATGCAAACCATAGCAGTGCATTGCTCTATAAACCCTGTCTTGCATCACGAGCTATGCAGATCATAGCTGTACAATTGTTTTCAGGCTACTCTCAGTGAAGCACAGTGGAAGAGGTTGAGATGGATTTTCAACCACTTTCTCTCACTTTCAACATTTTTTGATTTACTTTTCCAATTTTTAGTGAGAATGTATTGTAAAGTCCTAAAACAAACCCAATGTCAGTTTGTAGGCCATCAATAGGCATGCCCATAACCTTTTACTAAGAGACAGCATTGCAAAGAATTGGAAAAAAAACTGCGTTGTGTCTCCAAAGTCATTCTTCGAAGAAGGAAACAAACATCCTAAAGATAGTGGTAGACTCAGAATGTACCATTCGGAGCTTCTCTGCTCTGTCCGCTCTTTATACTAACCTTTATTAATTCTGTTTTCTGGAGAGACTTCTTCTTCACAAACTTTTAAAATTTTAATATTCCTCCGATGGGAATGGTGGAGGTGAGTCCCAGACAGGGGGCTGTCGCGGGGATGGGAGGTCTCGAGAAAGCACAGTGTGCTCTTGAGACTAGGCCGACTACAATCTGGATATTGAACTTGGTGCGACCTGGAGAATGGGCCCGATGCGGTCGGGAGACTGAGCCTGGTATGGTGTGGAAACTGGGCCTTGTATGGTCTTGAGACTGGGCCTGGTATAGTGTGGAGACTGTGCCAGGGGCCGCCTGGAGACTGGGCCTGGTGCTGTGTGTCTACTGGACTTGGGGAACTATGGAGACGAGGGCAGTGTAGTCCATTCACTAGGTCTGGTACAGTCTGGAGACTCGGACTGGTGCGGCCTGGGATCTGGTCCCATTGCGGCCTGGAGACTGATCACGGTTTGGCCAGGAGACTGTGGTCAGTGCAGTCTGGAGACTTGCCCTGGTGCGGTCTGGAGACTGGTCCCGGCACTGTCTGGC
Source organism: Chiloscyllium punctatum (assembly GCF_047496795.1). NCBI lineage: Eukaryota > Metazoa > Chordata > Chondrichthyes > Orectolobiformes > Hemiscylliidae > Chiloscyllium > Chiloscyllium punctatum. The sequence continues at coordinate 48,720,919 of NC_092785.1, forward strand.
TACTGAACCTGGTGAAACCTGGAGACAGGACTCGGTAGTGTCTGGATACTGAGCCCAATGAGGACTGGATACTAGGCCAGGTTCGTTCTGGAAACTGGGCCTGGTATGGTGTGGAGACTGGACTGGTGCCGTCGGGAGACTGGTCCCATTGCTGTCTAGCGACTAGGCCTGTGGAATTCTGGAGACTGGGTCCCATATTTACAAAAGAGTAGGTCTGGAACAGTCTGGAGGCTGGGTGCGATGCACTCCGGGTACTGGCCCCTGTGCAGTCTGGAAACGGGGCCCGGCTCAGTGTGGAGAATGGGCCCGGTGCGGTCTGGAGACTCTTTGCTGGCACAGACTGGTGTGTTAGGGACTGTAATTCGTGTTTGTTCATTTTATTTCCCTTTTACTCTTCTCCTGGACTTTCAGTTCTCATTCTTTCATTTTTGGACCAAATTCTTAAGAATCTATAGCTAGATTTCTTGTACCTATGATGGCACCATAAGTGAAGCCATTGCAATGTTGCCACTGCATTCATTAAAGTGTACGTGACATTGAAGCCAATTCAATTCAAATGTGAGGGATTCTCTGTCTTTGATGGCTTTTCCAAACAAATCCGCTGCTTGTGCAGAGGCACGGGGCACACAGCAGACGCGGGCATTACATCTCTTAGAACACAAGATGGAGGGCCAAACAGAGAAAGTGTGAGAATGAGGAGACGCATTTTGATCCACACACACACACACACACACACACACACACACACACACACACACACACACACACACACACACACACACACACATATAAACAAATGCAGATATTCGGTCCCTAGTCGCTGCATTGCCATTCAGTAAGTTCATGGCTGATCTGATCCTTGCCATTCAGTTAATCAATGGCTGATCTTATCTTGACATCACCTTTATCTCCTCTTGGTAATTAAGGCAGAACATGTGGTTCAGCTGTTAAAATGGGTTACTGTACTTCCATTAGTTTGACATAAGTTCTGGAAAAGGATGAGGCTGGTCCACAAGTTAACATCTTAAATGAGGGCAAAGCCAATTGTGATAATATTTGGCAGAAAGGTTCGAAAGCTGATTGGAGAAGTTGTTCGCAGTTAAAAGTACAGCTGGCAAGTTGGAGTCTTTCAAAGCCAGATAGTGAGAGTTCAGGGACAGCATGGTACTGTTCGTGTGAAGAGCAATGTTAGCAGGAGTAGGGATCAGGGCATGGCGGTTATTGAGTGTCTGGTCAAGGGGAAACAAGCAAGTATATGTCACGTATTGGCAGCAGGGATCAATGGAATCCCTTGCGCGTAATGTGTGTAGGAGTATACTTACCAGGGAAATTAGGAGGGCAAAAACAGGGCATGAGATAGCTGTTAAGGTTAAGGAGAATTCAAAGAGATTATATTACTGCATTAAGGGCAAAAGAAAATCTCGAGAGAGAATAGGGCTCCTAAAAACTTCGACAGCCAACTTTGTGTGGACCTATATGAGATGGATTAAGCTTATGAGGTTTATTGTCGCATGTACTCACATGAGGACAGGGAAAACGTTATAAGTCGCCATATATGACGCAAGCTTAGGCACAAAGTCCCCCCCCCCCCCAAAGAAAATACAGCATCTTGATATAAAGCAGAAAAGTAAAGAAAAAACAATTAAAATGTAAGGCATTATAGACATTCTGGTAAAAGTGGAAGCACAGAAACATAGTTAACGTTTCAACAACACAGGATATCTGTCTCTGACTATTCTGGGTTCTCACTACTCACAAAGAATCGACCTCAGCCCACTCCGACGCGTTAGAGCCAGTTCCTGCTCAATGAGCGAGATACCCCATGAAAATATCGCGATGCATTTCCTCTGGATGAAGACATGTAAGCTGGGGAAATTAGGGAAATAAATCGATGCAGTGATGTTTTGAAATGCGGCTACATTACAGATGAGGAAGTGCCGGAATTTAGAAAATGCACAACGTTGATAAACACCCAGGGCCAGTTCAAGCAGAGGTTTTTCTACGTGAACCTTCGTGAGATCCAACAAGATGCCACATGGTAGCCTGGTTAATAAGGTTAGATCACATGGGTTCAGGAAAAGTTTCTAAATTAAATAGGAGACAGATGGTGCAGGGAGAGATTTGCTGTGACTAGCGGTGTGCCACAGGACCAGTGCTGGGGACACTGCTGTTTGTTATTTTGAGAAATGAGTTGGATGAGAATATACAAAGGATGGATGGTAACATTGTAGATGACACCAAATTGTTGATAAAATGGCAATGAAGAAGGTCATTTAAAAGGAAAATCAGATCATGATTAACTGCGCCAGTAGGACGAGGATGGGCAGGTGGAGCTACCTGCCGTTAAATATAATGTGCTGCCTTTTGTTGTAGAGTAATCAGAGCAGGACTTACACATGTGGACAGGGTGGTGTGGAAGGCAATAGGTACGATTACCTTCATCAGTCAGAGCAGTGAATATAGTAATTGGGACATGATGCTGTGGCTGTACAAGAGGACATTAGGGTCAAATTTGGAGTACTGTGCACAATTCGTGTTGCCCTGATATACGAAGAATGTTATAAACCAGAAAGGGGGCAAAATATTTGCAATGATGAGAACGAGACTGGAGGTCATGAGGTGTAAGGGTAACCTGGATAGAACAAAGAGAACAAAGAAAATTTACAGCCCTGGACGCCCTTTGGCGCTCCAAGCCTGAGCCGATCCAAATCCACCGTGTAAACCTGTCGCCCAATTCCTAAGCATCTGCATCCCTCTGCTCCCCATGTACTCATCTATCTGTTGAGATGCATCTGAAATGATTCTAATGTGCCTGCCTCTACTAACTCTGTGGCAACGCGTTCCAGACACCTACCACCCTCTGTGTAAGGTGTTTGCCGCGAGTATCCCCCTTAAACTTTTCACCTCTCATCTTGAAAGCTTGACCTCTCATTACTGAATCCTTCATTCTGGGAAAACGCTTATCTCGATATACCCTGTCTATACCTTTTATGATTTTGTAGACCTCAGTAAGGTCTCACCTCAATCTCCTTTTTTCAAATAAAAACAATCCTAACCTACTCAACTGCTCTTCATAGCTAGCACCTTCCATACCAGACAAAATCCTCATAAACCTTGCCTGCACCCTCTCCAAAGCCTCCACATCTTTTTGGTAAGGTGGCGTCCAGAAATATACACAATATTACAAATGTGGCCAAACCAATGTCTTGTACAATTTTAACAGACCTGGCAGTTCTTATACGCAATACCCCGTCCGATGAAGGCAAGCATACTATATGCCTTCGTGACCAATCCATCCACCTGTGAGCGACGTTCAGGGTACAACGGACTTTCACTCCCTGATCTCTCTGCTCATCAACTTTTCACAATGCCATTCCATCTACTGTATAATTCGTTCTAAAATTGGACTTGCCAAAATGCATTATCTCACATTTTCCTGGATTAAACTCCATCCACCACTTCTCTTACAACCCACCAGTCTATCTATATTCTTCTGTATTCTTTGACAGTGTCCGATGTTTTCTGCTCCTCCACCAATCTTCGTGTCATCTGCAAAGTTGCTGATTATACCTTTTCCAGATCATTGATATACATCACAAACAGCACTGGCGCCGGCACTGATCCCTGTGGAACACCACTCATCACGTTTCTCCATTTTGAGAAACTCCCTTCAACTATTACTCTCAACTCTTGTTTTTCAACCAGTTCTTTATCCACATAGCTACAACACTCTGCACACCATGTGACTTGACTTTTTTCCGTTGGTTTACCATGGAAACCTTATCAAACGCCTTGTCAAAGTCTATGTATATAATATCTACAGCCCTTCCTTCATCTATCAAGGCGGTTACTTACTCGAAGAATTCGAGTAAGTTGGTAAGGCACGATCTGCCCCGTACAAAGCCATTTTGCCTATCACTGCTAAGTCCATTCTGTTCCAAATATAAATAGATGTTACCCCCTGAGTACCTTCTGCAGCAACTTTCCTACAACTGACGTCAGGCTCACTACTCTGCAGTTAACTGAAATGTTCATACAGCCCTTATGTGCAGGAGGGCAACACAAGCAATTCTCCAATCCTCCAGCACGTCATCTGTGTTAAAGGATGCTACAAAGATAGCTGTAAGCGCCTAGGTATTTTCTCTCTTGCCTCCCTCAGCAACCTGAGATAGATCCCACCCAGTCCTGTGGATTTGTCCACCTTAATAAACTCTAGCCCACCAAACTCATCTTACCTACTTCTGTGAACGTGATCCAGAGTTATCAAACCTCTATCTCAAATTTAAGTATTCATCATGTCCCTCTCCTCCGTGAATGCTAATGCCAAGTAATTATTCAGGGTTTCACATATCTTCTCAGGTTCAAAATGCAGCCTTCCTTCCTTATCCTTTAGTGGACGAATCCTTTCTCCAGTTACCCGCTTGCTTCTTATATCCTAACAAAAGGTTTTGGGATTCACATTAATTGCGCTCACTAAAGTTATTTCATGACCACTTTTAATGGAACATTGAAAATTAGAAAAGTAGGCCTTTCGGTCCACAACGTGGTACTGAACATTAATCTTAATGTAAAATCAAATAACTTAAGCTACACACCCCTCAGTTGTCTGCTAACAATGTGCATGTCCAGCAGTCGCTTAAATGTTCCTAATTACTCTGCTTCCACCATCACCATTGACAACGCATTCCATGCATTCACAACTCTCTGCGGAAGGAATCTTCCTCTGACATCCCCTCTATACCTTTCTCCTAATATCTTAAAAAACTGCGAGCCCTCGTACCAGTCAATCCTGCACTAGGGAAAGGTCTCAGGCTTTTGACTCTATCTATTTCTTCTATTACCTTGCATACCTCGATCAGGTCATGTCTCTTCCTCCTCTCCAGAGGTAAAAGTCCGAGCTTGGTCAACTTCTCTTCACAAGGCAAGCCCTCCAGTCCAGGCAGCATCCTCGTAAACCTTTTTTTGCACCGTCTCCAAAGCCTCTGTACCTTTCCTACAATAAGGCGACCAGAAATGGACACAATATAACATGTGTGGTCTCACCATTGACTGTAGAGCTGTAACAAAACCTCGTGGTATTAACCTCGATCTCCCTGTTAATGAAAGCCAAAACACCATATGCTCTTTAACACTCCTACCCACTTGGGTAGCAACTATGAGGGATCTATCTACTTGAACACCAAGATCTCTCTGTTCCTCCACACTGCCAAGAATCCTGTCTGTAATCCAATATTCAGCATTTGAGTTCGACCTTCCTAAATGTATCACTTCATATTGTCCAGGTTGAATTCCATTTGTCATTTTCACCCCAGCACTACATTTTGCCTATGTCACGCTGTAGCTGCAGTATCCCTTGATACTATAAACGGAACTCCAACCTTTGTGTCTTCTGCAAAATTTACTCACCAACCCCTCAACCTCCTCATCCAATTCATTTATAAAAAGTACAAAGAGCAGAGGCCCAAGAACAGAGCTCTGTGGGACCCACTCAACACTGACCTCCAGACAGAATTCTTTCCACCAACATGTACTCTCTGCCTTCTGTCATTCATTCAATTCTGAATCCAGATAGCCAAGTCTCCCTGTTTCCCATAATTCCTGAATTTACGAGTGAGGCTATCATGGGGAACCTTATCAAATACCACATTTACTGCTCGACCTTTGTCAAACTGCCTTACACTACCCCAAAGAACACAATAAAATATGCGAGGCATGACCTGCCCCTCACAAGGCCATGCTGACTGCCTTTAGTCACGCTATGCGTTTCCAAATAGTCATAAATCCTAATCCCTCAGAATGCTTTCCAAAACTTTGCTGACCATTGATATATAAGACTAACTAGTCTGTATTTGCCAGGGAATTCCCTATTACCTTTCCTGAAAAGTGGAACAAACTCCTTTCTCGCTTCCCGGAGTAGCTTAGGATAAATTTGGCCTTGGCCTGGAGACTCACCAATTTTAATGTTTGCCAAAGCTTCCAGCACATCAGCATCATGGATTTTGATCGAATCAAACTTGTATACGAGTTCCTCAAAGCTCCCATTCAAAACAAGGTCCCTTTCCTTCGTGATGACGGAAGCAAAAGACTCATTTAGGGCTTCCCCTGTCTGTTCAGACTCCACGCACAAGTTCCGTACGCTGTGCCTGATCGGCCCTACTTTATCCCTGATCATTCTCTTGTTCCTCACGTATGAGTTAAATGCCTTTTTCATACCCACTCCTGACTCTCGTCGGTCCATTTCTGAGCTCGTTTCTAGTAAGCCTGTGATCGTCTATGTAAACCGCCTTCTTCCTATGGATGGGAAGTTCATCTCTTCTCGTCATCCAAGGTTCCTTAATCCTACCCCTTCTTACACATCTCAGAGGAACAAATTTTTGCATCACTCGCAACAACTTCTCCTTAAACAGTCTTCTAATGCTGTGCCCTTTCTGTGGAACAATAGTTGCCATGTTGCAATTCCCAACTACTGTCTGATAGCGTCATTATTTCCTTTTAACCAATTAAATATCTTCCCTACATGTAACTGCTGCTTTCCCTCTCCAAGGCTTTGATAAATGTGAGGCAATTATGATGACTGTCACCAACGTGTTTTCTCACCGCGAGATCTGACACCGGTCCTGGCTCATTTCCGAGCACCGAATCCAAAATAGCCTCTCCTTCGTCGGCCTGTGTACATACTGAGTAAGGAAACCCTTCTGAACAAACCTGACAAAAACGGCTCCATCCAAACAATCTTATCTAAGGAGATTCAAGTTTTTTTTTTAAGATTAGATTACTTACAGTGTGGAAACAGGCCCTTCGGCCCAACAAGTCCACACCGCCACGCCGAAGCGCAACCCACCCATACCCCTATCTTTACCCCTTACCTAACACCATGGGCAATTTAGCATGGCCAATTCACCGGACCTGCACATCATTGGACTGTGGGAGGAAACCGGAGCACCCGGAGGAAACCCACGAAGACACGGGGAGAACGTGCAAACTCCACACAGTTCGTCGCCTGAGGCGGGAATTGAACCCGGATCTCTGACGCTGTGAGGCAGCAGTGCTACTCACTGTGCCACAACAGTGCCGTTGATTTTGGGAATGTTGAAATCACCCATAACAACAACTTTGCTACATCTGAATTTTTCCAAAGCCTGCCCGCCAATGAATTCTTCAATCTTATTAGTCTGCTTGATTCCTTGTTTAAGAATGGTCCTACTCTCCCGATATTCCATCAGGGTCCGTTCTGTTGTTAGCTACCTGGACGTTATGTACGCTTCCCTTTTCCTTGGCTACTCGTACCATTACTCCTGTCATCCACGGTTCACGAATCTTGGCTTTCCTATACTTTGCTTTCAACAGGGCATGAAAACATGTTGTTGGAAAAGCGCAGCAGGTCAGGCAGCATCCAAGGAACAGGAGCATGCCTATCCTGTACTAACTTTACACTACCTTTGAAAGCCTCCCACATATGAAATGTGGACTTCCCTTCAAATAGCTGGTCCCAATCTGCATTTCCCAGCTCCAGCCTAATTTTGACACAATTGGCCTTGGCGCAGTTTAGTACTCTACCCTTAGGACCACTCTAATCTTTGTCTTTGAGTATACTAAAACCTCCATAATTGTGGTCACTGTTCCCAAAAAATCCCCCAACGCAACTTCTACAGCTTCACCTGGATCATTCCCCAACACCAGGTCAAATATGGCCTCTTCCCATATTTTACTATTGACATACTGCTCCAGAAAACTCTGCTAGCCGCTTCTTATAAATTCTGTCCCATCTAGACCTCAGACACTAATTGTCTGCCAGTCAGTGTTGGGAAAATTAAAATGTCTTATCACCACAACACTGTTGGCTCGACATCTTTCCATAATCTGTTCACCATTTTGGCCTTCTACCTCACACTCACTGTTGAGAGGCCTGTAATACAGCCCCAACAATGTAACTGCACCCTTCATATTTCTCAGTTCCACCCATTATGATTCACTCCTAAAGCCCACCATAATTCTCACCTCCTGCAGAGCCGTGATATCATCCCTGACCAGCAATGCAACTCCTCCCCACCCTTTGTACGTGTCTCCCTGCCCTGTCTGAAGCGTTTATATTCTGGAAAATTTAATTGCTAATCAGGCCCTCCTTTCAACCAAGTCTCTGTGACTGTAATAACGACATAATTCCAGGCTCAACCCAAGCCCTACATTCATCTGCCTTCCCCACTATACTCCTCGCATGAAAGTATATGCACTTGAGGCCACCATTTCTTTGTGTTCATCTGCTCTCTGCCTACTCTACCCTTATTAATGTTAACTTCATGGTTCTTATCGTCTCCAGTTTCCACCTTGTTGTCTTCTTATAATGATGGACATGGATAGGGTGAAGAGCCAAGGTCTTTTCCCCAGAGAAGAGGTGTCCAAAATCAAAGGTACACGTTTAAGGTAAGAGGGAGCAGAGGCGTAAAACAGATAGAAAAGTTAGTTGTTTCACACAACCTGCTGTGTATATGTAATAAGCTGCCAGAGTAGGCAGTACAGGGAAATACGATTACAACATTTAAAATACAATTCAATGGATACATGAGTAGGAAAGATTTGGAAGGCTATATGCCAGATGCACACAAATAGGATTAGTTCACGTTAAGAAACCTCGTGAGCATGGCCACGTTGGGCAGAAGGGTCTCTTTGCATATTGTGTGAATCTAAGACCCTATTACATTATAAATCTCTTTCATCACCAATGCTTTGCTGCTCTCAAACATTTCTAGGACAAATATCCACTTCAAAGATCGTGCTCCTCTTACTTTGAAAATAACATTCTTAACATTGATGTAGTACCGCAAGACACAGTAGCAGCAGCAAAATGGTATTGAACCACGACCTGAAGCCTTTTGCCCGGTATACTCCCTCAGTCTACCATTACCAACGAGCCGATCTATGATTCAGCGATGAGTGTGTTGCACATGCAAGTTAGAAATGTGTGGACTGAAACCTGATCACAATCTGTTAATGTTACTGGACTGGACTGGTTGCATTCCAACCAGCAGAACTAACATCTGAAAGAGAAGGTGAAATGCTTTCAAGACCAACAGATCAGATCGAAACTCTTCAATCCTGCCCCATCCATTCGTAAATGGTGATGGATAAATAAACAGCTTACCGGAGGAGATGACTCCACAAATATCCTATTATTAGGAATGGAATAGCCCTGCGCATCAGGATAAAAGCAAAGCATGCAGTATTTGAATTATCATCAGTCAGAACTGTTCAGTCGATGTTCCACCTCACCCTCGCCAGGATACCCACAGAATCACAGATTTCCGTCTTCAACCAATTTGATTCACTGCACCTGATGTGAAGAAACAGCTGAACATAATAGGTATAACAAAGACAACATTCCTGGAATAGGACTGAAAACCTCTGTTGCATGTTGTCCCTCTTTCATTCCAGCTCCAACTCTCACAGCTCCCTAACAACGTGGAAAGTTATTTAGCTGTCTCCCATCCCCTAAGAGGAGAGTAATTACAATTTGACCAATACCACCGCTTCAGTCCCATCAAGACAATAACATTGGTGGGAGTTCTTTTTGACAGAGCTGTCAAGCAGCTCAGAAATAACCTGCTCTTTGTCGTTTCTAATAGGTTCCCATGTTGAGATGGTGCTGTTGTGCAAATGTCATTGGATTACTAATCCAGGCCAAGCTAATGCTCTGACAGCAGATGGAAGTTAAAAACAATTAATAAAATACTGAGATCTAAAGTCTAATGTCAGTAACAGTGACCCTGAATTCAGCGTCGACTGGAAGCACCACTTTATTCCCCAATTTCCTTTCAGGACGCAAATCTCGCGTGCTTTCCTGGTCTGGCCTAAACATGACGTCAGACACACAGACATATGCTGAACTCTTCGATAGTCTCTGAAAGGGCCAAGCAAGAACATCAATTGTACCACATTGCTCTGAGGTCTTCAAGGATACACCGGATAGAACGCCCATCACCAGCCTCAGAATTGGAAAAAAAGCATCCGAATACACAGTCCTTTCGACCTTAAGAGCCCTCCTTGCGAACACGTGGCTGCTTGTGACAACCAAGATTTCCCACAGACTGCACAGAAGCATCGGGAAAGGAGTAGGCGATTCAACACATTGAGCCTCCACCCATTCTAGTTCATTTGAGAATATCCCATCAATACACTTTACCCACACAATATGCATATTCCTTAATATGATTGACTATTATAAAAATATAAAAATAGACATTTGATTAATCCCTTTGGTTCATTGAGTTTTCTACCATAATCCAAAAATAATAGCTGATGCTCTATCTCCACAACATGCACCTGTTCTCTCCCTCTCGTGAAGAGAAATTCTCATTTATATTAAGTGTCTTGACTTCCACAGCCATATGTGCGAGAGTCCCCCAGGTTCACCAGTCTCTGAGCGCAGACATTTATTGTCATCTCAATGCAGAGTGACCTGTCTGTACCTCATCCTTTGGGCACTTGTTTTAGACGTCCAAGCCAGGGGAATTATCATCCCAGCTTCCAATCGGTCTCACCCTGTCAAAGAATTATAAATGTCACTGAGATCTCCACTCATTTTCCTAAACCTCAATGAATACAGGCTCATTTGCCCCATACTCTTCTCCCACACAATCCTTTCATTCCAGAGATCAGTCTGGCTGTACTTCGCTGCTCTCCCTCAATGTCTGGTTTGTCGTTTGTTTGATAAGTAGTCCAAAACTTCACACAATCCTCCACAACATTCGAGAGGAGGTATCACCAAACCCATGTACAGTTGCAGTGAGCTATCCCCACGGCTGGACACAAATCCCCTGGAAATGAAGTGAAACACAACATTTCTCTTCTTAACTGCTTTCTGTTCCTGCAATATTGCTTTCGCTGACTGTAGTGAAAAGATATCCAGACCCTTTTCTGTGCTACAGCTACCCATGTGGGTCGATATACACTGACTCAGCGTGCCAATGCCATTCCCAGTATTGACTTCTGGCTTCAGAACTCACTGTCCTGCATGGTCCTCGGAGGGGCTTACATCAGGAAACGGGAAAATGATCATAATTCACCTTATTCTAACAACATTCTTTCACCAATGCCTTTTCAAATGGTATTTTGCCATTCTATTTTTCCCAACAAAGAGCACAACATCAGATCTACACACAATACTCTTCATCTGCCACGTATTTGCCCAGTCACTCACTTGTCTCAATCACCTTGGAGCATTATTACATCCTCCTCACCCTCTCCCATCCAACATCGGTAGTGCCATCAGCAGACTTGGAAATATTGCATTTGCTCCTCTCAACCAAGTGTTTGAGATGTACTGGCAATAGCTGTGGCCGAAGTACACTGTCTGTGGTATCCCATGATGCTTCTGATACAAAAAAATCTTTAAACCGATGCACTGCTTCCTGTCAGCCCGCCCATTCTAAAACCATGTTCATGTATTAGCCCCATTACCAATCGGTTTGATTTTGCACTCTAGGCTTGGGACTTTATGAAAAATATTCCTAAAATCTCAAATGCACTGCATCCATTGTTTCTCTATACTGCATCGGACAGTCATGTTAATTTTGTCTATAACTATTACTTGCAACACAAAAAGTTTCTCCCAAACTATTTATATACAAACATCATTGTGTTGTCGAGAATGTCTTGCTGGAAATGCACAGCAGGTCAGGCAGCAACCGAGGAGCAGGAGAATCAACGTTTCAGACATCAGCCCTTCAGCAGGAATGAGGGTTGTGAAACAAAGCTGAGAGATAAATGGGACGGGGTTGGGGTTGGGGGGGAACGTAGTTGAGAAGGCGATATGTGTTTTAAGGTGAAGGAGAAGGTGATAGGTCTGAGGGAGGAGGGATGGACAGTTCTGGTGGGCGGTGTTGAGACTGGGATAAAGTAGGGGGAGAGGAAATGAGGAATCCGTTAAAATCCACATTGATCCCGTGTGTTTGTAGGGTCCAAAGGCGAAATATGAGGCATTCTTCATCCAGGCGTCGAGTCGCAACGGTTGGCTGGACCTGTATGTCGTTGATGTCGAGGGAGCGGGCGCTGAAGTTGCTGAAGTGTTCAGCAACAGGGCGGTGGGGTTGGTGGGTGCGGATGACCTCGAGTTATTCTGTGAAACGATCCACAAGAAGGGAAAACAGAGCGTCTTGTCTCCCCTTATAAATTCTGCTTGTCTCCCTGAATGTCTGAGGCTGCTCACAGTACAACCTCCAACATAACATCCCCAGCACCTGCACTAACATTTCAATAACAGGAAACAGCCAGAAGTCACTAAGCTGCAAGATAGATGCTTGACGCTTTAGAATAATACTCGAGGCACTTCCTCGTGTTACTGACAGCACAATCAGCTGAGAGGGATAAACAGGTGGTCCGTGGACAGGCACAGACCAAGATACAAATACATAAATCAAAGCTGCTGAATGCCCTTTGTCCAACATGGAGTCAAAAGCCAATGTCAGGGAAAGACACAGAAAGACAAGTGATTAATTAATTGCTAACATGTTGTGAACTTATGGATAAGGAGACAGGAGAATAGAACTAACTGGAGAAGTGAGACAAAGATTGGCTCAATCACAAGGATGAGAAAATTCAATAAAGACGTTTTCAGATCAGTCGAAATGATTTGTCACATCAAATTCTGAATTTGCCTCATAGAACCGCCCCAGACACCATTAACGGGGCAAGGTACCAGCCAGAATGGAGAGCTGTGCAGACCGTTCTACTGCAGTACCACATAAATTTACCTATCTGCCCAGCATGGGGAACATTGCAAACCATTGACATATATCACTCATATGCTTGCATTTGAGAAATGCGTTGCGTTACATGGGGGGATATGCAATCCATCGAGTGACAGTAAATGAACTCACATAAATGTATGGTTCTGTATCTCATTTGCACCAGTATAAGGTAATACATTATGTGCATTTGTGTGGGTATGCTTTTGGTTATCGATAGGAAAACCGTTTTATGAGATAGAATACACATGGAGGAAATCATTTTAAATGTGAACAATTGGCAAAGGTATGGTTAATCAACATAGAGATACTAAGCACCGATAAACAGAATGTTTCTTTTTAAATTTTTTTGCGATTTACATATGAAAGAAATAATCTGGATCTTTTTCAATATATAATTTCAATTACATCACACTGTAAACTTTTGCCAATAATTCTGATGGACTATAACTTGATGATTTTTAACTTTGTACACCCCAGTCCAACACCAGCGTCTTCAAATCATGACTGAACAAATGGGTTCAGTTAACCCCTTCCTTACAGAATTTTTATATCATAATAAAAGGGAACATTTACTCGGTCTAGATGGAATGGCCTTATCCTATCCATCTGCAACAGGCTGAATAGTCTTCTCCTAATAGCAGGCCTTTGGCATTAACTGACGCAGCAACCCATGGATGATAAACAGCTAGTAAACAGTATTTGCTGGAGCTCCCACCCTTCTCAGTTACAGAAAAACAAACAGCACTATTTACTCCAGACGTCCTTTCATTAACACCTCGTACAGCTGCAGCGCCACTTCTCTACGTTTTGACCCATTCCTTTTGCAAAATATGCCAAATTTCAGCTTTCCACCTCTTTCAGTGGTATAAGGCCCGTGTGGGCTGCATAACCTCCTCATATCCCTCTGTTACAGGCACATGGTGTCAGATTAGTTTCTCCCCGTTCCTGAGAAGCAGTCTCGGTGCTCTGAAAGATGTTTCAATGTTCTGAAAGGCCTTAATAACTGGTCATTAAAACTTGGAGCAGCATTGCACAATGTCAGTGAACAAGAAACATTTTTACGTTGCTTTGTGGCCTCTAGACATGGCCCCATCAGACATTTTATACAGCTGGTCTGTTGTTTTATCTCTGTCTTGTTTTATAAACAGGTTGGGACATATACAACCATGCACTGATCTGGCACTATTCACACCTACAAGATAAAAATGATTGAAAGATTTATGGTCTCTCTCTCTCAGCAACTGTCATCCATTCCGTTGATGCAACACGGCGGTAAAAGCTTCTGCTAATTAAAGCACGCAGACAGAAAAGCTCATCTTGCCTCGTAATCTGTTAAAGCATGGGTGACAGAGAACGACGCCAAACATCACTGTTTAACGAAAAAACTAAAAATTCTATTCTTTAACTCCAAAAGTGACCATTAAATAACAAAATATTTCAACTCCGAGCCTCCTTTGTATAAAATATTTAGCTCACTTCTACTCCGGAACAAAAACTGATCCAATATAGCCCTTTTAAATTTACAGCCTATAATTTTCAAAACCAGCTAGCAGTGTTGATCCTCCTCTGCAGGTAATCTTCGGCCTTCTGCTACAGATGTTTTTTTTTATATATGTGTAAAATGGTTCATTTTAGAGAGTTGCAGTCGTTCAATAGCAGAATGTGCTCTTTTTATTGTTAACTGTCTGTAATGTTAGCATTTATACCCCAAAACACTGAATCGTTTCATTGGTTTAATACTGTCAAAACAGTAAAATTCAAATTCGATTGCCTTTTAGAGTATTGGGGCATTAATGGGGCATAATGTAAACAGGTTGGTTGAATTCGAAATGCTGTGAAAACAACAAGGCTTCAAGGTTTCTTACGCAACAGCCAAAATGTTTCATTTTCAAATTGTTCAGGACACTTTGTGCCTGCAGTCAGCCACATGACAGCTTTTCAACTTTCTCTTAAAGGTATTCTTTCAACTTCATGCTTTCAACTTCATCACTTTTTAACTTCTCCAGAGTGGGTCATCAAATGCTCTAAGCTTCCTAAATGTACACAGCAGCTTAAAACACAACTTCCACGGAAACAATCCCCAGCATTCTAGTAAATTTTCAATAACTGAATTAAATTAGATGTCACTGAAATACAAGTTAGAATCCTAGTCTGAATCAAACACAGTTGAAGGGATTCCTCATGCAACAGAGCAAATGATCAGCAAAGAGTGTTTATCACGGGCTTTCAGGAAATAGGCTGAGCACAAGTTACAAAGACGTTTCTGAAAGCTGCTGAAATCCCACTGTGCAATATGAAGCACCGTGTAGAACAAAGAAACCGCAAGCTATGCTTTTAAAAAATAAACTTTTCCTCAGTTTCTTAATAGTGGAATCACTAAGATAAGCATCACTAAAGGCCATGGAAAGCTACAGGACAGTTATTCACTTTAAAACTTAATGTCAGTTTGATTAACAACAAATGTGAGGTTTTGGAAAGTAGACAGCGGGAGGGACACTGGGAGGGAGCATTGCCGAAGGATGTGTTCACAGGTTTCAGTATGCTGAAATTAAGACATTTCAACAGCATTTTTCCAGTATTTCCAGTAATAATGCATAAACATAATTTTGGTGTGAGCTCAGACAGAGTCAGAGAGTCATGGAGATGTATAACATTGAAATAAACCCTTCTATCTAACTGATCCCTGCTGAACAGGCATCCTAAAACAATCTAGTCACACTTATCAGCATTTTGCCAATATCGCTCAAAACCGTTTGCAGTCATATACCAATCCAAGTGCCTTTTAAATGTTGTAATTTTACCCGCCTCCACCACATCCTGTGGCAGTTCATTCCAAACATACACTACCCACTGCATGAAAAAGTTGCTCCTTAGATCCCTTTTAATTGTTTTCCCCTCTCACCTTAGATTGTAACCCTCTAGTTTTGTGGAAAAGACCTTTGATATTCACCCTGTCCATGCTCCTTACTCTCCAGGCAACGTAGCCGCACTATTCAACCTCTCTCTAAAGCTCAAGTCCCAGCAACATTCTTGTAAATGTTTTCTAACGTTTTCAAGTTCCACAGCTCTTTCCCACAGGAGGAAAGCTAGAATTGAATGCAGTATTTGAAAAGTGATGGAGTTACTGTCCAGTACATGACGTCCCGACTCCTATAGCCAAAGCGCTGAACAATAACAACAAACATACCAAAGCCTATCTAATTGTGACTGCACTTTCAAGGAGCCATGAACCTGCACTCCCAAGTCCTTTTGTTTACCGACGCAGGACCTGCTCATTGAGTGGATAAGTCTTGCAATGATTTGCCTCTCCAAATATCGCACTTCACATTTATCTATTTTAAACATCATCTGCCACTCCTCAGCCTATTGGCCTATCTAATCAAGATTCCGTTGTATTCTGAGGTAACCTTCTTCCCTGTCCACTACACCATACATTCTGGTGATATATTCAACCTTACCAACTGTTCCTCCTATGCTCACATCCAATACATTCATATAAGCAATGAAAACTCGTGGAACCAGCACCATTCCTTGTGGCACACCTCTGGTCAAGGCCTAGCAGTTCAAAAACAACTCTACACCTCCACCCTCAACTCCTACCTTCATGTCAATTTTCTAATCAAATGGCTAGTTCTCGCTGTATTCCATGTGTCTACCATATGGAAAGTTGTCAAATCTCTTACTGAGGTCCATTTCAACAATGTACATTTCTCTGCCTCAATGAAGCATCTTAGTCACTTGTTCAGAAATCTCAGTCAAGTTAGCGAGACAGGATTTCCCATGCTTAAATCTACTTTGACTATTGCTAATGAGTCCATGCCTTTCAAAATCCATGCAAATCCTGTGCCTCATAATCCTCTCCCAACAACCTGTCCACCACTGGCGTCAGGCTCAGCGCTTTTCCTTATCACCCTTCTTAGATTCTTTTAATAATGACACCACGTTAGACAAACTCGAGTCTTCAAACACCTGACCTGTGGCTATCCATGATTCATATATGTCAGCATGGGGCCCAGCATTCAGTTCCCTATCTTTCCACGACTTCTAGTGTACATCTGATCAGGTCCTGGAGATTTTTCCAACTTTATACATTTTAAGAATACCTCTATAACACAGACACTTTACAAGATGTCATTGATTATTTCAGAATTCTCTAGCTTCAATATTCTCCTGCACAGTCAATATGATACAAAGTGTTTTTTTAATACCTCCTTCATCTCTTGCAGTTCTGCACATCGGCAACGTTATTGATCTCCCTCGTTGCTCTTTTCTCTTTAATTCATTTCTGGAAAGCCTTTGGATTCCCCTTAACCTTACTTCCCAGAGCTACCTCATGTACCCTGTTTGCCCTCCTGATTTCCTTCTGAGGTGCATTCCTACTGCCTTTAGACTCCTGTGGTGATTCACTTTAAATCTAGAATTAAGAGTCTAATGACGATGACTAATCCACTTTCAATTGTTTGGAAAATCCATCAGATACACGAATGTCCTTTAAGGAAGCAAACTGCAATATTTACCTGGTCTGGTGCACATGTGACTCCAGACGCACAGGCAATGTGTTTAACTCTGAACTGCCCTATAGGAAATTAGAGATGGCCAATAAATTCTGCCTACCCAATGACACCTTCATCCCATGACTGAACATTGAAAAAAACTGGATTCCTGCTGTCTATATCTGACATATGATTCCCACTTATCCAGGAACAGAACCTCAACTCCTCGAGTCATCCGGCATTTCTCACACCTCCCACCTTTACCCTTCCCACTAACAGGAGCAGACTGACTCTGAACTCTTGACATCTCATTTTTGTAGGCGTCCCCATTCCCAGCTGACAACTTACCTGCCACTATAAGGTCCAATTGTATTTTCAAAGTTCGTGCCTAATATCTGCAAATTTGACCTTCCTCAATTTTCAAACTTTACCTTTTAGATCCAGTTCGTCCGTATCCACCTCTATTTCAAAACTCATAGAGTTATGATGACTTGTCACAAATAGTGCCCCCTCCGCCCAAACTTAAGTCACGTTTAGGTCCTTCTCTGTGATAGCAAGTAATGGACAAGCATCTGCAGCTTTGAAACGGGGGGTGGGCTCAGCAAAGTCTAATTCTCTTTGGGCTGAATGTAAAAATACATTGTCTCAGTCACATTTTCATTGAGTGTGACTAGGAATCGTCTGCAGGAGGCATTGCTAGTTTCCTTTCAAACTCACTTCAGTAACTGCATACCCCACTCCATGGTGTCCCTCTCATTCAATGACAGTTCAATTCTCCCAACCAATGGTGATGATTCTCACCATCTCCAGGATGCTCCTGGATATCCCGCTATCCGTGGCACAAGCGCTATCCTTAAAAGGACAACGGAGGTTTCTCAGTTGGGAGCTATCCTGCACAGTTTACCGTGAGCATTCCCCATAAGCGGCAATTACACAACGTTTTGTCGACGGGGGCACAGAAATCCTGGTGGAAGGGCTAGTATAGAAGAGGATCATTCTCTTCCCAGTGGGGGCCACACCACCAGACCCACCAAGCATGGTCTGAGCTTTCCACCCAGCCTAGTGCAGTATCTGCAGTCTGAAGAAATGCCCAGCAATACAAGACAGGCATCAACGACTTTCACTGTATTCACTCTGCTCCCTCATGCTTACTGTATATCTGTTATGGCACCTGCCCCGTGAACAACTCATTCTCCACCACTGTCCATTGCATACAGCATCTTTCCTATCTCTCTCTTTTTTTTTCTCTTTCTCTTCAATCCCCCAACAATCTTCTGCTATCCTCCCACATTAATAATACTGCATGGATTCAACACTGCAGACTGATTACGTACCGACACTATGCTAATTTATATGCGAACACAAACAGCATGGCCACCCACTCCCACCCTCACTCCCTTCCTTCCTATCTCCCATTCCAGGAGAAAAAGCATGGAAGAAGACGGAAAGTGCCAAGCCAAGTGTAGGCGTGCCCGATATCTGTGTCCTCACCCGCTTCGTGTCACCACGTGGAGGGGACCCTGGTACAATTCGGAGAGGACTAGGATGCTTCGCGTGGAGATTCGGATATATCCACTCCCTACAATTGAGTCAGAAGCAATGTTCATTGAGGGACAATTCTCACTTTAAACCCACTGGCAGTTCCGTTTATCCACGGCATGCCTCAGAAGGTAAGCCATCTACCTGGTGTGTCGAGTTGGTACAAATGGAATCCCCACTGTCTTAGTGGGCGCGAGGGTGTGCTCACAACGCATTGTCTCCAACACCTCCCAGGAAGGAAGCACGGTGTAACTCTCTTGCGCATCCTACTGTAACAGTTCAGAAACTGAAACGTATCTGTGGTATTTACTGCACTCCCTAACTGTCCTGGCATCTCCAATAATCTGTGCTCATATAAACTCAGGACCCTCTGCTCTTGGACCCTGTCGAAAAAGATACAGATTGCTTTATGTTGTCTTTCAAAGTCATTACTATCAAAGTGCACCACCTTCCACTGCTCTACTTTGATCCTCATCTGTCACATATCTTCAAGCATGCAAAATGTACTACATCGTGCTCCACGTAAAAACAACTGACATACTGACAAACTCAAACATCTGAGTAAGAGTAATGCCGAGAAACCACGGCACAGCGAGTGAAATAGTGAAGAAATAACCAAAGATCAAAAGATATACTTACAGATTCCCTACGTCGGTATAAATGTCAAGGCATTATTGTGTATGCCTGTGTTTCTGTATTACTGTTTGTGCATCTGTATCAATGTGTATTTAAGTGTAGGTACATTTATATGTGCATTTGTCTCTGCGTGAGTCTGTCTGTAGATGCAGGTCTGGCAGTCACTGTGATGCAAAAAGAGATTCAACGTCACACAGCGACAGGGGCAGAGGGTGATAGGCCTCAATGATTCAGTCTGGGATGCAGACAGGGAGGATTGCAGGTCACAGCACCATCCAACCTGACAGCGTGTGCGCGTGCACAAACACACGCACATACGGAAGAATTGCAAGTATTTTGGGTATGTCAGAAGAGAACTGTGCACCTCCGACTGAACCATTTTTTTCAGGGGATGAGATAATTTATTGCACACTCAGTAACTTGCAATGTTTTCTAATGCTTAAACACTGTACGAGAAAGAATCGAAAAGTCTGAAAAAAGGCTCAATATTGGTCAGAATATCGCTGGAACAACATTGCTTACTATCGGCAAAACTGCTCAGTGCTTCCAAATATACTATTTGGAAAACGAACCATCTGTTCAATGTTCGAGATTCACATCATTTGGTGTCTTCTCGAAGAAAAAAACTGCCACTCATGCAATCGTGTGGGGTCGCCAGCAGAGTGTACTGTCGTATGAATATATTTTAAAAAACGGACATTCAGAGAGACAGGTGGGAGACTTGGATTCCAATTTTAATGGAATTACTCGGAAAACAAGATTGCAGAGATTCAGACAGAAGTACACACAAGCAGAGACACTGACACTAATACACAGAACACATGCACAAAGAAGTACGCACAAATATGGGTGCATACACACAGTTCAGTTGGCTGAATTGTTGTTTTCAGAGCAGAGTGACGCCAACAGTATGGGATCAATTCCCATTACCAGTTTGAGTTCCACCTGAAGAACCCTCCTTCGCCTCGTTTTCCCTCACCTGCGGTCTGGTGGCCCTCAGGTTAACTCACCATCAGTCGTTTCTCGCTAATAAAAGAGCAGACCCTATGATCTGGTAAGACTAAGAGTACACAACAATTAATAATCAATCAATGGTCAGTCGGAGAAGGCAGGTGAATAACTTGGAGAAATATTTCAGCAATGATAGGTCCAGTAGCATAATTCTGCTCCAGTCTCTCATTTGCATACGAACGTATGGTGTACAGAATTGTCTTTCTGCGAATTAAGTGGAGGCTAAATTTGGAAAGTATTTGAGTGAAGAGCATTAATGGGAGTGTGGTCAGGTTTGAGGGGCTGAATGGTCTATATCTGTTCCTAATTGTTGTGTTTCAAAAGGGCAGAGTATGGTTTGAATGGAACAATCTTTGAGAATAAGGCACTCCCATTTCAGACTGGGATAGAGTTACTGATTTCTCTTTAGGATTGTGCAATCTGTGGTGTTCTCATTTTCAATATGCTGTGAGGACTGGGTGACTGAAAATATTCAAGGTTGGGTTCCAGAGGCCCTTGATGAACAAGAAGACAGGCTCAAAAGACAGGCCACACTCACATCAACAATGAGCATTCTGAATGGTGCAGCAGGATCGACGGACTGAAGGGATAACTGCTTCTCCTAACCCATGTGCTTTTATCATGGCTATTGAAGCGGTAGGTGAATGCCCCATCATCCTTTCTGCACTCGACGGATTTACACAAGGATATACTGATTTCAGTTTCTACTCAGCTGCCCTGCAACAGGTGAGCCCTGGTGAACTCTAAGGGAAGAAATATTCACGATAAATGTTTATTTTCATGATGTGAAGTGGTGACGTATTGGAGTGCCTCAGGAATCAGTGTGAGGCTATCAACTATTTATAATCTATACAAATGACGTGGATGAGGGGATTTATTGGATTGGAGCTCAATTAGTTCATTCACTAAGATAGTCATTTAATTGGACATGGAGACTCTGCAATGGGCAAAAAAAGACAGTGGAGGTTAGTGAGAAAATCTTCGGATGTAAAGGTATAACGACGCTTCGTGCTGTGATGGACGTACAAAACGACGTTAAAATGCTTAAACGTAGAAAAAGAACGTAATATTCTGTGGTACTCAGGGATTTGTATGTTCCAGTACAAGAATCACATAAACTTAGTCAGGAGATTTAGGAAGTGATTAAGAAAGTATATGCAACGTTGCAGTTTCATACAAAGGCAATCAGGAATAGTCATGCGGATGTTTTATTGCATTTGTATATGGCAATGCTTAGATTATAAACTGATGCATTGTGTGTAGTTGTGAACACCGATACTCTTCGAAAAATATGCAATTGATTTAGAAGCTTTTCAAAGATATTGCAATTTGCTCGTTACTAAAATGAAGGCTTGATGGACACATAGACTCATACAGCTAGTAAATAGACCATTCGGTCCAGCTCATCTGCACAGACCAGATATTTCAATCTGATGTAAATCCATTTGCCGCATTAGGCATATAACTGTCTAAACCCTTCTTATTCATATATCCATCGAGATGCTTCACAAAGTTTGTAGAAGTCTCCAACGCTACAACTTCCTCTGGCAGCTCTTTCCATATGCACACTACCCTCTGCATGAACATCTTGCTCCTATCGCCTTAATTTATGCCCTCGACTTTATAGCCTCTGAAAATAACTTTAGCTGTTTACCGTATCTACATCCCTCTTGGCTTATACAAGTCTAGGGCAGCTCAGGTATGAAAGTGGGAGATCTTCGTATTGAACCATCTAAACTGAGGAGAGTGCATCAGTAGCATAGCCGATGGATGAGAAAATGAAACTAACGACTCAATTTTAAGAGAACAATACATTAATTTTATGATATGTAATATGAAGACATGCATTTATTGTGAGTAAATTCATGCAGGCACATGTAAACGTATATTTTCATTTTAAACTATGAATCACTCCTAAATTGAGAAGAGACGAATGATGGAGTCATGCAGTCAGTGGAACGTTCAACGAGACTGCACTTGGTTCAGGTTGATTTTCGTGTTACAGCAACATATGAGAGCTGAAAACCAATCAGACATCTTTTTCACTTATGTAGGAACCCTGTTGAGGATTCAATGGAATATCTCTACTGCCTGCAGCAAAGGAAATTCAGCTAAATCAAACTGTTCCAGGTAGAAACCTCAATGCTAGCAGATTGTGTGAACAGAATAACTTCAGAGGTAACATTACAACTGAGACAATCGCAATTTTCTTTTTGTCGTGAAATTAATTATTATTTGGAGGAAGCTCTTCTGAACGAATATTTTGCAGGATTGTGCACATTTCGGTGTCTCAGAAAAATGAATATTGATGTACATATTGTTGATGTCCGAACTGTTTCTCGTTTACCTTTCCATCGTCGCTTGAGTAACTTTCTTTTAGAACTTATATTTTTAAAAATTTAACCATCTGCATGACTTGCTAGTAACATTGAAGCTGACCCAGTCTGAGACCGATATCAACTGCCACAAGACACATTTGGTCACATATCGAATTGGTTGGGATCTATGGAGAAGTGAGACTAGAAAAGGAAACAGTGACTCTTCAACTACAGTAGGAAGAGGAATCAGCAGAAATTCTCAAAGGCCGTTTGATGGGAATTCTCTTCTCCACAACTCTGTGGTACCTGTGTGTGTACATTTATTCAAAGCTGTGCGTTAAAAAAAATATTTTTTCGTAAAAGTGACTCGACGATATAATGAACCACAGATGGGAAAGTGAAGCCACAATCTGATCAGCCACAATCTTTGTGACAGGTGGAACATAGAACAACTCCTGCTCCTCAGTTCGACGTCACCTCATTTCAGTCAGCTCCTCAAAATTACTAGACAGGAGCAGTTGAAGACCACTTTCTCCATGTAACTGATGCACAGAAAAAAACGGAGAAAATTCAGCCCCTGCTCACAGTAAAGCATGGTTTGATATGGATTGGAAAATGTTCTTGGGGTAAGAGTAGGAGTTACAGTGGAAAATTCCCCTTGTTTCGTTTCTTCTTGCAGATGTTCTCCTGTCTCCATTTATTAGCCATGTTGTACACCCAGATTCACTATGAATACATGCCTATTCCCGCACCCAGACATTGCTCATAAAATCGTTCGGTCTCTCTGACTGCAAAATTCCTTCACAGGACTTCTGGGAAAATAAAAACAGTGAAACCACGAATAATAGAATGAAAGAACATGAGAAGCAGGTGTAGTTTACTCAGCCCCTAAAGCCTAACTTTCCCTTCAATCAGACCATGACTGATCATCTTTCAGCCCCAACTCCTAAACTGCCTAACATGACAAACATCTATCAATACCTGTCTTCCAAAATTCTCAGTGATCGATCTCCCCAACTCTCTGGAGAGGAGATGTCCCGCCTGTCTCTACCCTCTGTAAAAACGAAGCACTGCACGTACACCATGACCTATTGACATAACTGAGGTTGTCATCAAGAAACTTGAAGAAAATTGAACTTAATGGCAACCAGGAATAATCTCCCCAATGGTTGGAGTGATTTGGATCACGAAGGAAATGTTTGTGGTTCGTGGACATCTACCATCTCAGTCATGGGACATTTCTGCAGGCGATCCTCAGGGTAGATTAATCGACATAAACATCTTCAGCTGCTTCATCAATATGTTACGCCCATCATAAGATCAGAAGTGCAGATGGCCACTGAAGATTACACAATGTTCAGAACAATATGCCCCCCTCATCTCCTGAAGTGGTGAATGTTCATGTTCTGCAAGACTCGGACAACATTCAGGCTTGTGCTGTTAAAGTGTGGGTAAAATACATGTCATCGTACTGCTAGACAGAGCATATTTCCCCCGAAAAAATAAGGAGATAATTGAGCACCTCAAGATTGAAGCTAATCAGCCTCCCAAAATATTAGATAAAAGGGATAGCCCATTCTCTCCCTCCTGCTGTTTAAACAGGAAGAGAAAGAAACTAGTCAAATTGTTGAGCTGTTAAACAGGAACCAGCGGTCGACAAATCATATCCTTGAGCTTCTTCAATTGGATCAGGAGGCTTCAGTTCCTCAGGCCCCTCAAATAGGAGGATGATATCAACGCCCCAACATGACAAACCATGAACAAAGACTAGACAGACAGACTGCTCCACGTTGTTCTTCCTGGCTCCAGTGTTCTTTGAGAAGGTGACCAATGAAGTGGACGAGGGTAAAGCAGTAGATGTGGTGTATATGGATTTTAGCAAGGCGTTCGATAAGGTACCCCATGGTAGGCTACTGCAAAAATTACGGAGGTATGGCATTGAGTGTGCATTCGAGGTTTGGATTAGGAATTGGCTGGATAGAAGGAGACAGAGGGTAGTAGTTGATGGTAAAGATTCATCTTGGAGTGCAGCTACTAGCGGTCGTCCAAAAGGATCTGTTTTGAGATCATTGCTGTTTGTCATTTTTACAAATGACCTGGAGGAGGGGCTTGAAGGCTGGTTGAGCAAGTTTGTCGATGATACGAAAGTCGGTGGAGTGGTGGACAGTGAAGAAGGATGTGGCAGGTTACAGCGGGATATAGATAAGTTGCAGAGCTGGGCAGAAAGGTGGTAAATGGAGTTCAATGTAGCTAAGTGTGAAGTCATTCACTTTGGTAGTAGTAACAAGAAGATGGATTACTGGGCTAATGGTAGGCTACTTGGTAGTGTGGATGAGCAGAGGGATCTTGGTGTCCATGTGCACAGATCTCTGAAGGTTGCCACCCAGGTAAATAGTGCTGTGAAGAAGGCATATGGTGTACTGGGCTTTATTAGTAGAGGAATTGGGTTCCGGAGTCCTGAGGTCATGTTGCAGTTGTATAAGACTCTGGTGCGGCCTTATCTGGAGTGTTGTGTGCAGTTTTGGTCACCATACTATAGGAAGGATGTGGAGGCACTGGAACGGGTGCAGAGGAGGTTTACCAGGATGTTGCCTGGCATGGTAGGAAGATCGTATGAGGAAAGGCTGAGGCAATTGGGACTGTTCTCATTGGAGAAAAGAAGATTTAGGGGAGATTTGATAGAGGTGTACCAGATGATTAGGGGTTTAAATAGGGTTGACATTTTTCCGCATATGGAGTCAGCTGTTACTAGGGGACACAGCTTTAAATTAAGGGGAGGTTGGTATAGGACAGATTTTAGGGGTAGATTCTTTACTCAGTGGGTTGTGAGTTCATGGAATGCCCTGCCAGTAGCAGTGGTGGACTCTTTCTCTTTATGGTCATTTAAGCGGGCATTGGACAAGCATATGGGGGTTATTGGGCTAGTGTAGTTTAGGTAGGCTTCGGTCGGCGCAACATCGGGGGCCGAAGGGCCTGTACTGCGCTGTATTTTTCTATGTTCTTTCTTCTATGTTCTATGTGTTAATGGTACACACGTGGTACCTTATAGTGGTTTGCTGATGGTGAGCAATGACAATTGGTGTTTTGTGCCGAGTCCTCAAGTAGGCAACTTCCATCTCCAATAATACAGGCTAGTGTTCTGTTTGGAGGTCAGAATTTGGTGGGGCTTGCTACCTCTTTCAGGAATAAGGCATTATGCCTGCTGACAGATTTATTAACAACATGATGTTTCGTGAAGGGTCACAAGCCAACTGCACATTGAGATAGTGAGAGTGTATTCAGAGCCTGGAGCTCTGTCTCGCCTAATATGGGGGCCCCACAGATGTACGTAAACTATCAGGCAAGGCATTATCGTGAAAATGCAATTTCTTATGCAATTTCTTATGTCTTTCACTCGACATAATGACTGTTACTCCATAATCTTCAACATTTAATACAATCATCTCTTATTCTGTCAGAGTGCTACAAATTGAAAACTTTTTTCCTTCACATTCTCCTCATAGTACCATCAACCCAGGATTAGTCTGGTGCAAATCCTTTGCACTGTCTCTGTGACGTGGAGACTTTTACTTATAAAGGTGCGAACCTATGTCCAGAATACCCCAAATACTGTTTCAAGAACTCTACAACGGCACGAAGGTGCCTTTACTCCTACCCCGATTCATTTTGTAATGAAGGATAACATGCAATTCACTGTACTGATTCATAGAAGGCCTGCATGAATTCTGTTAGTGACTTATAACCAAGGGCATCAAGGTCCGTTTCGAGAAAAGCGCTTCCCTACTTCTCACCTTCGAAGAAATACAAGATGAGAAGGACTGTATACGATGCTCACATCATTTGTTGTTCAAATCATTTATTTGAGTTGTGAATAGTGGCGTTTCAACGACTCATGTATGCGATACCAATGAGTAGTAACCTTCAGATCAGAACAGGGCCCTGCTCTCAGTATTCTCTCCATCATTCAATTCTAAATGCATTTAGTATATTCCCCCTTACCCGACAGTGTTACTTTCCTCACTCACCTGTGCGCAATCATGTAAAAATATCTTCTCAGATTAAAACGCACCACTCCCACTGCTTCTCATTCGTCGATGACACAACCAACATCCTCTATTAACTCCAGTATTTTTTCCCAAAATAATTTCCTGGTCATGAATCTCATACCCCACGTCAAAATATCGATCTGTTGTTTTTCTGTTTTTCCACTTTGCGTTCAGACAGGTTACTTTGCAGGATGCTTACTCTGTAGGATGCTTTTCCATTATCTAAAGTGTTTTGATGAACATTTTCCTCCCTCATAGAATTAAGGAATTGACAGTGCAGAAGGAGGCCATTGACCCATCGTGTCTCTGCCAGTTCCAAAAAGTGTTATCCAGCGAGCTCAACTCTTCAACACTATCTCTGTAGCTCTCTAAGTTCATCACTCATCTTGTCCAGCAGCTTACCAACCTTCATTACCATGATATTTTCCAAAACATAAGCTTTCATGTCTCTAGTTTTTTGAAGTTCCTCACTTTCGCCAGTCGCCCTGTTCTCTAAAATTTCCAAAAGACTAGAACAAACCGCCCTACCAACCATCAAACCAGAAATCTGGATCCACTACGTAGATGACATCTTTGTCATCACATAAAGAAAAAAGATAGAAGAGACATGTAGCATCATCAACACCCTCACAGGCATAAAGTTCACTCAGGAGGAAGAAACCGACAACAAACTCGTATTCCTGGACATCACATACTGGATTAGTGGTGCTGGAAGAGCACAGCAGTTCAGGCAGCATCCAACGAGCAGCGAAATCGACGTTTCGGGCAAAAGCCCTTTAAAAGTTAGCTACCAGGATACACGAACACCAGCTAGCCACAAAAAGACACAACGCTTTCTTCCTCATAGCCCTACACATGGATCAAACAAAATACCATTTCGACTGAACAACACATCTATCCTGGGACAGACTAAGGAAAGACATGCCAGAGAATTCCTAGAGGCCTGGCACCCCAACCACAACGCCATAAACAAATGCATGGATCGAGATACCATCTATCAACTCCTCAGAAGGCGAACAGGAATAGTCATCACCACAAACCCCAGGAACCCCATTCATTACAAATATATAAACAGAAAGCAGTAGACTATAGCTTCGCTTTACTTGGCGGTCGCCACTGATGATGTTACCTAGCCAGGTAATGAAACATCTAGGTACCAAACCTACAGCTCAGCGAGCAAACCTACTACCCATTTCCAAAAGATTTTCTATTGCTTCCTCTGTGGAGACAGAACCAACATTCTTACCTCCAACAGAGATGGCCTCTGTCACGGAGCGAATATGTGAGAGGATGACACTGTGGCATATTGGATACATCACCCCCACATGTCCGGATTGTTCTAGAATCAAAACATTTGTTGGGTATTGTCACTAGTCTTCTATCTGGTATGAAACTACAGGTTATGCTAAATGAGGTTACAAAGCTCTGTGACCTCCACTTTGGACCTGGATAAGACACAGCATGGGAAATAGCTAAAGTGATAGTGGAATGCCTTGGCCCTCCCTGTGCGGTCTCTGCATCCCAGACAATTTGTAAATGCAGTATCTACACCTTGTTCATTGTGGGGATACAAGACCCTCAGATAACCCTGACCAATCAGAGCAACTGACAACACAAATCCAAGATTACCATCCAATGAACTTCGAATAAAAGAAACAAGTACAATCTTCACGTACATGGTACACCCGCTCAGTGTTAAAAATGCCATCCTCTTATTAGTTTGCATTCCTGGCTGAGCACTGGCAGCCTGCAGTGTTTCAAGAAGGCAGGCCACCAACACCTTATCAAGGGCAACTGCGAAAGGGAAACATATACTGACTCAGAAATAACACTGATGAACCATTAGTGAATAAAAGGTGATGACCACACTCAAGGAATAGAAACAGAGGGAACATTACTCACCTTTTACAGGGTCATATACTGACCTGAGCATGATACTCAGGAATATGGGAAAAAGTGAAAAATCAGTGATATTCATTTCATATTTTAATTCCATCGTTGATGAATATCAACAATTCCTTTGCTGATTCCTTTTTCTTTCTCTCTATTTCTTCATATATTAGATCACTCCACCAACACACATTACACTATTTCCCAAATAATTTCAGACCTGACCCGTGATCAGTGTACTCAAAACTCTGTTGATCTGTCAACAGAGTCTGCCAAACCTGTCCGTTTCCCCAGCACTCTGTTTCTTTCTGTTCCAGATCACCAGTATCTTTCTTTGTTTGGTTTACCCTATATTTTGTTACTTTACGGGACTTCAGCAAGGGCAGCATTTGATGACCATCACTAATTTCCGTTGACTGCGATCGTTCCACAAGGCAGTATATAAACAAGCACATTGTTATGTGTATGAAGTCGCTCTTAATCCAAACTCGGTAACAATGTCGTATTTCATGACCAAAGGATATCAGTAAAACGGATAGGTTATTGGACAAAATACTGCTAATTTCATGGTCACAGCTCGTGCAATTTGTTTTATTTTAATTTCGGTTATTATTATTTGAATTTCATTTCTGCTACCAGTTGTGGTAGGACTTAGAACAGTGTTTTTTGTGTAATGACCTGTGACTCTGATTTATCCATCCAGTCACTTTCCTACTCTGATACAGTGTCCCCATTATGAAGCAAATTTGGAGACACGCACAAGTTTGTGATTGAAATATGTGGAACAGATCAGTGATCAGAAGAGAACTGGAACTGGAAAGTCTGATGTTCACCTTGGCTTAGATAATGGTTTATTCAGCAACTGCACTGACGCAGAGTTGGTGATTCGGGGTATAATGAAACAGGTAGTGGACAGGTTTGGTGATAGAAGATAATTCAATATATAACTTAGTTCAAGACAAAAAACGGCGCTTGCTGGCTTGTTCTCAGATATTTGTGAGGGAAGGTTTTGGAATATACAGATAATGAATGGAGGTTAAAATGAAACTAAATACAATAGTATCTATATATCAGATATACAAAACAGAAAACAAATTCAACATGGTATCTGTAATTAATAAATGAGCAGAATTAGAGGGACTTACCAGGAACACCAATAATAGCGAGGACTGGATAATAACCTGCCTGAATAATCAAGAGTACACATAGTATCAGTCTTGGTAAATCTGACTTAGATCTGTGGAACCAGGAAAGACCTTCGGATAAACGCCTGTGTGTAATTGTAACATTCCAGTCCATTGTTCTCAGATTCTGATCGATTGTTGGAACATTTCAGTCAAATATTCTCAGATTCTGATCTCTCCTTGCCCTGTCTCTGGAGCTGCAGAACTCTGTTCGTGACGGAGTTGATGCATCTCTTGCTACAATGGCATAACACATTGAATGAAGCCCCGTACTAATAGGAGAGAGAAACCCTCCAGTGACACAGTTAGGATCCATGGAGGCTAACATCAATCACAGTCTCTGAACAAACAGTCCCAGTTAACTCATTAACTACAGAACTTCCAGCTCACATTAACAACTGGACTAGATTGGATGTCAATATCACTAACTATTGAGTTAAACTCCTATCATTCAGAATGCTGTCCATTTACAATGTTGTAACCGCTTGCCTCCCTAAAAATCACACATTCAAGTTGTTGTTACTGTGCTTTTCTCTCCTTCGCTGCGACAAATGCCAACCAAAAGATTGTCAAATGACAGAGTTGCACTGGCATTTCAGAAGGAGCTTGAATTTGTCTGGACGTTCCTCTCACTGCCCTCAGAAGGCCACGTTGCAATGTCAACACACAGTGCTGGTCAGGATACTTTTTTTAAAAAAAGTAAGCATCTTCTTGCTGTATTACACGTTGTAAAACAATAGTTGACTTTTCTTGACTTCAGTCCCAAGTCAAACTTGGCATTAAAAACCATGGATTCATGTGTCAGGGACAGAGTGGATATACTGTTAACTAGGAGACAGAAAGAAATGCGAACAGTGGCTGTGGAGATATTGCCCCAGGCATCATTTCTCTTTCTGCCAGATAGAATGTAACGCAATGTGAACCAAACAGGATAAGTTTAAAAGTAGAGAAGAGTATGTTATGTACAAACTTTAATCACGGATATACAGATCGGTAAGGTTGAGAATATATGCATAGGATATTCGGAATTAAAAACACAGACACAGAGAACACGATGCGCAGGGCCATGTGAAAATACAGAACAACAAAAGTCAAGAAATAACTCATTCCGAGCTGGTGCAGAGATGATGGTCTCAGTAACTGCCGCCTTTGTTGTAATTTTCACGTGGAATCCTAAATTGTAAAAGTGAGATATTCGGCCCATCGAACCTACACTGACCTCTGAAGAGCACTGCACCCAGAACCACCTGCTACCCTAGCCATGTATCTCCTAAGGCTATCCTATCACCTCTCCTATCCCTGTACCTCCAAAGCCAACTTAAGTATCTGCAACTGAGCAATTTAACATGGTCAATTCTCTTAAACTTTACATGTTTGGACTGTGGGAGGAATCAGGACCAGCGAAAGGAAGCACTTACAAACAAGGGAAGAATGTGAAAGCTCAATACAGGCACTAGACTAAGGGTACAATTTTACCAAGGCCCGTAATGCTATAAGACAGCAGCGCTAACCCTTGAGCCACCGTGCCACCGTGCCTTGCTCCCAACTGTGTTACTGTGACAAGGAATACTGGGGAACATGGAAATCTGAAATGCAAACAGAAAATGGTGGCGAAATGCATCAGATGAGGCAGGATCGAAGAGTGAAAAAGAATTGGCATATTGTGTCTGATGTGGCTCTGTTATGAAAAACTCATATTGGTCTCAAAACGTAAATTCTTTTCCTTGCTGCTCAGATGCTGACAGATGTGCTGAGGTCTTCCTGCGCTTTCAACTGTCTTTTTACTTTTGGACTGGATATATATCTGACCTGAAAGGAGATGGCGAAGCTGTCATTTCAGTTAACGTTCAAGCATTTGGTTAAGTATTTGAATGTAAAATTAAAAAACAAATGTGTTTAACAAATTTCTCAAAATCGATAACGTCATTGACTGTCATAATTCGCCATGAAAATGTTGAAATCAGTGGCCATGATGTCGCATGATCAACCCTCTGAAAGTAATTGATTGATGTAAAAACCCCGATCATTTCTTAAATGTCATGTCGTTTCCTGATGTCACTGGATTCGGACTCATCTAGCAAGTTCTCAAACATTATGAAACATCAAATACCTTGGCATATTTATACAGGACATATTCATCCATGTGTTTTGAACCCACTAGCATGGGAAGATTGTATTTAACAAACCGAATCATTCTGCAGAAGGTGACAGAGAGCTGTCTGAACTATGCACATACACACACAGCTGTTTTTCGGGACATTCCAAGATGTTTTTAACAACAGATAGTGAATTAACAACAAATTAGATCCGAGACAAAATGTCATCTCACCTGGAAGATAACTTGCTAAAGTTGTTTTATTTTTTCACTATTCCCATTACTAGTGCAGAATATTCTCTAATTCGGATTTGTCATAATTTGGTCAGGGTCCTTGATGTCGCCTTCCGTCAAGTCCTGCTTCGGTGGAACGGGAGTTTACTCTGATCTCACCTCAAATTACACTGGAGGATCCATTGAAAGAATAAAGAGCAAAAGATGAGAAAACTGTTTTATTTAATAATGTCCTCAAAATTTTCAAAAGTAAATTGGGCACGGACTTTTAATTCTGTCTGAAGATTTCTGTCCTGTTGATAATAAGACTCTTTGGTTCAGCTTTGTGAAAGAGGGGCGGAAACAAGCTCCATTTTGTATAAGTATTGACCAAAATCTTCCGTTCACGGTGCAGCAGTAGTTGGAAACATTTCATTGTTTGTAGCTGTTGGAAATTGATTATTCCAAACTCATCATTCACTGATGACCTGCAGTAGCACACAAATCAGCACCTTTCAGCAGCTAGTTGAGAGCAAAAAGCGAAATTGATAGTCAGGGAAAGTGGGAGTAATAGGGGATGTGGAATGACATACAGTGTTAAGGGAAATGGTCAGTGGAAGCGCCTATAGCAGCTAAAGGCGCAATGCAAGGGAAGTAAGTGTTAAAGGAAAGAGTAGGAAGGCGAGGAGAAAGTGTGGCTGTAAAATCATCCGTGGCAAAGAAAACCCTGGATTTGGAAAAGTGAGATTGATTGACAATCAAATAGCACTGTTCAGGAATTCTGGGGGCTTGTTTACTTTGAAACCTAAGAAAAGATTACTCCTACTTTTAAAATTAACACTAGATTCTTGTTCATATTGTGCATTCACTCTGCTTTTCTGTATGTCTGTCACGTGCACACAACTTTTTCTTTTCCCCCAAATGCATTATTTCAACATGACGTTACTTTTTAAAACAATATTCAGAACGGTGGTTGTTTCTTATATTAATTTGCTTCCAACTCAACCTAGGGATGAGAACGAGAACATTGATCTTCTACAGAGTGTTAAACTGTAGAATTTCATGCAACCTTTATTCTCATGGCTCGCGCTCTTTCAAGCAAACTTAACGAAAGAGTCTGTGTCCATCCTGCAGATGAAAAAAGATCCTCAGATCTGACTATTGCAGTGAATGACATAAAGAATAAGTTGCAGGTGAGCATAAAACGGAAATGTTACAATGCACAGTGCCAAAAGTTTGTCTAAAATTAATGATGTACTAATCTTATGCACAATACATTAGATTAGA
Source organism: Chiloscyllium punctatum (assembly GCF_047496795.1). Taxonomy (NCBI): domain Eukaryota; kingdom Metazoa; phylum Chordata; class Chondrichthyes; order Orectolobiformes; family Hemiscylliidae; genus Chiloscyllium; species Chiloscyllium punctatum. Next base: position 48,754,374 of record NC_092785.1, read on the forward strand.
TTAATTCCAGTTTGGAAACAAGCCATTCATCTCAACAAGTGCATAAAGACAATCCGAAGAGCAACCCACCCAGACCCATTCCCCCAAATTTTATCCCTTTACCTAACTCTACGGGCAATTTAGCATGGCCAATTCACCTAACCTGTACACTTTTGCACTGTGGGGGGAAACAGAAGCACCCGGAGGAAACCCAAGCAGACACGGGGAGAATGTGCAAACACCACACAGACAGTAGCCTGAGATGGTGAATTGAACCTGGGTCTCTGGTGCTGTGAGGCAGCAGTGATTACCACTGTGCCAACGCGGAGCAGAGTTCAGCTCCATGTGCAAAATACTATTTGTGGCTCTCTCATAAAAGACCTCAACGGCATCACGCTACAAATTCAGGAAGGGAGAAAAATAAAGGAGAATGGAATTCTGACCACCTCTGTAACAACTTGTATAGAACAGGAAGAAAATCAAGTTTTGTTTCTGATATTCATAAATGTTGATGGTTAGAATGTGCGCGATGGAGGGGGTGTTGTAGGATTATAAACAATGCCGTGGATGACACAATGCTTAGCCGGGTCATTCACAGTGAGGAGGGCCATGTTAGGTTACAGGATGGTACAAACAGATTGTTAAGATGGCCAGATCAATGACCCAAAAAGAACTTAACGCTGGAATATGTGAATGCTGCACTTTTTTTTAGAAAAAACAAGATAGAGAGTACTCAACCATGAAGATAAGCAATATTTGCTTTTTGAACAGAGAAGGTTGAAGAATGAACCTGACAGAGATCGTGAGAGGTACGGATAGAGTGAACAGACAGTAGCTGTTCCACTTAGTAAATGAGTTGAAAACTCGCGGACACAGGATTAAAGTGAAAAACAAGACATTGTGAAAGTATTTGTGGAATCTGCTTTCAACAAAGAGGATGGTATGTAGCCAGAATGCATTGCCTGGGAGGGTTGTTGAAGAAGGCAACGTTACAAATCCTGTAAAGTACTGATATCATGAAGGACATAAGGAGAAAGGATGTGTTGGGTATGATAAATGATAATAATATGGACAAATCCCCAGGACTGGATGGGATCAATCCCAGGTTGCTGATGGAGGTGAGAGAGGAAATAGCAGGGGCTGTAACAGAGATCTTTGTCGCCTCATTAAACATAGGTGAATTTCCAGAGGACTGGAGCATTATTAATGTTGTTCCCCTGTTCAAGAATGGTTCTCAGGACATTCCAGGTAACTACAGACCTGTGTGCCCGATGTCAGTGGTGGGAAAGTTGGTGGAGAAGGTACTGAGGTATAGGATCCATTTCTGTTTGGTAGATAATGGTGTTAACAGTGAAGGTAACATGGTTATGTGCGGGGGGCGTTCATGCCTTACCAACTTATTAGAATTCTTTGAGGAAGTGACCAGGTTCATAGATGAAGGATGTGATGTTTATGTCATATACTTGGACTTTGGTAATGAGTTTGATAATGTTCCCCATGGCAAACTAATGAAGAAAGTGAAGTCACATGGTGCGCACTGTCTTCAACCGAGGTGAAGAAAGACCTGGTTGAGCAACAGGAGACAGAGACTATTAGTTGAAAGGTGTTTCTCGAAATGGAGAAAGGCAACCAGTGGTGTTCCGCATGGATCAGTGCTAGGGCCACTGTTGTTTGTAATATAAACAAATGATCTGGAAGAGGACATTGATGGTCTGATTTGTAAGTTTGCAGACGACACGAAGATTGGTGGAGTAGCAGAAAACACAGGGGACTTTTAAAAAATTCTGTAAAATATAGATAAACTGGAGATTTGAGCGGAGAAGTGGCTGATGGAGTTCAATTCCGGGCAAATGTGAGATGCTGCATTTTGGGTGGTCTAATTCTAGAGAGAACTATACTGTAAATGGAAGAGATTTGGGAAAAGTCGATGAACAGAGAGATCTGGGAGTTCTGGTCCATTGTTACCCTGAAGGTGGCTGCACAAACAGATAGAGTGATCAAGAAGTCATATGTTATGCTTGCCTTCTTTGGACGTGATATTGAGTATAAGAGCTGGCACCTTATGTTCGGCCGCATTTAAACACTGTATACAGTTCTGGTCACCACACTACCAAAAGAATGTGGACGACTTGGAGAGGGTGCAGAGAAGGTTTAAGAGGATGTTGCCTGGTATAGCTATGAAGAAAGGTTGAGTATGTTAGGTTATTTTCATTAGTAAAAAAGGATTGAGGGGGGACCTGATTGAGGTTTACAAAATCATGAAGAACAGAGACAGGATGGATAGAGACAAGCTTTTTACTACCGTGAAGGATTCAATAACTAGAGGTCACGCTTTCTAGCTGAGAGGTAGAAAGTTTAAGGGCGTTTCAAGCGGTAAGTTATTCACACAGAGTGTGGTGGGCGTTTGGAACGCGTTGCCAGCAGAGATGGCAGAGTCAGGCACGGCAGATTCATTTAAGATGCATCTGGACAAATGCATGACTAGGTGGGGAGCAGAGGTTTACAGATGCTTAGGAATTGAACGACAGGTTTGTACAGTACATTTGGATCGGCTCAGGCTTGGAGAACCAAAGGGCCTGTCCCTGGGCTGTAAATTTTCTTTGTTCTTCTTTGTTCTTTGAGTTGTGGAGGTGTGACATTTTTGCCATCACAGAAATGTAACTGAGGGAGAGCAGGGCTGGTAACTCAGTATTCTATTGTACAGAAAACATAGTCAAGACAGAAGAGGGGGTAAAGCTGGAGGTGGTTTTGTTTATTACTCATGGAGTGAGTTACTGATTTAAGGAGGGCTGATATCTTGGAAGAATCTTCAAGCGAGGCTTTGTGGTTGGAGTTTAGGATTAAAACGATGACAGACAACTGCTGGAGATATATTATTACTCACCAGATGAATGAAAATACAGGAACGGATATAAACACAAATCATTGTGGTGTGTAAAACAGTCATATGATAATTATACTGCGATAGTTAAATTCCCAACATTTATTGGGGCCGTGATGTCTTTTTTTCAGAGTAGCCAGATGGTTTGAAATGTATTGCAGAGAGTTTCTTATATTAAAATGTAGAAGCCTCAACAAGGGATGGTGGAATACTGCGACCTCATTGTGGGGAGTGAAGCCAGTCAGTTATTCTAGGCAGGATTTGGAGAGAATTATAGGACCAGTAAGCATGTCTCATACATTTTCAATTTGTCCAGGAAAAGTCAAAACAAAAGGGCTGTGAAATAAGATGTTTATTTTTAAATGACAGGAGGCAGATTTTTTTAAATGACAGGAACTGGCAAAAGTGCAGTTATGTCTATTTAAAATTGCATCAGAACAGCGTGAGATGGGATCACATGATTTAAATGGAAATGATGTCAGTGCCGGCCCAACATGTTACTTCGAAGCTGAAAGTTTGGAAAACCAGCACAGAGACCCTAGAAGGTCGACAAATTTTCAAAATGGAATAGAAGATATAAGTGAAAGCTTAAAGCAGGTATAATGTGAGCAGATCAGTGGAGGTACAAGAAGAGTACAGAAAGTTTGGGGCTGAACTTAAGAAGGTGAGTAGAAAAGCAAAAAGGTGATGTGATAAAACATTAACGGGTAAAATTAGCAACAATCCAACGATATTGCATCGGCTTGTGAAGGGGAAGCCGATAACACGTGAAAGAATTGGTTGCATTAAGGACCAAGGAGGCAGCATGTGCACGGAGCCAGAATATACGTTAAACACGCAATTCATATCTGTCTTCACTTTGGAGAAGCAGTGACTGAATTCATGAAGAATGACAGTGCGATCCTCGAACAAACTGATGCAAAAGCTGAGGAAGAATTGGAAGTTTATGCGGGATAAAGAGTGGGCAAATCCCCAGATCTGGATGAGCTGTATCTTCGGATAATGTGGGAGAAGAGCGAGGAGATTACAGGTTCTTGAATTTCTTTCCTTTTCGTTTTGCCTCTGGTCACTGAGGTGGGGGGGGGGGGGGGGGGGGTTGATAGGACAGGATAACATCGAATGCAGGTTCAATTTTCAGAGTGTGAGAAATACGCCATCGGAATAAAGACTATCAATTCTGTCATGAGTGGTCGGGAAACAATTGAGAAAATTCTGAAGGCTGTTCAGTTTGAATCCTAAAGAAAAGAAAGACTACCTGGGTTCGGATTAGACAATCATTGCTGACGAAGGTACTCAGGAAAAGTACCACAGAAAAAGTGCGAGCCTAGAAAGTGTACGAGAGCACTGGGGTATCAGAAGATTGGGAAGGCGACAAAAGCAAAGAGAGGGTAACAAAGACAGATATACGGAAGTATAGTATCAAATATGAAGGTAGGCTAGCCAGTACTATTAGAAGTTAAATTTAAAAATTCTTTCACTGCATAAGAAACAAACGAGAGTGAAAAGTTGAGATTGGCCTCTCCAAATTGATGCAGGAAGTCTAGTGATGGGAGAAAAGGGAATAGCTGAAGAACTTTATAAATACTTTGTGCCAGTCTTCGCAGTGGAAGACCTGAATAATATCCCAACAATTAAGGAGAGTCAAGGGGCAGTATTCAGTATGGTGGCCATTGCAAAGGAGAAAGTACTTATAAGCTGAACGGTCTAAAACTAAAAAATCTGCTGGCCTGGATGGGCTACGTCCTAGAGTTCTGAGAGATGTGGCTGAAGAAATAGCAGAGGCGTTGTTTTTAATTTTTCAAAAATCACTGGATTCAGGGAAAGTCCCAGGTGGTTGGAAAATCGCTGTTGTAACCCTCTTGTTCAAAAAAGGATCAAGACTAAAGATGGAAAATTATAGGCCGATTAGATTAATTTCGGTTGGCGAATAAAAATCTGGAATCCATCGTTAAGGATGAGATTTCAAAATTATTGGAAGTACAGGGGCAAATTAGAACAAGTCAGCATGGATGTAGTAAGGGAAATTAGTGCCTGACAAATATGTTCGAATTCCTTGAAGAAATAACAAGTAACTTAGACCAGAGAAACCCAGTCGATGTTACCTAACTGGAATTCCAAAACGCCTTTGGTAAGGTGCCTGACTGGAGGCTGCTGAGTAAGATGAGGGCCTATAGTTTTCAACGTGAGCTACCCATAGGGAGGGCCTCAACTGGGACATTGGGTTGATGTCACATTACAGGTGACCACCATTGCACTATACGCATGCACACGGATACTCTTACACATGGCCATTACAGGAAAATGGCTAAGGGAGTGACAGGACTGACAACTTAATGAACCAGTGTTCAGGTGCTTAAGGAGGGCCAGACCTCTAGGAAGGAGCGGAGGAGGTGTTACATGTTTGGTTCGGGGGAGCATCACAGCTGTGATCAGGGATAAAATAACCGAAGTGAGGCTTTGTGGGTGGAACTAAGAAATAAGTACGGGATGGTGACGGTATCGGGTTTGTACTGTAGGTCCCCAAAGAGACAACTGGAATTAATGGAATACATATGTAGGCTGAGAGGGGAGACGTGCAGGGACAATAGGGTTAATAATTTCCCTAAAAGAGAATTAGATGGAGTAATTAATTGTTCTCTGTTAGACCTGACAAGTATTGCTAGATTTTACTTGAAACAGTGACATTTTGAATGGTTTTGGCTTCTCGAACTTTCACAGATTACGACTCTTGTTAAATAATTTCTGTGTTTCTGGTTTAAATCAGGGGGATAGGGGCGAGAGTGCCTGGGGCTAACCCCATGTCTTAACTTGGGTCTCGGTGCTGGAATTTATCAGCTTGTGGTCTTTCATCTGAGATTTAAACTGGTTGAGACAGATTTGAAGGAACGACAATAATACCAGCAGATTTGAACACTTGCAAGTTAGTGCCCTGGATCTTTCAATAAAATTTAAGTGAGAGCATTTGTTTATTTTTTTGACTTGTGGTTGCTTCAATTAAAAGTGAGAGAAATGGCTCTTAAAATTGTGAAAGCAGTTCAAGAATTTGAAGATAATTCTCAAATTATTCCAGAAAGTTTCGAAATAAAGAAAAAAAAACATATTTTTTGATTTAACTAAGAAGTTAGATTTGTGTTCAACTAAAGCCAAAGTAAAGTTGAAATTGTAAGTAAGTTACACAAACACTTATGTGTGTCAGAGAAAGAGACACGTGCAGTAGAGCTAGAAAAAACAGAAATTACAATTGAGGAAAATGGAGTTAGAAGATAAACAAAGACAAAGAGAGGGAGAGAGATAGAGAAAAAAAGACAGAGAGAGGAAAAAGACAGGGAGAGAAATGGCTCTTAGTTGGTCAGAGAGAGAAGAAAGGGAGAAATAACAAGAAAGAGAACGCGAACTTGAGAAGTTGCAATTTAGTCAGCAAAGTCAAGTTAACCGGTTGAAGATTAAAGGATGGTCGTCATATATACAAATATGTCAAAACTCTGCCACATTTCGATGAGAAAGACATTGAAACCTTACTTATTGCACTTGAAAAATTGGCGAGGTATATGGAGCGGTCAGAGGATTTATGAATATTGCTAGTTCAGAATAAACTTGTAGGCCGAACATGTGAGGTTTGTGTGGCGCTATCAGATGAGCGGTCAAGGCATTACGAAGAGGTCAATCAGGTTATTTCAAGTGTTCTCAACTGGCAACAAAAGCATATAGACTGCGATTGAGGAACATTAAGTAAGAACCAAGTCAGACTTATGATGAGTTGGAAGGATTTAAACATAGTCAATTTGATGGATGGGTGCGTGTTTTAAAAATACATAAGAACCTTCGAGGCTGTTTGAACGATTATATGTTGGATGGGTTTACAATCCCACTTGCAGAGATCGAAATAATTTCAGTGGAGGAACAGAAAATTCAGGAAATGAAAACGACAGCAGAATTAGCAGATAATATATCGTCATGCACAAGGCAAGTTCCTGGCCTGCATTTCATCGTGTGATGGAAAGACGTTAATAGAAAATAAGCGCCCTCACTGCGAATAAAGTGTGGAGAACACTGGTAAGGATTTATCACAGGATAAAAAAAAGGCTAAGAGGTTGGAATGATCTCAGGGTTTTCCACTGTGGTAACGTCAGACACGTAAAATCACAGTGTGGGTCGTTAAAGAAAGGCGCTGTGAGAAAAGAAGTGGAAAAAATAACGTAACACACTGGCATTAGAAAGGTAGTGAAGGAGACCTCAAGAAGAGCAGAGGAAGAGCAGGAGAGAGCAAAGCCTCACCCGAGTAGGTAACATTCTCAGTGGGCCTCCGGGCAAAGCACTGTTGACAATTCTTCCTTTTTATTTATATGTTTTTCTATTTATTCTATTTGTAAGTAGATAGCAGGAATTATCAACAATGTTCGGCGTATGAAGTTAGTGCCTGATCTATACAAATATTTTCCCTCCGTGGGTAAAGTTTACTCTAAAGAACGGGGAAAATGACAAGAAGTTATGATTTTGAGAGACAAAGGATCTAAAGCTGATAGAAAATGATGAGTGAATTTGCACTCTTTCTGATCTGTTGCACGAGAGTGTGGCAATTTGTGGGATAGATGGACAGATATTTAGTCCTCCCAATGTAAGATTAGGTTTGAGTGCCAACTCAAGACTAGACAATTTACAGTACGAATCATTGACAAAGTGTCAGTTCCAGTAAGTCAGTTTGTTCTTTGGAATGATTTGGCAGAATCCAAGGTGGGAGAATCAAACCCTTGCTGTCGAGAAGCCCAAGGAAGAGTACGAAACTGAGGAGTTAAAATAGAACTATCCTGGTATCTTCCCAGACTGTGTAGTAACTGGTCCCACTATCATAAGTCACAGCCCGAAGCGAAACGTGAAGAGAAAGATAAAGGACCTGAATGAGGTTTGCTCGCTGAACTGAAAGATCCATTCTCAGAAGTTTCCTCACCCTACTCGGTAATATTTTCAGTGGCACTATGGGCGAAGCACTTTCTATAATTCTGCCTTCTATTTATATGTTTTAAATTTATTCTATTTATAAATATATAGCAGGAATTATCAACAGTGCTTCGCCCAGAGGCCCAAAGAAAATTTTACCTAATAGGGTGACGAAACATTTAGAAATGAACGTTCCAGCGCAGTGAGCTAATCTATATCCAGAACCTCAATCTGAGCTACAAAGCTTCTCAAAACTAGCTAAAAGATGAAGGAGTTGAGGTTCAGTTATCGAATATCCTTTTGACATAACTGTGCAGCAAAAATGAGAACAGGCAGAGGATCAGACAGAAGTTTGTAGTCCTGAATGGCTAAGGACTTTGCAACAGCACGACGAGATGATCAAAATTATATTTTAGGATGTGTACTTCAGAAAATTCGCAGAGAATATTCTGGAGAGTTATTATCTGAAAGATAAAATGCTAAGACAGTAATGGAGACAACAGCAGATCAGTGTAAAATAGAAATTGGGCCGAAGTGCACCAGATTATGTTACCGGTTGGATACAGACAGGAGGTGTTACTGATAACGCATACACTACCTATGGGAGATCACCTACGTGCATGAAAGACTATGATTAAGTTACAAAAACATTTTTGTTGCCCTGGAATGCATAAGGCTGCGATTATCTTTTGCTTACGTGTCATACATGCCAAATGCTATGTAAGCCACAGCCAAAGACCAGCACGTTTGTTGCCAATTTCCAGATTTGAAGAACCTTTCACACGGGTGATTCTTGATTGTGTAGCTCTCCTCCAGTGAATTAGGTGAGAAAACGAACTGGAGAAACAGGTATGAGTTGCTTCTCCGCACAGTGAGGAATCAAATCCAGATGATGTGGTTTTTGATGTGTCTCAAAATCGATTAAAAAACGAAGGAGTCCTTCAGGAGTGGGATGGGTTAGTCAAATATATGCCTCATGAGGATAAAACGCAGTTGAAAGATCTCTGACTGCATGAGAAGGACATATGTATGAGTCAGACGGTTTAGACTAATGCTGCCATACATGAAGTAGACATCGGGAATATTGCTCTGATAAAACAAGACCACTATCAGCATATTACTTTCAAAGCTAGACAGATCCAGATGGAGGCAGATGTCGGCACGATGAGGGTATCATTGAACCAAGCCTGAAAGAACAGAGTTCGGCAAACAGCTTCGTTCTCAGACTGGAAAAAAACTCAACAAATCTGCGTGGATTATCGAAAGGTCAACACCGTCATAAAATCACACTCATTTCCAATTTTTAGATTGGAGGACAAATGGGCGTAGTTCTGTTAAATTTGAAATCATTATTGAGAGGGACAAAACAGGTCCACATGTTCAAGTTTTAAATTCATGCAACGTGAACTTTGATGGAATTAGACAGGAGTAGGGGTTGATTGAAGTGTTTGCTTGCAGGCAAAGGGCACTGGCCTGAGTGGGAGGCATTTAAAAGTTCAAGGTTTATATGTTCCCGTGAGGGCGAACGGCAATGTTGAGAAGATTAGAGAACCATGGGTGACACGAAGAATTGAGGCTTTGACCAGAATAAAGAAGGCATGGCTCAAGTACAGGCAGTTGAGATAAAGGGGAGATGTACAGGAGATACTGGAGTTTACTGAAGAAGGAAATCAGGAGAGCGGTAAGGGGGCACAAAGTAGTATTGGGTGAGAAGATTGAGTAATCCAAATAGGTACATTAAGTATATTAAAGAAAAGAAACCGAGAGAGAGTAGAAGGTTAAGAATCACACAACAACAGGTTATCGTCCAACAGGTTCTATTGGAACCACACTAGTTTTTGGAGCGTCCCTCCTTCATCAGGTGATAGTTGAGGACTCAATACTAAGACACAGAATTTATAGCAAAAATGTACAGTACGATGTAACTGAAATTATACGTTGAATAATACCTTGATTGTCTGTTGAGTCTTTCATCTGTTTGAATATCATGATAGTTTTACTTCTTTCATGTTTACATCAAACAACCTTTCTTTAAAATTTGCATTCTCAGGTTAGCTGTAAAAATAGGTTATAGCTAAACAATATGTTGACGGTATTAGCCCTCTGTGTTCTCTGTCTATGCCATGATGTTTAGATTGATTCTAATCTAAAAAGTGAGATAACAGAGGATTACATGAATTCATGCAGTTTTTGAGCAAAGTATAACGTACCTCTGCAAGTACAAATTCACCCCACAAAATATATGTGTGCATGTGGGTCTTTGTCTGTGTGTATGTGTGTGTGTGTGTGTGTGGCGGGGTGGGGGGCTGGGGGTTGTAAGCGTGAGAGAGAGTGTATATGTGTTTGTGTAGTGATTGAAGAGTGAATAAGTGGCCGAGCAGATGCTGACAGGTAAGTTTGTTACCCATATAGTGGGCCTCAACTGGGACACACACATTCTCTCTCTCTAACACACACACACACACACACACACACACACACACACACACACACACACACACACACACACACACACTCACACACACACACACACAAACAGGCATCCTCTCAGAGACGTAGACCACTCTACACTCACGACACACACACATACACTCTCTCTCACAATCACAACCTCCAACCAGGAAGACACACACATACAAAGACCCACATGGGCACATCAATTTTGTGGATTGAATTTGTACTTACAGAGTTACATTGCACTTTGTTCAAAAACTGCATGAATTCATGTAATCTTCTGTTATCTCAATTTTTAGATTAGAATCAATCTGAACACCATGGCATAGACAGAGAACACAGGGGCGAATACCTTCAACATACTGGTCTAGCTATCACACATTGTAACAGCTAACCTGACAATGCAACTTTTAAAAAAAGCTTTTGTGATTTACACATTTAAGAAGTGAAACTGTCATGATATTCAAACAGATGAAAGACTCAACGGACAATCAAGTTATTTTTCAATGTATAATTTGAGTTGTATCACACTGTTATTTTTTGCTATACATTCTTTTTCTCAGGATTGAATCCTCCACTATCACCTGATGAAGGAGCGACGCTCGAAAGCTAGTGTGCTTCCAAATAAACCTGTTGGAATATAACCTAGTGTTGTGTGATTAGTAAGCTTGTACACCCCAGTCCAACACCAGCATCTCCAAATAGAGAGAATAGGACCTCTCAAGGATCAATGAGAATATGTATTTGTGGTACTGCAGGAGATGGGCGAAGTCCTCAATGCTTATTTCTTCCCTGTGTTTACTATGCAGAAAAACATGAAGATTTTCAAAGTTTGGGAGAAGATTTGTAGCTCGGGTGCTCGTTGTTGTGGTTCTGTTCACCGAACTGGGAATTTGTCTTGCAAACGTTTCGTCCCCTGTCTAGGTGACATTCATCAGTGCTTGGAAGCCTCCTGTGAAGCGCATCTGTGCTGTTTCCTCTGGCATTTATAGTTGCCTGTCTCTGCCGCTTCTGGTTGTCAGTTCCAGCTGTCCACTGCAGTGACCGGTATTTTGGGTCCAGGTCGATGTGTTTGTTGATAGAGTCTGTGGTTGAGTGCCATGCCTCTGGCAATTCCCTGGCTGTTCTCTGTTTGGCTTGCCCTATCATGGTAGTGTTGTCCCAGTCGAATTCATGTTGCTTGTCATCTGTGTTTGGCGACTAAGGATAGCTGGTCGTGTCGTTTCGTGGTAAGTTGGTGTTCATGGATACGGATCGTTAGCTGTCTTCCTCTTTGTCCTATGTAGTGTTTTGTGCAGCCCTGGCATGGGATTTTGTACACTACATTGGTTTTGCTCATGTTGGGTATCGGGTCCTTCGTTCTCGTGAGTTGTTGTCTGAGAGTGGCTGTTGGTTTGTGTGCTGTTATGAGTCCTAGTGGTCGCAGTAGTGTGGCTGTCAGTTCGGAAATGCTCCTGATGTATGGTAGTGTGACTAGTCCTTTGGGTTACGGCATGTCCTCGTTCCATTGTCTTTCCCTCAGACATCTGTTGATGAAATTGCGACCCCACCCCACAGCTCACCAATTGGATAAACAACACCCTGAGGAATCTACAAAAAAACCAGTCAGATAACCAGGTCTGACCTACAAAGATGAAATCTGAAAGCAACAACACCCCCAGATTCTATGGACAACCCAAAGTGTACTAACCAGACATCCCACTCAGACCCGCAGTATCACTACGAGGGACGCCATCACACAAACTGGCTAAAGAACTACAGCAGAAACTGAAACACCTGATCAGCGGATCCAGACACTCTTTCCAATCGACACAGGAATTCTTGGACATCATCAGAAATATACACATAGACAAGGAAGAAACTATGGTCTCATTCGATGTAACGGCACTGTTCACCTCTATCGACAAAACCCTATTCAGAGAAACAATAGCCAACCTTCTAGACAGACATAACAGACAACAAGACATTGAACCTATCAACAAAGACGGCATACTTAAACTACTGGACTTGTACCTCACAACACACTTCACATTCAATAATCAGATATATGAAAAAATCAACGGAACTCCCATGGGCTCACCGATTTCTGGACTCATAGCAGAAGCAGTAATGCAATAGTTAGAACAAACAGTCATACCGCAAATTCAACCCAAACTCTGGGTCAGATATGTGGATTGCACCTTTGTAATAATTAAAAACACAGAAATAGAGAATGCACACCAGATCATCAACGCCGCACTCACAGGAATCCGATTCACTAGAGAAGAAGAAAAGGACAACCAACTCCCATTACTAGACGCAATGGTACAGAGAACACCGAACGGAGAATTCAGCACAAAGGTTTACAGGAAAGCCACACACACAGACGAAGCCCTAAACCATGAAAGTAACCACCCCAACACACACAAACGAAGTGGCATCAAGATACTATTCAAAAGGGCCAAAACACACTACAGCACACCAGGACTGCAAAAAGAGGAAGAGGAACACCTATACAAGGTATTCGCCAAAAACGGATACCATCGCAATTTCATCAACAGATGCCTAAGGGAAAGACAATGGAATGAGTACATGCCGCAACCCAAAGGACTAGTCACACTACCATATATCAGGAGCATTTCCGAACTGACAGCCAGACTACTGCGACCACTAGGACTCATAACAGCACACACACCAACAGCCACTCTCAGACAACAACTCACGAGAATGAAGGACCCGATACTCAACATGAGAAAACCAATGTAGTGTACAAAATCCCATGCAAGGACTGCACAAAACACTACATAGGACAAACAGGAAGACAGCTAACGATCCGTTTGCACGAACACCAATTAGCCACGAAACGACACGACCAGCTATCCTAAGTAGCCACACACAGAGATGACTATCAACATTAATTCGACTGGGACAACACTACCATGATAGGGCAAGCCAAACAGAGAACAGCCAGGGAATTGCTAGAGACATGGCACTCATCCACAGACTCTATCAACAAACATATCGACCTGGACCCAATATACCCGCCACTGCACCGGACAGCTGGAACTGACAACTGGAAGCGGCAGAGACAGGCCATTATAAATGCCGGAGGAAACAGCACAGAAGCGCTTCACAGGAGGCTCCCAAGCACTGAGGATGTCACCTAGACAGGGGACGAAAGGCTATGCAAGACAAATTCCCACCTCGGCGAACAGAACCACAACAAAACTTGAAGGCTTCGGAACTTGAGGATATCCATGGTGCTATATTGTCGACAGTACATATCACAGTAGAGGAGGTGCTGAAATGCATGAAGTTAGATAAATCTCCTGGCCTTGATCAGATAAATACAAGATACACACTGCAAGTAGATAGATAAGAATTTGCAGTAGCCCTGGCTGATATTTTTGCATCACTATTAATCACAGGTGACGTCCACGGTGAGTGCAGGGTAGCAAATGTTATTCCATTTTTCATGAAGGGCTGTAAAAGGAAAAAACAGCCTGGGAACCTAGACTGTTAAGCTTAACATTGGTGGTAGGTACGCTACTTGAGAAGATTATGAGGGATAAGAGATATATGCATTTGGGAAGACAGGATTTGTTTAGGAATCACTGGCATGGCTTTGCGCATGGGAGTATATGCCTGAAAAATTTGGTCAAGTTAGTTGATGATGTAAACAGGAAGGTTGACCAGGCAGAAGTCAAAAAGTGTAGCACTGGTAAAGCACAGTAGGTCAGATAGTATGAGAGGATCAGGAGAATCGATGTTTCAGACATTTCTGATGAAGTGTGCATACCTGAAATGACAATTCTCCTGCTCCTCAGATGCTTCTTGACAGGTTGTGCTTTTCTAGTGCCACATGTTTGGAGTCTGACCTCCAGCATCTGCCGTCCTCACTTTCTCCGAGCGTCGTAGAGTTAGTCTATACGGAATTAAGTTACGCCAGAACAGGATGAGGCCGTTCACCCCTGAAATCTGATATGCAATCACATTCATAGGCCAATCAGCACCTCAAACCTATAACACTGTACCCAGATTAGACCATTCAGCACCACTACTCATGGACACAGGAACAAGATCAGTCCATTCAGCTCTTCAAGTCTGTTAGACAAGAACAGAAAGACTTCACAAATAAATTGGCATATGTGGTATACTGGATTACCAGGAGACCCTTTCGCCTCTCAACCCTGCTTTCATATTCAGTAACGTCAAGGCTGATCTGCTGTAGGCCTCGATTTCTATTTCATCCCAGTTCATTGTCGCCCTCAACTCTCTGACGCGTCAAAAACCATTGACACCCTCTTCACCCTATCCCACCAAACATTTCAGTGATACAGCCCCTGTAACTGTCTGGGATAGGGAGACCCCATCGATTACTAACCTCTGAGAGAAGGAAATGTTCTCCACACATATACCTTGGTGTATTGACATGAACAAAGATATGAACACTGTGTAAGAATGACTGGCAATAACATCACAGCAGGATTCGACTGAGAAAGGTGTCAAGGGACCTGAACAAAAAAATGAACATAATGGAAAATAGGTGTAAACTGGTTGGGTAATTCAGAACACAATGTGGCTGGTGGAGGTAATCCTCTCAGTCCCTAGATATTGCTGTGGGCGATCCTCAGAGTAGCTTGTTTGGCACAAACATCTTCAGCTGCTTCGGCAATGTCTTTCCCTGCATCATACAATCAGAGATGAGCATGTTCAGTGACTATCACACAATATTCAGAACAATTTATCACGACACCGGTGCTAAAGTGTCAAAACCTGGACAACATTAAAACGTGTGCTGTTAACGTGTAGCAAATATGCATGTAACAGTACCGTTAGACCCTGCACATTTCCACAGAAAATAAAGAGAAGCGCATGCAGCATCTCAAGCTGGTTTCACAGGAATGTGAGAAAGCCTTACAGCCCATCGAAACTATTGGATAAGAAGAGACATAACCCATTCACTATTTCCTGCCTAATACACAAGAAGACTTTTTTTTAAAACTGCAAATGTTAAATCCAAAGGAAACAGGCAGGAGACTGGAAGAACACAACAAGCCAGGTAGCAGCGGGAGGTGAAGAAGTCAACGCCAATCTTCAAGAGTGGGGGGTGTGGGTGGGAGTAAGGGAGCTACAGATAAAGAGGCGGGTGAGAGAGGAGGAGGCAGTGTGGTGAGGTGTGGATGGCTGTACACAGGAGAGGGCACAATCAGGCTTGTCGACGGGAGGTCTGAATCTGGTTGGTGGCTGGAAAAAGGTTTGATCACAGGAATGGAAGTAATGGAACGGGCTGGGAAAGGAGTCGGGGGATTGGAAGGGAGACTATTTGAAGTTGGAGAACTCACTGTCGATTCCTCCAGCCTGTAGGATTCCCCGGAGGAAGATGGAGTGCTGTTCCTCCAATTTGCAGTTTGGTTCATTCTGGCATGGAGGAGGCCAAGGAAGGCAGTGTTGGAAAGGGATTGGGAGGGAGAATTGAAATAGGCAGTGACTGGGATGCCAGGTCAGCGCTGATGGGCCCAGCTGAGATGTGCAGCAAAACATTCCCTTAGTTTACGTTTGGTCTCCCCGATGTAGAGAAGACCACATCCTGAGCACCATATACAGTAAATTAGGTTGGATCTTACCACCTGGCACATATTCCACAAAGGCCATTCGCTTCGCTAATATTTGTGCCACACTTCCCACCTATTCCTCCATTACCCCCACCCGAAACATCCCCTGCAACTGGAATAGATGCATCACCTGTCAGCACACCACTCCCCTCACCTCCCTACAGAGCTCTCCGTGTCTATCCAGGTGAAACAGAGTTTCACCTGCCTCTCTTCTATCCTACTTTATTGCATCCTGCTCTCCTGATATGATCTTCTCACGACCCAATTCAATCCCCCTTCCCAATCACTTTCTGACATTACCATCCTTGGGCTCCACTGTTGCCACGGTGAGTCAGACGGCAAATTGGAGGAACAAAAATTCATCGTCCGGCTGGGCAGCCTACAGCTCGAAGGGCACAACAATGAGTTCTGCAATTTGAAATAGCCTTCCCAGCCATGAACCTACACCATTTCAAGTCCACCTCCTGCCTTCCATTCCGCCTAACGACCCTTCATTTCATTTAACAACCGGATTCTCTCTCATCGACCAACCATATTGCATCTATCACTTGTATCCACCTTTTCCCACTTCAGCAACCTGTTGTTCTTCCCACCACAAACACCTCCTTCTCTCTTTATCTGCAGATCCCCCAACTCTCACCCTCAGTCAGGAAGAACGGTTAGACCCAAAATGTTGACTTCTCTACCTCCTGATGCCGCCAAGCTACTGGTTTTCTTATACCCTCCGGTTTGTCTGCTAATACACGGGAAGATGACGAGACGACTCAGCACATCACGCTGATAGGTAGGAACCACGAATCAGCCTATAAAGTATACCGTTTTGGATACTGCTGGTGGGGACAGCCTACCAGGAAAAAGCCATAGTTATCAGGTCTCTGGCACTGAGCATGGCACTTTGATCAGAAGGGGAGGGAGGGGGGTGGGAGCAATAGGAATACGCTTCTCGTATGAGACTTACTAGTTAGGCGGATTGACAGTAGAATTTGTTGTCAGGAACGGGACTCCCGGAAGGTATGTTACCTTCCTGGTGCCAGGGTCAGAAATGTCGCTGATCGAGTTTACAAGATTCTGAAGTGGGAGGGTGAGCAGATAGAAATCGTGGTACATTTTGGCACCAATGATATAGCCAGGAAAGGGAATAAGAATCTTAAACGTGACTACAGAGAATTAGTTTGGAAGCTGAAGAGCACGACGAGTAGAATAGGGATCTCAGGTTTGCTACCGGTGCCACGAGATAGTGAGATGAAGAACAATCAGCGAATGCAGCTTAACACGTGGCTGCACGGCTGGTGCAGGAAGGAGGACTACAGATACGTAGACCATTGGGATAAATTCTGGGGAAGGTGGGACCTGTACATGGAGGAAGGGTTACATCTGAACTGGATGGAAACAAATGTCCTGGGTGGAAGATTTGCTCTTCCGATTCGGGAGGGTTTAAACTCGATTGACAGGGGCATGGGAATCGGAGCCACATGTCTGAGAGGGGGTCAGTTGCAGACAGGATAGTGACAGGATATCTTGAATCTATCGGAAGGTTTCTTACGCAATGAAACAAAGGGATCGGTTAAAGTGTGTCTGCTTTATTGCAAGAAGTGTCCAGCATGAGATTGATGAACTTAGAGCATGGATCTGGACTTGGGGCTACAATGCTGTGACCATAACAGAAACGTGGGTTTCACAGGGGCAGGGATGTTTGCTTGATGTTTCAGGGTTTAGTGCACGTTTAAACAGAAAAGAGGGAACAGCCACCGCATTGGAGTTTTCTCGAGACGACATAGTAGCAGGAGAGAGAATGAAGATCTCATAAGTGTGTAGATTCTGGAAAAATGCAAAGTAGCAGGATTGTTGTTATGGGTGATTTCAAATTTCCCAATATCAAGTGGAACCTCCTCAGTGCAGATGGATCGCATGGAGCTTTTTTGTCAGGTGTGTTCAGAAGGGATTCCTTACTCAGTGTGTAGACAGTCCGACGAGGAGAGAGGCCATTTTGAATTTGGTGATCGGCAACGAGCCAGGAGAGGTTTCAGATCTCGCGGTGGGAGAGTACTTTTGGTGAAAGTGATCGCAACTGCCTTACATTTAGCATAGTCTGGGAGAGTGAAAGGTGCAATTACCGAGGAAATGTATTTAATTGGGGAAAAGGAATTTACGACCCTATCAGGCAGGAGTTGGGAAGTACAGACTGGGAGCAATTTTGTTCGCAGAAAGGACAAAGCAGACATGTGGAAACTATTTAAGGAGCCGTTTTTGCGAGGGATGCACAAATCAGTTCCTCTGAGAAAAGTAAGAAATGGTAAGATGAAGGAACCTTGGATGACGAGAACAGAGGAGGTTCTCATCAAAAGGAAGAAGGCAGCTTACGTAAGTTGCAGGAAGCAAGGATCTAGCACAAGTTTAGAGATTACAGGCTTGCTTGAAAGGAGCTCAAATATGGACTGAGGAGAACCAGGAGGCGGCACGAAAACGGCTTGGCAAGAAGAATTAGGGAGGATCCAAAGGCCTTTCACTCCTACGTGAGGAATACCAGAATGATTAGGGAGAAGGTAGGGCTGATCAGGGATAGTCGTGGAAACCTATGCGTGGAGTCTGAGCAGAAAGGAGAAGCCCGAAAAGAGTTTTTTTTTTGCTTTGGTTTTCACCAATGAATGATAATGTGTTGCAAATGAAAACTTAGAGGAGCTGGGATACAATCTTGACCAGATCAATTTTGATGAAAATGATGTGCTTAAATCTTTGAAAACATTAAGATTGATAACTCCCCAGGGCCAGACCAGATTTATCCAAGGCTGCTCCAGGAAGCGAGAAAGGCAGTTGCTAAGCTGCTGGCAAGGATTTGTGCCTCCTCACTCTCCATGGGAGTCGTACTGGAAGATGGGAAGGAGGCAAATGTTGTTCCACTTTGCAAGAAAGGTAATAGGTAAATCTTTGGCAATCACAGACCGGTCAGTCTCACATCTGTGGTCAGTGAAGTTATGCAAATAATTCTCAGGGATAGGATTGATGACTATTTGGCAAAGCATAGTGAGATTAAATGCAGTCAGCATGGCTTTGTGTGGGGCAAGTCATGCCTCACAAATATTATTATGTTCTTAGAGGAGGTAACAAGACGGGTCGTCATAGGTCGAGCAGTGGGTGCACTGTAAATGCATTTCTGCAAGGCATTTTACAGGGTTCCCCATGGTAAGCTCATTCAAAAAAGTCAGGAAGTATGGGATACAGGAAGATTTCGCTATATGGATTCAGAATTAGATGGTGGACAGAAGGAAGAGAGTGGTTGTAGATGGAAAATATTCCGCCTGGAGGTCAGTGTTGAGTAGGGTGCCGCAGGGCTCTGTTCTTGTGCCTCAGCTCTTTGTAGTTTTTATAAATGACTTGGATGAAGAGGTTGAGGGGTTGATTAGTAAATTTGCAGATGACATAAAGGTTGGAGGTGTCGCCGATAGTATAGAGAAATACTGCAGGCTGCAGCACGACATAGACAGAATGCAGAGCAGGGCTGAGAAATGCAGATGGAGTTCAACCTGGATAAATGTGAAATGATACATTTTGGAATGTCTAGTTCGAATTCTGAATTTCGGATTGAAGACAGAATTCTTCAGGTGGAACAGAGGGATCTGGGTGTGAAAGTAAAGAGATCCCTCAAAGTTGCCATCCACATGGATGGGATTGTTAAGAAAGCATTTGGTGTTTTGGCTTTCATTCACATGGGTATCGAGTTTAAGAGCCACGAGGTTTTGCTGCAGTCCCTAGTGAGACCACACTTGGTAGATTGTGTCCAGTTCTTGTCGCTCTACTGTAGGAAAGACACAGAGGCTTTGGAGAGGGTGCAAAGAAGGTTTACTCGGATGCTGCCTGGACTTCTGGGCTTGCCTTATGAAGAAAGTTTAATAAGCTCCGACTTTTATCTCTGGAGAGACGGACGAAGAGAGGAGACCTAATCGAGTTGTACAAAATAATGAGAACAATAGATCGAGTCAATAGCCAAAGACTTTTCCGCAGGGCAGGATTGACAGATACGAGAAGTCATTGTTTGATGATATTAGGAGGGAAGTGTAAAGGAGACATCAGACGTAAGTTCATTACACATAGAGTTGTAAGTGCATGCAATGCGTTGCCAGCTAAGGTGGTGGAAGCGATGTCATTGGAGACATTAGTAGCAGTGATCTGAGGGATGTGTAGGTTAGGTTACTATATTTTACATTATGATTTGATCTCAGCACATCATCGTGGGCCCAAGGGTCTGTTCTGTGCTGTACCTTTCTATGTTCTACGTTCTAAAGTGATCGTCACTTTCTTATTACCTAGTTCCATCCAAATGACTTCACTGGACGTACTGTCATGAATATCCTCCCTAAGCACAACCGTAATGCAATCCCTAATCAAAAACGCCACTCATTTCGTCTCTGATTCCCCATTTCTATCCTTCCTCTTACATCTATACCCTGGAACATTACGCTGCCAGTCCTATCCATCCCTGAGCCACGTTTCTGTTATGCCCATGATATCGCAGTTCCATAATTAAAACCATACCATGAGCTCATTTGCTTTCCCTGTCAGGCCTCTTGCATTGAAATAAAAGCAGTGTAACTGGTCAGTCGTACCTTATTCTATGACTTACCCTTGCCTGCCTTGACTGTTTGATTTCTGGACAGTATCAGCCTCACACTTCTCTCTTTTCTAAACATGTCTTTGAATTTAACCCCACTCTCTCACTGGTTTAATGCCTACCGAGTAGCATCAGCAAATCTTCCATTCCAATTCAGATACAATCCGTCCTTCTTATGCAGGTCAATTCCACCACTGCAGAGATTCCAGTGATCCAAAAGCAGGCAACCTTCTCCCTTGCACAAGATCCTTCGCTACCCGTTCATTTTCTCTATCCTGATATTCCTATTCTCACTAGTATGTGGCACTGGTAGCAATCCAGATATGATTACTCACATGGAACTACTTTTTGTCTTCCAGGCTGATTTGCGATATTTTCTCATCAGGACTTCATCCTTTGTTCCTTCCTGTCTCATTGCTATCAATGTACAATGATCTCCTATGGGTTATTCTTCCCTTTTCAGAGTATTCTGCATCCTCTGTGCGACATACTTCACTCTGGTTCTAAGGCACCACCCCATTCTGATGTGTCACTCTCAGCTACATAAACGGCAGTCAACGCTCCTGACCAGAGGGTCTCCTATCACGATTGATTACCTGGACCCTTATATACCACTTATTGCACTCGGGTCAGTCTCAGTACCAGTAACTTGGCTGTCAGTGCTACAATCTCCTGAGAGTCTGTGACCCCGACGTTTTCTCAAACAGTATGCATGTTTGAGATGGAGATAGCCATAGGATAATCCTGCACTAACTGCCCTCTATTCCTCCCCTTCAGAGAGTTTACCCATCTAACTGATTGAATGCGAAGTTTTCCTACCTTTCTGAAATTGCCACTATGAAATCCCCGATTCCTGTAAATTCTTCATAACTTTTAACGACCGCTCCCTCTGATCCATGAACTCCAATTTGATTTGCACGTTCACTTCCTGCAGACCATCATCAGGATCATTAAAACACTCCCGAATCTCCCAAGTCCGACAGAAAGGACACATCTCTCTATGAATGGCCGTCTCTGTACACTAACGTTCCACAGATCCCAGAAAAAGGCAGTCTTGCTGCTTCACAAAATATTCCTCTAGAATATATTAGAACTAATATTTTATATTTTAGAGATTTAATCAAAATATCATAAGATGTGTATTTTAAGAAATAAACCCTCACTGCACTGAATATTATAGCTTTACTAAAATAAAACAGACGAAGGTTTATCTCTTATGAGACTGAAACCCACTGAGCTGTGAGTCACAGAGGTGAACAGCACGTAATGGAATCTTCTGTCAAATTTGTCCATGCCGAGAAGATATCCTCACCTAATCTAGTCCCTTTTGTCAGCACCTGGGTCATATCCTTCTAAACTGTTTCATATAAGTAGCCAGGTGCCTTTAAAATGTACTAATTGTACGAGCCTCCACCACTTCCTTTGGCAGCTCATTCCATACACCCACCATCCTCTGCGTCAAAATGTTGTTCCTTAATTCCCGTTTATATCTTTCCCCTCTCAACCAAACCTACACCCTCTATTTCTGGACTACCTTACCCCAGGAAAAAGAACTTTGTCTGATAATGCTATGCAAGCCCCTCATAATTTTATACGCCTCTTTGTGGTCACCCCTCAGTCTCTGATGCTCCAGGGAAAAACGTCCCAGCCTATTTGGCTACTTCCTACAGCTGAAACCCTCTAACCATGCCAATATCCTTGTAATTCTTTTTTGAACCCTTTCAAGTTTCAGAACATCCTTCCGATAGTCCGAGAACAGAATTGCACACAATTTTCCAAACGTATCCTAACCACTGTAACGTACAAGTGCAACATGACGTTCCAACGACTATACTCAATACTCTGACCAATACAGGGAAGCAGACCAAACAGCTTCTTCGATATTCCATCTCCCTGCGATTCCACTTCAAAAGAAATTTGACCCTGCACTGCAACGTCTATGTGTTCAGCAACAACACCTAGCAATTTTCTATTAAATATAAATATAAGATAATCAGACGCTGAGAAAGGGTCGACAGAGCTTTTCTTTTTCAAATATGGTGACGGCGAGCATGAGGGGGCATATCTTTAAATCGAGGGATGATAGATACAGGACAGATGTCAGAGATAGCTTCATCACGCAGAGAGAAGTAAGGGTATGAAATTCTTTGCCTGCAACGGTAGTAGATTCGCCAACTTTAAGTACATTGAATTCATCATTGGACAAGCATATGGACGTACATGGAATAGTGTAGGTTAGATGGGCATCAGATTGGTATGACAGGTCTGCGCAACATCGAGGGCTGAAGGCCCTGTACTGCGCTGTGTTGTTCTATGTTCCATGTATCAGTCCAGCTAAGATTGCTTTTCCAAAATGCAGCACCTCTCATTTACCTAAATTGAACATCATCTGCCACTCTTCAGCTCATTGGTCCATCCAATTAATTGTAATCCTAAGTAATCTTCTTCACTGTCCACTACACCTCCAATTTTAGTTTCCTCTGCACACTTACTAAGTATACCTCGTATGTTCACATCCAAATCATTTATAAGTACGATGAAACGTAGTGATTCTTGTGGCACTTCACTGGTCTCAGAACTCCAATCTGAAAAGCAACCCTCCACCACCATCCTCTGTCTTCTAACTTTGAGCCAGCTCTGTTATCAAATCGCTAAATCTCCCTGTATTCAATGAGATCTAACCATGCTAACCAGTCTCCTATCGGGAACCTTGTCAATCGTCTTACTGAAGTCCATATAGATCATGTCCACAAATCGGCCGTCATCAATCCTCTTTGTTACTTCTCCAAAAAACCTCAAGTTTGTGAGATATGATTTCCATACTGTCACTAATCAGTCCTTCCCTTTGCAAATACTGTATATCCTCTCCCTCACGATACGCTCCAACAACTTGCACTGCACCTACATCTGGCTCACCGTTCGATAGTTCCATGGCTTGTCCTTACTACCTTTCTTAACCAACTACTAGTCTACCGGCATCTCACCTTTGGCTATCAATGAGGCAAATATCTCAGCAAGGGGCCCAGCAATCACATTCCCAGCTTCCCACAGAATTCAAGGGTACACCTGATCATGTCCTGAGAATTTACCAAACTTTATGCTTTACAACACCCGACATCTCCTATATGTTGTATATTTTCAAATTGTCACCATCTATTTCCCCAAATCCATATCTTCCATCTCCTTTTCCACAGTAAACACTGATGCCAAATATTCAGTTAGTATCTCCTCCATCTCCTGTGGCTCCACATATAGGCTGCCTCGATGCTCTTTGAGGGATCCAGTTCTGTCTCTAGTTATCGTTTTGTTCTTAAGGCATTTATATAACAGAAATTCCTTTGGATTATTCTTACCTATTTGACAAAGTTATCTCATGTCCCCTTTTTGCCGTCGTGACTTCCCTCTTATGTTGCTTCTACTGTCTTTGTAATCAGGATCTTTTGGATTTTGGATTTGAATACAAGCAAACTTTTACATCCTGATAAAGCAAACGAGGGCAGTCAAGCCTTGATCAGTGATAGAGAACAAAGACACCAGGAGTTTCAGGTCTTTTAAATTTGCGTCACATGTAGACATGGTGGTTAGAAAGGTGTTGAAACACATACCTCCATTTTTGAGATCTTTGAGTATAGGAAATCGTTTTGCTGGCTATATACAGAATGTTGGTGAGGCTTCTTCTGAAATTCTGTGTCCAATTCTGGTTGCGGTGTTATTGGGAGGATATTATTAAATTGGAGCTGTTTCAGAAGAGATTTAGCAGGATGTTGATGGGAATGGTTGATTTGAATTATAAGCAAAGGCTGGATAGATTAAAACTACTTTCACTGGAGTGAAGGAGTCTGAGGAGTGACCGTATTAGAGGGGGATGGATAATGTCAATAGTTGGTTTCCTTCCCATGGATTGGTTGGATTACCGGGTCTGTTTTTGTGCTGTATATCTTTATGACTAACTCTCGCTGTCTGTGAATTCCTCGATCTTCACAACTCTATCACTGTCACCTCATCCAGGAGGATGCGCGATTCAAGACTGGGTGAATACTTTTTAAGGTGAGAGGAGATTGGCTTTAAGAAGACGTTCAGGGTTTTTGTTTTATTTTGTGCAGACAGTAGTTCATGTGTGAAATGAGCTTCCAGAGGAAGTGGTAGTTGTGAATACATTTACAATTGTAGGGTTGCACAGTGGCTCAGTGGTTAGCATTGCTGCCACAGCGCCACGGTCTCAGGTTCGATTCCAGACTTCGGCGACTGTCTCTGTGGGATTTCCACATTCTTCCCGTGTCTGCGAGGGTTTCTTCCAGGTTCAGGGATGTGTAGATTAGGTGAATTAGTCATGGGTGGATATAGAGGAGGGGAATGGGATTCTTTGAGAACGACCTTTGGACAGCGACGTTGTTTGCATGGATTTGAACAAAGCGGAGGCACGTGGGAATAGTTCAGTTTGGAGTGATTGTTGACGTGGATTGGTTGGATGACCGTGTCTGTTTTGTTTCTGTATATCTCTACGACTAACTCTCAATATCTGTGAATTCTGCTTTCTTCACAAATCTATCACTGTCACCTCATCCAGCCTCAGAACTCCTCCTTATCTCTAATTCTTCTGCAGGCTCAAAACCCACACTAGCTCTGCTGTCACAACCATCTCCATCGCAGTGACTTTTTCGAACCTCACAGTCCTCGCGAACTCTAATCTCTTCCAGCCTCATTATCCTCCCGATCTCTAATCTCTTAGAGTCTCTCAATGCGCTGCTATATGTGCAATTCCAATCTTGAGAATACCCTCTTTTTACTTTACATGTGCCGATGGTATATCAGATTCCTGTACCCTCTCCCCAGGCTCCAGAATTTCCTACTGAACAACTCCATCTCACTTTACTCCCAAAATTGTCAAACAATCATTTGTCATCTTATCTAATATCACCTCTCTGACCTGAAATTCAAATGTGGCTTGTCATATTCCTCTGTCAATCATCTCAGTGGTCAACAAGACAGAAAAGAACTGTGTGGTCTATTGTATCTGTGACAAAGAAAACTACTACCAACCTATCCAAATATATTTTCCCGTAGTTGGTCCAAAGTGTTATCTGTCCTGGCATCGCTAGTGTACACCCAAATACATATTAAATGTTTTCGGGATTCCTGTGTCTCCCACCCTAACAGACAATGAGTTTTAGTGCAATTGTTGCTCTATGATGGCTTAACCCAGAAGAATACGGAGCAGTTGGGTCTTTCCATCCAGAGATCATTCACACGTTGGTAAATTTGGCAGGATCCCAGAGAGAGTGCATAGGAGATTTACCAGGATGGTTCAAAGAATGGGGAATTTTAGTTGCAGAGACATGGGTCTTGATGATACACATCAACTATATACATCTTCAAGAGATGGACTCTCCTTCTTCAACCTCTGGTGGCCTGTGCTGGTATGACCTTCAGGTTAAAATACCACCAGTCATCTCTCCCTAATGAAAGAGCAGCCTTACGGTCTGCTAAGGCAATGTTGTCTTTACCTTTTAAACAGTGATGCCACAGTGCCTCGGGGGTGAAGAGGGGAAATGCTGAAGGTGGTTGATAGGATACTATTCAGGCACAGTGCTTTGTCCTGGGGGATGTTCACTTTCTTTCATATTGTTGGGAGCTGCACTGATGCAGACAAGTTGAGAATCGTCCAACACAACCTGTTGTGACCTTATAGATAGCAAAGAGACATTGGAGAATCAGGGGTTTAGAGAAACTGAAATTGTTCTCCTTGTAGCAAAGGAAATTGTGGAGAGCTGTGAGATAGGCATTTACAAAAGATATACATCAAGTTGATAAACTTACCACTCATCAGCTCATCATAAAAGGACGATAGGACGGATATTGAAGAATTCGGGGAGATCTATTTAGAAAATAGTTCTATTCAAAGGTAAACTTTTATGCAACAAATGAGAACGAACTGGAAAACAATACTCATATACAATTCAAATATCCATGTCCTGATGAATTGTGAAATTCTGTTAGAATTTGGCGTTGCAATTACTGCGATTACCATCTGAATGTCCACCTGTAATATCCTGTAATACAAGTTTATCAAACCGGTGCCTGTCAGTTAAGATTAGAAACTCAAACCAACCCTTCCTCCTGCCGCAGGATGACTGGAGACATTACCCCTTGTGGACATCAGCAGTCAATAGAGAGGAAAATCTATGTGGGTTTCTATGGGTTTGCACCTTGGAACTTCATGTGACTGAACAGAACAGATTTTTGACACATGGAACAGAATAATCTAAGAGTTGGTGAGATGCAATGTGCAGGATTTGCTTCATTTCATTCCTTCCGAGCTGCCGCTGCACCTCACGAATAAGACATTGGGTGTGAAAGGCGAATGCATCTTGATGGGCAGGTTATCGCCGTTCTGAAGAATGGTCAGCAATGCCCTTGCTCACATTCCATAGAGTATCCCGAAAATGATAACAACTGATCATGCTGCTCACTGCTCAGAGCTCCCAGGAAATGTTTAGAAGAATGAGGTTGGAAATCTCCGAGAAAAGGATAACATTAATGTTCCAAGAGGAATATAATACACAGAGAGATATTCATAGGAGAAGTGAGCAACAAGTTCGAAAATGGAATATAAATTGGGAAGTTGTGAAGCTGTTCATTTTCGGGAGATAATAAAAGAACAGTGTACTATTTAAATGGTGTAAACATTAGAAAGCTACAGGTAATTGTGCAGAAAACACAGAAAGCTAGCACGCAGTTACAACAGGTCATCAAGAAGGGGAATAAGAATGTTGTTCCTTATTTTAAAGGGTTTGCCGTGTAAGTGTTCGGAGTAAATACTTAGGGCAACTGTCCAAAATGCGAATCAGACCGCATCTGGCGTAATGTAAAATGTTTTGGTCCGTTTATTTGATGAATTGCGTCACTTCATTGGAGGCATTTCAGAGAACATTGTCTGGGATAATCCCTGATTTCGAGGGATTATCATTTAAGCAATGGCTGTTGAAATTGGGAATCTTCCCCTTGGATTTTGGGACAATGAGAAGTGATCCGATTGAAAAATATGTGATTCTTTAGGGGTTTGAAAGGGTAAATACTCAGAAAATGTTTCCAAACATGTTGGTGTCCAGAACCAGATTCTGCCTCATTTACAGAATCAGTGGTTCTGTTTCGGATTCATTAGGCTTATGGCAACACAGACATGGGTAGGCGGTTTCTGTAGCAATGGAGCTGGGGTGAGGAGGAGATAAGCAACATTTAAGAGATTGTATTTTCTGGTTTGTGATTGTTAGAAGTCTGATCAGAAGCTTACGAAGGGGTCAGAGATTCGAGCAATATTGTGCAGAGCGTAGTTCTGCCTCAGAGATATCCCAGTCAGAGGGAGGGGCTCAGCTGTAAGGGAAATGATTTTGTAATAGCAACTGAACGCATTAGGTTCAAACATTGCAACGTTTCATTGGAATAACTTGCACTGAATCAGGTAGA
Organism: Chiloscyllium punctatum; assembly: GCF_047496795.1. Lineage (NCBI taxonomy): Eukaryota > Metazoa > Chordata > Chondrichthyes > Orectolobiformes > Hemiscylliidae > Chiloscyllium > Chiloscyllium punctatum. The sequence continues at coordinate 48,782,287 of NC_092785.1, forward strand.
TAAAAGCGTGATAAGCAATTTGATAACTGTAACAGTTATGGAGCAATGGAGAGAGATTCGAACAGATTAGATTACATACAGTATGAAAACAGGACCTTCGTCCCAACCAGTGCACACCGACCCTCCGAAGACTAACCCAGTCAGACCGATTTCCATCTGACTAATGTACCTAACACTGCGGGCAATTTAACACGGCCAATTCACCTGACCTGCACATCTTTGGACTGTGGGAGGAAACTGGATCACCCGGAGGAAGCCCACGCAGACACGAGGCGAATGTACAAATTCCACATCGACAGTCACCCAAGGCTGGATTCGAACTAGGACCCTGGTGCTGTGATGCAGCAGTGCTAAACACAGTGCCATTATGCCACCTGGTGAGGATGATGATGCGGTAGAGCGGGGCATTGTTAAAGTACGTGTGAAACCCATCTCAGCATTCTCAAGTGGTCCCCATCATAGATGCTCAACCAATCGTTTCAGTTCAAATAATATCAAGAAATGGACAAAGAGTGTAAGGGGAATGATCCCTGCCAACATTCGGGCTATGGTACTGATGGCTTGTGCTCCAGAACTTTCCAACCATAAACCACAGTACCGCTCCAGCACTGGCATCGACTAACAATGTTGAACGCTGCCTGGGTATGTTTAATGCAGAAACACAGGAAACAGCCAACCCAGCCAATTTCCCTCCATCAGTCCACATTCGATCAGTAGTAAAGTAATGGAAGGTGACGCCAACAGTGCTCTCAAGCAGCAGCTGCTCAGCAATAACCTGCTCAGTGATGCCCAGTTTAGGTCCTGCCAGGGCCATTCAGTTCCTGAGCTTTTTGCAGACATGATTCAACAAACGGACAAACAGCTGAATTCCAGAGATGAGCTGAGGGTGACAGCCTAATCCCACTCCAAAACCGTTATTTCTCCATCAGTGACTTCGCGCAACTCCACCCCAGTCTCAGCTCATTTGGTGATTTTTTTATCCATCCCAATGCTATCTCCAGACTTAATTATCCAAATACACTCCTGGCCAGACTCTCACATTCAACTTACATGTAACCTCAAGGATATCTTTAACTCAGCTGGCCAAGTGCTCACTTGCAACAAAACTTGTTGATACATCAAAAGGTTCCTATTCAGAAGCAACAAGAACTTTAAATTCTCACCGTTGATTTAATTTTTGGCTGTGAACATTGCGATCTACCTGCACCACACAACATTTGAGATCTCTACAACTTATTTTCTTTCAGATTCCCAACCATGTTGATGCATTGCTTCACCTGCCTGGCTCTTTCTCCTGTCGTCAAGGCAACACGGTCTGGAATTCCCACCCACACGCTGTCAGGTGTGCTTTCCTCCTTGAAGCTAATCCTGAAGTCCTGCTTATTTGGCAATGTGTTTGATCACCTGGCCTAATATCTCTTGCGTCAGAAGTTATAAAAATAGTAAAAGTACAAACTGTTTTGATTTGCACACATGTTGTAACCTCTTCTGAGTGAATAATCTGTAACATTTCTGAGCGAACTAAATTTTGGGAACACCTTCACCACAGAAACTGCAGCAGTACAAAGAAGTCAAACATCATATTCTCCACAGGCAACCGTGGCATTGATCATTGGTATCTGTGGAGGGAGAAACACAGCTGATATTTAAGGGAGTGCAAAATGAATTACAGTGTTTGAAAATGGTGCAGAATTTGACAGTCAGAAATGGCAGGAAAATCCACTTATTTTGGAAAAAACGAATTATTGATCGTTACAGATATTGTTGAAAATGAAATCCGTTAAGATAGCAGCAAATGCTCAGAAGCTGAGCAGCAGTGTAAGACTCATTTATAAAAGTTCAGTGAAAGTAACAGTAAAGCACTAAACAAGCCAACGCGTTGCGTCCGAAGACTCTAACAACGCCTCGCACATCACCAAGGACATTTAGCTCCCAGGCCTCCTCCACACCCAAATCCAAATCATATGATGCCTGAAGGAAGAATGCCTCATCTTCCGCCCTTTGTATCCTTCAATAACATGGGATCAATGTGGATTTGAGCAGTTTCTACATTTAACCTCCCCCCACGTCATCCTAGACACAAATTTCAAACTTGGCACCGCCCTCTTGACATGTCTTTCCAGTCAATTTTCCTTCCCACTGATCGGCTGCTGCCCGACCTGCTGTGCTTTCCAGTATCACGCTCTTGGACTTTGAAAACATCCTGACTCTGGCACAGAGTGCAGGATTTACACAATCACTCCCTGTTAGGGAAGGCTGTGCATCCGTCCTGCTGCAGTTTCCCATCACAAACTTGACAGCCGAGGATCACTACCCTTCAATAGATTCTAGCGCTCACTCGGGCCTATTGCCATCTGAGGCAAACACAGGCCTGGGAATTTCAAATTTTTGTTTTCCGATGTGCTCAAAGTTGCTGAAAAACTTCTGAGCACATACTAATCCCATTTCCCTCCCTCTTCCTGCTGGTCATTTCTTACCTTTCGTGTGTTCTGCACAATCACATTCCCAATACTTTGTTCACAACAACACTGAGCTGCTCGCGAGGTTGATCATGTGGTCAAGTATAGCCCCGCCCCTCATTCACTCCGATTGTTTGGCGCTCTAATCCAGCGCCCTGTCCTCTTCGTGGTCCCGCGCTGACATCAATCATCCGTGGTCCATTGTGGGCTGTTGCATGCACAGCGCTTCTGCTTTACTCCTGCTCATCAGATAAAAGAGAGAAGGTTCATTCCTGTTTCTCCCATTGTCAGAAATTAACAACTACTTGCATTGTATGGAGCTTTCGACATTGACAAATCTCCTAAAGTGCTTCATGAATGATGGAAACGTTGATGAAAGAGAACGATTTAAAATTCATCTTATAGGAGGTCAGAGCGGTTAGGGAGGATATCCCAGAAGATTGTGTCTTCGGCAGCTCCAATCTTGGAGTGATGTAGGTGTGGAGCTGTTTACAATGGAGACAGGGAGTGGCTAACAGTAGGTTAACAACCCCACGTCCTAGCCTACTACCCACACACCACACCTTCTTATCGCAGCCTGCCATTATACACTACCAATGGTTAGCCACTGACACTCTCCATTAACAGCTATTCACCTTCCCCGCCACATCATTATCCATTCCTTTACACAACCATTCTTATCGCTCTATCCCCATCTATCATTTATTCCTTATATCGGCCCCCACCCCACCCTACCTTCTGCATATAAACCATTTTTTTTCCGGTAACATCAGCTCAGGATCACTGAGATCTGAAACTTCATCTTTGATTTCTCTTCACATATGTTGCAAGAACTGTTGACCTTTTCCAGAACCTCCTGATTGTTGTTTCTGATTGCAGCATTCACATTTCATTTGGTTTTACTTTACCGGGAGTTAGTAATTCATGTGTAGCAGTGTCCGTCACAGTCTCTGCAGTTTCTCCCACTCCCTTCACACTCACTGAGTGCCCCCTCACAGTGGCTCTGCGCCTGAACAGATCATGGTCACGTGTCATGCTGCTGTTCACTCTCATTGACTGCAGGGCCACACCAACTCTCCTTCTCTTAGTTGATGAGCTGCTGTCAATCAGGCGGGTACCGTTATGAGATGAGTGGTGGGATCGTCCTTCTCTCTGCCCTGCGATGAGCTTCGTTATTGATATGGGGCAGTAGGACAGAGCACAGGGGTTGAGTCGATACAACCCATTGGGGCTGTTGTCTCTCCGTCTGGAGTTGCTGAAAATCTGTCGCAATTCCCTTGTCATTTGCCCCTAGCCCTCCAAATCGTTCCTTAAAAATGAGAATTCAAAATCTATTTGAGAATAACTGCTGAATCTGTCTCCAGCTGCCATTCAGACTGTTCCAGATGCTCAGAACGTACTGAGTAAAATAATCTTCACATTTTAAACCTGCATTATTTGTCAATTATCTGAAAGTAGTTTCTAAAAATTGTGTCAGTGTTAACAATTCCTCTCTGTCTGCAAATTAAATATCCTGGAAACAAATCTGCACCTGGTCGAAATCCCTGCCTAAGCTACTCAGCTCTAAGGACAATTATCTGTGTTTCTGCTGGCTCTACATTAAAGAGGAATGAAGATTATTTTAAATTATTAGTGTCATACAGAAGTACAGCACAATTCGTCCAAGCCAACTAGAAATCCTAAGCAAATGGAGTACCACTTGCCAGCTATTGGAACATATCCCTCGAACCCCTTCATATTCATGAACCCAGTCGGATGCCTTTTAAATATTGTAATTGTATCAGCCTCCACTACTTGATCTGGCAGCTCACTCCAGACATAGAACACACTCAGCTGGAAAGCGATGCCCCTTGAATCCCTTTTAAAACTTTGCCCTCTCAACTTTAACCCATTTGCTCTTGTTTGGACCCACCTAACCTGGGGAGAAAATACACCGGCTGTTCACCTTATCCGTGCCCCTCATGAATTTATAAATCTCCATTAGGTCACTTTTCAGTCTTTGACTCTCCAGAGAAAATAGACCCAGGTTATTCAGTCTTTCCCTGTCGCCCAAATCTTCCAACCCTGGCAATGTCATGTCTGATCACTTTCGCATTTCACACCATCCTTTGGAGAACTTTGGAAATTCAAACATAGCATAGAATTCCAGAAGTGGCTTTATCAATGTTCTCTTCAGCCACAGTATGACGTCACAGCTTCTCTATTCAATGTATTGACCAATATAGAAAAGGGTACCAAATGTTTCCTTGAATCCCATGCCTACCTGCAACTCTACTTTCAAGAAAAAAATGAATCTGCACTCCATGGTCGTTTTGTTCAGCAAAACTCGCCAGGACCTTACCATTGATCGCGTAAATCCTATCCTGATTTGCCTTTCCAAAATGTTCAGCCCACATTTATCTAAATTGAGCTCCATCTTCCATTTCACAGGCCATTGGCCCATCTGATCAATATCCTGTTGTATCTGAACTAACTTTCATCACTGTCCACTACACCTCCAATTTTGATATAATCTGTAACCTACTGATCATACCACATATATTCACATCCAAGTCATTTATATAAGTCATTCTCTAATGTCGCTCAGGGAAGGAATCTGCCATCTTTATCTAATCTGGCTTACATGTGACTCCTGACCTATAGCAACGTGGTAGTCTCTTAACTGCCTTCTGGATAATTAGGGATGGGCAATAAATGCTGACCCAGCCAGTGACGTCCTCATCCTGTGACAAATGAAAAAACAAGGTTAAGTTTTGTTCCTTCTCCAGGAGGTACATCCTCCAATATGAACCAAACATTTTCTCGTATACACTGAACAAACACCTTTCCATGCAAGCCCTTCACAGGATTCCGAGGATCAGTTTGGAAAGTTTAAACTCCTTATCATTACAACCACATTATTCTTTCAGATAACTGAGATCTTCCAGTAAATGTGTTTGTCAATTCCCAACTGACTGTTGGTTGGGGGTGTGGTGTCGATCGCACAATCCCAATAAGGATATCATCACTTTTTTTTATTTCTCTGTTCCAATCAGATAACGTACCTGGATGGGCTCCCAGGAATGTGCTCCCGAATCCCAGCCGTAATGTTATCCCTAAGCAAAAACGCCACTCCCCCTGCTCTGTTCTCCCTTTCTATCCTTGCTATAACATTTATATCTTGGAACATTGAGCTGCTCGTCCTATCCACCCCTGAGTCATGCCTTTGTAGTTGCGATACATGCGATACAGTGCCATGTTCAAAACTATTACCTGCGCTCATCTGCCAACTGGTCAAGACTCTTGCATTGAAATAAAAGCACTGTAACTGGTCAGTCTCACCTCATTCTGTGGCTTGCTCTTGCTTGTATGACCTCTGAACAGTACCAGCCTCACATGTAAGTCTTTTCTCTCTGTCTCTTTGGATTTAATGCCTCCTAAGCAGCACTAGCAAATCTCCCTGCCTGGATTTTAGTCCCCTTCCAGTGCAGGTGCAATCTGTCCTTGTTATGTAGGTCAGATATACCCCAGAAGAAATTCCCATGATCCAAATATGTCATTCCTTCTCCTCTGCAACAGCTCCTTCGCCACACATTCATCTCTTCCATCCTGCTATTCCTACTCTCACTAGCATGTTGCACCGGGAGTAATCTATATATTACTATCCTTGGGAACCCGTTTTTTAAACTCCTGCATAACTTCTTGTAATCTCTCATCAGGACCCCCTTCATCTGTCATTGGAACCATTGTGCAATGACCTCCCATTAATGATTCTCCGCTTTGAATATATTTTGCTCCCAATCTGAGGCATCCTTGATCTGGGCATGAGGGAGGCACTTTCTGATGTCTCACTACCAGCTTCAGAAACGGCAGTCTGTGCCCCTTATTAGACAGTCCCCAATCACAATTGATTATCTGGAACCTGATATATGTCACATTAGAGTAGAGCCAGTCTCAGCACCAGTAACTTGGCTGCTCGTGCTACATTTCCCTAAACGTCTATTAACCACAACATTTTCCTAACAAGAATACGTTTTTGAGGTGGGGATAGGCACAGGAGACTGCTGCATTACCTGCCTAGCCTTTGTACCTTTCAGGGAGGTAACCGATCTAACTGACTGTATCTATAGTATCCTACCATCCTGAGACTGCCACCTCTGACACCCCCTGGCTCTTGTCAATTCCTAACTGCTTGCAATCACTCCACAATCATCTGATGAAGGAACAGCGCAACGAAAGCTAGTTCTTCCAAATAAATTTGTTGAACTATATCCTAGTGTTGTCTGATTTTTAACTCTATCTGCCGCAGTCTAACATCAGCGTCTCCAAATAATTTAATTCCTCCCCAACCAATCCATGAAATCCGATACGACTTGCAATCACACCTCCTTGAAATATAATCATCAGGATCATTGAAACTTTCCTTAATCTCACACATCCGACAGGAGCAGCACGTCACTCGAAACAGGCCATCTCTCCGTGTTAACAATCTACAAATCCAGAAAAAGACACAGTCTTACTGATCTACAAAATACTGCCCCCGACTAACTTAATGCCTATTTTTTACATTTTAAAAATGTAATCTAGAAACCGTAAGACATATTAATAAGAAGCCATCACTTTACGCACTACTGTAGATGGATCAAACTAAAACAGAATAAGATTGATGTTTTAAGAGATTGATACCCACTGAGATGATCCCCGGCTGGAAGTAGTTCAGAAACTGAGGTCTTTCTGAGAGCAGTTGTTAAACGTCACTTTGTGTCTCTTTTCTCCCAGCTCCATTGCCAGAGAGGTTTCTAACTTCATAGCCAGTCAGCTGAGAGAGTTCACTGCTGTCGTGTTATTCGCTGAGTTTTGCCTCTGCTGTACAGAGCAGTATTTATTGGCCATTTTTATTTGACTTGGAGAAAGGTGGCAGAAACTGCCTTCCTGAAATGTGGCAGTCCATGTACACTGGCGATGTTTGGGCAATGATCCCCCTCTAGACTCACAGCCCTCTCACTATATGTAATGCCCCTCCAGTTTCACATCCCTCCCTATCTCTGTAATCCCCCCTCCAATTTCAGGGATTTTCTGTCTGTGATATAAGATTTTTATTTCGATTCATTTTTTGTTTCTTTTATCTCAAAAATATAAAATAAAAATCCAAAAAAGTAAAATATTTTCTCCCCCCATACAGACTTCTGTGAGATGATATTTTACGAGGCCAATACATGGACGTTTCGGTGCGTAATCTCAAATTGTACACGTAGAATGACTGACCTTTTTGTTTTGAACCTTCGTAAAAAGGGAGGCAATGGCCGAATGGTATTCTTGTCAGACGAGTAGTATGTGTAATGTTCCGAGGATTAGGGTTAGAATCCCAACATGGCTGATGGTGTTATCTGAATTCAATACAATCGAGAATGAAAAGTCTAATGATGACCATGAAACGATTGTCCATTGTTTGAAGAAAAAAGAAATAGTTCACTAATGTCCTTTAGGGAAGGAAACTATCAACCTCACCTGGTCTAGCCAACATGTGACTCCCGACCCAGAGCAATGTGACGGACTCTCAAATGCCTTCTGGGAAAATACCAACTTTTTCGGGGAGAATAAACAAAAAAGATCTATTTTTAAATTGTGAATGAGAGCTTTTTTCAAAAGAAATTGTGTTTTCAAAGTAATAAAAAAAACACCTCAGTTGAATAGCACTATACACGCTGCAATATTTCGAGAGAACTCAAGGAACAAATACACACAGCAATCTCTGATATAAAGTCAGAATAATGATGTAATAGTGGGTGATTCATTTTTTCAAACATTGATTAAGAATACCACAGTGTGAAAGGTTTGATTGGTTCAGAGTTTGTGAAATGAGTTCAAGACAATACTCTTTATCAATATGCAATATTTCTGTCAGAAATCGAGCAACACCTGAAATTTTCTTGGCACATAAGATAGGGAAAGGAACTAAATTGATAGTACGGTAACAGTTTGGGTGGGATGACATTGGGAGCACCCTAGAGAAATACCTGTACATCTGACAACAACGGGTGAGCTGCCTGATGACTGGAGAGTGGCTAATGTTGCACTTTTGTTAAAGAAGGGATATCAGGAGAAACCTGGGAACTGTAGACCTCTGAGCCTGACTTCAGAGGTGTGGAAGCTGTTGGAGGTGATTCTGAATATTAGGATTATATCTGGAGAGCTAAGGAATGATTAGGGATATACAGTATGGTTATGTAAGAGGGTGTCTCACAAACTTGATTGCGTTTTTTAAGTTCGTAACCAAGAAATCAATGACGGCAGGGCATTAGACATTGTTTATTTTTTTTAGAAAAGCCTTTGAAAAGGTTCTGCATGGGAAACGAATTTGGAAAGTTCGATCACATGGGATTCAGGGACAGCTTGCCAACTGGATAAGAAATTTGCTGAAAAGCAGGAGACAGAGCAATAGAGGAGGGTTGCTTTTCAGACGGGACGTCTGTGACCAGCAGTGCTCCACTGCAATCGGTGCTGTGTCTATTTTTATTTGCCATGTATATAGATGATTTGGGGATAAGAATACACACAGTATGGTTCGTTTGCGTGACATTAAAAATGTTAAAGTGGATCCTAACAAAGATTACCTGTGATTGGAAAGGGATCTTGATCAATTGGGAGAATGGGCTGAAGAGAAGCAAATGGAGTTTAATTTGATTTACCGCGACGGTTCAAGGAATCACTTTTTTTGGTCCATGATTTTTTTTCTACATTAGCCATTCCTGTGACCAAGGTGTAGCTAATACACATCAAGCATATAATAATATCAAATGGATAAATGGTGCAAAGGTTTTAGGCCCTGCAAATATTCAATATGTAGTGTGCAATGGCAGGCTATGTGATATCAAGACCTGGTGTGTTGGGTCAGGGGCTAGGAGAAAGGTCTAATCTTATTCAACATGATATTGAGTCTGTAAGGCTGCACAGTCCCCAAGCAGAATATTAGATTCTGCGTTTCCAGCTTGTGCTGAGCTTCACTGGAATGCTGGAGCAAGCCTGAAACAGAGATGTTTGCAGGGAACAGAGTGGTGTGCTAAAAAGACAGACAACTCGATGGTGTGTTGTGGCTCTTGGATACTGAGGAAGAAGAAAGTCAATAGGCACGTGCTATACCTTGGGCGGTTATAGGGGAATGTGCTGGATTGGCGGTGGGTCCTGTTTGGAGTGAATGAGGAGTGGATCAGGGTGTCTGAGAGGGAACTGTCCCTGCAAAAGGTGGACAAGGGATGGGAGGGAATGTTTGATGGCGGCATCTTGGAGTTGACAGAAATGACGTCAGATGATCTGTACTCTGCCTGCAAGTAAACCCGAGCTTCTCGTTGCTGCCACTTTAACACCCTACCCTGTTCTCTCACTAACATCTGACTCAGGCGTACTGCAGTCTTCCAGTGGAGATCAGCATAAGCTGGAAGAATACTTCATTTTGCGCTTGGGAACGCTGCAGCACTCCAGACATAACACGGAATTCACTAGTTATCTGGCCTGAACTCCCTCATGTCATATGCCCCTAACTCAGATACTAGGTCTTGTCATTACATAATTCGCCATTACACAATACCTATGGTTAGCCACTAACATTCTCCATTAAGAGCTATTCACCCTCCCAGCCAGATCTTGATCGACTCCTTGATCCAAATGTTCTTCTCGCTGTGTATAATATACCTTCCGCATAGAAAAAGACATTTTCATACCATCAGTTCTGAGGAAGTTTCACTGTATCCGAAACGTTAACACTGATTTCTTTTCACAGATGCTGCCAGACCTGCTGACCTTTTCTGGTATCTTCTGATTGTTGTTTCTGATTTACAGCATCCACAGTTCATTTGGTTCTAATTTACCTGGAGTTTCTAATTCAGTTCCAGTGACTTGCACCATGTGTTTATAAACCCTCCCAGTTAACACTAACGCCATTTCTACACAGTGTCAGCTGTCTCTCCCACTCCCTTCACATTCACTGAGCTACCCCTCACAGTGACATTGTGCCTGCACAGCCCTTGGTCACGTGTTATCCACACCAACTCACCTTCTATTGGTCTGGCACTGCCGTCAATCAGCCGGGCGCCATTGTGAGGTGGGTGGTGGGATCCTTTCTCTCTCTGTCCTGGGATGAGCTTCATCATTCACAATGAATGGGGCAGTATCACAGATGACAGGACTAGCAGCTATTCAGCCCATTGGGGCTGTACTCTCTCCCTCTGGAGATGCTTCAAATCTGTCCCAACTTCCCTTCCATTTGTTCACAGCTGTCCAAATCTGCCCTTCAAAAATTACATTCCAAATCTGTTTGAGAATGATTGCTGAATCTGTGGATGAACTGTGGATGCTGTAAATCAGACACAACAAGCTGAAAATGCAGAACCGTTCCCGATGCTCAGACTTTACTAAGTAAAATAATCTTCACCTTTCAACCTTGCATGATTTGCCAAGTTTAATAGTTCCTAAAAATTGTGACACCGTTATGATTTCTCTCTCTGACTTTGTAAAATAAATAGCCTGGAAACAAATCTGCTCCTGGTTGAAATCACTGATTAAACGTTTCAACTCCAAGGAAATTATCTCCACTTCTGCTACCTCTCAATAAAAGAGATGCATATTTTAATTAATTAGTATAATAGAGATGTACAGCACAGAAACAGACCCTTTTTGTCCCTGCCAACTGGGGATATTAAATCAATGGAGCCCCATTTGCCATCTGCTCGCCCATAACCCTCTAAACCTTTCCTATGCATATCCCCAATCATAGTGAATGGGGCATCATCACAGAACACAGGGGCTGGGGGCTATTGAACCAATTGCAGCTGTCCCTCTGGAGATGCTGCCATTCTATCCCAACCACTCTCCTATTTGTCCATAGCTCTCTACATGTTTCCTTCAAAAGTAAAATTCTAAATCTGTTTGAGAATAACTGCTGAATCTGTGTCCAGCTGCCATTCAGACAGTTCCAGATGCTCAGAACTTAATGAGTAAAATAATATTCACATTTGCAACCTGCAGTATTTGCCAACTACCTGTTAGTAGTTACTGAAAATTATGACAACGTCAATAATTAGTCTCTGCCTCTCTGTCAATTAAATCTCTCTGAAAAAAAACTGTTCCTTGTCAAAATCATTGCTTAATCTTCTCATCTCCAAGGAGAATTATCTAAAGTTGTACTACTTATCCAAAAAAGAGAAACCTATCATAATTATAATTTATTAATGTCATAGAGATGTACAAAACTGAAACAGACCCTACAGTTCAACTCGTGCATGCCAACCAGAAATCCTAAACTAATGGACTCCCATTTACCAGGTGGCTGGCTCATGTCCCTTAAATGTTCCTCTTCATGTACACAGTCAGATGCTTTTAAATGTTACAACTGTACCAGCCTCCACCCCTTCCTCAAGCAGTTCATTCCAAGCACGCACCACACTCGACGTGAAAATGTTACCCCCTTAGATCCCTTTTTATCTTTTCCCTCTCCATTAAGCATGTGGCCTCTAGTTTGGACCACCGAACATGGGGAAAAGACACAGACTGTTCAGCTGACCCATGCCACTCAAGATTATAAACCTTAATAAGGTCACCTCTCAGGCTCTAAATCTACATCGAAAATAAAGCAAGACTATTCAGGCTTTCCCAATAGTTCAAACCGTCCAACTCTATCAAAGTCCTTGAAAATACTTTCTGACCCTTTTCAAGTTTCACAGCATCATTGCTCTAACAGGGAGATGAAACTGAAAACAGAATTCCAGATGAGCTTTAATAAATGCCCTATAGAGCCATAATTTGACGTCGCAACCTCTGAATTCAATGCATTGACCAATAACAGAAAGTGTACCAAATTCTGCCTTCACTACCCTGCCTACCTGCGACTTTTCGCATTCCACTATACCTCCAATTTCGGTCTATTTTGTAAACCTACTGACCATACCTCACATATTCACATCAAAACCCATCTGTCATCAGATGATTATCCTATCTCGACCCCTCTGCTTTCATTCTGCTCTGTAATTTTATTTCATTTATTTTATTTGCCTTTGAAAAATGTTTTTCACTGTTCTGTACCTCTAATTTCTTGATTGTCTCTCTTTCCCTCGCTCCCCACTCTCTCTTCACCTTTTGTCCTTTCCTCTTCCTCCTTTGCTACCCTTCTCCCCTGTTTTCCATTTTGCGTCTGCTTCACCCATCCCCCCATCAACCACATATTTTGTCACATAACACTGGCTTCAGTCTTGGTCATTCTCAGCTCTTAATCTCCGTATAATCTCTCTCTGCACACTCATTATCACCTCTTTATAGCTACCTTTACTTCTAGAGCCAAGACTCCCCTTCTCTCAGCCAATTCACATTCAAGTCATTTACGTAAAAAGACCTAGCATCTGTCCCTGCAGCACACTCCTGCTCACAGGCCCCCAGTCCATAAAGCAACCCTCCATCACCAGTCTCAGTCTCCTACATTCAAGCCAATCTTCTTTCCGAATGGCTAGTTCTCAATGCATTACATGTTATCTAACCTTGCTAACCAGTCTACTTTGTGGAACCTCGTTGAATATCTTTCCGAAGTACATATTGACAACGTCCACAGTCTGCCTTCAATCTTCTTGGTAATTTCTTCAAAAGACACAACCATGTTAGTGAGACAATCTACCATGCACAAAGCCATGTTGACTATCCATAATCTTTTCGTGCCTTTGCAATCACATGTTAATCCTATTCCTCAGGGTCCCTTCCAACAACTTGCCTGCGCTGGCATCAAGTTCACAGTTCCATTGTTCCGCGGCCTTTACTAACAACCTTTCTTAAAATCATTGCACCTCCTGTCTTCCAGAATATCACCTGTGACTATCTTTGATATAAATATCTCTTTGATGGACCCAACAATCACCTCACTGGCTTTCCACACAATTCTGAGATACACCTGATTAGGCCCCATTGATTTATTCACTTTGATGCGCTTTAAGACAACTGGTACAACCTCTGCAATATGAACATTTATCAAGTTATCACTATTTAGTTCTCCAAACTCTTTAGCTTCATGTCACTCTCAAGTAATAAAAATGATATGTGAAATACTCGCATAATATCTCTACCACCTTCTGTGGTTCCATAGATGGCCTTGTTAATCTTTAAGTGGTCGGATTCTCTAACTGGTTATTTTTTTTTCTGCGATGGATTTGCATCAGCTCTATGGATTCTGTTTCAACCATTTCCTTGAGGTATTTCATGTCCCATTATTTGCTCTCCTGATTCACACTCGAGTATACTTCCGTAAGAACGTGACCCTGTGCACCCAGGAGAAGCAATTCCCCTTCAAAACATCTCAGAAAGTTTTCCGAATTCAAGAATCGCAATTTTTTTCTAACGTGATGAACAATGTCCTCCAACGCATACCGCCCAATTCCCACACGGCCACCTTGACCCCACCACTTCAACCACAATAGGAATTTTAACACAGGCCTGACCTTTCACCTCAGTAATCGACAGATACAGCGCATTAACGTCTGCCAATTCTACTAACTGCTGTCAGACCACACCATCAGCGACATATTTCCTTTCCCACCGGTATCTGCATTCGAAAGAGACCATTCCCACTGCAAATCCCTTGTAGTTACGCTGGTGGGTTCCATTTGGAGGTGGTGGAAATGTTGTCATATGATGTGATTTATGCGATGTTGGGAGGGTGGAAGGTGAGCACCGGGGGGTTCTGTCCTTGTTACGGTTGGAGAGGTGGGACTTGAGGTGGAGAGGTGGAATATGCACGAGATGTGTCGGAGGGCAACTTTAACTAAGTGAGAAAGGAAAATGCGGTCTCTAAGGAATGAGGCCATGATGTGTTATGTGATGGAACTGGTCTTCCTGGGAGCAGATACAGCAAAGGTGGAGGAATTGGGAATATGCGATGGGATATTTGCAGGCGGTATGGTGGGCAGAGTTGAAATCCAGGTAGCTGTGGGAGTCGGTGGGTTTGTAAAAAATGTCAGTGTCAAGTCGGTCGTTCTTTAATGAAGATGGACAGGTCCAGGAAGTGGAGGGAAAGAGAGGTGTCATCGATGGTCTAGGTGAACCAGGAAGGGGAGAGAGTTGTCAGAGATGGTCCAAACGGACCCCACCACCAATGTCTGTCCTCTCAACTTAAAAATGTAGCCCCTCGTCTTGAAACTGCCATGTTCACAGGAAAGGATAACGAATATTAACTCTATCGATACCTTCAGTATTTTATTCACTTCTATCAGATCGCCTCTCAGCATTCAGCTTTCAATGAAAATTTACAACAAATCCCACATTTCCTCATAACTGAGACATTCCGTACCTAACAACATCCTGGTAAATCTCATCTGAAAGCTATCCAGCTTAATAATATTATTCCTATAACTGGGCGACCAGAACTGGATGCTGTATTGCAAAAGAACGTTCACCAATGGCCTGTATTATCTCAGCGTGACTTCCAACTCGTATATCCAAAGTATTGAGTAATGACAGCAAGTGTGACACGCACATTTCAAACCATTCTGTATATCCACGTTTGAAACTTCAAAGATTAATGTACCTGAACCCCGAGGTCTTCCTGTTCTACAGCACTGAAAAAGGTCCTACCATTTATTGTATAAGCCCTACCTTCTTTGTTGACCCAAATTTATTCAGATTGAATTCCATCTCCGGTTTTTCAGCCATTCAGCCATATCCTAGAGATTCCTTTGTAATCTTAGAAAACCTCCTTCACTGCCCACGATGCCATCCTTCAGTCTTCTATCCCATCACACATGGCTCTCTGTGGTACAAATATCTCTGATAGGGGCCCCAAAGTTTCTTCCCTAGCTTCTCGCTATCCCCTGAAATACATTTCATTTGGTACTGGGGATTTATCTAACTTTGTGGTTTAAGACCTCCACCACCTTCTCTTCTATAGCGGGGTCCTTTTAAGACAGAAGAAAAGATATGCACAGCATGGAAATAGATCCTTCGGTTCAACTCTTGCATGATGTTTCTGGTCTCATTTGCTGGAACTTTGTCAATATTCTTCTCAACCCTTCCTATTTATATACCCATTCAGATGTCTGTTAAATGAATTTCTATAAGCCTCTGCTCAGATCCCTTCGGTACACCCAATGTTGGAAGGCTTCCAATCACAAAAACAACCCTTCAACAATTGTGGATCCAAATTGATAACTTGGCATGAATCCCATTGGTTCTTCCCTTTTGGAACAGCCTTCCATGTGGGATCTTATCAAAGTCGTTAATATACTCCATGTAAACCACGACATCTGCACTGACCTCATCAGTACTTTCACACACCATTTCAAAACTCTCATTTGGATTAATCAGACAGGATCTTCCTGTACCAAATCTGTGCTGACTATACTTAATCGATTTCTGCCTTTCCAAAATGTCGATTCATCCTTTTTATCAGAATTATTTCAAACAATTTCCCTCCCGCTAATTTCAAACTATCTGCTCTGTAATTACTTGGCCTGTCCCTGCTGCCATTTTTGAACGAATGAACCACATTTGCAACCTCCAGTAATGTGGCACTTCACCTGTGTACAGAAAAGCATGAAGTATATTTCCAGCAATCTCCTGCATCACCTCTCATAGCAGCCTGGGATGCATTTCATTGGGCGGTAGGGTGTTCTCCACCTTTATGCCTGTGAAAGCATTTAATACCTCCTCCTTATTGATCTTAACAAGTTCTCGAAACTCACCATCACAACTGAAGTCCCCGGCTACAATGTCTTTCTCATGTGTGAATAGTGATGGGAAGTCTTCATTCAAGACCTCAGCTATTTCTTCTGGTTCCATGCACAGATTGTCCCTTTGGTTTCTAACAAGCCCCACTGTTTTGCTGGGATTCCTCTTACTCTAACTGTACTGATAAAATACCTCATGGCTTTTCTTGAATATTATTTTCCAAATATATTTCCTGACCATTGTTTTCCCCTCATGTTTTCAAAATCCCATTGTCCTCTCTGTGTTTCGCCAGTTTTATTGCACTGCATTTGTTTTGTCAAACTCATGATAGTGCTTGCTCAATATTCGCTGGAAGGGTTGCATTTGCCTTTCACTCCTATGGGAACACGCTGGCCCTGAATTCACACTGCATCACTTCAAAACACACCTACTTTCTGAATATCGACTTAGGTGCAAGCAGTGTCTCCTAGTTTGTGCTAGTCAGTTCCTGTTTATTGATAGTGATAATATCCATTGATAATGATAATCTAATGGTAAGTGTACTTCCTCAAATTTGGACACTTCAGTTTTGCACTATCCTTATCTTTTGGAGGTGGCACGGTGGTTCAGTGGTAGCACTGCTGTTTCACAGCACCAGGGAGCCGTTTCGATTCCAGTCTCAGGCAGCTGTCAGTGTGGAGTTTGCACATTCTCCCCGAATCTGCGTTTGTTTCCTTTGGGTGCTACGGCTTTCACCCACAATCCGAAGTTGTGCTATTTAGGTAGTGTTCTGAAGCTGCTTGAACCCTGCCTATGTCTGTAACCTGGCCTCCTTAATATCTCCGTGACTTCCTCCCGTCCTAAATCATCTTAACTCCTCTATCTTCCATTACACTCTTCATAACAATACCTGTATCAGTGTAACCTTAGCCAGGAAATACAACTTTCCCTACCTCATTAAACCCTACTGCAATCCTTTTCCCTGAAGTTCAATTTATCAATACCGCCCTCTATGTCTGCCTTTTCATTCTCAATGCCCACGTTCCTCACAATGTGTGTTATCCTTTCCATGAAAAAATGCTTCATGTCTTCAATTTGCCATATCAACGTAATCTCCTCCACACGCGAAAACTCTCAATTACCTTTAATTTTCTCAAGCCAAACCATCATCACTATCTGTAACCTACTCCTGTCAAGAAACCTCCCGCTGTCAGTAAAATACTGCATCCCCTCAACACTCTATTAGCTTCGGCAGCACCTACAATCCTCCCTTTCGACATCACCTCTTCCAGTCTCTAAATCACTATCAGTCTGTGAAGACCCTACAATTGCCCCTATCTGTGTGATCCTCTAAGGTCCCTGCAGCACTGTCGATCTGACGAACCCAATCAAATGTTTGTAACTCTCTTGATTCAGTTCTTACAAGACTCACTATCGAAGTAACATCCTCCTGTTGCTATCACTAACATAGTAAATGTAATATCCTCCAGTCTCTCCATCCATCGCCCTCATCTCCATAATCTTCTCCAGCTCTTGTACCTCTATCTGTGTAAACATCACCCCTTCTCCCAAAACCCTCCCTTCTGCAGGAACCACCTCCAGTTTGTACAATGTTTCCTTATCTGTAAAACAGTCTCAACCAAAGCTGCTGTTCCTATCTCTGCTAAAATGTTCCATTCCACACCCTCCATATTTAAATATCCTGCAGAACCTAAATAACTTGGAAGAACCGTCAAAAAAAACACTACATTTGACAAACATCAACTAACCACAGAAATGCATGACCCAATCTCATGAGTTTCCTCACTACGGATGAAGAAGTACACCACTATAACTGGAAGAACACATCCATGCAAGGACAAGGCAAATAGAGATATACACGATAATTCCGAGAAGCATGGTATTCCAACCAAAACTCTATCAACACACACATTGACTTGAATCCCAATTACCACCTTCAGAGAAAACAATTAAAGAAAACGACTCTCCATGGGGAATAACGTCTTCAACCCAAGGAAATCTAAACACAGAAAATGAAAGCAGATCAATAAAACCAGTGCTTCACTGGAATCTCATTGATGTTACCTAGTATGACGACGAAACATCTGGAAACGAACCTTGCAGCTCATCGAGTAAACCTACATCTTTTGAGGAGAAGAGATGGGCGGTCATGTTGCAGCTGTACAGGACATTGGCTAGGCCACTTTGGAATATGAAAATCTGATCTCCTTCCTTTCGGAAGGATGTTGTGAAACTTGACAAGGTTCAGAAAAGATGAATAAAGATGTTGCCTGGGTTGGAGGATTTGAGATTTAGGGAGAGGTTGAATAGGCTGGAGGTGTGCCCTCTGGAGCGTCGGAGGCTGAGGGTGACCTTATAGAGGTTTATAATTTCATCACAGGCATGGATAGGACGAACAGACAACGTCGTTCCCTTGGGTTTGGGTGAGTCCAGAACGAGAGGGCATAGGCTCAGGGTGAGAGGACAAAGATATTAAATGGACCTGAGGCACAATCCTTTCACACAGAGGATGGTGAGAACAAAGAACAAAGAATATTCCAGCACAGGAACAGGCCCTTTATTCCTCCAAGCCTGGACCAATCAAGATCTTCTGTCTAAACCTGACGCCTATTTTCTAAGGATCTGTATCCCTCTGCTCCCTGTCCATTCACGTATCTGTCTGCATACATCTTAAACAACGCTATCGTTCCCATTCCACCCCCCTCCTCCGCTGGCAATGCGGGACAGGCACGCACCACCCTCTGTGTGATGAACTTCCCAAGTATAACTCCACGAAACATTTCTTCTCTCACTTTGAAATCATGACCACGAGTAATTGAGTCTTCCACCCTGTCTCCGGCTTTCGTGATTTTCTGGGTCTCAATCAAGTCCCCCTCAATTGTCTTGTTTCCAATGAAAACAATCCAAATTTACCGAACTTTGCACCCCGTCCATAACAGACTATATCCTAGTGAACCTTTTGTGCACCCTCTCCAAAACATCCATATTGTCACAAAGATCGTCCTTTTTAACTAAAAGCTGTTCCTTTTCTCAAGGATACCGTGTCTTTGTTTTCAATTCCAGAGGGGTCATGAACAGGCCGGGCTCCAAGACGGCTGAGTATGGGAAAGAGATGAAAGGCCTTTTTGTTTGTTCATGAACCGATGAGACTTTAGGCCAAAGGATTTATGTTTTTCGAAGTTACCTGTATAAGTCAAGGTGGTGTGGCCAGCTCTCCAGCGGAACAGAGCAAACAGAATAGAGCGCATTTTCAGGGCTTGAAATATCGGCCCACAAGACATGACACAGAAATAGTGCTGAAGGGGAAACATAGAGCATGACGTTCACGGGCTCAATTCCCACCCTCTTGTGGGAGGATTATTTTCAACTCTGCTGTACTGAGCCAGCATGAAACATCAAAGGGAGTGTTACAGTAATCAGTTCAGGCCTGTGCTCATCTGCGCCAGTGCCTTCAATTCTTCTAACTCTGAGAATAGTTCCTCTCTCTGTAAACTCCTCCAGTGCCTACAATCCCCTATATATTTGAAACCTAGTCCAATTCTGACTACAATCCCAACCTCTGTATATTGCTCCAATGTGGATGACATGGCCAATCTCAGCCATCTCCACCTTCAGTCAATGTCGTGATGCTCATTTCTGCCATCTTTCACAGTACTGAGAGTCCACCCTTTTTCTGTTACATTTTCCAGCCCTTACCATACTCCCTATCTGCGTACCTTCTTCCAACCCCATCTCACATGATATCACTGTAACCTTCTCCTCACCCAAAACACTCCTGCCTTACGTCCAATAGCGCCAGACCACCTTTGTAACCATCTATTATCCCTATAGATGTCCCTATCTGGATGGGGTCACTATAGCCATTACGGCCTTTGTAATCTGCTCCAATCCTTACAGGCCTTCCTGTGTAGAGCCGTCAGAAGCCACTTTAATCCTCCCCATGCCTTCAACCGCCTCCAGTGTCTGCAATCTCGTCTATCGCTGTGACCTTCTCCAATCACCACAATGATCCTTAACTGTACCTACTCACATCACTACTAGCATTATTATGTTTGTTACCACCTGAAGCCACTAAAACCATGCAAGTATCTAAAACGTCCTCTTTATTGCTGCATCCAACCCAATCTGTGACTTTCTGAAATATCCTTCAGTCTGAAGAACCATCCAGAGTCTACATCCCTCTGTATTACAATCTTCATCTAATCACGACAATCATCACCACAAAACACACGATCGCAGTAACGTCTTCCTCCTCCTTCCTATCCCTGTATACCATTCTGTCCCTACTACACTCGCATTGCATCATTTTCTCTCGACAACCCTCACGATTACAATGAGCATTTTTTCTATCTCTAAAACCCAGACCACCCCTCGGTAAACTCTTCTTCTTTCTCCTCCCCTCCCTGTGCAAGCAAACCTAAAGAGTCATTAGAAACGTTTGTGTATTACCTCCTCCAGAAACAAAGACGATTTTATTTCGACAACCAACAGCACCTCCTATAATTTTCCCTGTCACAGTAACCTTCTCAACCCATGTATATCTGTACCACCCTTTTAAGTCATTTATTTCAACTTCCAAATCCCAGCCTATTTCCATCATCTTCTCCAGACTGAATGACCTTCCCCAGGTCATTAATCTCGATCAGAATCCACGGGCCTCCTCCAATCAATACCACCCTCCCTAACAATGTAATCACCTCCACTAAATCCAACCCTCCCTAACTAGGTTATCTGCCACAGTTCTGACAGTCTTTGTATGGGGGTGAAAACAGGAACAGGGCACCGAGTTAGATGGTCAACCATGATCATATTGAATCGTGGGGCAAGATGTTAGGGCTGAATGGCTTACACCTGCCCTTGTTTCTATGTTACAATCCCTGTCTCAGTACCTTGTTCACTCACTATAACTCTCAATATCTATGTCACACTCCCTGTCTCTCTACCTCCTTCAGGCCCTACTAGCCTGCCTATCTGTGGAGGACTCCCTATCTCCGTATTTCATCCATTCTCTACTACCCTCACTACCTGTGTAACACTCCATGTCTCTCTACCTCCTTTAGGCCGCACAACCTCCTTATCTGTGCAACACTCCCTGTCTCCGGATCTCCTTCAGTCCCTAATAACCTCCCAATCTGTGTAAAAACCCCTCTCTCCGTATGTCCTTCAGTCCCGACTTTCCCAATCTTGTTACCCTGCCTGTCTCCGTATCTCCTTCAGTCCCTGCTACCCTCCCTATCTGTGTAACACTCCCTGTCTCCGTATCTCCTTCGGTCCTGACCTTCCCTATCTGTGTAACACTCCCTATCTCCGTATCTCCTTCGGTCCTGACCTTCCCTATCTGTGTAACACTCGCTGTGTCTGTATCTCCTTCAGTACCACTGCCCTCACTATCTGTGTAACACTCCCTGGTCTCTGTATCTCCTTCAATCCATGCTACTCTCACTGTCTTTGTAACACTCAATGTCTCCGTATCGCCTTCAATCCCGACCTTCCCTATTTGCGTAACACTCCCTGTCTCCATATCTCCTTCAGTCCCGGCGACCCTACTTACATGCTCCAGCAACAACAATGCTCACCTTTTGTCAGGCCTACTCTGTTATTGCTTCAGCATCTTCATCACTCCCCATCTCTCAGGCCTACTCTTTAACTGCTCCAGCTTCTGTTTTACTCCCCATCTGTTAGCCCGAATCCGTAACTGTTCCAGCAGCTATATCACTCCCCTTCTAGCAGGCCTACTCTGTAATTGATGCAATAGCTATTCACGCCCCATCAATCTGGCCTTTTTTCTAACTTTTCCAGTAGCTACATCACTCTCCATCTGCCAGGCCTACTCGTAACTGCTCCAGCATGCGTAACACTCCCCTACTATCAGGCAGAATCAGTAACTATCCAGCCACTATATCACTTCCAATCCAGCAGACCGACTCTGCAACTGTTCCATCAACGATGTCATTCCCTGTCTGTCAGGCCTCCTCTGAAACTGTTCCAGCAGCTTTATCAGTTCCCATCTGCCATGCCACGTCTGTAACTGTTCGAGCAGCTACATCACTCCCCATCTGTCAGGCCGACTCTGTATCTGCTCCAGCAGCAATAACACTCACCACTTGTCAATCCAACTCGATAACTGCACCATCAGTTGTATAACTTCCCATCTGTCAGGCTTACTACGTAACTAATCCAGCAGCAATGCAACTCTCTATCTGCCAGGACTACTTGCAACTGCTCCAGTAGCAATATCACAGCACATCTGTCAGGCTGACTCTGTAACTGCCTCCAGCAGATACATCACTCCCCATCTGTCTGGCCTACTCTGTAATTGCTCCAGCAGCTATGTCACTCGTCATCTGTCAGACCTATTCTTTAAATTCCCCAGCTTCATATCACTCCTCGTCTGTCAGGCCGACTCTGTAAGTGTTCCAGCATCGACTTTTCTCCCCATGCTCCGACCGACTTTGTAATTGCTCCAGCAGCTATCTTCCTCTAAAACTGTCAGGCCTACTCTGTAATTACTCTAGCATCTCTATCACTCTCCATCTGTCAGACCTACTCTGTAACTGTTCCAGGAGCTACATCACTCCCCTTCTGTCAGGCCTACTCTGTAACTGTTCCAGGAGCTACATCACTCCCCTTCTGTTAGGCCTATTCTGTAACTGCTCCAGCATGTGTAACACTCTCCATCTGTCAGGCCGAATCAGTAACTGGTCCAACCACTATATCACTCCCAACTGAAAAATGTGTTGCTGGAAAAGAATAGCAGGTGAGGCAGCATCCAAGGAGCAGGATAATCGACGTTTCGGGCATAAACCCTTCTTCAGGAATGAGGAAGGTGTGCCAAACAGGCTACGATAAAAGGTAGGGAGGAGGGACCTGGGGGAGGGGAAAGCGATAGGTGGAAAGAGGTGAAGGTGAGGATGATAGGCCAGAGACCAGGTGGGGTGGAGAGGTCGGGAAGAAGATTGCAGGTCAAGAGTTCAAGGATAGGGACTGAGATAAGGTGGGGGTAGGTAAAATGTGGAAGCTAGAGACATCTGATTCATCCCTTGTGGTTGGAGGGTTCCTAGGCGGAAGATGAGGTGCTTATCCTCCAGGCGTCGTGTTGCCATGGTCTGGCGATGGAGGAGGTCAAGGACCTGCATGTGCTTGTCGGAGTGGGAGGGGGAGTTATAGTGTTCAGCCACGGTGCGGTTGGGTTGGTTGGTTGGTGCAACTTTCTTAGAGGCGTTCTCTGAAACGTTCCACAAGTAGGTGGCCTGTCCTCTCAATGTAGAGGAGGCCACATCGTGTGCAGCGGATGCAGTAAATGCTGTGTGAGGAGGTTCAGGTGAATTTGAGATGGATATGGTTGGATCTCTTGGGGGCTTGGAGGGAAGTGAGGAGGAGGTGTGGGCGCAAGTTTTGCATTTCTTGCGGTTGCAGGAGAAGGTGCCGGGAGGGGAGGTTGGGTTGGTAGGGATGTGGACCTGACGAGGGATCGCGGAGGGAATGGTCTTTCCGGAAAGCTGATAGGAGTGGGGAGGAAAATATATCCTTGGTGGTGTCTGTTTGGAGGTGGCGGAAATGACGAAGGATGATACGATGTATCTAGAGGTTGCTGGGGTAGTAGGTGAGGACCAGTGGTGTTCTGTCCTGGTGGCGAATGGAGGGGCGGGACTCAAGGGTGGAGGAGCGGGAAGTGGAGGAGATGCGGTGGAGAGCATCGTCAACCACTTCTGAGGGGATATTTCGGTCTTTGAAGAAGGAGGCCATCTGGGTTGTTCGGTATTGGAATTGGTCCACCTGGGAGCAGATTCGGCGGAAACGAAGAAATCGGGAATATGGGATGGCGTTTTTGCAGGGGCAGGGTGGGAGGAGGTGTAATCTAGGTAGCTGTGGGAGTCGGTCGGTTTATAGTAAATGTCCTTGTTGAGTCGGTGGCCTTCCAACCACAAAGGATGAATGCAGCTCACTCATTCTCCCTCCCCCCACCTTATCTCAGTCCCAAGCCTTGGACGCAGCGCCACCTTCTTGACCTGAAAGCTTCTTCTCGACCTCTCCGCCCCACCGACTGTCCGGTCTATCACCCTCATCTTAATCTCCTTCCATCTATCGTATTCCCAACGCCCCTCTCCCAAGTCTCACCGCCGTACCTTTTATCTTAGCCTGCTTGGCACACCTTCCTCAGTCCTGAAGAAGGGCTTATGCCCGAAATGTCGATTCTCCTGCTGCTTGGATGCTGCCTGACCTGCTACGCTTTTCCAGCAGCACATTTTTCAGCTCTGATCTCCAACATCTGCGGTCCTCACTTTCTCCTAGTTGACTAGATCACACCCAGTCTAGCAGACCGACTCTGGAACTGTTCCATCACCTATATCATTCCCTGTCTGTCAGGACTACTCCGTAACTGCTCCAGCAGCTATATCACTCCCCAAATGTCAGGCCTACTCTGTAACTCGTCCGGCGCGTTTGTCACTCCCCATTTGTCAGGCCTACTCTGTATCTGCTCCAACAACACTGTTACTCCCCAGCTGTCAGGCCTTCCCCATAACTGTTCTCGAAGCTCCATCACTCCCCATCCAACAGGCCAACTCTGCGACTGCTCCAGCAGCTGTATTTCTGTCCATCTCTCAGGCCTACTATATAACTGCTCCACCAGCGATCTCACTCAACATCGGTCACGCCTACTCTGTAACTGCTCTGGCAGCTATATCACTCCAGATGTCTGTGGCCTACTTTGTAACTGCTCCAGCAGCTGTATACTCCCCGGTGGATCGGCATACTGTGCAACTGCTCCTGCAGCCATATCACTCCCCATCAGTCAGGTCTACTATCTAACTGTTCCTGCATGAGTATCACTCCCTATCTATCAGGCCTAATCTGTAACTGCTTCAGCATATATCCCTCTCCCCATCTCGCAGGCCTGCTCACTAACTGTTCCAACATGCCTATCCCCCCCATCTGTCAGGCCTACTCTGCAACTGCTTCAGCAGATAATCACTCCCCATCTCTGAATCCTACACTGAAACTGCTCCTGCTTCTATATCACACCCCATCTGTCAGGCCGAAACAGTAACTGGTAGAGCAGCTTTATTTCTCCGCATCCAGCAGGCCTGCTCTGTAACTGTTCCAGAAGCTATACCACTCCCTGTGTGTCCGGCCTCCTCTGTAACTGTACCAGCAGCAAGACCACGCCACATCTGTCAGGACTGTTCTGTAATTTTTATAGCAGATATATTACCCCCATTTGTCATGTCTACTCTCTAATTTCTCAAGCAGCTATGTCACCCCACATTCGGCAGGCCAACTCTGTAATTGTTACAGCAGCTATATCACTCCACGTCTGTCCGAACTCTTGTGTAACGGTTCCAGCAGCGATACTCAGCCCATCTTTATGGTCTACGCTGTAACTGCTCCAGCAGTGACAACACTCCGTAACTGCTTCAGCAGCTGTATCACTCCCCATCTGTCAGGCTTAGTCAGTAACTGCTCCAGCAGCAAATACACTCCCCATCTGTTTGACCTTATTTGTAACTGCTCCAGCAGTTACATCACTCCCCATCTGTCGGGCCAACTCTGTAATTGCGACATTCCCCATTTCTCAAACCCAGCTATATTCCCCATTTCTCAATCCTGCATAGAACATAGAACATAGAAATGTATCTCACAGAACAGGCCCTTAGGCCCACGATGTTGTGCCGAGACTTAATCCGAATGCAAAATAGAGTAACTTAACCTACGCACCCCTCAACTACACTGTAACTGCTCCAGCAGCTAAATCTCAGCCCATCTGTCAGGCCGAATCAGCAACTGGTTCAGCAGCTTTATTTGTCCTCATCCAGCAGGCCTACTCTGTAACTCTTCCAACAGCTATATCACGCCCCATCTGTCAGACCTACTCTGTAATCGCTGCAGCATCTATATCACTTCCATCTGTCAGGTCTATGCTGTAATTGCTCAAGTAGTGATATCACTCAACATCTGTAAGGCCGACTCTGTAACTGCTCCAGCAGCTCTACAACTCCCCATTTGTCATGCCTACTCACTAACTGCTCCAGTAGCTAGATCACTCCCCATCTGTCAGGCCGAGTATGTAATTGCTCCAGCAGCTATATATCTCCCCATCTGTCAGATTTTTTGTGCAACTGCTCTCGCACTTTTCTCACTGCCCATCTGTCAGGCGTACTCTGTAATTGCTCCAGCAGCGATATCGCTCCCTATCTGGCAGGCCTACTCCGTAAATGCACCAGCAAATATATCACTCCACAAATGTCAGGCCTACTCTGTAACTGCTCCAGCAGCGGTATCACTTCTCATCCGTTAGGCCTACTCTCTAACTGCTCCAGCAGCGATATCACTCTTAATCTATCAGGCCGACTCTACAACTGTTCAAGCAGCTACGTCATACCCCATATGTGACGCCTACTCTACAACTGTTCAAGCAGCTACGTCACACCCCACATGTGACATCACTCCCAATCTGTCAGACCGACCCTGTACCTGCTCCAGCAGCTCGATCACTCTACATCAGTCAGACCGACACTGTAACTGCACCAGCACATGCATCACTCCTCATCTGTCAGGCCTCCTCTGTAACTGCTCCTGCAGCTTCAATACTCCCCATATTTCAGGCCGATTCTGTGACTGCTGTAGCAGCAATATCACTCTCCGTCAATCAGGGGAATTGTGTTCCTCCTCCAGCAGCGATATCACTCTCCATATGTCCGGCCTTTTCTGTAACTGATCCTTCAGGTATATGACTCCCCATCTCTCATGCCTACTCTATTGACACTCCACTGTCCGCATCACTCCCCATCTGTCAGACCTACTGCGTAAGTGCTCCAGCAGCTATATCGCTCCCCTTCTGTATTATCTACCCTTTAACTACTCCTGCAGCGACATCACTTCCATCAGTGTAGCCTGTTCTGTAACTGGTTCAGCAGCTATATCATTCCCCATCTGTCAGGCCTACGTTTTAACTGCTCCAGCAGCGATATCACTCACCATCTGTGTGTCCTACCGTGTAACCGGTCCAGCAGGTGTCTGATTCCCCATTTGTTAGGCCTACTCTGTAACTCCTCCCACAGCCAAAGCTCTGCCCATCTGTCTTTCCTTTTCTGTATTTGCTCCAGCAGCCATATCACTCTGATTCGGTCACGCCTACTCTGTAATTGCTCCAGCAGCTATATTACTCTCCATTTGTTTCTCCGACTCTGTAACTGCTATCGCATCTGGATCACTGCCAATCAGTCCGGCCTATTCTGTAACAGCTTTAGCAAATTTATCACGCCACATCTGTCGCGCCTATTCTGTAACAGCTCAGCGGATAGATCACTCCCCATCTGTCAGGCCTACACTGTAACTGCTCCAGCAACTATATCAGTACACATCTGTCATGGTTACTCTCTAACTGCTCCAGCGGCGACATCACTCCCAATCTGTCAGGCTTACTCTGGAAATGCTCCAGCACCTATAGCACTTCCCATTTGTCAGGCCTATTAACCTGCTCCAGCAGCTATGTCAAACCCCATACCTGACGTCTTCTCGATAACTGCTCCCACAGCTATATCACTCCCCATCTGTCAGACCTACTGTTTAACTGCTCCAGCAGCGACATCACTCCCCTTCTGTCAGGTCTCCTCTGCACCTGCTCCAGCATCAACATCGCTCCTCATCTGTCATGCCTACGCCGTACCTGCTCCACCAGCTCGATCATTACGCATCAGTCCGGCCTACACTGTAACTGCTCCGGCACATACATCACTCCACATTTGTCTGGCCGACTCTGTAACTGATCCAGTAGCTACATCAATCCCCATCTGTTAGGCCTACTCTGGAATTGCTCCAGCATGTATATGACTCCCCATCAGTGAGGTCTACACTGTAACTGCTCCACCAGATATGCTACTCTCCCTTTATCTGTCCTACACTGTAACTACTCCAGCAGCTATATAACTCCCATTCTCTCAGGCCTCCTCTGTAACTGCTCCAGCAGCAATATCACTCCCCTACTCTTTGGCACAGTGTATAAATGCAAGTGCAGCGATCTCACTCCCTATCTGTCACTCCGACTATGTAACTTCTCCAGCAGCTATGCCACTTCGCATCTGTCAGACTTTCTATGTAACTGCTCCTACACCTATCTCACTCCCCATCTGTCAGTCCTAATATTTAACTGCGCCAGCAGCGACATCACTCCCCATCTATCAGGCCTGCTCGGTTACTCTTCCTGCAGCGATATCGCTCCCTATTTGGTAGGCCTACTCTGTAACTGCTCCAGACACTAGAACACTCCTCATCACTCATGCCTACTCTGTAACTACTTCAACAGCTGTATCACTCCCTATCTGTCAGGCCTACTCTGCAACTGCTTCAGCAGATAATCACTCCCCATCTCTGAATCCTACACTGAAACTGCTCCTGCTTCTATATCACACCCCATCTGTCAGGCCGAAACAGTAACTGGTAGAGCAGCTTTATTTCTCCGCATCCAGCAGGCCTGCTCTGTAACTGTTCCAGAAGCTATACCACTCCCTGTGTGTCCGGCCTCCTCTGTAACTGTACCAGCAGCAAGACCACGCCACATCTGTCAGGACTGTTCTGTAATTTTTATAGCAGATATATTACCCCCATTTGTCATGTCTACTCTCTAATTTCTCAAGCAGCTATGTCACCCCACATTCGGCAGGCCAACTCTGTAATTGTTACAGCAGCTATATCACTCCACGTCTGTCCGAACTCTTGTGTAACGGTTCCAGCAGCGATACTCAGCCCATCTTTATGGTCTACGCTGTAACTGCTCCAGCAGTGACAACACTCCGTAACTGCTTCAGCAGCTGTATCACTCCCCATCTGTCAGGCTTAGTCAGTAACTGCTCCAGCAGCAAATACACTCCCCATCTGTTTGACCTTATTTGTAACTGCTCCAGCAGTTACATCACTCCCCATCTGTCGGGCCAACTCTGTAATTGCGACATTCCCCATTTCTCAAACCCAGCTATATTCCCCATTTCTCAATCCTGCATAGAACATAGAACATAGAAATGTATCTCACAGAACAGGCCCTTAGGCCCACGATGTTGTGCCGAGACTTAATCCGAATGCAAAATAGAGTAACTTAACCTACGCACCCCTCAACTACACTGTAACTGCTCCAGCAGCTAAATCTCAGCCCATCTGTCAGGCCGAATCAGCAACTGGTTCAGCAGCTTTATTTGTCCTCATCCAGCAGGCCTACTCTGTAACTCTTCCAACAGCTATATCACGCCCCATCTGTCAGACCTACTCTGTAATCGCTGCAGCATCTATATCACTTCCATCTGTCAGGTCTATGCTGTAATTGCTCAAGTAGTGATATCACTCAACATCTGTAAGGCCGACTCTGTAACTGCTCCAGCAGCTCTACAACTCCCCATTTGTCATGCCTACTCACTAACTGCTCCAGTAGCTAGATCACTCCCCATCTGTCAGGCCGAGTATGTAATTGCTCCAGCAGCTATATATCTCCCCATCTGTCAGATTTTTTGTGCAACTGCTCTCGCACTTTTCTCACTGCCCATCTGTCAGGCGTACTCTGTAATTGCTCCAGCAGCGATATCGCTCCCTATCTGGCAGGCCTACTCCGTAAATGCACCAGCAAATATATCACTCCACAAATGTCAGGCCTACTCTGTAACTGCTCCAGCAGCGGTATCACTTCTCATCCGTTAGGCCTACTCTCTAACTGCTCCAGCAGCGATATCACTCTTAATCTATCAGGCCGACTCTACAACTGTTCAAGCAGCTACGTCATACCCCATATGTGACGCCTACTCTACAACTGTTCAAGCAGCTACGTCACACCCCACATGTGACATCACTCCCAATCTGTCAGACCGACCCTGTACCTGCTCCAGCAGCTCGATCACTCTACATCAGTCAGACCGACACTGTAACTGCACCAGCACATGCATCACTCCTCATCTGTCAGGCCTCCTCTGTAACTGCTCCTGCAGCTTCAATACTCCCCATATTTCAGGCCGATTCTGTGACTGCTGTAGCAGCAATATCACTCTCCGTCAATCAGGGGAATTGTGTTCCTCCTCCAGCAGCGATATCACTCTCCATATGTCCGGCCTTTTCTGTAACTGATCCTTCAGGTATATGACTCCCCATCTCTCATGCCTACTCTATTGACACTCCACTGTCCGCATCACTCCCCATCTGTCAGACCTACTGCGTAAGTGCTCCAGCAGCTATATCGCTCCCCTTCTGTATTATCTACCCTTTAACTACTCCTGCAGCGACATCACTTCCATCAGTGTAGCCTGTTCTGTAACTGGTTCAGCAGCTATATCATTCCCCATCTGTCAGGCCTACGTTTTAACTGCTCCAGCAGCGATATCACTCACCATCTGTGTGTCCTACCGTGTAACCGGTCCAGCAGGTGTCTGATTCCCCATTTGTTAGGCCTACTCTGTAACTCCTCCCACAGCCAAAGCTCTGCCCATCTGTCTTTCCTTTTCTGTATTTGCTCCAGCAGCCATATCACTCTGATTCGGTCACGCCTACTCTGTAATTGCTCCAGCAGCTATATTACTCTCCATTTGTTTCTCCGACTCTGTAACTGCTATCGCATCTGGATCACTGCCAATCAGTCCGGCCTATTCTGTAACAGCTTTAGCAAATTTATCACGCCACATCTGTCGCGCCTATTCTGTAACAGCTCAGCGGATAGATCACTCCCCATCTGTCAGGCCTACACTGTAACTGCTCCAGCAACTATATCAGTACACATCTGTCATGGTTACTCTCTAACTGCTCCAGCGGCGACATCACTCCCAATCTGTCAGGCTTACTCTGGAAATGCTCCAGCACCTATAGCACTTCCCATTTGTCAGGCCTATTAACCTGCTCCAGCAGCTATGTCAAACCCCATACCTGACGTCTTCTCGATAACTGCTCCCACAGCTATATCACTCCCCATCTGTCAGACCTACTGTTTAACTGCTCCAGCAGCGACATCACTCCCCTTCTGTCAGGTCTCCTCTGCACCTGCTCCAGCATCAACATCGCTCCTCATCTGTCATGCCTACGCCGTACCTGCTCCACCAGCTCGATCATTACGCATCAGTCCGGCCTACACTGTAACTGCTCCGGCACATACATCACTCCACATTTGTCTGGCCGACTCTGTAACTGATCCAGTAGCTACATCAATCCCCATCTGTTAGGCCTACTCTGGAATTGCTCCAGCATGTATATGACTCCCCATCAGTGAGGTCTACACTGTAACTGCTCCACCAGATATGCTACTCTCCCTTTATCTGTCCTACACTGTAACTACTCCAGCAGCTATATAACTCCCATTCTCTCAGGCCTCCTCTGTAACTGCTCCAGCAGCAATATCACTCCCCTACTCTTTGGCACAGTGTATAAATGCAAGTGCAGCGATCTCACTCCCTATCTGTCACTCCGACTATGTAACTTCTCCAGCAGCTATGCCACTTCGCATCTGTCAGACTTTCTATGTAACTGCTCCTACACCTATCTCACTCCCCATCTGTCAGTCCTAATATTTAACTGCGCCAGCAGCGACATCACTCCCCATCTATCAGGCCTGCTCGGTTACTCTTCCTGCAGCGATATCGCTCCCTATTTGGTAGGCCTACTCTGTAACTGCTCCAGACACTAGAACACTCCTCATCACTCATGCCTACTCTGTAACTACTTCAACAGCTGTATCACTCCCTATCTGTCAGGCCTACTCTGTAACTGCTCCAGACACTAGAACACTCCTCATCACTCATGCCTACTCTCTAAGTAACTGCTTCAACAGCTGTATCACTCCCCATCTGTCAGGCCTACTCTGTAACTGCTCCAGCAAAGACACCACTCTCAATCGGTCTAACTTACTTTGCAACTGCTCCAGCAACTATAACTCTTCACATCTGTCAGGCCTACAGTGTAACTGCTCTAGCAGCAATATCACTCCCCTACTCACTGACTCCAGCAGCTATTACACTCCACATCTGTCGGGCCTACTGTGTAACTGCTCCAGCATCGACCTCACTCCCAATCGATCAGACCGACTCTGTAACTGTTCCAGCAGCAATATCACTCTCCATCTGTCCGACATGGTATGGGAATGCCCCTGCAGCGATACCACTCCTCATCAGTCAGGCCGACTCGTTAACTCCTCCAGCAGCTATATATATCCCCGTCTGTAAAGCCTACTCTGTAACATATCCAGCAACGATATCACTCCCAATCTGTCAGGCCGACTCAGTAACTGCTCCAGGAGCGATATCACTCTCCATATGAGATGCTTACTCTATAACTGTTCAAGCAGCTGTATCAATCCTCGTCTGTCACGCCTACGCTGTATCTGCTTCAGGAAATACATCATTCCCCATTTGTCATCCTGATTCTGTAACTACTCCAGCAGGTGTATTACTCCCCATCTTTCACGGCTGCACTGTAACAGCACAGCAGGTTTATGACAGCCCTTCTGGCAGGCCGACTGTGTAACTGCTCCAGCATCGACATCACTCCCAATCTGTTAGACCGACTCTGTAATTGTTCCAGTAGCAATATCACTCCCCATCTGTCCAGCATATTTTGTGAATACCACTGCAGCGATATCACTCCTCATCCGTCAGGCCTACTCGGTTACTCCTCTAGCAGCTGGATCAGTTCACATCTGCCAGGCCGATTCTGTAACTGCTCCAGCAGCTGTATCACTCGCCATCTGTCACGCCTACTCTCTAACCGCTCCAGCAAATACATCATTTCCCATTTGTCATGCTGACTCTGTAACTACTACAGCACGTGTATCACTCTCCATCTCTCACGTTGACTCTGTAACAGCTCCAGCAGCGATATCACTCCCAATTTGTCCGGCCTAATCTGCAATTGCTCCAGCAGCGATATCACTCCCCATCTGTCAGGACTACTCCTTAACTGTTCCAGCAGAGATATCATTCACCATCTGTCAGGTCATCCCTGTCACAGCTACAGCAGCGATATCACTCCCCATCCGTCACAGTGACTCTGTAACAGCTCCAGCAGTGGTATCAAACCCCATTTGTCAGCCCTACTCTGCAATTGTTCCAGCGCAGCTATCTCATTCCCCACCTGTCGAGCCTAGTATGTAACTGATCCAGCAACGATATCACTCCCTATCTGCAAGTTGTACTCTGGAACTGCCCCTGCACCTATATCAATACCCATCATTAAGGCCTACTCTTTAACTTCTCAGCAGTGACATCACTCTGCATATGGAAGGCGCATTCTTTAACTGGTCCTCCAGCGATATCATTCCCCTTCTGTCTGGCATACTCATGTAAATGGCCCTGCAGTGATATCACTCCCCATCAGTCAGGCCTACTGTGTAAGTTCCCCTGCAGTTATATCACTCCCCATCTGTTAGTCCTACTGTGTAACTGCCCCTGCATCTATATCCCGCCCCATCTGTCCGGCCCACCCGGTAACGGCTCCAGCAGCAATATTATACCCCCTCTGTAAGGCCTACTCTTCAATTGCTTCAGCAATAATATCACTCCCAATCTGCCAAGCCGACTCGGTAACTGCTGCAGCAGCTATATCACTCCCCATTTGTCGATCCTGCTCTGTAACTGCTCTGGGAGATATATCATTTCTCATCTGTCATTCCTGCACTAACTGTTAGAGCAGCGATATCACTCTCCATCAGTCAGGCCTACTATGTAACTGCTCCAGCAGCTATGACATTCGCCATCTGTCAGACCTTCAGTGTAACTGCTCCTGCACCTGTATTACTTCTTATCTGTCAGTCATACTCTAACTGCACCAGCAGTCATATCGCTCTCCATTTGTCAGGTTACTTTGTAGGGTGCGGTATAACTCCCCATCTATCAGGCCTACTCTGCAACTTTTCCAGCAGACAAATCACCCCCCCTCTGCCAGGCACACTCTGTTACAGCTCCAGCAGAGATATCGCTCCCAGTCTATCAGGCCTACTGTCTACCTGGTCCGGCAGCTCTATCACTCTCCATCTGTCCGACCTGCTCTGTAACTGCTCCATCAGCTATATCACTCCTCCTTTATCTTGCCAACTCTCTGACTGCTCCAGCAACTATATCACTCACCATCAGTCAGGCTCCCTCTCTAGATGCTCCAGCAGCAATATCAATCTCCACCTCTCCGACATAGTATATAAATGCCCCTGCAGTGACATCACTCTCCATCAGAGAGGCCTACTCTGTGACTGCTCCAGCAATGATATCACTCCCCATCTGTCAGGCCTACAATGAAACTACTTCCGATCTTTGCAGCTCACCATCTCTCAGCACATATATGTATCTGCTCATGCAGAGCACTCCTCATCTGTCAGGCCTACTCCTTAACTGCTCCAGCAGCGATATCACTCCCCATCTGTCAGTCCGCCTCTGTCACTGCTCCAACAGCTATATCTCTCCCCATCTGCCAGGCCAACTCAGTAACCGCTCCAGCAACTATATCACTCCTCATTTGTCATTCTTACTTTGTAAATGCGCCAGCGGCTATATCACTCTCAATTGGTCACGCCGAATGTGTACCTGCTCCAGCAGCTATATCACTCCCGCTCTGTAAGGCCAACTCTTTAACTGCTCCAGCAGCAATATCACTCGCCATCCGTCAGTCTTGCTCTGTAAGTGCTGCAGCAGTTATACCACTCCCCATCTGTCGGGCCTACTCTGTAATGTTCCAACAGCCACATCTCTCCACATCTATAACTTCTCCCGCAGCGATATCACTCTACCACTGTCAGGCCTAGTCTATACCTGATCCGGTAGCTACATCACTCCCCATCTGTCACGCCTACTTTGTAACTGCTCCAGCAGTGATATCACTCGCCATCTGTCAGGCCTACTCCGTTACTGTTCTAGCAGCGATATGAATCCCCATCTGTCAGGCCTACTCTTTAGCTGCTCCGGCAGCAATATCACTCTCCAACTGTCAGGTCTACTCTGTAACTGCTCCAGCAGCGATATCACTCGCCATCGGTCGGGCTTACTCCAGTCCTGACAGACGCTGCGGGCTATTGTGACTGTCACCACATTCAGGCCCTCAAAGTCCCCCTATATTCAGAGTACTTTTCTAGGCACAACAACACTCCTCAACTCTGTTTGTTCCTCCACTCCCTACAATACTCCCCGCATCTCAAACGCTCAACCTTTGTGTAACTCGTTATGAAATACATAAATGAATTCTACCGAGGTGTACTTTGCCTCATTAACATGTTTGATGTTGACACTAAGATTGGAGGATTAGCAGATTGTGAAGAGGACTGTCCGAGAATGCAAACGAATAAAGATAAATTGGCGATTTGGGCAGAGAAGTTGCAGATGGAGTTCAATCCGGACACATGCAAGTTGCTGCATTCTGAAAGATACAATCGGAAAATGACCTATACAGTAAATGGAAAAGTTCTGGGAAAAATTATGTGCAAAGAGATCTGGGTGTTCGGATCCATTGTTCTCTGAATGTGTCAATTCAGGTCGATAGAATGGTCAAGAAGTCATATGGCATGCTTTCCTTAATTGGACAGGGTAATTTGTACAAAACTTGTCAGGTCATGTTACAGTTGTGTATGACTTCGGTTCGGCCACATTTGGAATACTGCATACAGTTCTGGTGGCCACGTTACTAATATTATGTGGATGCTTTGGTGAGGTTGCAGAGGACGTTCACAAGGACGTTGCCAGGAATGGCGGGTGCTAGCTATGAGCTGAGATTGAGTTGATTAGGATTATTTTCATTTGAAAGAAAGAGGTTGGCGGGGATCTGACTGATGCTGACAAAATCATGAATGGTGTAGACAGGGTGAATAACAAGATTTTTTTTCCCAGAGTGGGGGACACAATTACTAGGTGTCACGAGTTCAAAGTGAGAGGGGAAACGTTTACAGCAGATATACGTGGCAAGTTCTTTATGCAGAAGGTGGTGATTGCCGAGAAGACTTTGCCACCGGAGGTGGTAGTGGCGGGAACAATAGCATCATTAAGGACGTCTTAATGACGTCCAGACAGATACATGAATGGACAGAAAGCAAAGGGATCTCCATTCTTAGAAAATAGGCGCTCAGTTTAGATACAGAATCTCGATCAGCACAGACTTGGAGGACTGAAGGGCATGTTCCTGCGTGGTAATGTTCTTTGTTCTGCAACTGTTCACCTGTGTTCCATATTATTGTCTCTAAAAATATCCCGCTGTGCATAAAAAACCTCCAAACATCCCCATCTCTGTACGCTCCTACAGATCCAACATGTCTCTTTATCTGTGCAACTAACTCCAGTCATTAAACTCTCTCAAAATGTGGAATCCCTATATTCCTCCCTAAGTGTGTTATCCTATGATGTCTCTACAACACCCCAATCTGTAGAATCCAGTCCAATTCATTTTTAATCTCCTGATCTAGTTCCTATAAGACTCACTATCTAAGCTCTTCCAGTATCTTCATTCAGCTCCTCATCTCTATATTCTCCTCCTGCTGTTACACTCCTATCTGTGTAAACGTCACCCTGGCCTACAACTCTCCGTATCGCAAGAATCTCCTCCAGTTTATGCAATGCTCCTTATATATTTGTCTCCACGCCTTATTGCTGTTCGTGTGTCTGTAAGCTCAGCCAGACTCTCCAGGTTCCCCATCGATATAACCACCAGACCTCGTCTTCCGATATCAGCAAATGTCTTCATTCACTGTGGCCTTCGGTATGTCTTTTATTTCCTCAATTCTATTCAACTCTCCCAGTTTCTGTAAATAGCACGATTCCATAAAATACTCCTCATCTGTGTACATTAACCCCAGTCTACACTGAGAAGCCTCACTGTACTTTTTTTATCACCTGCAGTCCTTTCAGATGTCTTTCCTAAAGCCATTTCTCTCGCCAACATTGTCGACTACTTGTAACTATGAGTATCTTTATAACTTCATCGATCCGCTGAATGCCTCCCTAACTCTGTGACCTCTTTCCATCCAGAGAAACATCCACAATCACTGAAATACCCTTGGGATAGTGTCCAGGCAAATGGAATGACAGCATTAACTGAAGTGAATAGATATGTTCGAAATGTCATTATGGAGATGTGGCTACAGAATTGCGTGGCTATGAAGTGAATATTGAAGGATTGTCCGGATTTCAGCAGGATGGGCAAAACGACAAGTAAGGTTCATTAATGTTGTAAATAAAGGATGTGGTGAGTGCATTGGTAAGGCAGCCATATGGATCTGAAAATCAAGATTTACATTCTATTTGGGTGGAACTGAGAAACAGCAAGGGGCAGCAACCGTTAGCAGGAATTAATTTATAGGCAGCGAACAGTGATGGTAATGTAAATATGGTTACAATCAGGACACTGAATGTACTTGTAGCAAGGGCAGGACAGGAAATGCGTGTGACAGTAGTCTCCATCCCGGCTGAATAACTAATGAGTATCAGAGCTGTAATGAATATAATCCTTGATTGTCTACAAATAGTTTTCTGTAATACGATGTCAGGAGCCATCAAGAAAATTCCGTACTCTAGATCAAATGTCAGGTAATGAGAAATGTCAAATAATCTCATTGTCAAGAAGATTTGTGAGCAGAGAAACATAATACTACATAATCTTTTATTGATCTTCAGTCTGATAAAGTTAAGACCATGAGAATTAGAGGTGCAATTAGGGCATTTGACCCATTGAGAGTTTCTGGCATTCAGTGAGATCATGGCTGATCCGATGATCCCCTAATTCTGCTTCACTGTCTTTCCCACGACACACTTGTTTCCCTGAATAATTAAAACCGGACCATCTCTGCTCTAAATATTCTTAATAATCCAGCCCAGACAGTCCTCTGTAGTCAGGAACCTCACAGAGTCACTCCCCTCGAAGTGAACATGTTCCGTCTCATTTACATCTTGAATGAGTGAGCCCTTCCTAGGGTTTGATGCCCCGAAGTTAACGATTCTCACACAAGAGCTAAGGAGGATTGTAGGGACTGGAAGATGTTTCACAGTTTATGGGTTTTGAGGGGACTGGAGGAAGGTACCAAAACAGGGAGAGTTTAAGATTGAAGGTTTCTGCTGAGAAGCTCTATTGGGTTAAAGGCAGTGTTCTCGGTAGTATGGAGTAAGAGAAGAATCTTGGGGTCCACGTCCATAGATCCTTCACATATACCAGCCGTGTCGAAAGGATATGAAGAAGGCGTGTGATGTCTTAGCATGCCTTAGCAAGGGGATTGTGTTAAAGACCTGTGAATTGAGGCTGCAGCTCCATATACCCCTTGTTCGTCCACTCTTGGAATATTGTGTTATGTTCTGGTCGCCTCATTATAGGAAAGTTGTGGAAACTTTGGAGAGGCCGCAGAAGAGATTTATCAGGATGTTTTCTAGATTGGAGGGTAGGTTTAATGAAGAAATGTTGGGGAAGCCAGGGCTTCTCCCATTGGAATGAAAAGGATGAGAGCTGACTTGATTGAGGTGTTCGAGATGATGCGAGGCATACAGAGAGTGGGTGTCCCGAGTATCTTCCCATCGTGAAAATGGCTAATACGATGTGGCATAATTTTAAGGTAATTGGAGGTAGGTTTATGGGAGACGTCAGAGTTAGGTGCATTATGCAGAGTGGTGGATGTGTGGAATGCACTGCCAGCGTTGGTGGTAGAGATAGTTACATTAGGGACATTTACTTAACTTTTGGACATGCACATGGATTATAGTAAATTGAATTTGTCAAAATGGAGACCTGTGCCTAATGCTGTTCCACAAGGATCCGTGCTGGATTCACTGTTGTTTGTGATATACATAAATTATTTGGAGGAAGGAATAGTTTGCCTCATTAGCAAGTTTGCAGATGACACTGGGATTGGTGGAGTAGCAGATAGTGAAGGGGACAGTCAGAGAATACAGCAGTAGAGATATGGACAGAAAAATGGCAGATGGGGAGCCCAATCCAGGCAAATGCAAGATGATGCATTTCAGAAGATCCAATTCAAGACCAAGCTAAATGGAAAAGTCCTGGTGAGATCTGACGTACAGAGAGATCTGAGCATTCAGGTTCATTGTTTCTTGAAGGTGACAACGCAGGTCAGTGAAATAGTTGAGGCGACACACAACATGATTTCCTTCACTGGATGGGATATTGAGTTGGAAGGTCATGTTACAGTTGTATTGGACTTTGTTTCGACCACATTTGGAATATTACATGCAGTTCTGATCACCATATTACCAATAGGATGTGGATGCTTTACAGAGGGTGCAGAAGAGTTTCAGCAGGATGTTGTCCGGTATGGAAGACGCTAGTTATTTCGGAAGTGTGGATACATTCGAATTATTTTCATTAGAAAGACAAAGGTTGACTGGAGACCTGATTGAGGTCTACAAAATCATGGGATGTACAGACAGGGTGGATAGCACGAAGCTTTTTATCCCCAGAGTGCCGTGAAAGGAACAAATTGCAGAGATAAAGCGGGTTGTATAGACTGGAGGAACAAGCAGAGATAGGGAGGGGAGTCGTGACTGAAGATGTTCATAGATATAGGAAGGTTTACCTCCGCAGATTATATAGCCATGGAGGGTGTGGAGTCTGACGGATTTTCCAGAAGGACAGTAATTTTGTTTGGAGACAGTTTCACAGATAAGGAAGCATTAGTAACCTCTTCCAGTTTGGTCAATTTGTGAAGGTTTGTAGGGGAAGGTGACATTTACACAGATAGAGGTGTAAGAGCTGGAGAAGGTTATGGAGTAAATGCATAGAGATACAGGAGGAACAGGAGGGTGGGTGCTGGCGACAGGAGGATGTCGCACAGATAGTGAGTATTGTCAGAACTGGATTGGGAGTGTCACAGGCTTTGATTGGTTTCTGAAGATCGGTAGTGCTGCAGGGTCCTGAAAGGATTGTAGAGTCTCCAGCGAGTGATCGTGTCCTTAGGACTGGAAGAGGTTACGTTGATACAGAAACATTGAAGACAATCTATGCCGTTTTCTTTTTTCTTGAATAGAGACTCAATATCCCTCATGAGCCAGGGATCGCTAAACCTGCCAGCTTTTCCCTTCACACTAACAGGGACACACTGACCCTGGATTCTTGTGATCACACTATTAAAAGCCTACAATTTGCCAGGTATTCCTTTTCCTTCAAACAGACTCACCCAGTTGATGC
This sequence comes from Chiloscyllium punctatum, assembly GCF_047496795.1. NCBI lineage: Eukaryota > Metazoa > Chordata > Chondrichthyes > Orectolobiformes > Hemiscylliidae > Chiloscyllium > Chiloscyllium punctatum. Next base: position 48,822,534 of record NC_092785.1, read on the forward strand.
GAGCATGATGTGGAGGAGCCTGTGTTGGACTGGGATGGACAATGTTAAAAATCACACAACACCAGCTTCCAATCCAATAGGTTTATTTGGAGGCACGTGGTTTCAGAGCGCTTCTTCTTCATCAGGTGGTTGTGGAGCCCAATCATAAGACATAGAATTTATAGCAACAGTGTTCTAGTGTCGTGGAATGTAATATCAAACAAATTTAGTGTTAATTTTATCTTTTACGATGATCACCTGCGCTTTGAAAGCTAGTGTTTTGAAATAGACATGTTGGACGAGAACCCGATGTTGTGTGATTTTTAATTCACTCAACCGACCTCTGCTCGATCCTGCCTGATGGCCCCAAACCTGGCCCTGCTCCAGTTTAAGACCTTAATCTGTGGATCTGTCTGATCTTCTTCCATAACTATGTTAAAACGAAGACAGTTGTGGTCACTGGACCCAAAGTGCTCTTCGACTGACACTTTAGTCACTTGCCCGACTTCGGTTTCTGAGGGGAGGTCCAGTGTTGCTCCCGCCTGAGTAGAGTGGGGCCCTCTATATATTGATCTGGGAAAGTTTCTTGGACACATTGAACAAATTCCACCCGATACGGGTCTTTTACACACTGAATGTCCCAGTCAATACAATGGAAGTTAAAATCTCCAAACAGTATTATTCTATTATTTCTATGTGTAACTGCAATCTCTCGACACATCTGCTCCTCTAGTACTCGCTGGCTATTTGGGAGTCTCGAGCACCATCTTAGTAGACTGACCATTTCCTCTTTGTTTCTAACTTCTCATCATATGTCCTCATTTGATGACCCCTTTGGAGTATCCTCTCTAAGCACTGTTTTTATGTCCTCTCTTTTCAAAATGACAACTCCCTCTCCTCACTTACTTGTCCCTCTGTCACGCCTGTAGCTTCTGTATCCTGGGACATTGAGCTGCCAGTCTTGCCCTTCTCTCAGCCATGTTTCTGTTATGACTATAATATCCCAGTCCCCAGAGCTAATCCATGCTCTGAGCTCGTCTGCCTTACCAGTCAGGGCTCGTGTGTTGAAATGATTGCCGTTTCAACCAAATGCCTTTTCTCTCCCTTGATTGTGGCCCAGATAATCCTGAATATGAAACTTGCTCTTGATGGCTAATTTATTTTCCCCTGACTTATCAATTTCCCTCTCTTATTGAGTCCCAAACTCCTGCCTAACTAGTTTATACATTTCAGAGTAACACTACCAAATCTCCCCGCAGTGATACTGGTGACCCTCTGGTTCAAGTCCAACCCATCCTCTTGTCCAGGACACCCCTAACCCAGAAGAGATCCCAATGATCCAAGAACTGAAAACCCTTGCCCATACACCAGCTCCTCAGCCACCCATCCATCCGACCTATCTTTCTATTTCTATATCCATGGTGAGTGACACTGGGAGTAATCTGGAGATCACAACCCTTGAGGTCAGCTTTTTAACTTCTTACCTCACGCGCAATACTCATTTCACAGGATCCCATTCCCTTTGTCTTCCTTTGTCATCCCCCTCTTTGTCACCCTCTCTTTGTCCTCTCTGTTAGGCAGTTAGTAAAGCAAATGTAATGTTAGCATTCATTTCAAGGGACCTAGAATACAAGAGAGGAGACATGCCGCTGAGAATATAATGTGCAATGGTCAGACAGCATTTGGAATATTGGGAGATATTTTGGAGCAAGATCAGCTGGTGTTGGAGGTGATCCATCCTGGGGATGGTGGCTTGTCATGAGCGGCAGGTTGTGTACTCGATGGAATTTAGAAGAATAGGAGGCGAGGCATCTGATAGAAACTGATTGATTACCGCAAAGATTGAGATAGTCAGTGTGTAGAAGATATATCCACTAGTCATAGAGACTATGACAAAATGGCACAGTTTCGCAGAGAAAGAGTGGGCTGAATGGCCTCAATCTATAGCAATATCTCATGCTCTTATGGTCATGTGGTCTATTATTGTTTGCAGAATTGTAAGCCTGTGAGCAGCTCTTGTAACACTTTTATTTGTATGTTGATTTGACTTCACGTACTGTTCACTAGTAACCCCTGTGATATGGACAATGGGAGGATTCAGTGTCGGCCAGTAGTCTATTAAACTTTGAATATACACAGCTATCTGTGAGTCTTATCTGGCGGGGGTACACTGTCTTTCAAATGATTGCCATTTTCGGACTGGTTTTTTCGAAGGATCGATACTGTTACGCCAGTATTGTTGAAATTAACAAAACAGATGCGATTTATTTCAGCACACAGCAACAATAAGTTATCGAACACTGAACACCGTTCTAAGAACAGAAACGTTGATAACGTTCTGCATAAGAAACATTGCTTTCCTGTTCATGCTGAAATCAGATAACCTGTCCTATCGAGAAGCTCAACTTGGAACTATTTTTAAAAAAATCTTTTTTGGATGCGGACATCGCTGGATGGGCCCACCATTTCTTGTCCGCCCTCATTGCCCCCTTGAGAACGTGGTGTTGAGCTGCGTTCTTGAACCGCTGCAGTCCACCTGCGGTGTGTAGACTCTCAATGCTATGACGGAGGGAATTCCAGGGTTTTTACCAGAAACAGTGAAGGAACGGCGATATATTTCCACATAAGGATGCTGATTGTTTTGGAAGGGAATTTATAGGTGCTGGCATTCCCATAAGTATGCTGGCCTTGTCATTCTAATGTAAGTGTTCGTGGGATCGGAAGATGCTGTCTGAGGATCTTTTGGGAATTTCTGCATTGTGTCTTGTAGATAGTACACACTTCTGCTCGTGAGCACCGGTGGTGAAGGGAGTGAATGCTTTTGGATGTGATGCCAAACAAATGGACTGTTTTGTCCTGGATGGTTTTAAGCTTCTTTTGTCTTGTTGTGTCTGCACTCATTCAGGCAGTGGGAGAATAACATCTCATTTATGACTTGTGCCTTTTAGATGATCGACAGGCTTTAGGAATCAGGAGGGGAGTTACTCACGCAATATTCTTCGCCTCAGATCTGCTCTTACATTTATGTGGTGAGTCGATTTGAGTTTCTAATCAATTATAACCCCCAGGATATTGATCGTGGGGAACAGAGTGATGATAATCCTGCAAATACTAAGTTGTTATATTGTTTCTTATTGGTGATTGTTATTGTCTGGCATCTGTGTGGTGCAAATATTTCTTGCCACTTGTCAGGCCAAGCATGGAGAGGGACAGATCTTGTTGCATTTTGGCATGGACTGCTTCCGTACCTGAGCATTTGTGAATTGTGCTGAACATTGTGCAGTCATTGTCGAATATCCCTACGCTTGACATTATGATGGAGGAAAGGTCATTGATGAAGTAGCTGAAGATGCTTTGATCTAGGATTCATCCAGAGAGTCACTGAAGGCGTTGTCTTGTGTGTTGATGAAATATCTGATAATGAAACTTCCAGTTCAGCGAGCTAACCAACATCCATATTATCCTGAGGGACTACTGCAGAGACGTTCTGGAGCTGGGATGACTGACTTCCGACAGCAATGACCATCTTCCTATCTATCAGATATGACTCCAATAATGGAGTATTTTCCCGCAATACCAGTTTTGCTCGGGTTTCGTGAAGTCACGTTTGAAAGAATGTAGCCTTGATGTCAAGGGCAGGAATTCAGCTCTTTCTTCTATGTTTGAACCAAGGCTGTAATGGGGTAAGGAGTTGAGTGTCACTGGCGGAACCCAAACTGGATGTCCCTGAGCAGGTATTGCTGAACAGGTGCTGGCTTGATAGCACTGTTGATGTCCCCTTCCATCACTTTACTGACAATGGAGAGTAGACTGATGAGGTGGTATTTGGCCGGGTTGAATTTGTCCCGCTTTATATGTACTGAACACACTTGAGCAGTTTTTTTTCCCCATTGTCGGTTTGTAATCGTACTGCAACAGCTCGGCTAAGGGAGCGGGAAGTTCTGGAGCACAAGCCTTCAGGACTATTGTCAACATATTATTAGGGCCCATAGCCTTTGCAGTATCCAGTGCCTTCAATCGTTTCTTGATGTCAGTCAATTGAATTTGCTGAATACTGCTATCTGTAATGATGGGGACCACGGGAGGAGTCCGAAGTGGATCATCCACTCGAAACTTCTGATTGAAGAATTCTGTGAAATCTTCAACCTTATCTTTTGCGTTACTGTGCTGAGCTCCTCCATCATTGAGATTGGGGATATTTGTGGAGCCTTCTACTCCGGTGAGTTGTTGAATCGTCCACCACCATCCACGATCAGATTCGCAGGACTGCAGAGCTAAGAACTGATGTGTTGGTTCTGGGATCGCTTAGCTCTGTCAGTCTCTTACATTTTATGCTATTTGGCATGCAAATAGTTCTGTTTGGAAGTTTCAGCAGATTAACATTTTATCTTTATGTATGCCTGGGTCTGCTCCTGGCTTGCCCTCCTGCACTCTCTTTTGAGCCAGGTTTAATCCTCCTGCTTGATGGTAATTGTTGAGTGCGTGATATACTGGGTATATGAGGTTACAGGTCGCAGAGTCTCCCAGAGCATCGACCGTCCGACTCTATCGTACTGTGCTGCCTTCTGTGCCGGATCGGTCCTGCCTTTCGGACAGGATATATCCAGGGATGGTTATGGCGCTGTCTGGGTTATATCTGTAAGGTACAATTCCGTGAGTATGCCTATGTCAGGCTGTTACTTGACTGGTCTGTCAAACAGTTGTCCAAATTTTGGCACGAGTCCTCATTGTTAGTAAGGAGGACTTTGCAGGTTCGACAATGATGTTTCTAAAGTTCACTTTTCCGGTTACCAGGTCAATACATCCGGTTTCATTTCTTTGAGATTTTGTCGCACATCTGACTGACTCTCTGAACCATTTCAGAGGGCGATTGAGAGTCAATCACATTGCTTTGGGTGGAGTCAACGGTCGGCCAATCCAGAAGAGGAATGGAAGATTCCTTCACTGAAGGATATCAGTGACCCAGATGGATTTTTCTGACATTCGGCAACGATTTAATTCTCATAGGTAGATTCTTAATTCCAGGAATATTTTAAAATTATTGAATTTCCACCATCTGTCGTGACGGGATTCGAACCTTGGTCCACAAAACAGGAGCTGACTTTCTGGATTGATAATCTTGCGGTAATACCATGAAGCCGACTTGGAACCATAGGTTGCACTCAACTGTTATTCATTGTGTTGTCCTGTTTTTCTATCATTGTTATGTTATTTTGAAACCTCATCCTTCATTAAATCCTGATTGGAATGCACGGTGATGAAAGTCATCCCGACTGTTCGAATTCCATTTCGTCTGTTTTGTTTGAATAAACATGTCAAGGCAGCTGCACATCAGAGAAGAACATGAAGAGATAATGGTAATTGTGCACTGTACCTGTCACCGAACCAGTGTGTCTGTCCAGATACCGAAAGTACTTATTGTGGGTCAGAGAACCGCGGAATTATTATAGCACAAATGGGAGTCAGACTGCCCATCGTGGGGTCACAAGCTTGTCAACAGCACAATTGGAGCTAGAGAGAGTATGTGGAGATAACTTTTGTGAGAAAGAAATTAACAGAGAAGGAAAGCGAAGAGAGATAAACTTAGAGAGAATAGAAAGGGGAGCGACTAATTGAGTGGGAGATGAAGAGATGTTAGATGTGGGTGAAGTTAAATAGATCAAAAGACAGCATGAAGGTGGATAGATACGGACAGACAGAAGTTACAAGTTATATTTAGAAATACCTCTGTACTGCAAGCCCTTTGTCTCCGTAACATGCACTGTGAGCAATGTGCTGATACTGGCTTAAGCCCAGATCACCTGTTCCCAATAATATTACAGAGCTAGGTTACTAACAGCTAAACAAAATGCATTCGGCCAATAGATTAGTATCATAGAGAAGGTGGATTTTTAAAAGTAGACTATTCCAAGACCAGCAGGGAATGATGACAGCCCCCACTGTGTGAGAGACTGGTCCATGGAATCTCAGTCAGGTGGATCACTGACTGTCATGGAAATTAAACTGACTGGACTCAGATGCGAACAAGAGCAAAGAAAAAGCTTTATTTTTACCCACTGCAGTAGGCCAATACACTTGGCAAAAACGCCTTGTGTAAGGGAACTGAACATAATTAATGTATTCCTTTTATGCTCTTCTTATCACACGCTCAAGGACAATGGCTGGGAAACATTCGAGTTCTTATTTTCTCATCCCCTTGCTGTGGACATAGCAGCCTTTATGTTTTCCTTAGCTTTTTCTGCTGAATTCGACTGCTCGCCATGCCAAGTTGAATGTTTAAAAAGTTCAGCAAAGACAAGCTGTCTCTTCGATTGCAGAATTCAGCAAAGTGCAACATTCGGAAAAGTTTTAAATTTAGCATAGCATTCGCTTTCAGATTTCCCAGTAAATGTTAATTTGGTGAATTCTCTCTTACAATTCCCTTTTTTGTCATTTTATGGCAATAAGGACGAAGAAAACAGAGCCAGAATTAAAAACGAAATGTCCAAAAGAACATTTAAAAAAATACAGAGCCAGATATCTACACATCGGCGACCTTAACAGCTCCCAGTGTTATAAGGAGCACTAGAAACGATCCAAGTCACCTGTTCGCCTTCTAGCTTTTCCTCCTGAGGTTTTTCACCACTATCCAGTCTCCAGATCGTGCAACTTCCACTCTGCTAATTGGGGTAGTGTTGCTTTCACTTTATTCGATGCTTGACACAAAAGTGTAGAGAGTTTTACACAGTAACACAGCATCTCATCCTCACAGTGGTCTGTTATCTCTTTTACCTTAGGAAATGGGCTCATTCCTGTTATTGGTGGCCTAATAAACAAAATATCAAACCGGCTAAGATTAGCTCTTCCTCTCCTCCTAGATCTCATATACGTTAGCAAAACTTTGCCCATATCAACCCTAGTTCCTCACAACATTTCGTCCATTTGTATATTTTAGGGTAGCATTTTCTCTTTCCACTGCCCCACCGCTCGCTGGGTGGTAGGCACAGTGTTGTCTCAAGTTTATTCCCAAATAATCACGGATCTGCTGCAAAATGTTATTGATAAATGGTATCCCATTGTCACGACAAAGGCTTTCAGGGATGTCCCATCTGGGAATTATTTCAGTTAGAAAATCCAAGGCACTGGCATCCTGTTTTGACATGGCGAACGCTTCCAACCATTTGGAAAACATATCAACTATAATCGGACAATATATGTTTCCTCTGCTGGGAGTTAGTTCAAAGAAATCCATCAGTAAATGCTCAAAGTGTCATTGGGATTGGGGGTGTGCTGCTTGTTTCGTCTGTAATCCCCTCCCCACATTATTAGTAGCACAGATAACACATCATTCGCAATATTTCTGGGATAGATGCATAAATCCCTTAGTGTATCAATGTGCTGAAATACTGTCGTACATCCCCCATTTTGACACATGTTCCTTACTGTGTGTCAGTTTTGCATACAATGGAAATAATGATTGTGGTAGACAGGCTTTATCATTAGGGCCACAACATAGCCCTTCATTCATGCTGCACACTGTCCTTGTCCATTCACGCTTCTCCTCCAGCGTTGCCTGTGACTGTAATTCCCGTACATCTGGTGTTAGGGTGCAAATATTTGTCATACACATGTCAAACTGATCACTTCGCGGCTACTCGGCGGACGACCTTGCTGCTGTGTATGCCCTTGCATTGCCTTAATAAATAGAATCGTTATTTTTTTGTGGGAACTTCACATTTACATACAGAAATTGATTTGGGCAGTCGGACCACTTCCAGGAGGTCAGAAATCAGACCACGGTGTGTGATGGGCTTTCCAGTGGAGGTTAAGAAGGCCCTGTGTTTCCATCGGGTTCCAAAGTCATGTACAACCCCGAATGCATATCTGCTGTCGGTGTAAATTATCACTGGCCTTCCCTCAGCTAATTTACATGCCTCAGTCAAGGCAAATGATGAGAAAGGAATGATCCCACTTTGACTACCTCGTGGGTAGTCATTACAGCATATGCAACACAGACTGTCTCCTTGCTCCTGAATGTTGGCCCATCCACAAAAGTCTCCATATCCGGATTCTGAAGTGGAGAATCCTGCAAGGCTGGTCTAGGGCTGCAAATATCATTCGTTACAACAACACACTCATGTGGGTTTCTGTCTCCTTCTGTGGGTAGAAGGCTGACAGGGTAAATGATGCTGCATCACTTTATTGTAATGTCAGGCGTCTCCAATAATACAGTCTTATATCTGAGCCAACGTGCTAACGACATGTGTGCTGTCTTTTACTCGGAAAGCAGTAAGGATACTGCATGTGGAACCAGTAGGATTAATTCCCCATTGTTGACTACATCCCTGGATGCTACAACAGCCTTTTCAGATGCCGCCATGGTATGCAAGCATTTAGGCAATGTTGCCGCTATGGGGTCTAGTTTAACTGAAAACTAAGCTAATGGTCTTAATCGCTCCCCTATAAGCCTGCAACAGGGCAGATGTCATGCAGCCACACTTCTCATCTACCGTTTGTCAAAAAGGATTGTTTGGATTCGGAATCACCAATGTAGGTGTAGTTTATGCTGCTATCAAGCAATCATCTACACACTGCAGAAGCGCTGACCCTAGGGTTAAAACAAAAGTCTCCAGACTCCTGCATAGAGCCTCATTGTATATGGTGGGGGACTCACAGTAACCTTTACAAAGTCATGTGAAATTATATGATTTCTCTTTGAATAAAAAAACAAACCAGAATTGACGATCTGAGTGCACCAGTGCACTTAAGAAGGTATTTGCTAAATCCACAACAGAGAATCATTTACTGTCCGGAGGAATTTGAACTAATATAGTGCAGGGGTTAGGAACATTTGAGGTCCACGGAACAACGTAGTTATTGCCTGAAAAGCGGGATTCAAAGACTGAAGTAATCCCTGTTATAGCCTCAGGTTTAAAACGGTATTCAGTTCTGCAGCGTTGCCGTACATCTCTCTCGTAGTACAACTCCTGATGCACCCATTGAGTTCAGGAACCTTCCACTCAACTTTATTGGCGTTGACTCTCTGAACTGGCTTGATTTAATGACTCAATATGCTGCCCCTGTGCCTACAAAAACAAGGAACTGGTGTATCTTCCACATATAATTTAGTGGTAAGCATCGACTTATAGGCATCGTTGTTATAATGAACGTATTGTCCACGCTTCGTAATCGCAGTGCTCAATGTCGAGGTGGGACACGTCTCAGGGCCAATAAGGTTGGGAAAAGAGATTAGCATAAGTGAGTGTTCGCGGCCAAGCATAAAGGAAAGAGGCTTACTTGTACCTTGTGGGCTGCCGACCTCCAACTCAGACTTTCCTGCCAGTCACACTGCTGCCTAGCCTCCAGGGCCGAGTGTGCCTGTCTGTGCGGGCATTGTCACGCCCAGTGGTCCATTGCTCCACAAACTAAGCACCCGCCAGATCGACCTCTGCCAGCATTTCTTCTGTAACCCCTTCCTTTTCAACTTCCGCAACCTTCCACTCTGCGTCGTGTTCTTCGTGCCTTTTATTTTCATTTCTATGCCGGCTGACACGTGGCACCGGCAGTAAACACGAGATCACTACCTTTGAGGTCTGCCTCTTTAATTCTGTCCCATCTCCCTGAATTCTTCCATCAGGTCCGTATCTCGTTTTTGTCGTTGATGCCTGTATGCTCCAAGAAAACGGGGTGTTCACCATCCCCTTTCAGAATGTTCTGCCGCCAATTGGTGACATCCCTGACCTGAGCGGCAACATAATTCCTCAGCATTTCGGATGCTTCACAGTGAGTCCATCTGCAGCTCCAGAGTCGTCATGCAGTCAAACAAATGGTGCTGCTGGACATACTTCTTACAAGTGAAAATCTAGAAAACCTTTTCAAGCATTTCCAAAGTTTGCACAGTTTGGACAATCGCAAGAAGCTGAATAGGCATTGTCGGATTCCCTGCAGCTTCAGGGCTGAGAGATCGCATCAAAGAAGCTTACAAAAATATGAGGAAGACAGATTAAATTGTCAGGGAGCACATTTTCACAAGTGACGTGAGTTAAAATCTACATAGCATACGTTGAACGTGAGAGAGGTAAAATTTAAAAGGGAAGTGAGGGACGCATGCTTTTCACACAGACATTTTGGGTGTTTGGAATTAATAGCCACATTTAGTGGCAGAATCTGGTGCACTCACAACATTTCAAAGGCATTTGAATGGGTGTATAGATAGGAAGACTTCGGAGAGATAAGGCACAAATATTGGCAAAAATGTTTCAATAAATTTCGTTTATCTGTTCAACAAAGGCAAGTTTGATAGCAGGACCTGTTGTCGTGCTCGACAACTCTGTGATGCTCCAGCAGCCGACAACGGTTTGAAGATACCATTTGCAAAAAAAAAACGCATGCTGTTTGTTACTCAGTCAGCGCGTTTGGCTATTTTGTTTGGAGGGTGGATGGGCCCAAGTGATCCAGAGATGAAGGTTTTCTGGACTTTTGCTGTGAATGACCATTCTTCTTGACATGTTCCCCAAGTTCGCAGTCAAAGATTTTTGCTGAAGAAAAATACCTCACATGCCATATTACCCATTCAGCTCTCCACCGAATACAAAAACTGACAGCTCTTAACGTGGAAGCGAAGAAAATCTAAAAAGGCAGGACCATGACCAGACATACCAAAGCTTAAATGCTGTCCGTGAGGCACTGTGAGTTGTCTCTGCCATGAACTGCTTACACAAATTGCAGCGAGGCAATTCCAAATATTTAGTGGAGATTTAGTGTCTTGCCAATTCCCAAAAAGTGCTCAGGTATCATAAAACAAAACAGAACAAAAATGAATCATTAAGAGTGAAGATTACCAATTATATCCTTGATTAAATTAGTTCAACACTACGCTGGTGCCTCCATCTGATCGAGAGAGCCAATCACCTTTCGCCATCAGCAGGACAGTAATGAAGTAATAGAGAGAAATTTAACAACTTTCGCATCGCGATTGCCCACCTTTACACCACAGCATCAACAAACAGGATCTGCTTTCCAAATAATGGTGAACAAACTGTCTCCATTCACTTTCAGAGAAAACGGTGAACAACGCAAGTTGTCTGGAATATGAACCGCCAGCATAGACTGCTTTGGTCGCGGATTCTACTGCTGCACAGACTTTCATATGAAAGGATACCTTTCAAAGACAGTGTTTGTGGATGTCCATATGACAATGTCAGCTGTTGGCCTCGCTATCACTACCTTGGTAGTGTCAGGATTGATATCTCCACCTTGCATGCGGGTGTTCAGTGTACAATTCTCTGCTGCGAATAACCAAAATGTTTTGGAGCAGAAAGATGAGGAGCTCATGTGTGTCGTGGAGGTTTTTTAAAAATATTTGGCGGACATGGGAAGATGGTTGGCAGCCTTTATCTCACCATTCTGGGTGACATCTTTAGGGCAACAGAGCTTGTTGTGAAGCACCGCTGTCCTGTGGCAGTTGGAATTGATTTTGTTTCATTCCCGCTCCTTCCCATTCTTGGGGTTGCAGATTGGGTCAGGATCAATCTGTTTTTTGATGGAATCCGTGGATGAGTGCCCCGCTTCCAGAAATTTTCTGGCTGCCTTCTGTTTGCCCTTTCGTATTAAGCTTGTGCTCTTCTCATTGAATTTGCAGTCTTTGCAACTTGTATGTATTGCTAATGGGGACAGTTGGTCATGGTAACTAGTGACTGCCACACAAATTCTTTGCCAAAAATGGATAGTCCCGCAATTTGATTCGCAGATACCTGGCACACGAACTTCGCAACGAGGATATGCCACGTGGCCATTTTAAAAGCATGCTTCGATCTATGAAAGTAAGTTACTGGAACTGACAGCCAGTTTCCTCTGTTCACTCGGTATTATGACAACAATTAAACCGACAGCCTCGCTCAGAGAAAACTGACAAGATCTAATGCCCATCATGTGCTGGACAAACATAGTTGACAAGATTGCACACAGGGACTGCACAGAAAACTATACAGGAGAAGCAGGTAGGCAACCAGCGATCTGCACTCATACGGTTCAGTTACGCCGTAATTGCCAAGGACAGCTGTTCCTTGTAGGTGTATGCAGGGCACTGAGTGTCTCTGATTTCGGGGCTCAAAACTTGGATATATGACCGTCTGCAACACGAGTTACTTCCTGGTGTGAGGTAACTCTTGATGGAACACATGTAAAACTCGATTGCTCATTGAGAAATACATCCAAAATAGTAGCCAAGATAAATATTTCTGTTGTGTTTCCGGTGGTTTTCCTGACATGCCTACCAGTACTGTACTTATTCTGTGCTTCCTGACGGGTCAGAGCGTGCATCCGTGATCGTATTGTGGGCAGTAATCTGCGTTTTAGCTGCAATTTTGTGCGTTTGAAACCCAGGTCCACCTGCCTCTATTTTGTTTTTCTCTTATTATGTGCAATTGCAACACAGTAAGGTATCAATTAATATTGGAGGATGACACACACAGGCGTGTGCGAAATGCCCAGGTTTTAGTGACATTTATGCAATGCTTAGAGATTATTTTGATACAGGAGATAAGGATGTAAAATGTGTTTGTGTAGAGATGACGAACAGTGAGGGAAGAGGTCACCAGCAGGTGTAGCTTACAAGCCCACTTACAGTAACTACAGTGTAAATTAAACCGTACAAGTAAAACATTACTGCATGCGAGTGATAAAAGATGGCAAGACTTATGGGCGATTTTCATTTCCGCTCTTCCACTCCAGTTTGATTAATAAAGAAAGTTTGGAGAAAAATAATTAATAAATCATATCAGTCCCATCGAACAACGCGCACTATACCTTGGTCAACGATTAGTTTTCATGTGACTAAATCTCTTTCTTTTATTGGGAACCATCTCTTTCGTTGGGAGCATCAGGAAAAACCATTTTCTTCGACAGAAAAAGCAGTAAATATGTCATTGACATTTGTTTGTTTCATGTCCAAATATACTCAGATCAATAGCTTCCTTGATCAGCTGGTCATGTTCGCAGAGATTTGGCAAATCACCAAATATGACTTTCCTTTCAATAACAAATCTTGACTCAGTGTGACTGCAATCATCATGTTCTAACTTTGTGCTTTTCTTCTTTTGCAATGTTGTCTATCATCTTGCAAATGACAGCAAATATATGAGAGGAGATGGAAGCATTTAGCCGATTAAGTTGGCGACAGCTTTCAATGAGATCACGGCTGATTTGAGTAATCCTCAACTCCCCTTTTCAGCCTTATCTCCGTGGGCCTTAATGTCTGTCTGTCTCAGGCTTAAATATACGCAGCCTTCGCAGCCCTCTGTTGTAAAGCATTCCACAGATTTGCTACCCTAGAAAAGTTAGAGTATTGTCCTCGTCAGAGCCTTACATGTTTAAACCCTTCCGCTGTGAGAAAGCCCTCTGGTCCCACATTTTCCCAGGAGTAAACCAGAGCATATTCACTAATGAAGATAGCTCTGCACTGTCCAGTGCCAACTGTGTGTATTTGCACAATTTTCATATTTTGATCTAGTATAAAAAATGAACCAGACTTTCATATTAGATTTGCCAATGGAGAATCATTTCAGCAACATTTGAGTAGCTGTAATTCAGCTGGCAGTCAACGCATTCGACAAATACAATGACATTTTTCATTCTCAATATATTTCTGTGTTTATTAACCTCTCTACCCATGAAAATGGATCCTACCCATCCATTTTAACATTCATCAATATGTATGCAATTCGAATTGACTTCCGAACATCCTTCTCCTTTCTGAACCAAGAGAGGGTGACAGTGAATACTGGGGTCATGCTGCAGACAGGACAAACCAAATACTGGTATTACAGGTTGGAATACTCCATTCCATAGATATGCTGAACGTGCTGTGTAGCTATGGCCGAGTGGTTAAGGTGATTAAAACAGCAGTCCATTGTGGTTTCCCTGCGCAGGCTCAAATCCTGCTGACTAGGTTATAAATGACTCCTTGCAATTTGAACTTTCGCCCAAAGTTCAGAAAACCTATCTCACAAATAAGACCAGCAATTTTATGAGACTTGGAATACTCGCATTCTTCACCAGAAACGTACTGTACTTAAAACATTACCTCGGTTTCTCTTTTCAGATGCACAGCGATACAAATTGGGTTTCTAAAGTATTCTTTGAATGTCGTGTGCAGAAGTGCTGTTTTTCTTTAGGTTCCTTTAATCGCAGTCCTCTGGTCACTGACTCTGGTCACTGGCAACACTTCCTCCTGCTCGTTAAAGTGCCTATCACTACCGCTCCCTCTCCAATCATTATAAACAGCCGCAGGAAATTGAAACTCACCAGCCTCAGGAATCTCTCCACAAAACGGGAGTTATCATCACTGGACATGGTGAAAGGTAGAGGGTTGTGAATAGATACTGTAAAAATGTTGTAAAATGGCAGTTGGAAAAATGTTAATGAGGCAAACCACATAACCAGTCTCCAGCTTTGTGAATCTTGAGAAACTCTGGGAAATGGAATCAGAGGAGACTGAACAAGGGTGCACTGTGGGACTAAGCAAAAGACAGGACATTGACTCTGATGTTCTTGGGACAGGAACTTACTTGAGACATTGAAAGAATTCTCGCTCTTGTACATGAGGAATAGAAACTTCATCTGGACTCTGGGATAATGAAAAATTCTGGAACACAAAAGTCACTGAGATGCTGGAAGGGAGATTGTCCCTCTTGGAGGAGAGCTGGTTTCCAGTGACATGAGAGTATCTGTGGTATGTTGGATCAGACAGTTACCATGTCCCCATAATGAATGGTTCAGTCTTTCATTTTGAAAAGTAAAACTGACGAAGGACAGTAGTCGTTCTGGCAAGGGCAGACTGAATTTGGAAGTCAGTCACGGCCTGCTTTCGAGGATTGTCCAAGATATTAGGTGGGACGTTTCAGCGCATTCGACTGTTAACTGAAATGCTACTGGTTCCAGAGCCTCCAGGGCGACAGCGATTGATATTCTTACTGCTTATGTTTCGTGCGCTGCACAGTTTCGTGTTTCTAATGGCGTCAAGAAAATGTTATCCAAACGGAAAACTTCCGTGTGCCGGACAACATAGAAGTTCGGAGCAGCGAGAGTCGGGAGCCGGGAGGAGGTGACGTCGGTCCGAGATGATTGTCGGGAAGGCTGGTAAGTATATTTAAACTGCTTGCCTCCAGGCCAATGGTCCACTTTGTAGCAGCGACAGGCGGGAGGAGGTAACATTGGTGCGAGGTGAATGTAGGGAAGGGCCTTAAGAATATTTAAACTTCTTACCTTCTGGCCAACGAGGGAGGAACGAGCAAAGGACTTCTGGGAATGGTAAGTAGAACAGTTTATATTAACGTGATTGCGATCACTATTCTCTCAGATTTACTTTAGTGATGGAAAGGGGTAGGTGTACTCCACCGAGCAAGAGTTACAGCTGGGGGAAGGGAAATTACGATGCAATTAGGGAAGATTTAGGAGCGTAGAATGGGGAAGGAAACTGCAGGGGGTGAGCACGTTAAAAATATGGAGCTTATTCAAGGAAAAGCTCCTGTGTGTCCTTGATAATTATGTACCTGTCAGGCAGGGAGGAAGATATAGAAGGTGTGAGCCATGGTTTACTGAGGAAGTGGAATCCCTGGTCAAGAAGAAGAAAGCTTACCTTAGTACGAAATGTGAAAACTCAGTCAGGGCGGTTGAGTGTTACAAGGAAGTCAGGAAAGACCTAACAAGAGTGTTCAGAAGAGCCAGGAGGAGACATAAGAAGTTGTAGGTGGATAGAAGCAGGGTTAAACCTAAGGCTTTCCATAGGTACGTCAGGAATAAAAGAATAACGAGGGTTAAATTCGGGACAATCAAGGATTTTAGTGGGAAGTTGTGTGTGGAGTCAGAGTAGATAGGGGATGCACTAAATGAATATTTTTCGACAGTGTTCACGATAGAAAAGAAAATGTTGGCGAAGAAGAAACAGAGATACTTGCATCTGGACTAGAAGAGATTGAGGTTAACAACGAAGAGGTATGAGAAATACTGCAGAGTGTGAAAGTGGATAAGTCCCCTGGGCCGGATGGGATCTCTCCTAGGATGCACTGGGAAGCAAGGGAAGATATTGCCGAGCCTTTGGCATTGGTCTTCAAGTCGTCATTTTTTACAGGAATAGTGCCTGAGGACGGGAGGATTGAAAATGTTGTTCCCTTGTTCAGAAAGGTTAGTAGAGACAACCCTGGTAATTACCAACCAGTGAGTCTCACTTTAGTTGTTGGTAAAGTGTTGCAAAAGGTTAGAAGAGAAAAGATTTTTAACCATCTAGAAAAGATTAATCTGATCTGGGCAGTCAGCACGGTTTTGTGAAGGGTAATTCGTGCCTCACGAATCTTATTGGCTCTTTTGACAAAGTGACCAAACAGGTAGATGAGAGTAAACCAGTTGATGTGATGTATGTGGATTTCAGCAAGGCGGTCGAAAAGGGTCCCTTTGAAAAATGGATGATAACAGTAGGCTATCATACAAAATGTGGAGGAATGGGATTGTGGGAGATGTAGCAGTTTGGATCAGTAATTGTCTTTCTGAAAGAATACAGAAGGTTATAGTTGATGGAACATGTTCACCTTGGTGTCCAGTTACTAGTGACGTACGGCAAGTGTCTGTGATGGGTCCGCTGCTGTTCGTCATTTTTATAAATGAACTGGATGAGAACTTAGAATGGTGGGTTCGTAAATTTGCGGATGACACTAAGGTCGGTGGAGTTGTGGATAGTGTCGAAGGATGTAGTAGGTTGCAGAAAGACATAGATAGGATGCAGAGCTGGGCTGAGAGGTGGGAAATGGAGTTTAATGAGTACAATTGTGAGGTGATACACTTTGGACGGAGTAATCAGAATGCAAAATACTGGACTAATGGTAAGATTCTTGGGAGTGCAGATAAGCAGGGAGATCTCGTTGTCCATGTACACAGATCCCTGAAATTTGTCACGCAGATTGACAGCGTTGTTAAAAAGGAATACACTGTTTTGGCCTTTATTAAAAGAGGGATTGAGTTCCGGAACCAGTAGGTTATGCTGCAGATGTATAAAGCTCTGATACGGCCACACGTGGAGAATTGTGTACAGTTCTGGTCACCACATTATAAGAAGGATGTGGAAGCTTTGGAAAGTGTGCAGATAAGATTTACTAGGATGTTGCCTGGTAGGGAAGGAATGTCTTACGAGGAAAGGTCTAGGGTTTTGAGGCTGTTCTCGTTCGAGAGAAGAAGGTTGAGAGGTGACTGAATAGAGACATACAAGATAATGGGAACGTTAGATAAGGTGGACAGGGAGAGCCTTTTTCCAATATGGGAACGGCTAACACGAAGGTACACAACTTTAAAGTGAGGGGAGATAGGTATAAGACAGATGTCAGAGGTAGTTTCTTTACTCAGAGAGTAGTAAGTATATGGTATGCATTACCTGCAACAGGAGTAGATTCGCCAATTGTAAGTGCATTTAAGTCGTCATTGGACAGGCATATGTATGTACATGGAATAGTGTCGGCGGGATGGGCTTCAGATTAGTATGACAGGGCGGCGCAACATCGAAGGTCGAAGGACCTGTACTGCACGTTAAAGTTCTATAAGTTTCTACTTTGGTTTAATGGTTAATGTAAACAACTGAGGATTCTGCCAATCTGAAACAAAAACAGAAACTGCTGTCAAAATTAGCCGGTTTTGCAGTGCCTGTGGAAGATTACCAAGTTCTGATGAGGTTTTAAAATATTGTCTCTGATTCTCTCGGCAAAGATGCTGCAAGGTCTGCCGAGTTTCTCCTGCAATTTCTGTTCTTGGTTTTGACTGAATGTCCATTTCATCCATCAGGATTACACAACCGAACCCACCATGCTCGGAAATTTCACGCTTTTGAAAACCATGAAGTGATTGGATTCAAACAAAGACGATGATGATTCACCCTTCCTCAGGTCCACAGGGAGAGAGAACTGGAAAGTGAAGAGGTCAGTGTGGTTCTGTAGTCGTGGAAAGGTGGTTAATGCATTTGACATTTAATTTGGCTTTCCCCTCACAGCCTGGAATGCTACTGATTGCAAATGAGGAATGTCAACAAATAAAAAGGTAGAGTACACACTGTCTATTTTTTCTTATTCAAATAACATGAGAAGGAAAAACAAGACATTTCAGACATTTTGGGAATCGTGGGAATCTTCAACCCACTGCATGTCTGGGTTCAACTGTTGGAAAATGAGACGAGAACAGTCAGGTCCCGTCTTCCACTGGTGCAGAATTTATGGGCTGAAGGACGTTTTCTGTGCTGCAGACCTCTTTGACCACCTGCGGTCAGCTGGTCGGAGAAACTGGCGAATGTGAAGCATATGGAACGTGACTAATCCTGAGCCTCTGTGTGTCTCCCTCTGTGGGTGAATACGAGGATGAGTTCCGCAGGGAAGTTACAACACAATGTGTCCATATCAAACTTCAGTTCCACTGTTGTGGCACTTAAGATCACAGGGAGAAACCCATTGAGATTCGACCTGTTAATATCAGAAAGGTAAGGTTTTTGGCCACTTGCTTTAACTGGGACTCAAATAGGTGGGTGTCCAAGGAATCGCACTGTAGATGGGCCAAAAGGCATTTTACACGTTGTAATAATTGGAAGAAAGTATAAACTGATCTGCAGCTTAAACTATCACAGATGAAAGGCAAAAAAACGGCATCAATAAGAAGACACACATCATCATTTCTTTCCTTTCTCTTGTCATCTATTGCTGAAAGTTCACTTTTGTCACTGTTTCACCAAATGGAGTTTTCCTCTGATCATTAATCATGGGGACAGCCTTTTCGTTGCAGGGGATGAAATATGGAGTTGTCAATTGATCGAGTTTTGTCGCAAATATGATTCAGACTAAATTTAAACAAAGTAACTGCGAATACTGGAAAACCGAATCAGAAACAGGAATTGACAGAGAAACTCAGCAGACTTGGCCAATTCTGTGGTGATAAACCGAGTTAATGTTTCAGCTCGACGGAACCAGGCTAGCTATGCATTTTATTGTTTTAATGCTAGGGTAATTGTCAGTTTTATTTATCAAATCAGCATATTTATCAGAATATTTCACTAGCCGACAAACGCCAACTTTCGGAAATGTCAACTGACTTTTTCGATCATAATGCTGATTCTGTTGCCCTGAGCTGGCGAACGGTTAGCCTTCAATCGTTCCTTTTTCCTTCTCCTTTCTGTCAGTGAGCACCAATGTTGAATGGAGAATCTCAGTTTTCAGCATCTACCTCAATATGCCTCTCTATTTGTCTATCATTTTATGTGTGTATCCACCTCACTCTGTTCCACAGTCTCCCACTCTCGATTTATCAATATCCGTCATTTTCCTTTTTTGCTCTTTGAAAAGTCTAATATTCAGAGATAATATGAGAGTAGACCTGCTAATGTGCTTTCTGCACCCCTGGCTATAGTGTGTCCGACTTTACTCACATTTTCCGTGTGTAGTCTCTGTCACTTAGGCCTGAGGTATTGTGACACTTCTGTACTCTATCATGAGCTTTTACAATTCTTAATAGAATTCATAATCCACCAAGCAAAAAACGATTTCACCCCAATTATAATATTTCAATAAAGCCTTTGCTGTTTGTGTAAAATCAATGAATGGTGACAGCATAAAATGACGGATATTATCTTGCGGTGTATATGCCATTACCACAATATTGTGGGGATATCTGCAATGTCTCCGACCCCACCTCGTATTTCCCAACGTGTGGCAACGAAGGAGTGTGAATAAAAGTCGACGAGACGTTGACATCCTTGTGGAACATAGTAAAAAATGTTTCCGTTGATCTTGCAGGGTCGAGCATTGACTAATGGGGCCACAGCAGGCGGCAGGAAATGGTAACACGGGAGAAACATGGGCTGAGCTCAAACACAAGAAGCTTGCTGAACCGTCTCTTTCAGTATGGTGGATCCAAAATATGGAATTTTCAAGATGTTTAAGCGACGAACCTTCAATGTACAGGACATGCAAAGCCAGGATTTGACACTACACTGGGCGCTTTAACTAATTCATCCACGGTGACAGTGGAGACATTGCCGGTCAAATCGATATGAGTATTTAATTAACTATTCAATCACAGTAACTTGGACATTTGTTACTTTGATAAAGTTTCTCCGTGAGAATTTGAACGAACCTCCCCTGATACAGAAAAGAAAAATTCACAGCTGGACATTCTACACTGAAAATGCACAGAAAGTGGCAATCTCTTCTTGCGTTGGTTTCATACTGATTCGTTCATCTGTTCAAAATGACAGGATAAAGAAGATGCGTTCATTCTCTCGTGGCCCATTAACCACGTTAATATGCACAGAGGGAATATCACACCAAGGGAACAGTATCATTGTGGTGAATTGATCAGCAGTATTGTGTGAGTCGTTGTAAACAGTGGGCAGTATAGGCTGGCCCATGAGTTTCAACAATGAGCCTTGTACCACCAGCCCCTCTCTCACACACTGCACCACGCCTTCCAGTCATCATTGCCTTTGAAATTGTTTCAATCGCCCTCCTCCACTTCTCGCTTCTCCCACTAGCTTGTGGGCGTCCACGTAGAACCTGCAGGTGTTCGAAACTCATTTGTCGCGTATGGACATCACTCAATGGGATAGGAATCACTGACCATCCCTAATTACTTCAGTGATTGAGATGATGAACTACTTTACAGAACCATGAAAGAACTCAACAGAGGTACACCCATGATGCTATTAGCGAGGGAGTTCCAGGATCTCGACCCAACAACACTGCAGGAACAGCGAGATACTTCCAACTCAGAAAAGCGAGATCCTCGATGGGTGATTTGCGGTTACAGTTTTCTCGTGTATCTGCTGTTCTTGTCCTTCGAGATAGATGCAAACAATCACAGGATTGATTCTGGAAATATCCGGGTCATTGTTCTATGCGTAGGCAGGAGTTAGTTTTCATTCAGATAACTCACAAGAAGAGAAATAAATATTCATTTCCGGACTGGGAATTGTATCCCTGTCTGAAAAATGCAAACTCACACTCCGGAGCAGGGACTCGATTGATGCTGACAGTAAAACTTGTGACATGACTTGTCCAAACTCTTATACATGCTCCGCATGTCATCATTTTCTTCAGCAGCAACATTTCTCTCGAGAAGTTTCCAAACAATTCATACTGTCGCCCTGGTTTCCATGCAAAGAAAGCAGAGCTGTGTTCACCTGATGTTACTCAACAGAAGCACTGCAGGTCGGTACAGAACAGTTTAATATTGACAGTGGCTCGTTTTGAGGCGTTGATCTGCGGTGATGAGGCGGCAGCAATCAAGCCTTCTTTCAAATCGTTTGATTTTCAATTCCAGGCTGGAAATGACCAGAGATTTCTCACTGAATTTGTTAATATACTTGACTGGAAGAGAACCTGAATATAAGTATAAAAGAAAATTTCACAAGAGTGCATCTTAAATTAGCGTAGGGACTGTGAATATTACGCTGGTGACGTCTAGCAGAAGAGCAGGCGACAGTGAAACAGGCACCTGAGGACAAATGTGTTTGCTTTGCCTTCGAAAGGCCCTGCTACACGAAGTAGATTATCTTTGCTGGTTGATCACCTTGCGAATGCCGTTTACCCCGATGTCCACGTTTACATTACAGATCCAAAGCTGTCGAGAATGTGCATTTGCATTTGACCAGTGATGCAATAGATAAAACATCTAACTTTGGGTCAGAAATTTGTAGGTTTATGTCCTACTGGTCTCGAATGTACTGTGCTACTTCGATCCAATTGCACAAGATCAATTGTTGTTTTCTTAGGTTCTCTGGAGCTACAGGGATAGCATTACTGTGTTTTCAATATTGATTGTTGCGTTTGGTTCTATTGCAACTCAATGTCAGACAGGTGCATGGCAGGTCCTGTTTTGACTGGTTCTGATGATCTGAAGAGTTTGTATCAATGTGTTTTCGAATTGGAAACATGCATTTGGGCCTATTGTCTATTTTGAATTCCGGCTCACTTCAACGTTTCCCATTGTCTGTCAAACTGGCTGGTGTTCTACCTGAAGCTGCCTTTTGTCAGAATTTGTGTGGTGCGGAGGGCGGAAGTTAAGCACAAAGAGCTGGTGTAGTGCTGAGACATCTGTTCCATTTGGGATTTTTTTTGTGTGTCTCCCTCTGTGGGTGAAAATGAAGATGAGTTCCTCAGGGGGGTGTCAACACAATGTGACCAGGTCAAACTTCAGTCAAATTGTTGGATCTTTTCAGTTCACAGTGAGAACTGCATTGATATTTGCTCTGGAAACTTCAGTACACATAGTCGTGGGCTGAAACTCGAAACTGGGACGATAATACGTGAATGTCGGATGAGCCGCAATGCACGATGGGCGGAATGGTCTCTTCCCGCTCTTTGAAAACTCGAAGACAAGGAGAAACTAATCTGCCGTGAAGCTGATCAGAAATGAGAAGGCAAAAGCAGTTTCATTAAATGCAAGAGCGGTTGTCGCCTTCACTTGTAATCTAATAGTGAGCATTTGACGCTCTCACCGCCAGGGCAAGGGTTCTATTCGCGGTCCGTTGTCACTAACCAAGTCTCAGTGTAGTTGCTTGACAAATCGTCAGATGTACAAATTGAAAGTAGAAAGGGATAATTTTCAGACAGAGCGGAATGCAGATTTTTGGAACAACCACAGTCGCAGTTTTCTTTGTGCAATATTTTGTTGTCAGCTTCTGGATTTGGATGCGTATATGAATAGGAACAGTTTGGAGAGATCAGGGCCGGGTGCTGGCCGGTGGGACTAGTTTGGGTAGGGATATCTAGTCGGCGTGGGCGGGTTGGACCCAATAGTTTGTTTCCATGCTGTACATCTCTATAACTCTATGACTCTATATAACTTAAGTGACAATAACCATAAGATTGGCAGTTGCCATAACCATTACGTAAGGAGTAGTGCAAGGGATAAACACCCCCTTTTTCCCAGGGAAAGGATTACATTCACTGGGAGACAAATGGGAGAAGATTCAGTGAATTACGAATCAGAGCTTCGCCTTTCCTATTCCAGAGATCAAAAATAACACATTCCCGCGAAAAATCAACATATTGTGTGAGTGGAAGAGATTAGAGATGACTGAGTTTTAATTTTAAGAATGTCATACCCACCTCAGCTTATCCCTCAGCCCAATCCCTTCAGATTAGATATGATCGAGTTTGGATAGACACCGAACACTTGGCCCTTCCAAGGAGAGCAGAAGAGACTCTGTGATATGTTTGGTTGCAAAGTAAATATTGGAAGCTGTTGAAGATTTTTAACTTCTATATTCCAACACTGCCAGGATGAAAACTTGTTCCTAACACAGTCATAGGAATCATGATTTGGTGATGAAAGTGTTGAAATGGGGTGTACAATGTTAAAAATCACACAACTTCAGGTAATTGTACAACAGGTTTAATTGGAAGCAAGCGAGCTTTCGGAGTATCGCTCCTTCATCAAGTGATTGTATTTTTCAATGTATAAAATTAATGTATACATTTTTCAATATATCATGTATACTTTAAATTTTTAACTATATATTCTGTGTGTTAGGATTGGGCCCTCCACTGTCACCTGATGAAGGAGCGATGCTCCGAAAGCTAGTCTCCTTCCAATTAAACTTGTTGGACTATAACCTGTTGTTGTGTGATTATTAACTCAGTCATAGGAATACATTGAACTGTCGATAAATCAAATGCTCCCCCCCCCCCCCCACTCTCCTTGGAGCAAATCATTCCTGCTCTTAGCACTGAAGCAAATTTTGATCAGAGCCACAACAGAAACAGGAAGCATTTCGTCAGAACCTGGGTAAGATTTCAAAAAGGACTAAGGTGGCATGGTGGCTTAGTTGTTAGTTCTGCGGCCTTGTAGGGATCTGGGTTAGATTGCAGCCTCAGTCAATTGTCTTCATGGAGATTACACATTTCCCTGCCTCTGTGTGTGTTTCCTCTGGGTGTTCCAGTTTCTTCCCATAGACCAAAAATGTGCACCTTAGATGAATTGGCCATGCTAAATTGTCCATAGTGTTCAGGGATATGCAAGTTAGGTGCATTTGTCAGTGCAAATGTAGAGTGATCGAGTCGGGGATTGGATCTGGGTGGGTTACCTTTCGGAGGGTTACTATGGGCTATTGGGCTGAAGAACCTGTTTCGACACTGTCAGAATTGTAACTTGAGTCCACGTGTCTTACACAAGTGAAGTATAACAGATCATGCAGGGACAACGTCTGAGTGTTTGCCTGCAGAGTGATATTTCTACTGCAATCATCACAGCTACACATGGCAAATATCTTGACGTGCAGTGATCAAGAGAGCAATTTATCATGGTTTGAATCTCCAGACCACAGGCTGTAAGGATGAAAATTTCCAGAAGAGATGATTGTTTGATCAAGTTTTTCCAATCAAAATGGATGCATGTCCTTCAATCCTTTGCTTAACAAAAACTAACTACCTTATATGAATTTACCAACCTGCCCAGCATCTACTGCCGTTTGTGGAAGAGAGTTCCAAACCTCTCCAAAATATTGTGTGTAGAAGTGTTTCCTAACATCTGTCCTGAATACTCTGAACCTCATTTTCAAACGCTACGCCCTTATTTTAGAATCCACAACCAAATGAAATAGTTTACCTCTTCCTTTTAATATTTTGCATTACTTCTCTCAGGTCACCACTTAACGCTTCGTTTGTATACCAAAAACAGAAATTGCTCAGCACGTCTTACAGCATCTGTGGGAGAGCAAGAAGAGTTAATGTTTCACGTCTTTTGACCATTCTTTGAAACTGATTTGCCTGATCTCTTCTCATAACTACAAGCGGTATGAAACCGGAACAAATGGCAGAACACTGAGATCAGGAAGTGCTGCATTTGTAGTGATGTTGGGAGTCTCTATCGGTGGAGAATTCTTAGGAGAATTCTTCTCAGTAAACTGCTATCGCTCTTCCTGTGTCTGAATATGGTAACCAGTCAGTGAAATGGAGACTTCATTGTTTAAAACCAGAGAGCAGATCAGCAGCAGATTAAAACAAGAGCAATTGTCATAATGCCATACCAGAAATGCCAATGAAGACCAGGATGGTGAAGATCACCTTCTCCACATGTTGAACTGTTTGAAGCAGTTTTCGGTCCGAGGTTATCTCTCCGTTCAGGAAACTGACAAGCTTCTTGTTTGAAAATCTGAGCTGATGCATCACCAGAGATTTGGCCTTGTACTGTGAGGAAACAGCTTGTGGAGGTTGAGACTGCAGCATTGCTCAGATTTGTTGGTTTTTTTCAAATTTCCGAGAAATGAAGAAGCAAAATATAATAACAAGTTTAATCCCAGTTTTGGAGAAGCATTGCTCATCAGTACGTAATAATCAGCTCACGTGAATATATTCCAGAATTGTTATCAGAGACCTGATTCAAATCCTGCAATGATAGATGCCATGATTTCTAAGTTGAAGTTCTATGTCTAATGCCTATTAACCCATTATCACTTATCATAGAAAATCCTTTCCGATTCGCTAATGCCCCTTATGGAACGAAAGCGTCTATTATTTTCTCCAAGCTACATGTGACTCCAGACGCACAGAAACTGATTTGGTTGCTGCAGGTCAGTTATCTAAACTCCAGGACGACACTGCAGGAATTCCTCAAGTTTCTGTTCGCTAATAATTGCCCAGTGGCCAGCAGCATTCTTACCTCCTCAACTCCTGAAGCATTCCATTTCACAATGCAGCAGAATTCTGGATATGTAAAGGCCTGGACAGAGAAGTTAAATTAATTTAACTCATTATGAGTAAGATAACCTTATCAACACCTCTCTGAGTCTTCACGATCAACAGCCTGGGAGTTACTATTAATCCCAAACTGAACTGGCCTCACTACGTAAAGAATGTGGCTACAAGAGCAGGCCAGATGGCAAGTATACTGCTATCATTAATGGACTTCCTGATTCCAAAAGCTTCTCTAATACCAAGAACTCACACTTAAAGAGTGTGATGGAATACTCCCCGCTTGACTGGACAAATGTATCGCCAACCTAGCTCAAGATGTTGGACAGCGCCATTATGAAACATTCATGAAAAAGCACTATTCCACGGGCATTTAATACCTGAAATGAAAACAGAAACAACTTTTTGTGTCAGTAATAATTTCCTTTAGACATCGACTAACTCCAAAACTACTATCATCCTAAAGACAAAGGAAGTAAATGAATGGGAATTCCATTATCTTTATGTTCTCTTCCAATCTACTAACCATCCTCAATTGGATAGGTAGTTCTTCAGTCAGGTCTTCAGCGTTCCAGTGGATCAAAGCGTTTCTCTCCCCTCTCTCCCATTTCAATGCAGCCAAATAGTTGAACGAACTGTTTAACTAAACTTTATCAAACTCAGTTGTTAGGAGGCGAACAGTCTCTGGGAGGTGAGAAAAACTTCACAAAAAAAATGCAACACCTGAGGTGCAGAGTTAGGAGGAGCAGTTTGGAAATATGCATCCCTGTTTTCTTGCAGCAGATCCATGTAATCGGACATTTGCCAGAAGTTAACTCAGCAATTTGCCATGAATAGAAATGCGGAATTTGGTGATGAATTTTCACAGTATGTATTTTCCAGCAATAATTCTGTTTCAATGAAATTTGTATTGGCGTACAGTTCCAATTGAGATGAACAGTTGCCAGCAAACCTTGTCATCGATAATCAGTGTGAATCCAACATTCATTGTTTTACAAGTAAGGTGCTGAGTTATACCATGCCTTAATCTGTTTGGAGGTATAATCCCTACAGTGTGGAAACAGGTCATTAGGACAAAGAAGTTAACATGCAAACTCGAAAGAGTATTCCACCCACACCCATTCCCCTACACTGCTCCTGATTGACACATTCTGGAGCACGACATACAATGTAACATGGTAAAAACAGTGACTGCAGATGCTGGTAACCAGATTCTGCATTTTTGGTGCTCGAAAAGCACAGCAATTCAGGCAGCATCCGGGGAACTGTAAAATCGACGTTTCAGGCAAAAGCCCTTCACCAGGACGTCCAATTCATCTAATCTGCATATCTTTTGACTGTAGGACGAAACTAGAGCAACCCAAAGAAACCCATGCAGACACAGGGAGAATGTGTGAACTCCAAACGATCGTCTGAGGCTGGAAGTAAATCCAGGCCCTTTGTGCTGTAAGGCAGTAGTGCTAATCACTGATCTACTGTATCTTTCTTCAAACTCTAATGGAGCCTTTCTTCTGAAAAAGCCCGAAAAAAAGATAAACACGTCACCATAGCAATTTTACAGCAAAAAGTAGTGTTTAATTCACAGAGACAGAAGTAGTCTCTTCATCCTCCAGCACATGGCTGAAGGTGATCAGTTGAGGGAAAGCTCTTTTGGCACCCTTTCTTAGTAGCTGACTAAGCTGCGGTACAGAAAGGCTGCAGCAGCAAGTCCTCAATCAAATATGTTCTTCGTACCATTCCTTCTGCAAGAAATTAGGTATTTATCTTGATTTAGCCTATGATATATATGCTTAGTTACACCTTTCTCGTATTCGAAGCCATCCCCCGAAATTTCATTTCATGTCTTTGCTTGTTTGAATTTTGGAAAGTCTCTCTGATACTGCTGAAAACACTTCAAGACGTTTCCCCTCCAACAATCAGCTCTTGTCTTCTACCTTCCCTTCAAGATCAGTGCTACTCCACAGAAACCGATCGGAGACAAGGTACATGTATAAGCGGGAAAACGGAGGACTGGGAAGCTTTTAAAGAACAACAGAGGATTAGTAAGAAGGAAATACGCAGAGAAAAAATGAGGTACGAAGGTAAACTGGCCAAGAATATAAAGGAGGATAGTAAAAGCTTTTTTAGGTATGTCCAAGGCAAAAAAATGGTTAGGACAAAAATTGGGCCCTTGAAGACAGAAGCAGGGGAATATATTACTGGGAACGAAGAAATGGCAGAGGAATTAAATGGGTACTTCAGATCTGTGTTCACTGGGGAAGACACAAGCAATCTCCCTGAGGTAACAGTGGCTGAAGGACCTGAACTTAAGGGAATTTCTATTTGCCAGGATTTGGTGTTGGAGAGACTGTTAGGTCTGAAGGTTGATAAGTCTCCGGGACCTGATGGCCTGCATCCCAGGGTACTGAAGGAGGTGGCTCGGGAAATCGTGGATGCGCTGGTGATTATTTTCCAGAGTTCAATAGAATCAGGGTTGGTTCCTGAGGATTGGAGGGCGGCTAATGTTGTGCCACTTTTTAAGAAGGGTGGGCGGGAGAAAGCAGGAAATTATAGACCAGTTAGTCTGACCTCAGTGGTGGGAAAGATGCTGGAGTCTATTATAAAGGATGAAATTACGGCACATCTGGATAATAGTAACAGGATAGGACAGAGTCAGCATGGATTTATGAAGGGGAAATCATGCTTGACTAATCTTCTTGAATTTTTTGAGGATGTAACTCGGAAGGTGGACGAGGGAGATCCAGTGGATGTAGTGTACCTGGACTTTCAGAAAGCTTTTGATAAAGTCCCACACAAGAGGTTAGTGAGTAAAATTAGGGCGCACGGGATTGGGGGCAAAGTACTAGATTGGATAGAGAATTGGTTGGCTAATAGGAAACAAAGGTTAGTGATTAACGGCTCCATTTCGAAATGGCAGGCAGTGACCAGTGGGGTACCGCAGGGATCCGTGCTGGGACCGCAGCTTTTTACAATATATGTAAATGATATAGAAGATGGTATCAGCAATAACATTAGCAAATTTGCTGATGACACAAAGCTAGGTGGTAGGGTGAAATGTGATGAGGATGTTAGGGGATTACAGGGTGACCTGGACAAGTTAGGTGAGTGGGCAGATGCATGGCAGATGCAGTTTAATGTGGATAAATGTCTGGTTATCCACTTTGGTGGCAAGAACAGGAAGGCAGATTACTACCTCAATGGTATCAAATTAGGTAAAGGGGCTGTTCAGAGAGATCTGGGTGTTCTTGTCCACCAGTCAATGAAGGCAAGCATGCAGGTACAGCAGGTCGTGAAGAAGGCTAATAGCATGCTGGCCTTCATAACAAGAGGGATTGAGTATAGAAGCAAAGAGGTGCTTCTGCAGCTGTACAGGGCCCTGGTGAGACCACACCTGGAGTACTGTGTACAGTTCTGGTCTCCAAATTTGAGGAAAGACATTCTGGCTATTGAGGGAGTGCAGCGTAGGTTCACGAGGTCAATTCCTGGAATGGCAGGATTGCCTTACACGGAAAGACTGAAGCGACTGGGCTTGTATACCCTTGAGTTTAGAAGACTGAGAGGGGATCTGATTGAAACGTATAGGCTTATGAAAGGTTTGGACACTCTGGCAGGAGGGAACATATTTCCGTTGATGGGGGAGTGCCGAACCAGAGGACACAACTTAAAAATACGGGGTAGACCATTTAGGACAGAGATGAGGAGAAACTACTTCACACAGAGAGTGGTGGCTGTGTGGAATGCTCTGCCCCAGAGGGCAGTGGAGGCCCAGTCTCTGGATTCTTTTAAGAAAGAATTGGATAGAGCTCTTAAAGATAGTGGAGTCAAGGGGTATGGAGATAAGGCTGGAACAGGATACTAATTAGGAATGATCAGCCATGATCATATTGAATGGCGGTGCAGGCTCGAAGGGCAGAATGGCCTACTCCTGCATCTATTGTCTATTGTCTATTGTCTATTGATGTCAGCGAACAGGCCATCACTGCACCTCACCCTCTCCCAGGGAGCAGCACAGCTCAGTGTTGGTGATCAATGCCTTTCACATCCACTTGTAATGATGGTAAGTGTGGTTGTCATCTACTTATCCATAATCAAAATGAACCCGAATCTGAGAAATTACCATTCCAATAAGTTTGCAAGTGTACGAGTTAAAGTTAGATAAATAAGACTATTTCGATTGTGTATACCATACATGAAGAAACAAAAGATTTGATCTTAATGGTTAAAACCTGTGATTTCTGAAGTGTCAGCACTGAATGCACAGATTTAAACTGTTTAAGTGCAGATTTCAAATGCAGTTCCTGTGAGATGTGCGATTATCGTTTGCAGACATCAGAAACGACATTTGGAAACAACATTTGTCTTTCAGACTGACTGGCAAATTGCACGCTTATAATAATTTTCATAAAATCCCTACGGTGTGGAAGTAGACCGTTCGGTCCACCAAGTCCACACCAACCCGTTGAAGATTACCCCAACAAGACCCATTTTCTCCTCTATCCTCTTACAGCTTCTCATAACTAAATAACCTAAACTATACAAACCTGGGCACATTGGGTATTTTCCATTGGACAATCCACCGAACCTACACATATTTTAAACTCATGCACACATGGGAGGAATGCAAGCACCACACAGACAGTCACTACAGGCTAGAATTGAACTGGGTCCCTGGCACTGTGAGGCAAGAGTGCGAAGCACTTTTATTCTTCCATTCGCACACTGGGTTCAAAATAAATGCCATTTAAACACCTCATCCAAATATTTGAAGCATGTAACATCTCTTGAGGTAAGTTTTTCTTTGAAATTGTTCGACATTCAAAAGTTTATACATTGCAAAAGACGCTTGAAACTTAAGCTTTCATCAAGAACAATCACAAGTTCAAAATTACATGCGGCTCCACAAGTAAATGAGTCCGATCACAGTATGGATGTATACTTGCGTGTGGTGGTAT
Source organism: Chiloscyllium punctatum (assembly GCF_047496795.1). NCBI lineage: Eukaryota > Metazoa > Chordata > Chondrichthyes > Orectolobiformes > Hemiscylliidae > Chiloscyllium > Chiloscyllium punctatum. Next base: position 48,853,156 of record NC_092785.1, read on the forward strand.
TCCCGTGTACCAGCTGTGGAGGTTGCGGTTTTGGAATGAGGTGAATATAGAAATCACACCAGTTTAGTGTCGACCAGGTTTATTTGAAAGTAAATGAGGCACAAAGATAACTACAAAATATTAAAATACGGTAGCACTGGAGACAAATCAGAGGACTGGAATAACATGGAACAGAAGCAGAAGCAGCTGGCAAACCCATCCACAAGAAAAGCACCAGAGGTAGGGTCAACAGACCTAAAACATTCACTCTTATTTTTCTCTGCAGATGCCAATGGACCTGCGAAACTCTTGCCCCCTTCACTATGGCACATCAGAACTGGCGATCAAACAGTTCAACGTGTATACCATCAACATGAGGGTATCCTTCAAAATCTTTGGTTGTCTGTCGCATTACTCCTCATCTGGGCGGTACCTGTGCAGGTGCAACGCCTGACTTTAGGGTATGGCAACTTTAATATATTTAGTGTGGAGGCTGGAGAAGTGCAGCACCGTGTGGTTATCCTTGGGTTTGCGGTAGAATGAGATACTGAGGTGATATTCTTTAATTTTAGTGCATGGTGGATCTGGTTGTATCATCCTGAGAGAGGAATGGATAGACAGTTAAAATCGAGAAGAGAAAGAACAGGAGAAACTCAGCAAATCATACAGCATCCATGCAGAGAGAATCAGAGATAATATTTGAAAACTTCATCAGAACTCAGTAATCTCACACAAGTACTGCCAAACTGATTAGTTTCAACAGCAGTTTCTGTTTTGGGGTCAGATCCTAGAATCCATAATTCATTACATTAACCATTAAAGCAATTCAGAAACGTTTTTGTGATTCGTCATACCAAAGATTTCTGCTTGGAGAACATTTTGACCCCATTAGAAACATGAAACTGTGCAGCACAGAAAACAGATACAGTAAAAACATCAATCACTGTCGCCTTCGGGCTCTTGAACCAGTAACCTTTCACTTAACAGTCGATTGATCTGAAACTTCTAACCTAACACCTTGGACGATCCTCTAAAGCAGTCTGTGACTGACCTCCAACTTGATTCTGCCCTTCCCAGTACGACAGCTGTGCTCTATCAGTTGTACTTTTCCAAAATAAAGACTGGAACATTCATTGTGGTGTCATGGGAATAGTCTGATCCCACTCACTACAGGCACATCCATATCACTGGGAATCTGCTCTTCTACAAACAGGACCATCTCCCTTCGAGCGTCTCAGTATCTTGTGTTGTCCCGAGCATTTTCATTTTCCCGGTGTCCAGATGAGGTTTGCATTCCTCATGTACAGAAGCACGAATTCTTTCAACATCTCCAATCAGTTCATGTCCTGAGAACATCAGATTCAATTTCCCAATCTCTGAAAGAAGAGGAAGGTGTCTTGACTCGTTCAGCTCAGTCCGACAGTTCACCCTTCTTCATTCTCCTCTGACTCCATTTACCAAAGTGTTGTAATTGTAGTACAGCAGAAGGTTATAGTTAATGGAACATGTTCATCTTGATGTCCAGTTAGGAGTGGCATACAAAAAGGGTCGGCGTTGAGTCCACTGCTGCTCGTAATTTTTACAAATGAACTGAATGAGTGCTTTCGAAGGGTGGGTTAGTAAATTTTCGGACAACACTAAGGTCGGTGGAGTTGTGGATAATGCTGAAGGATGTGGAAGGTTGCAGAGAGACATAGATAGGATGCAGAGCTGGGCTGAGGGGTGCATATGGAATATAATGTGGACAAGAGTGAGGTGATACACTTTGGACAGAGTCATCGGAATGCAAAGTACTGGGCTAATGATAAGATTCTTGGGAGTGCAAATGAGCAGACAGATCTCGTTGTCCATGTACACAGATCCCTGAAAGTTGTTACACAGATTGACAGGATTGTTAAGAAGGCACACAGCATTTTGGCCTTTGTTAATAGAGGGATTGAGTTCTGGAACCAGGAGGATATGCTCCAGCTCTACAAAGCTCTGGGACCGCCACACTTGGAGTATTGTGTACAGTGCTGGTCACCGCATTATAAGAAGGATGTGGAAGCTTTGGAAAATGAGCAGAGGAGATTTACTAGGATGTTAACTGGTACGGAAGGAATGTCTCACGAGGGACGGCTGAGTGCCTTGAGGCTGTTCTCGTTAGAGAGAAGAAGGTTGAGTGGTGACTGAATGGAGACATACAAGATAATCAGAGGGTTAGATAGGGTGGACAGGGAGAGCCGTTTTCCAAGCATGGTTACGGCAAACACGAGGGGACACAACTTTAAAGTGAGGGGAGATAGGTCAAAGACAAATGTCAGAGGTAGTTTCTTTACTCAGAGAGTAGTAAGGGTATGGAATGCTTTGCCTGCAACGGTAGTAGATTCGCCAAGTTTAAGTCCATTTATGTCGTCATTGGACAGGCATATGTACTTACATGGAATAGTGGAGGTGGGATGGGCCTCAGATTAGTATGACAGGAAGGCGCAACATCGAGGGCCGAAGGACCTGCACTGCGCTGTAATGTTCTATGTTCTATGTTGTGTTTCTGAAGATTTACAAAATTGGAGCCTGGGTTATGTGGCTTTTCTCCTGAACATTTTTCCACCTGCCATATGACAATATTTTCCCAATCTTTTCACAATCGTCTGTCTTGCACCATGACCTGGGATGAGAAGTCCCGTTTTGTGAAGAGATTCAGAGGCTGGTGAGTTTCACTTTGGAGCAAAGATGGTTAACAGGCAATTTCCTGCTGCAGTTTATAATGATGGGAGGGGCAGCGTTGGGGATTGGGAATTTGATGAGCAGGTGGAAGTGTTGCCACTGAACAGAGTCAGTGAACAGAGGACTGAGATTAAAGGAATCTCATGAAAAGCAGCACTTCTTTTCTGGACATTCAAGGAATACTGCAGAAGCTCGATGGGTCTAGAAACATATGTGGAAAGAGAAACAGAGGCAACGTTTTTAAACATAGTGCATTACTGATTAAAAACTCGAGTTTCTGAAGTCTAATCAAATGATTGTCTTGGTTTGTTGAGATGGGTGTCTTGAATTAGTCCTGCAGGGAATCAATCAAAATGTAGTCAGCAGGATTCGACGCTGCAACCGATGTTTAATCCATGGCGTTAAACAATTGGCCATGACGACATGAATGGAAGCGTTGCTTAATATACTTTATAGAATGGAGAATGCAAACCTCAAACACGAATATTTGGCTTTTCCTGTCCTCAGCATGACTCCAGTGTTCGCTGTCACCCTCTCTTGGTTCAGAACGGAGGAGGATGCTGGGCGGTCAATTTGAATTACACACATATTGACGAGAGATACATTGGATGGGGAAAGACCATTTACATGTGCTGAGAGATTAATAAACACAGCAGTGGATTCCCAGCTAGCTGAATTACGGCCAATGAAGTTCTCTTTAAAAGATTCACCGTTGGCAAATCTAATGTGCAAATCAGGTCGATTTGCTTATTTAGAGGTCAAAATCTGAAAATGTTTCAAATACACACACTTGGCACTGGATAGTGCTGACCTACTCTGATGGATTATTCTGCACTGATTTACACTTGGGACAATGTGGGACAAGAGGGCTTTCTCACAGCAGAAGTTGTCAAATATTTAAGACTCTGATGACGAGGATATTCTCTCTTTCAGAGGGTAGTAAATCTGTGGAAATTTAAAAAAAACCAGAAGTCTGTCAAAGCTGGGTATATTCAAGGCTGAGATAGACAGATATTTAGTTAGTTCGCAATAAAGGGCGACGGAGATGAAGCTGAAAAGGGAAGTTGGTCATTACTCAAATCTGCCGTGATCTTATTGAAAACTGTCGCTGATGTGATAGGCCAAATTGCTTCCATCTGTTCTCATAGTTTTGCTATGATTTGGAAGATGACAGACACCATTGTATACGAAGAGAATCAGAAAGTTAGGAAGAGAATATTGCAGTCAAACTGAGTCAAAATTATTCATTGAAAGGAAAATCATACTTGGCAATTTGCCAGATTTCTTTATCAACATGTCCAGCAGAGCTGATCAAGGCAATTGTTGGTCTGAGTGTTCTTGCACATGAAACAAACAAAGGTTAGTGACACGTTTTTGTTTCTGACAAAATAATTGGTTTTTCTTGTCAATTACAATGAAAGAGACGATTTCGAAGAAAAGATGTAGACTAAGTCGCCTGCAAACTAATCTATGACTAAGATATGGCTCGCATTGTTCTATGGGACGTTTATGATTTATTGATTATTGTTCTCCAATCTTCCTTTATAATTGAACCGTGAGTGGGAAAGGGGAAATTAAGATCGCCCGTGATTATTGACATCTTTTAATTACTCACACGCAATATTTATTTCTTGTACATTTTAGTTCACATTGTGCTTGTAAACTGCATCTTCTGGTGACTTCTTTCCTGACTGTTCCTCATCTGCAACCAAACTAATTTTACATCCCGATCTACTGAATCAAAATAATCTCTAACAATTGCCTAAATGTCACTAAAATATCGGTATTTCACACGCCTCTGTATGTCATCTTCCAATATTAATTGATAATTTTCTGTTCTGCAATTGCGCATAATATGAGAAAAACATAAAACAAAACAAAAACAAAAATCCAGGACTGGTGGACCTGGATTTCCAACACACGTTATTGCAAGTAAAACGCAGATTATGTTGCGGAGAAAATATAGAGAATCTCTCAGGAGACACAGTGAGTTCTTCAAGAAGTAGGTATTTTATTTGAAAACAAAAAAATCGTGACACCGCGAAAGCAGATTCTCGAATGCCCCTGAACCTCAGGGTCTGTGGATTTTTATAATTTTTCTTTCTATGTTTCTGTTAGCTTATCAGCATGTACAACTATATAAATCAAAGTACCACACGCTAACTACACAATAAACCTGTGATGTTAGTTCCCATTATCTCTTTAGTTGTACATTGTACATAATGTTAATCTAATGTCACGATTAGATATTTATTGCTAATTGTGCTACAATGATCTTTTATATCAGACCATAATTAATATTTTCCCAATGTCATGGTTTGCCATTTTCTATCACATCTGCGACAGTGATCTTCCATTGCAGACTAACCTGTCATGATAGACCTTTAGCTAATCCATCTAATACAACAGTCTCCGGCCTCAAGCAGACTCAACTAACTACTAAGCAGATATTTTAATGTCAGGTCCCAAACATTTATGGTGCCAATAATGTCACAATAAAACTTAATGGAGAAACTTGCTTTATTACTTGTGTTATCTCATCTCGCCATAGTGACCTTTCAGTATTAAACTTACTCTGCCAATTGGTGTGAGTGAGTTCCACTATGGTTATCCCATCCTGCCTTCCACAGATCAGAAATTCCCAGTGGTCTTCATGCTTTAACCCTTCCCATGCTTTCATTTTCTTTTTTTCCCATATTCCCCTCTTTGAGACCTACTGGTCTCACCCAGAGAACGAAGACAATAAGCACAGCCTCTCTTGTACCCAATACAAACAATATAGGCCCCAACACGAGAGAAATAATTTTCGGAGTCTTAGAAGTAAAGGGTTTTTCCTCCATTCTTGGGGTCCCTTGGGCCAAACACCTCTCCTCCAATAACCAGAACAGGGAAAAAATGACCCAAGATCCCTCACAATATAGGACTCGTGTATTCTTCAGAAGTATCATCGTCGTTCTCACGTGGAAATATGCACAGTGGCGGTTTCCAGATCATAATAGCAGAGTAGTGGGGTTCCATCCGAGGAGTAAGCACTTCCTTGGGTAGTTGAAATGACCACATGTTGCCGTGTAGTGAAGTGAAGTAAAATGGACTTAATGAAAGGTAAAGCACAACAAAGGACGAAGGCAACAACAAACAAAACCGCACCTACAATAAGACCAATCTTGACAAATCATGCACCAAAAGACCCTAATATATCATTCAGCCAATCAAATCCCTGATAACCAAACACCGCATTGCCTTTTAGCTGCTGTCTTAGATTCTTTAGCTTTTCCATTGCTGTAGTAAAAGATCGCCCAGAGCTAGTGTTGTTAGGTGTAAATGTGCAGAAATTTTCCCCAAACATCACACAACTCCCACCTTTTTCTGCCAGTATCTCATCTAATGCCTGTCGTTTTGGTAGTTGCATCCAATTGTAATCCCAAGGCCACAAGTGCATCGTCAGTATAATTTATAAATCTCTGCTGGTTGCGACAAATGTCAGTAATCCATTCAGCATTCTTGCTAACTCCTACCACTGGGATGAGAGCTTCCCAGCGGCAATTTGATTGCGGGCCTTCAACTCATTAGGAATACCTCTTGGTGGTCCTATGCTGTCAATCCAAATTGTTAGATCAGGAACATACCATCGCTTAATTAGGCGGAAAACTAACTGTAACGAAGCATACAGCTGTGATGATATAACTACCTCATGCAGGAGCATTACACGGGCACAGGTGCCACTCCAGTCAGTGGGCAGCGTCGGGCGCAACCCTACTTTCGTAACATACAGCCACCAAGTATCTGCCAGTGGGATGCGCTGAGAATTCAAAACCGCCCCAAATGTGCTGTCCCCCACGAGTTTAATCGCATTCTCGCAATGGCCCTTACAATAGCTGACTGGTGTGGAGACATTTCACTTAAAGCATTCAAAACTCAACCCTTCCCGTATCCTGAAAGCAGCTACGGGGAGTGTGTAATTAATCTTACCGATGGACCATCGGGTACAATAGACAAGCCACCGTTGGACTTGATGCCTGCCCACGTCATCCTGCTGATAGAACGTAGAGGTTTGAAGTAGGAGGTACCAAAATAGAAAATAGAATTGCCTGTAAATCGATGAATCATCCAGATTAAGAGTTCGGCGAGAGTGCGACAAATGCCATGTCGAGTTATAGTGCATATGCGCAATATAGTATGAGGAGTTAACTTAGTATACAAGGAAAAGTCCTGTCTAGCCATCATTACAGCCGTATAGTTTCCCACTGCTAACATTGAATGTCATGGGCTCATACCCATGTCAGGGCAGTGAGGTCTGCATTTCTCATGCGTCTTTGCCTCCCAGCCGGTGCGACCCTGGTATTACCAGTTCAGGTCTGCCAAATTAATGGTCTCCAAGCATGAGTATGCAGGCCTGCATCAGAGCGGGGGTATCATGGACATCACCCATGTCTTCCCCATCCCCTCTGCCAGAAGAACTATGCTCCACATCAGCATCCCGAAGAACTTTACCTGTACCTTATTTGAAACCGTGCTGAGGGGAAAGAGCCGCCTGTGTGCCCTGCCTGTCTTCAAATTCCTCGGCCTCACCTCCACTTACCTCAGTGTTAGAGTTAGTCTGTGCTGGTGGGAGAGATTTAGTGCAATGATTAAGGTGATAGCATATGTGTTATCCTTCTGCTTGGATGGTAGTAGTTGATGCCTTAGTCATGACAAAAGGTCCCTCTCTCCTCGGCTCATTCCAGCGACTTCAAAAAACCTGCACATACACCCATTCTCCGGGTTTAATGGGTCCTTCCTCGTTGACATGTGGCGGTTCCCTTTATCTTTCCTGCAGGTGGGTAGTCTCTTATATCATAGTTAGCTGCTGCATATATTGCTTAAGTTCTAAGCTTAACCACTTCAAGCTAGGCCCTTTGTATGGGCCTCTCCACCTGGGTACTGGCATAGGTCTACCTGTGAGCATCTCATGCGGTGTTAGATTGGTCATGCAATTAGTCTGCATGCGATAATTCATTAGCGCCAGTGCATCAACTCAGTTAAGGATGGTGATTGTGCAGATCTTGTTTAATTGGCTTTCAATGTCCCATTAATCCTTTGCAACATACCCTATGTTTGGGTATGATACACACATCAAAACCTCTGTTTGATTCTCAAAGACTGCAACACCAATTTAACGACTTTCTGAATGAAGGCAACCCCAGTGTCTGAACTTATTTCTGACAGTAAACCAAACCTTTGAATAACTTCATTCGTCAGAAATGTCACTAATCTCCCAGCTCCTGGTGTCAACCTTATATCCACTGGGCTAAATAATTTCACTCTCCGCAGATCTGTATCATACTGCAACCACAACGTGGCTGGTAATGCATCCAAATGCTGATTACCATATTGATCATCTTCCTCCACTGTCATTGGCATGCTCCGCTGGGGTGTTACCTTGATTTCCTTCGGATTCCCTGTTAAGGTGCAGCGTACTAGGATTTTAATATACCTGCCATCCCCAGATTCCCAAACCGCCTGTCGTGAGCATATGCCTTTCCCTAACTGTTTATACATGCCTGGCCATAGATCCGAAGTCGTTAGATTTATATCCCTTATTAACAAGTAAGGTTGCATGTGGTGCGGCACCTGGTCCTCTATATCACTTTTCCAGGAACGCATTTCCCTCCATTTGCAGGATCACTCACTGCTCCCCTCATACTATTACTTCACTTCTCAAATGTTGCAGAGCAGTGACTTCCTGCTGCCACTGCCTCTCTAACACTTCATCCTCAGACAGGTCTAATATCACTATACAGTGCAGTTCAGACATGGGTGGTCTTGTTTTAGTCAATATCGTCAACACGTCTGCTTCATACATTCCCTAAATGTCATGAATATCACTTACTATATCCCCTATGCAATAAACATTAACATCTATAACTTCTTCCATCACTAACTGTGCATTCGCCTTTTCTATGAACAAGGCCTGCTGTGTGCATTCCAATCTTACCTCTAAATGTAGTAAAGAATTTCTGCATAACAAGTTAATTGGCATCTCTTCAGACACTATTATTCTCAGAACTATCTCGCTACCTTCCATTTCGTATTTAACTGGAGCTCTAAATCGGTTTAACTGATAATTCCCTGAGAACCCTCCGGTTTGAACAAATTTACTTGACATGGGAAGGTGAGAGGCATACCGCGGCTGTCGACAAGTGTATGTAGTTCCAGTGTCTATCATCGCTGTTGTCTGCCGGTCTTAACTCGTACTACTGTTTCTTGATCAGCCTCCCATGCTACTAAAGGGTAGCGTCCCTTTCCACCCAGGTTCTCAGGGCATCCCTAACACATCCCATACGGGGTAACAACCCTGACACGACCAAGAACGGCAATGGGAGCGAGGGCAACAGCTGCCATTGTCATATGGACAGCCACAAACACTCTCTTTGAAAGATATATTTTCATATAAAAGTCTATGCAGCAGTACTTTACGGGACCCAAGCAACCTGCGCTGGATATTCATATTCCAGACAGTTTGGGTTGTTCGCCGTTTTCTCCGAAAGCGGCTGGAGATCCTTATTTTATTGCTGATGTGAAACAAGATCGTGCATTGAATCTGCTCGCCGTTTTTTGTTTTTGTGGCGAAAAGGTGGGCAATCTCGATGTGAAACGTTGTTATATTTCTCTCATTTCCTTTATTACTGTCCTGGTGAGGAAGGCTGGTGATTGGTCCGCTCAATCAGATGAAGGTACCTCCGCATTGTTGACGTAATTTAATCCAGAATGTAATGGGTAATCTTCACTTTGCATGATTATTGCTCTTCTGTTTTGTTGCATGTTTCTTGACCACTTTCTGTGACTTGACAATGCATTAAAGCTCCAGTATGATTGGAAGCACAGTTTGGGATTGCCCCGCTGCCGTTTGTGTGAGAAATATATGACATAGACAACTTGCACTGCCTCAAAGTCAGCATGCATGCTACCGTGTGTCTGGCAATGGTTCTGCTTTTTCTGTTTTGCTTCTATTCCACGTTAAGAGTTGTCAATTTTTCGATTCACTGGAGAGCTGAGTGGGTGATACAATTTGTGAGATATTCTTCTTCAGCCAAAATCTTTGATGGCGAACTTGGGAATGTGTCAAGTAGAATGGTCATTAGCAGCAAAAGTCCGGAAAGACCTTCATCTCCGGATCGGTTCGACCCATTCACCCTCCAGGGAAAATAGCCAAATGCGCTAACTGAACACCAGAAATCGTGTGATTCAGAAAATGGTTGACTCAAGCTGGTGTCAGCTGCAAGAGCGTCTCAGAGTTGCCGAGCACAAAAACAGATCCTGATATCCATCTTGCCCCTGCTGAACAGATAACCGAAATTAATCGATCCAAAATTGCCAAATTTGTCCCTCATCTCTCCGAACCCTTGCCAGTAAATACGAAATGTGGCAATTCATTTTGCACATAAAAAGATGTCTGTGTGCAAAATAAGTGTCCCAAATTTTACTGTTCTCACATAAAACGTATGCTATCTAGATTTGAACTCGCATGCCTTGTGAAAAATAATGCCCTGATTATTTACTCTGTCCATCTTTCTCATGATTTTATAAAATGCTGAAAGGGATTGCTCCAGGAAAAAAAAATCTGTCGAAGCCTATTTACTAATTTGCACCATGTTCGTTACTGAATCCGCGAGGTGTGAGTGTCTGTCGTGAAGTGATGCTGAAACACTAGTAATGACATATTCGGGCAAGTGCTTTTGCGTGGCAGTGTGGCCGAGTGGTCTCAAGCGCTGGGCTTTTCAACTTCCCGTCTTTAGCGCGTCGTGGGTTCGAATCTCACCCCGACCAATAGTGTGATTGGAGTACTGCAATCTAATGAACATGAAAGGTCTACACGAGTCCTGCAAGTGTTCATTGTCGCGTTTGCAGCTTCTGATATCTTCGGCGATAAAAGCGGGAAAATTAGCGACTGACGCTGAAAACAGTGATAGCCCCTGCTGTACAAAGCCTCCTCAAAACCACTCTGCTTTCGGATATATGCAGGGCCAGTTTTGGTGCCGGTTTCTGTGTCTCAAATAGTCAGCGCATTTGGCTGATAGTTTGGTGGTTCGAGCTCAGCCTGAGCACAGAGCCTGAAATATTTCAGTTCAAGCATTGAAACCTACCTTGTACCAGCACTGTAACCACGAGAACTCATTCACGATTCACCCCGAGTCAGCAGGTAGTGAGACGTTTCTACGCAGCAGGATACGACCCCAATCTCTTCAAGTCCCCGCTGTCAACAGAAAGTGGCCACTGCAGCTCCAATCAGCGGCTTCCTGCCCAGCCCTGTGACACAGCTCAGAGAAACTCCTTCCTCCGGTTCGGCCCTTTCCGGTTGAAAGTAGGAACAATTTTATTTGATACTCATTCTTCCTTGTTCAGAATATGTCTGCACGTTTGCAGCACAGATGATCACGATTTTAAGAGTATGGTCGGCGGGCTCTGATGCTTTCTGAAGAGTAGAAGCATCAGTTTGTGCTGAAAGTGGCCCTGCTCAGAGCTGAGCAAAAACATTGTCATTCCTTCATTACGGGTGACAGTCTTCCAGATCATGATTGATGGGGCAGTGACAAGGAGAGCATTCATTTGCTCCTGTCACAGAGAGGACTGAATTCCTGATGTAAGTCTCTGTAAGTATCGCAAAGTAGGCACTGAAGAGCCTCATTTGGACGCGATCTGGAGTTTCTCAACCTGTGTGAATCAAAACCGGTAATCCTCAGTCATGTTTTGTAGCAGATAACATATTCGAGTTTCTAAGCATAAGGCACGGTTACAGCTCATTCAGTCAGCAACAGGAGTGAAAAGATTTATATACTCAGTTGAACTGCTTGACTCATGCTCTCATACAGTCACCAATATTACCGTGTGGTCTGAAACCTAAGCCATATTGTAAATGAAATTGAGGAAATGACGGGCAGGCTCCAGAATGACTTTGTATCCATTTTGTTTTCTTGTATCCATTTTGGTTTCTTGATATCACAGAGTTGCAGGAAAATATGAAGAGGGACGGAGAGGAATGTAAGTCAAGTGCAGCTCTGGTGAAGCACCCTCTGTCTGATTGAGTCATCAACAAGAGACGTCAATGCGACTAAAGAGGGAGACCTTTTCACACCTCGAACAATGAGCAATCACGTACAGCGAGCGGCTATTTTACATCGCAGGTCACCTTCGACCTTCTATGAATATGTGCAGAAACTGATTTCGTACATCTTTAAGTAAGAATTGTTTGATTTACGAACAATAAGTGAGTCGCATCTCTTCGAATTCCACAGCATAATACAGGACCCGAGCAGGATGGTTTTCACTTTCCAGGCAATTTCTGTTCTTCACCGATTTCTCTGAAAGTGAATGGTGATAGCTATTTACCAGCTGTTGTGAAACCAAATTCTGCATTGAATCCACTCGCCGTCTTTTATTGTTGTGGCGAAAAGTAGAGCAATCAAGATATGGTACTTCGTTTCCTTCATTTCTGTGCTGAGGAGGGAGGCTCGTTATCTGCCATCTCATTCTGGGGCAGACACCAGCCCATTGTTAACCAAATCTAATTGAGATTGCAATTATTAATCCTCACTTTTAATGGGTCATTGTTTTTCTTTTCTGTTTTATTTTACTTGAGCACTTTCTGGGATGTGGTGGTGCACTAAGAAACCAGTACGTTGAAAGCACCGTTTGAAATTGCCTCGCTTTCATTTGTGTGAGCAGTTCCTGACCCAGATGATTCACAATGCCTGAGACAGTATTCATGCTTTGGTGTGTCTGAAAGTTCTGTCAGTCCTTGTCAGTTCTGCTTGTGCTCCACATTACGAGTTGTCAGTTTTTGGATTCGCTGGAGAGCTGAGGGGGTAACACGATTTGTGAATAGATGAATGTCTTTATAACGGCACTGCACCATGGGCCGAATGGGCTTTTCCAATCTGCAAAACATTGATATGAGTTAAAACTAATGTGCAGTGAAACTGATCAGAACTGAAAAGGCAAATGCCGTTTCTCTGAGAATAAGTTCAAGAGCGGCTGTCTTCGTCCCATGTAATCTAGTCGTTAGGATTTGGAACTCAAACCACAGCAGCATTTTTACCATTCTCGGTCGGGACATCGAATTATTTGTTATGGAAATATATCGTGGTACTAGTATTTCTGACCGCTTTTCGGAAGCTTGGAGGGGATTGGTTTTGTGCCAAACGATATTCACTTTAACAGAATTCTAAAAGATGCAGGTTTTGCAAATCTGAACTAAAAATGAGAATTGATATAGAAACTCAGTATGCCTAACAACATCTGTGGGGATAAACAGAACTTTTTAGATGGAGACAATCAGCTTTGTTATCCACTTCTTGATAATAATGTTCGGAAAACAATACGTTTTACCTGTAGAATCAGGATATTTATCAAAATATCTCTCTGGGTAACAACCGTCGAAGTTACTAATTTAAAAGGATTGAATCAGCTGTATTGCTGCTTTAATTTCGCCGAGGTGGTGAAAGACTTTAATGGTTACCTTTTTTTCTTTTCCTTTCTGTCAGCACGCAGTAGTGTTGAATGCAGAATTGTTTCTTTCACTGTCTTCCTCAATATGTGTCCCTGTTTTTTTCTCTATTTGTCTCTGTATCCTGCTGAGCCTCTTTCACATTCGCCGACTCTCTGTCTTTGCATATCCCTCATTTCCCAATGTTTGTTATTGAAAAGCCTGACTTTCAGAGACAGTTTGTGAGTGGAACTTTATGGCCCCTGCATGGAGTCGGTGGAAGTAGGCTCACATTCTCCCGATAATGCATCTGTCACTTCGACCTGAGGCAAGGAGACATTTTTTCCTCAAAATTTAATGACTCTTTCGAAGTTAAAGTTGAATTCCTTATCCAACAGAAAAAAAATATAATTATATGGCAGCTGCAGGACAACAAGGGTGTAATTGCTGTTGGTGTAAAACATATGAATGGCGACAGCAGAGAATGTGAAAGATCAGCTCGTGGTGTTTGTGCCATTACCACAACATTCACCGGTAATTCTGCTGTGTAAAAGCAATGACTGCAGATGCTGGAAACCAGATATCTGGATTAATGATGCAGGAAGAGCACAGCAGTTCATGCAGCATCCGAGGAGAAGTAAAATCGAAGTTTCGGGCAAAAGCCTTTCATCATGAATAAAGGCAGAGGGCCTGAAGCGTGGAGAGATAAGCTAGAGGAGGGTGGGGGTGGGGAGAATGTAGCATTGAGTACAAAAGGTAATTGGGGGGGGGGATGATGGTGATAGATCGGGGGCGGAGGGAGGGTGGAGTGGAGAGGTGGAAAAGAAGATAGGCAGATAGAACAAGTCATGGGGACTGTGTTGAGGTGGAAGTTTGGAACTAGGGTGAGGTGGGGAAAGGGAAATTGAGGAAACTGTTGAAGTCCACATTGATGCCCAGGGGTTGAAATGCTTCAAGGCGGAAGATGAGGCGTTCTTCCTCCAGGCATCTGGTGGTGATGGAGAGGCGGTGAAGGAGGCCCTGGACCTCCATGTCCTTGGTAGAGTGGGAGGGGGAGTTGAAATGTAGGTCACAAGGCGGTGTGGTAATTCTGTGTGACTCCTGTTTCAGCTCTTTTCTTTCACCAAGCTGGGAATGAAGCGAGGAGAATAGGAGGAGGAGAAGCAGAAGTGCTTGTTTAACAGCGTGAAGAATTTCCTGATTGAAATCGTACTTAGAAAGAACAAGATTCACTGCTGGAACTAAACAAGGAAAAAGAAGCGGGAATGCCAAATCAGAAAAGGCTGGATCTCAAGCAGAACGCTGTGTTCCTTTATCTGCAAATTTACACTTGTGTGAAGTTGAAATAAGGAGCTTTCAATACAATGAGCAGACACCACTGATGGGAGCTGCTATAATCAACTAAACCACGACGCCAGGCTAAAAGCGAAATTTCTCGTCAGTATGTGCAGTTCTTTCACCAGTTGACCACAGGAATTTGAAAATATATTTGCTGTATCAATATTGCTCAGTATGAATCCAATCAAACTCCACTTCTGCTAAAAGACAAACATTTCACGGCTGAGCATTCTCCACTGAAAAGACACACAAAAAGACAAACTCCTCTTGCATCGGCTTCCAACTGATTTTTTTCAATTGTTTGAACTGACAGAATAAAGAGGATGTGTTCATCCTCTCGGGACCCATTAACCGTGTTCATACACACACAGGGGTCCTCAAACCAAGTGGAGCAGCCTCGCTGTGATGAATTGACCAGCAGTGGTGTGTGAGTCATCGCAAACAGTAGGCTGTATCGGATAACCCAATACCACTTGGACAGAGCTTTGCACCACTAGTTCCACACTCACATCCTGCCTCATGTCTCCCAGTCATTAATGCCTTTGACATTTATTTCACTGCCCTGCACCACATCTTAATTAATTCCCGACCGCTTGCAGTTACTGAATTAGGACTTGCACTTAGGATTATATTTCTAGAACAAAGATTTCTTTCCATGTGATAGTATTCATTGCCCATTCAAATTACCCAAGAAGTGGAGGAGGTGAGTTAATTTTATTAACTCTTAAACTCCTTTGCTGGGAGGACTAGACATGTCACCAGTGGCGATGGAGTTCCTGGATTGAGAACCAGCGACACGGAAGGAACACCGAGATATTTGCAACTCAGAAAGGTGATTTGATTGCAGGGGGGTTTGTCTTGGTAGTTTTCCCATGTATGTGCTGCCATTGTCCTTCTAATTATAATGCAACAATGACTGGACTGATTCAGGCAGGATCTGGGTGGATGTTCTGTGTCTAACGAGGAACGTATTTTCATTCAGATGAAATGAGATAAGTCTTCGTTTCATGTTTGAGACTTGCATCCTTGTCTGAGTGGTGTATACTCGAACGCTTTCGGAGGAACCCCTAGTGATGCTGACAATAGCCCTTGCGACCTGACTTGTACACACTCTTGTTCCTGTTCTTTACATCATGGCCACCATTGACAGTAATATATCTCTTGGCACGTTTCCAAACAGTTTGTCTTAGGTTTCAAAGTGAGGAAATCAAGCTGTAATAATCTGATGTTATTTAGCAAATGCAGTGCGGGAAGGTACGAATCAAGCTGATACAAACAGCGGCTCGGTTTGAGGCGCTTGTATGCAGTGAAGGGGTGGCACCAATAAAAGGTGTCGCTCATCTCGTCTAATTTTACATCCCCAGCTAGAAATGACCGGAGGCCTGTCGCTGACTTTGTTCAGAGGCTAGCTTGGAAGACACCATGATACATTTTCACTGGATTTGGTCATCAAATCGAGTTGTGACTTTGTATAAAATGATGGAAACTTCCAGCAGAGAAAGGGGCGACCCTGAAGCAGACAGCTGAGGAAAGGGAATTTCTGGAATGCAAACAGGATGGCTTTTTGGAACAGCTTGTCATGGAGACCACAGGGAGAAGGCTATTCTGGACCTAGTGCTATGTAATGAACCAGACTTTGTAAAATAACTTAAAGGAAGGGAACAGTTAGGAAACAGCGACGTAATATGATAGAGTCCAGTCTGCAGCTTGAAAGAGAGAAGGCAAAATCGGATCTAATGGTTTTACATTTAAATAAAGGTAATTATGCGGACATGAGAGAGGAACTGACGAAAATAGACTGGAAACAGATCCTAGCAGGGAAGACAGTAGAGCAAAGATGGCAGGAATTTGCGGGTAAAATTGAGGACACTGTACAGAAGTTCATCCCCAAGAAGTGAAAGTTTATCCGGGGAGTGATTAGACAGACATGGCCGACAAAGGAAGTCAGGAAATCTATCAAAGAAAAAGAGAGATCCCCTAAAGTGGCCAAGAGCACTGTGAAATCAGAAGATTGGAAAGGCTACAAAAACAAACAGAGGATAACAAATAGAAATAAGGAATGAGAGGATCAAATATGAAGATAGGCTAGCCAGTAATATTTTAAATGATAGTAAAAGTTTATTTCAATACATAAGAAACAAACGACAGGCAAAAGTAGACATTGGGCCACTTCAAACTGATGCTGGAAGCCTAGTGATGGGAGATAAGGAAATAGCAGGAGAACTTAACAAGTACTTTGCATCAGTCTTCACAGTAATATCCCAACAATTAAAGGGAGTCAGGGGCTGAGTTGAGTATGATTGACATTACAAAAGAGAAAGTGCTAGAATACCTAAAAGGTCTTAAAATTGATAAATCTCCTGGCCCCGATGTGCTACATCCTTGCGTTCTGAGCGAGGTGGCTGAGGAAATAGCGGAGGAGTTGATTGAGATCTTTCAAACGTTACTGGAGTCAGGGAAAGTCCCGGATGATTGGGATATTGCTGTTGTAACCCCCTTGCTCAAGAAAGTATCAAGGTACAAGATGGAAAATTATAGGCCAATTAGCCTAACCTTGGTTGTTGCGAAAATTCGGCAATCCATCAGTAAGGATGAAGTTTCTAAATTCTTGGAAGAGCAGGGTCGGATTAGAACAAGTCAACATGGATGTAGTAAGGGGAGGTCGTGCCTGACAAACCTGTTGGAGTTCTTTGAAGAGGTGACAAGTAGGTTAGACCCGGGAAACCCAGTGAATGTGGTCTGCCTAGACTTCCAAAAGACCTTTGATAAGGTGCCACACCGGAGGCTGCTGAGCAAGGTGAGTGTTCATGGTGTTCGAGGTGAGGTACTGGTATGGATTGAGGATTGGCTGTCTCACAGAACGCAGAGAGTTGGGATAAAAGGTTCTTTTTCGGATTGGCAGCCGGTGACAAGCGGTGTCCCGCAGGGTTCAGTGTTGGGGCCGCAGCTGTTCACATTATATATTAATGATCTGGATGAAGGGGCTGGGGGCATTCTAGAAATGTTTAATGATGAGACAAAGTTAGGTGGACAGGCAAGTAGTACTGAGGAAGTGGGGAGGCTGCAGAAGGATCGAGACAGTTTGGAAGAGTGGTCCAGGAAATGGCTTTTGGAATTCAATGTAAGCAAATGCGATGTCTTACACTTTGGAAAAAAGAATACAAGAATGGACTACTTTCTAAACGGTGAGAAAATTCGTAAAGCCAAAGTACAGAGGGACCTGGGAGTGCTAGTTGAGGTTTCTCTAAAGGTAAACATGCAGGTTGCGTCCGTGATTAAGAAAGCGAACGTGCAATGTTGTCAATTATCTCAAGAGGGTTGGAATACAAAAGCACCGTTGTGCTATTGAGACTTTATAAAGATTGGGTTAGGGCCCATTTGGAGTACTGTGTCCAGTTTTGGTCCCACACTTCAGGAAGGACATACTGGCAGTGAAGAGTGCCCAGCGGCGATTCACATGGATGATCCCTGGAATGGTAGGTCTAACATACGAGGAACGGCTGAGGATCCTGGGATTGTATTCATTGGAGTTTAGAAGATTAAGGGGAGATCTAATAGAAACTTACATGATAATACATGGGTTGGATCGGTGGATGCTAGGAAATTGTTTCCGTTAGGCGAGGAGACTACGACCCGTGGACACAGCCTTAGAATTAGAGGGGATAAATTCAGAACAGAAATGCGGAACATTTCTTCAGCCAGAGAGTGATGGGGCTGTGGAATTCATTGCCACAGAGTGCAGTGGATGCTGGGACGCTAAGTGTATTCAAGGCAGAAATGTTTAAAATCTTGATGTCGCAAGGAATTAAGGGCTATGGGGAGAATGCAGGTAAGTGGAGTTGAAATGCCAATCAGTCATGATTGAATGGAGGAGATGACTCGATGGGCCCAACGGCCGAACCTGCACTCCTATGTCTTTTGGTCTTATGGTCTTAAATGTGTCTCCTTTTGCCAGTGAAGGGCACTGCTTCACAAAGTGGAAGCTTCGAAGTGAAGCAGTGACAGTGACGATCTTCGCTGCTTGTTCAAGTTTTTAATTCTGATTCCGTGAATGTCCATTGCATTTCGTATTGACAAGCTGCCAAGGAAGAGCATGTCACTTTGCCAGTGGTGTAATTGAAAATGGATCTGACTTCGGATCAGGAGATTGTAGGCTGGAATCCTGCCTGGTTGGAGAGCAACGTCTGTCTTCAGCTGTGGTCAATGTTGACGCACCTCTGTGAGGTACTGTAGGAATGAGTTTTTAGCGTTTCCGAAATTAAAACTTGCATTTTTCTATTGTCCATTTTAAATTCAAGCTCCACACAACGGAGACCTCTCACCCTCGGGGTAACTGCCTGTGTGTCTCCCTCTGTGCGCGAAAATGAGGATTAGTTGCCCAAAGGGATTGCATTACGTTGTGACAATGTCAAACTATGAACATGGAACATAGAACATTACAGCGCAGAACAGGCCATTCGGCCCTTGATTTTGCTAAGATATCTCATACTAATCTGAAGCCCATCGAACCTACTAGTCCATGCACGTCGATATGCTTGTCCAATGATGACTTAAATGTACTTAAAGTTGGTGAGTCAACTACTGTTGCAGGCAAAGCATTCCATACCATTACTATTGTCTGAGTAAGGAAAAAACGTCTGACATCTGTCCTCTCTCTGTCACCCCTCAATTTAAAGCCATGCTCCCTCGTGCTCACCCTCACCATACTTGGAAAAAGGCTCTCCATGTCGAAATCTCTGATTATCTTACATGTCTGTATTAAGTCACATCTCAACCTTCTTCTGTCTATCGAAAACCGCCTCAAGTCCCTCAACCTTTCCTCATAAGACCTTCGCTCCATACCAGGCAACATTCTAATAAATCTCCTCTGCACCATTTCCAAAGCTTCTTCATTTTTATTATATTGCAGTGACCAGAACTGTACACGATACTCCAACTGTGACCGCACCAGTCTTTTGTACAGCTGTAGCATAACCTCATGGTTCCGGAACTCGATCCCTCTATTAACAAAATCTAAAACACTGTATGCATTATTAATAACTCTGTCAACGTTGGTGACAACTTTCAAGGATCTGTGTACCTGCATACCGAGATCGCTCTGCTCATCAACACTACCAAGAATCTGACCATTAGCCCAGTACTTTGTATTCCAGTTACTCTGACCAAAGTGAATCACCTCAAACTTGTCTGCATTCAAATCCATTTTCCAACTCTCAGCCCAGCTCTGCAGCTTATCTATGTCTTTTTGTTACCTACAACATCCTTCGTCACTATCCACAACTCCACCGGCCTTAGTGACGTTTGATAATTTACTAACCCACCCTTCTCCACCCTCATCCAGGTCGTTTATAAAAATGACGAACAGCAGTGGCCCCAACACCGACCCTTGAGGTACACGACAGGTAACTGTACTCCAGGATGAGCATTTTCTATCAACCACCACCCTCTGTCTTCTTCCAGCAAGCCAATTACTGATCCAAACTGTTTTATCTCCCACAATCCAATTCTTCCGCGTTTTGTACAATAGCCTACTGTGAGGGAACCTTTTCGAACGACGTGCTGAAATCCATAAACACCATAACAGCCGATTTAACCTCATCAACCTGTTTGGTCACCTTCTTAAAGAACTCAATAAAGTTTGTGCGGCACGTCCTACCCTTCACAAAACCGTACTGACTATCCCAAACCAAATTGTTCTTTTCCTAGATGATAATAAATCCTATCTCTTCTTAGCTTTTCTAGCACTTTACCAACAACTGAAGTATGGCTCACTGCTCTATTATAACCAGGATTGTCTCTACTCTCCTTCTTGAACAGGGGAACCACATTTGTTATGCTTCAGTCTTCTGGCACTATTACTGTCGACAATGACGATTGAAAGTTCAAAGCCAAACGCTCGGCAATCTTCTCCCTGGCTTCCCAGAGGATCCTTGGATAAATCCCATTCGGCCCAGGGGACTTACCTATTTTAACATTTCTAATATCTCTTCCTTGTGAACCTCAATCCCACCTACTCTAGTAGCCTGTATCTCAGTATTCTCCTCGACAAAATTGTCGTTTTCTAGAGTGAAATCTGTTGAAAAATATTCATTGAGTGCTTCCCCTATCTCCTCACCCCA
Source organism: Chiloscyllium punctatum (assembly GCF_047496795.1). Lineage (NCBI taxonomy): Eukaryota > Metazoa > Chordata > Chondrichthyes > Orectolobiformes > Hemiscylliidae > Chiloscyllium > Chiloscyllium punctatum. The sequence goes on from NC_092785.1 coordinate 48,873,760, forward strand.
TTACTATTCTTGATTGGACCTAATCTTATTCTCGTCATTCTTTTACTCCTTAAATACCGTGAAAACATCAGAACACACAAGACTTTGGCCAAAGTTGGGAACTGGGACGAGAATAGATGGCTCTCTGAGAGTTATTGGAGCACACGGAGCGGGTAGACTTGTGATTTGACTCGAAAAATGTATAACTAATCTGGCTGTGTAGAACTTAAATATTAACTCTTTGCCTCTCCTTGATGTTGCAGGATTGCTGAGTTTCTCTACCAATGTTCGTTTTTGGCGCAGATTTCCTGCAACTGCAGCTGTTTGTTTTATCTTAATCTTAATAATGTTTCGGACAAAACCAATCACCCCCCACCATGGCAAAATCGGTCCGAATTACTGGTACGCCGAAATATTTGCAGAACAAAACAACTACTCCATGAGTGGGAATAGGATTCGGGCCCCGGTGGTGAGACTACCGCATCCTAACAAGTAAATAACAAGACAAGGCGATAGATACTGTCGTATCTGGGTTTTTAGTTTCTGAACATTTCCGTTGCAGATTATATTCAACTTGTCTAATAAGATTTCCAGAGTGAACAAAGGCCATTCTGCCCATTGTGCACTGTGGCTCATCAGAGAGCCATCTGTTGAAGTCCCAGTTTCCAGCATTGGCCCAATGTCTTGCGTGTTCTGATGTTATCAGGGCAAATGTCAATGAGGTTCTCCTGTGTTCCTAAATGACATAATAATGGGACAGAAGATTGATAATGTCACAACGTATTGCAACTCCTTCGAGGAATTCATCCTCATTTTTACCCACAGACGGAACACACAGGCAGATACCCGAGACTGACAGATACCCGAGACTAACAGAGGTGTACGTTGTGGTGAGCTGGAATTTAAAATGGTGAATGAAACAAACGCAAGTTTTAAGTTCGAAATCTCAAAGAAGTTATACAGACAACAGCTCACAGGGGAGCGTCAACATGGACCACAGCTAAAGATGGGCATTGTTCTCGAGCCTGGTAGGACTTGAACCGATAATTTTCTGATGCAAACTCAGACACGTTATTCAGTACGCCACTGGCCCAAATGCCAGGTGCTCGCTCGGCAACTTGTCAATATATAATGTAATGGACTTTCACAGAAAACGAATTATGAACGTGAACAAGCAGCGAAGATAATCACTGTCTCTGCTTCACTTCGAAGCTTCCAATTTGTGAAGCAATGCCTTTCCCTGGCAAATGAGACACATCTGACCTCAGCTGCCTGGTTCAGGATCACCTCCTTCTCTGCTGGAAGTTGCCATCATTTTATTCACAGTCACGATTTGATGATCCACTCCAGTGAAAAGGTGTCATGGTGTCTTCCAAGCAAGACCCTGCACAAACTCAGCGAGAGACCTCTGGTCATGTCGAGCCTGGGATGTAGAATCAGACGAGATGAGCGATACTTGGATATTTCGAGAGAGAAATATTGCTGCCAAAGGTGGTTATGGTATGAAGAACAGAAAAGACAGTGAGTACAAGTCGGCTCGCTCGCTTTTTCAAACGAACAGTAAATGAACCTGTGTCCAACCTTAGCATAAAAAATCAAATCATCTTTTACTATTGCAGGGAATGTTACAAAAAAGAACCCATCCCAGTGTCACATAAACTACAGTTGTTGCAGTACAGGGTGCCAAACCCTAGCCCATCTGAAATTATTTCCAAGTTTTATGAATATAGCATGTATGGAGGCAGAGTGTAAAAGTCAGCATCAGTGGCGGTCCCTGCGAAATAGTCCGAGTTTGAATGGGCCAGAAATGGATGCAATTCCCAGTCAGGAAAGGAAGACATTTCATATCATCCGAATGAAAACACGTTATTGGTTCGATACCAAACACAAACCCGGATCCTGCCTAAATCAGTCCAGTGATTGTTGTAATCTATTTATAAGGACGTGGCAGCAAACACACGGGAAAACTGCCAAGGCAAGTCCCCCTCCAAAAACTCACCTTACGGAGTTGCAAATATCTCGGTGTTCTATCAGTGTCGCTGGTTCCCAATCAAGGAACTCCATTTCTAGCGGTTTCATGTCTGTACCTCCATGCTTAGGATTTGAAGAGTGAACAACAGTAACTCATGCCCAACATCTCTGGTTTTCAGTTGGCATGCCCTTCTTTCTCTGTGTGTATATGCACTACTTAAATCGAGGTGGTTCAAGAAGGCAGCTCCCTGTCACATTCCCCGGAGCTACTGGGGATGAATAAAATATCTCTGTCCTTGCCTGTGCCATCCAAAATCATGGATAGCTTTGTCCTGTTAAAGATGCATGATGTTTTCACAGTCAGGTCTCATGTCTCAATGAAGCAAGATCTTGCTCGTTGACTGTCACCCCGGCGAAATCAAAACGTTACAATTACATTCCAATTCCGATTTCTTTCAATCATACTGACTTTATGAGAACTGATCATGTGATATCGATGTCACTGATTTCAACATTTTCTCTTCCCAACATCACGTCCCATTGGCACAAGGTTACACCACTCCACAATCCTGTTTCATTCTCCAACTCCCTCACCGTGGAAAGTGGAAAATGTTCCTTATCCTTTCAGGCATCGAGGTCGACAATATCCAGCAACTTAGAGATGCCCATGAGCCTCTGTAATCTGCCGCCCACCCATTTCCTGCAACTCCATCTGCTCTCCCAACCACACCTCCTGTCGGGTATTCACCATCCCTCGTAACCTTCCACTTTTTGTTCCTGAATGTTAATTGTTCAGGAAAATCGGGATCTGGTTTCCAGAGGAAATTAAGAAAAGATTTGTTGTGAGCTCTTCTACTACTTGATTCTTGTTCAGGTTGTACATTCACTCTGTATTTCTGTATCTCCCTTATGTGCAGACAACATGATTTTCTTCCCTCGTGCGATGCCTCAACATTTTTGAAACTATTTTGTACAGTATCAATAACAGTGGGCGTTTGTTCTAATCATTTACTTCCAATTCAAGGTAGACATGAGAATAACATTTGATCTCCAGCGGTTTGATCATAATGTAGAAATGAATTGAATTTTTATCCTTATCACACTCGCTCTTTCAAACGAACAGTAAATGAACCTGTGTCCAACCTGAGCATGAAAAATCAAATCATCTTTTACTATTGCAGGGAATGTTACGAAAAAGAACCCATCCCAATGTCACATAATCTACAGTTGTTGCCAAACCCTAGCCCATCTGAAATTATTTCCAAGTTTTATGAATATAGCATGTATGGAGACAGAGAGTAAAAGGTGAATTCAGCTCTGTGTTGAAAATGATATCTGTAGCTCCCTCACAAAAGATACAAATTGTATCACTGTAAATTCACTGAATTAAGAACAGCAAGAGACTGAAATTTCTAATTGTCCTTCCGTGAATAACATCTCGAGAACTGGAAAGAAATCATGGTTTGCTTGTGATATTCATAAATTGAGAATGTGAAAAATGTAGAGTAGTGGAATGAATGATGAAGTTGTGGATGACACAGATTAGCTGGGTAGTTCAGGGAGGGGAGGAAAGTGCTCGGTAACAGGACGATATAAACACGTTATTCAGATAGCCAGGTCAATGACCAATGAAATTTATCGCTAATTCATATACGTGATATACGTGAGAAGTAACCCGACAAAAAGTACTCAAACTATGAAGACGCGTTAAATTTGCTTGTTGTTCTTGCAAAAGGGATGGTTGAGGAGGTATATAAGATCGTAAGGTGTAGGGACAAGCTAAACAAACAGCCGTTGTTTCCCTTCGTCGAAGTGATTAGGGGGTTAGATAGGGTTGACAGTGAGAACCTTTTTCCGCGTATGGAGTCAGCTATTACAAGGGGGCATAGCTTTAAATTAAGGGGGGGTAGATATAGGACTGATGTTAGGGGTAGGTTCTTCACTCAGCGAGTCGTAAGATCATGGAATGCCCTGCCAGTAGCAGTAGTGGACTCTCCCTCTTTATGGGTATTTAAGCGGGCATTGGATAGGTATATGGAGGATAGTGGGTTAGTGTAGGTTAGGTGGGCTTTGATCGGCGCAACATCGAGGGCCGAAGGGCCTGTACTGCGCTGTATTGTTCTATGTTCTATGTTCTATGTTCTATGGTTAGGAACACAGTAGTAAAATGAAAGCCAAGATTTTGAGAGGATTTGTGCAATTTGTTTCGAGTTGAGAAGATGTTCTGTCTCTGGAGTGATCGTTGTCAGTGGTGATCGAGGCAGGTAACTCACAAACTTTGAAAAAGAATTTGGATATGCACTTGGATGTGCAGACTCAATCGGCCTCCTGTTTATTGTATGTTTCTGTGTGATGGCAGCCATAAACATTCTGAAACATTCTGAACAAATAACCAATTGATTTTCTGGTTTGGTCCTTTGCCATACTCGGTAAGTGGCTATATTAGAAACTAGCGTCCTTTCATGGAGCATCAGCACTTACACAATCTGGCGCAGCCCAGCTATCTCTGGGAACATAAAGGATATTTGAGTTCCTCATTGCAACTGTTGCCCAGTGTCAGCACAAAAATTCCAGATGTTTGCCATAATTATTTTAATTACATCAATGATATAGATACAGTTTATACATCATTATAATAATCTTCGAGCTGTAATTTTTTTTCCCCTCTGAAGCCGAATAAATTCTGTCCCAGGTATTCGCTTTGACAAACGGCAAGTTTTCCCGGCAGTTTTCATCACAGCATTCACCACCCAAATCCCACCCCAACCGCCAAGGCCCAATGACTTTTCTACCTGTTTCCTTGATGTATTTCCATGTTTCTGTGAATTGAAAGTGTGATTCCAAATAAAATATTGGTAGTTGAGACAGGTCTCATGGAGAGGGGAGGAAAACACCAGTGTTCCAGTTGAGCCTGAACCCAATCTTAAGCACCATTTCATAATCCTCAGGTACTGCAGCAACCTGTGTCAATTTTCCGAAGTACGTGGACACTGTTTAGGTTTAGCGAATGAGCGGCAAACAGCAATATTTGTTTACTTTGACCAGGGAGTAAATATCTCAAACAGAAGATAATTCAAACGCTTTCTCTTGTTACCAATAGTATAATCAATATCCAAACACAAATATCCTGTGAGTAACTATTGGCCAGAAATTTAACTGGATCAGCCATTTTAAAACAGCATTTCAGATGCTGACAATTCTGTGGTAAGTAACTCACCTCCTAATACTTCACACATTCCATCCATTATTAATGTTGCACCACGCAGGGAGTATAAAGGAAGACCCTCTGGTACCTTGTCTGTGCCACAACGGTACTCGAAGAGAACTCAGGCGGCTTGTTTAACTCTCCATCGATCACCAATCATCCTGACTCACTGCAACACCGATACACAAATGCATTGTGGGACACTGTCCCAACAGCACTGTAGATTATCAACACCAACTGGACTTGAACTTCTCAAGAGCAATTAATGCTCGTATCGCTCTGTTAAAACCCCAAATTAATTAAACAGAAAACCGAATTTTCTTGTAATTATTGAACAATGCAGATACTTTGATTAATCTGATGAACTTGTCACTGTCTCTGAAGTTGTGTAATATATTTGGAGAAACCATTTTATTCATAAATCAAAAGACCAACTGACAACCACGCTCACAGTTAATTCAAGATAATACAGCATTTGAGAAGCAGCTGATTAACCACATGAAATCCCAGGGAGCGTAGTCTCTAGATCTCGAGGTAAATGGCATTAATATAGTTTGTTGGTTTTTGGCTGGCATATTTTCGTTGGCCTGAAGGGCAGGTTTGCACGCTGAATGCCTGCACGACCTTAAAGTTTTGAAAATAGAATATGTAGTCTCAATATTTCCATCACTGTAAGCATCTCATGTTGGGGAGTACAATCCTCAAGGTCACACAGCATCCTGACTTGACGTTATATTATTGTTCTTTCATTGTCACTTGCTCAAAATCCTGTACTGCTCTTTGAAACGTTACTATTAGTCACCCTGCGACACGATGATGACTGGCGTTCACCACCATATTTTGAATGGAAATGAGACATCATTTCTAACAGTCTTGCCAACATAATTTACCTTACAATAACAAATTAAAGGAATCTGCACTATTAAAGACATCCGTTCCACCCAGTCTGATGACAAAAGCAGTTTTATTGAGAATTTCACTTTGTCCTAAGTGTCTGATCTTACTGTAATACCATGAAACATTCACGAGTGTTTCCCCAGTGCTGTTCAAACATCACATTTGGAAGTTGTGCTCGTGATTCTGAAAGATAGAGCCTTTGTAGACATGAGAATGCTTTCATTATTTGTCAGTCTCTAAAGACAACAGAAGCGTAGAAATTAAGATCAGGAGTAATAGAATCGATAATCTCAACCAACTCCGCCATGCGATAAGACAATGAATGATCTGCTTCTGGCCTCCTGCATACATTCTTCCTACGCCTTATCACGTTAATACATCAGTTTCAGACAATAAACTGTCTGGCTCAGCCTTTGCGGCTGCACAGTGTCTCAGTGGTTAGCACAGCTGCCTCACAGCAGCTGGATCCCAGGTGCGATTGCAGCCTTGGTTGACAGTCTGTGTTGAGTTTGCACATTCTCCCCGTGTCTGCGTGGGTTTCCTCCAGGTGCTCCGGTTTCCACCGACAGTCCAAAGATGTGCAAGTCAGGTGAATTTGCCAATGCTAAATTCCACATAATGTTATTTATAGCAGTCAGAGGGAAATGTGCCTGGGTGGATTGTGCTTTGGAGGGTCAGTGTTGAGGTGTTGGGCCAGAGTGACAAGTTTCCACACTGTAGGGAATCTAATTTTAGGAACATTCACTGTCTTAACTTGCATAGATTTCTGGGAAGACAGTTCCACAAAAGAATTACATTTTGCGAGTTTTATAACAATCTCCATCTGAAAACTGCGATATTCTCCAGTTTTGCAATCCATCCACTTCTGGAAATCCCTCGCACAAATTGAAATATTCTTTCAGCATTCAACTTGAAAAGACACCTCAGAATATTATTGGTCGAAACAGGATCACGCTGCATTTGCAAAATCTCTAATAGATCCAAGGACACTCTGTTCAAAAATTTCACCTAAGAAATCACGCTCTTCAGAGGAATCAGATGAGTGAATATTCTCCGGACTGATTTCATGTCATTCAGCCCACAGTTCTCTCAATGTGGTCTCACCATGATCTTTGCAAGAAAAAAAATGTGCAATTACTTAATAGAGAACATGCTGCAAAAATCATTGGAATAGACAAGACACTGGAAGAAATGAAGCAGCGATATATTGTAGGGTTCAATCACAAGATACAAACTGGGGGGGGGGGGGACATTCGATTAACAGTAACAAAAATCAAAAGCCCTGGAGACTCTGCAACGTCTGCCTTCCTAACCTCTGTGGATTAGTGCCAGAATAGGGAGAGCTGTCCTGCACACTGTTCAAGCGACAATGTGACACAACGGAACTGCATGGTGTCAGATCAAACAATGACATGGAAACCTCCTTCTGACTCCCCAACGTCAGCCTCACGGTGTCAGATCAAACATTCACATGGGAAACTCCTGCTGCTTTCCATTCCTTAGCTGATGGATCAGAGTTCCTCCACATTGTCCAACCCTTGGAAGAAACACTGAGTGTTTGGCAAAGCCACAGAATGTAAACTGGTTGGGCCATTTCAAAACCACCAATAAGAGGGAGCCAGCAGCAGCATTACAGATCCTGATGGTCAGGTGCGAAAGGACAGATCTGCAAGACATGGTCTGCACCGGGTGGTGAGGGAACGAGCCAGAGGGAGAAATTTACTTGACCTCATCAACACCAATAAACCAGCTGCAGCCACATAGATCAATGACCACACTGGTTTTAAAATGTGTCTGTGTGAGAGGAAGGGAGAGAGAGAGATAGACAGAGAAAGAGAGAGAGTGAGAGAGAGAGAGAGAGAGAGAGAGAGACTATCACCGTGCTAAACGTGACAGATTTCGAATAGATTTCGTAACTGAGCGCCCTGGAGTGTGTGAGGTAGCTTTGGTAATTACCAACATCAGTATTGTACTCCAGTAGAATTTTCACTGTCACTGCCTAGCATATGCACCACTTTACACTGACCACCAACACAGTAGATAAACCATTTTTCAATGAAGAACACAGGAGAGTCTGGCAAGAGAAATACCAGTTACACCTGAAGATGAGGTGAAGTTACTAAACAGGATCACTTTCTCACGAAACAGAGTAAGCTGCAAGTGAACACTGGAATTCTATCATATGCAGTCTGAGAGAGTGGTGGTGGAAAATCAATCAACTCACTGGAGGTGGAGGATCAACAAGTATCACTTTCGTGAATGATGGAAACGCCCACCACAGAAAAAGAAAAGATAAGGCTGACACATGCACAGCACAGTTCAGACAGAAGTGTCAATAAAATGATTGATTTTATTCTCCAGATGGCAGTCTTCAGCTAATGCGACTGATTTTTAGGATATCTGCAAGCAGCAGGGGTGATTATCTAATACAAAGTTTCTGGACCCTCAAAACATTCCATCCAAACTTTCGTGCTGGGTTACAACACTGGCATCTACCTGACTGTGTGGAAAAATATATGGCGTGTCCAGACAGACAAAATGTCAGACAATAAATGACGGCCCCTTTCATCTGATTCCTACCAATAATCAAGTCATGAAAAAGATGTCAAATGCAGTGGTATCAAGTAGCGAATCCTCAGCGCCAACTTGCTCACTAAAGCTCAGTTTGGTCACTGACCTCACTGAAGCCTTGATTTAATTCTAGAGGTGAAGGGAGAATGACTGCCCTTCATGTTATCACATCTTCATTGATCAAGTGTGGCAGCAATGTTTAACAGCAAAACTGGAGCAAATGGGAATGATGGAATCCTCTGCATTTGTTGAAGATTTACTTGGCACTAAAGAAGATGGTTGGAGTCGGTGAGTGCAGCCAGCTCAGCTCAAAGAGAGTTCTGCAGTAGTTCCCCATGGGACGTGTTCTGGATAAGCCTGTAGATCAGAAAAAGAAAGGTTAAGCACCATACACCGACCGCATGATAGGGTTGTTCACTAGTTACACCGCGACAACTGGTGGTATTTTAACTGGACAGTCATCATGTCTCAAATAGGTCAGTCTTTACAGTCATCTCAGTCAGTGCAGGAATTGAACCCGCACTGATGACATTAATCTGCATAACAAACTAACCGTTCAAAATGATTTAGCTAAACAATTCCTCACTCAGCTCCTTAGGGTATATAGTTTAATATTAATCTGTTCAGATATGCTTTTACACACCTCTGCAGCAGGAGGAACTTGAAGCAAGCTTCCTAGCTTAGAGAGAGGGACACGATTAGTAAGTCATAAGAGTGTTTTCTCTCCGAGACCCATCAATTCTTTGCTGCTTCATAAATGTCCATCCCTCCAATGTAAATTCACAACTGGGGTTGTTTGCCAATGCGTGGATAACATTCAACACCATTGGCAATTAGTCAGATAGTGAAACAATCCTTTGTCAAACAGAGCAAGTCCTATCAAATGTGCAGGCATGTGCTTAAAAGTGACAAGTAACATTTGCATTACGCATATGCCAGGAAACGGTCACCTCTAACAATACAGGATTGAACTGTATCCATTAACATTCAATACTTTCACGATCACTGAACCGTCAACTACTAATATCCAGTGGATTACCGTTAACCAGAACTGGACTAACCATATAAGTGCGTAAACCATTCCTGTGAAGGGCTAACGCGAACACATTGACTCTTCTCCGCTTCGTTTGCCAACTGATCAGCTGTGCCTTTCCACTGCCACAAATTTGAGCCCATATAATTTAATTGGCTACACAAATACGTCATGGGCTCGGAATGCTGCAGAAATAGCTCTCTTCATGATTTCTGAAAGTATGTCAACTATGAATGCGTTTGCGATGAAACACGTCCCAATTTGCCTGGCTGAGTGCAGGTTCTCATCTCATCCACTGACGCTCAGTTGCAGCAATGCCCGCTGTACACACGGTGCTCTGCAGAAATTTACCGAGTGTCCTGATAAAGTATCTCTGAAAAAACGACCATCAAGAAGGACAAGGGCAGCAAATAAACGTTCACTTTCCGTTCCAAGCCCTCGCTCTCCTGACTTGCAAATATATTTCTGTTCCTTCAAAGTTGAGGAGAAATTGAGGAGTGCAGATTCTGGAGATCAGAATCGGAGGTGTGGTGCTGGACAATCACAGCAGAACTCTGAACCATCAAAGGAGTAGGAGAATCGAAGTTTAGGGCACATTCCCTTCGACAGTGTCACTGTTTCAAGTTCCCTCCCAAATGGTATTGTAAGTCAATCGACAGCATCTGTACTGCAGTGATTCAGTGTGACAGCTCACCTCGATCTTCTCAAGGACAACACGGGTTGGGCAATAAATACTGGCCCAAACAAATTTCATGAATGAATTTGAATGAAAAATATTGTCCAAGAATGCCCAATGCTGGACATTGAGTTTTGTTTCTTGTGAGCGAGGGCTAGTTGTTCCAGTCAGTACCTTGCTTGTTGTGAAGATCTGAAAGGATAGGTTGCTTGAAGCAAGTTGCCAGTCGTTCAGAAGTGTGACCGACACACCGATCATCATACGGGCACTGATAGTCACATACCATATTATTGACGTGTGAGATGATCAGAAGCAATTGAAAATTTACTCACACGTGATTGTAGAATGTTTAGTCACACAGTCATATTGTTGCCGTTAAAATGACTGTGTGTGAAATTTAGCACACATTGTTGATACAAGAGAAAATAACTGTATATTTTCAATGTCGTTGCACTTAATAATGATTTGGTCTTGGGTATGGTAACAAGACGTGTCACTTCATTGCTCCTTACTGTGATTTGTGCACTTTTTTCGTCATAACATTGTCATAAAACTTAACCGAATAAATGGGTGGCTTTTGTGCTTATTGGAGAATTAAAATGTAGATATTATCGAAGCCAGTTGGATATTCAGTAAAGAGACTATGCTATTAATTGTTAGGACAATGCTGAAAATATTTACGTAAAATGTCCAGCTCAAGTTGCATACATTGACATTGGGCTGGGTTGATGCTGGCCATCAACGCAGCTGCTCAATTCTGTTTGGAGACTGACGTTGTGGAGCTGACACACACTGCGTGCGATTTATGAGGAATTCAATGTAAGACTCCATGTGTTTCAGGAGTCCATCATCTTCATCCAGGGTTGGGTACAATGTGCATAATTAGAGTTTCGGACGCACATGAGAGGAGAAAAAAACTTGCAAAACATGCTTGTGGTCAGTTTAGGACCAGCGCCAAACCCTGTGCTAATTCATTGGCCACGCATTTTCCTGCTATTTAGCGATGTCTGTCACCGATCTGATGTGAGAGATTGTGTGAATAAATATTCAGCTCCTGTTTGGAAACTCTCTGGACAGATTGTGTTGTTGGCTAGTATATCCGAGATTGTCCTGAGGCCCCCTAGAACTGGGTCTGAATTCAAGTGTTTTCCGTGCTATTTTCAACTTCATTGCTGACTGCAAGATGTTGTGTTTACTGATTTGAACATGAATTAACTGTTTACATCAGTCACTAAATTATGTAATAGATAAGTGTACACTGTTGCAAGTTAATTATTGTTCACTTCAATTAATTTCAACTGGAAAACAATGACATTTCGTTTATTTTAAAACTATTTGAGAAATACAGTGATATTCATTACTCTTTGTACAAAACACAAAAGGGCCCTGCCGTTTATTTCCCAAAACCAAATAAGGTAACAATCAGGCATTGTCTTCAAAGCAGGAATCTGCGAACAGGACTGTGTTTAGGGTAGCATCGACAAGCTCTCTGCTCGGTTCTGGTCCACTGACAGCATACACCCAGGCAGAGCAGGAAAAGTCCTCGGTATGTAGTAATATCGTGTTCAGTATTGATGCTGGCTGCGAGTCAGCTCTGCAGTAGGTTATGAGGGAATCAATAAATGGGATACATATAATTGATCTCATCACCACCAATCCGCCTGCTGTTGATACACCTCTCCATTTAACATATATTAAGAGCAGCCGCTGCACAGTTGTTGTGGGAGGTGGGGGCATTGTCATATTTGTAGACCCTCCCACAATATTACATAGCAAACTGTGTGCTGAATGGGACAGACTTTAAACAGATTGAAGCACTGTCGTCGAGAAGTCCATGAGGTGCAGCCAGTCAGCGGCAGCAGCAGAATCGTACACTGTTCAACTCAAACAGTCTGCAATTTCACGGTCCTACATACCTCCCAATCTACAATAACGATCAAACAAGGGATTACCCTGGGTCAATGAAGGGTGCAGAAGTACATGTTGGGAACAGCACCAGCCAGAGAGAGATATAAGGGGACAACCTGGAGAAACTCTTAGCTGCAAAACAGGCTGCCTGGAATGCTAAATAGCATAAACAGCAAGTGATCGACAGAGCTCAGTGATCGCACAATCAATGGTCCAGATCTAACTCTGTGGTCCTGACACAAGTAGACATAATAGAGAGTGAACAGTGAAAGAGACCATTGGAGGAGGAGGCTGATCTCCAACAATGAAATCTCCAGTTATTGAGGAGCGTCCCACATGAGGGAATAATAAAGTTGATGCATTTGTAACAATCTTTAGCCAGAAGAGCTGAGTCGAGAATCTATTTTCCTGTCCTTTAACGGACCCCCACATCACAGAGCCCAAACTTCAAACAGTTCTATTCACTTCATACGGTATCAATAAATGGCTGGAGACACTGGAATCTGTGATTTAACTCCACAGATTTTCACATCTTTAGCCAAGCTGTTCCATTCCAGCAAGAATGCTGACATCCACCAACAATATGATAAATTGTCCAAGTGTATTCTGTAAACCAAAAGCAGAGCAGCTTGCGTTGCAGCCAGTAACTGTCGCTTCGATGCGTTTCTAATGAAATGTGTTGGAAAGAGTCAGCATTAATGTGATCATCCAGCAATACCCTGCTCAGTGATGTTCACTTTGGGTCCCGTGAGGGTCACTCAGCTCCTCATCCCTTTGCAAGCTTACTTCAGAGATTGGAATTCGAAAGGGACAGTGAGTGTTTTACTCTGAGCATTAAGGGACCATTCAACAGTGTGTGACAAAAGGAACCCAAGTAAACGTATAGTAAACAGGAATCTGGTGGAGATTATGTACTGGCTGGAATTTCCAACATCAAGATAATGCTTATTGTCTGTGTCAATACGTCGAACTCTGGGACAGCTCTGCCGCCATACCTCAGGAAATACAGTGCCCGATGCTCAACCATTTCCAACTACTGCAATGACGCTCGTTCCATCATAAGTTCAGACGTGAGAATGTTATCTGAATATACCAGTCCTGAACCAGGCAATGTTCAAATGCAATATCTTGAAAACATCCATGTTTTGTCTAATAAATAGCAAATAACGATCACTCCACATAGATATAAGTCAATAATTCAATAAAGAATCAAAACATCTTTTTTTTTTAATTTCAATAGCACTACTATCACTGAGTCATAACTGGGTGTTTCTCAGTATCCTGGATGCTATCATTGTTCAGAAATTGCCCTGGACTAGTCAATTAAACAACTTTATCTCCAAGAGCAAGTCAGAGGCTGAGAATTATGTGGTGGGAAATTCACATGCTAACTCCCCAATGCTTGTAATGGATTACATCCCATGAATATCCTAGACAAACGAGCCCATTTAACTGCTGTAACTTCCACCACCATCCATCCCCACCACCACTGATGCTGAGTATTATCAATGTGTACTATCTATAAGATTCACTGTATCAAGGCTTATTCGACAGCACCTTCTAAACTCCCTGTCAACGAGAAGAACAAAAGGCAGCAGGTACTTTGGTATACCAGCTATCTGCAGGTTCAGTCCTTCACACAGTCAGATGTAATAAACTTTGCTATTGATTTTATTGTACACAACTCCTCAGATCACAAAATCGGTCCAAATGCAGCAAGACATGCACAACAGCCAGGTTTGGGCTGACAAGTGACAAGAAGCATTCGTGCCACACAAATGTTAGACAATGACCATCATAAACCATCTCACTATTGCTATTCAACATTCATAGAGAGTATACGTCCTGGATCCATTGATACTAACATTCGCACGTTAAGCAAGACCATATAGCTTCATTCATAAGAACATCAGATCAGAATCTAGTAATCTTGCAGATGATAACTTTTCTCCTGTCTTGCCAAAGCCTGTCAATTATCTCCGAGGTTCAAGTTAGGAATATGATGGAATAACCGACACTTGCTTCAATGAGTCCAGCTCCAAAAATACTCAGACAGTCTGACATGATTACAAACTAAGCTGTCCACTTGAATAGATTCCATCCGCAATCTCTCTCCCGCCACCCACCACCACCGACAGTCAGCAGCAAGAATGAGTACCATGCCACCAATTACACAGCATCATGGCATGCATTACCATTGCGGAGTGGAAGTTAAAGAGCAGTTTTTAGGGAATCGTAATAATCATAATTCATTTGATTCAAGGACAAGTAATTATAGGACAAAGCTTGATTAAGATCTGGAGTCTTAGTATGAACAAATCAAACTTTATTAAGCTGAGATCAGATTTCTTTCAAGTGAATTGGAAAAAAAGTAACAAGAAGAAACAGCAGAATCAGAGTTGGAGCAGGTATTCCGAGGGACGGTTGAAGTTGTTCCGAGAAAATGTGTTCTCGCAATGTAAATAGGGTCAGGCTGCAACACTCAGAGCTCCCTGGATGTCTTCAACACAACAGGGGAGGTTACATCAGACAGTGGGAAATCAATACTACAGAAAACAGGATTGTAAAATTTATAAGAATTAAATTCAAAAATAAATGAGAAAGCAAACAATGCGTGTGCATTTGTGCTGGCAAAAAATATAAAGTGATCTTTAACAAATTTATCGTCAATAGAGAACGAAATATGTAAGGGTCATTTGAAAAGCAAAGAATGGCATCCACATGCCGATGTAAACGTTTTATATATGAACTTGGATTTCACTTCAAGCTTAAAGTGATCCCACCAAATTAAGTTATAATGATTAATCTGTGTGGATTTGTATGAGTAGCCCACCAGACACTTCTTCATGTTACTGAATTTAAGAATATCATACCTGGTCATCTTGCGTGGTGAGATGGAAAGCTTTCGAAACCTCTGATGATTAGACAAATTGTGAGCTTTGTCAAAAAGGGAAAAGGAAGTACATCGAACAGGTTGGAAATGGAAGAGACTTTAAGGCCTTGGAAAAACACTGAAAACTGGAAAAACATAAACAAGGCGGTAGGAGGGCGAAACGTCAACATGATGTAGCTTTGGCAAACATGATGAAGGAAAATCCCAACCAGTTTATCAGGGTTAAGAAGGTAGCCAGGCAAAGAGTATGTCCAATCAATGACATAGGGGGGAATTAATGCCTGGAGCTTATCTCCAGTATCTGCAATCCTCCTGGTCTCCGAAATACATGAGAAAGCAGAAAATGTAATGGTATAGAATTTTATCATGTGCCAGTGCAGGCTTGGTGAATAGAAGGTCCTTCTTTAAGACACATTTACAGCAAGATAGTGGCCAATTACTGACTGAATATTTACAGATTATCAACAGCCAAATTAATGTAAATCTTCCTCATCAATTTGCAGCTGCGTGTCCTCCATTCCATTTTGGGGAAACTCAATAGGGAGAATTTAGAATGAAAGTCAGAGCTGCTAACTCGTAACTCCATCTCACTCCTCATTCCTGCGAACTTCTCTCTTGGACACCAATGTCTCGGAGAACGCTGCACATACAGAAGCTGCGTTTACTCCGCACCCACCAATTATGGCAGATCTCACACGTTACACTATCTATGCTATCACAGCACATCGGACACCCATTTCCATGACGCTTCTGTACTTCTGTACTTCAATGAGGCAGCTCAGCAAACACTAACACCTCCCATTTCAATGCTGCTGCAAGGACACTAGGCTCAAGGACACAAAAGCAGCTCATGGACATCAGCTATGGGTTGCTCACTCTGTGTTTATAAACACTCACTTTGAGCTGACTTGAATTCACACAGATATGTATCTTTACCTAAACCTGCCTTGAGCAATGTTTACCCTGAGCCTGACCAAACAGGCTCCCACGACTGTTATGTCGTTCGCACCGACACAAAACCAGGAATTTTAATATCATTCCCCACAGTCAGACAGGCTACTCCGCACACTGAGTCAAGGTGAGTCGCAGATTCCTAACAACTAACAACTACGACAGTCTGACTGACCGTGTCCAAGTTCCAGGACACGGTCAGTCAGACTCTCGTAGTTGTTAGGGACAGAATCCTTCCTCTGTTCGGAGTGCGAAGCTGAATGTTTGGGAGAGACTTATCTTTCTTGGCTGTATCTACCCGATTGTGGAATGGTTCTTCCTGAAATGAATAAATTACGAAGAATTATTATTGGAAATTGAAATGGTTGGGACATGTGTTTGTGCTGGTACAGCTGAGTGAAATGTGGCCGAGATTCCCGCAGTTAGTGAGGAGGCAGCACAGACAAGAAGGAGAGTAGGGAAAGTGACAGAGGAAAAGTTAGAGAGAGAAGGTGTTACATTCAGTGACAGCGAGAGAATAAGAGCCTTGGAGGGAGGTGGGTGCAGTAACAGAGATAAGGTGACTGTATGTTCACAAAATGCAGGTGTTAGCACTTGCCTGGTGGAGCAGAGAAGGACAATGACGTCCTTCCTACATTGTTGGGAATTCACCTAGAAAGCTGACACCTCGGTGACCCAGGGATCAACCTCAGACAAAGCTGACAGATCCCCGTGTAATTCTCTCCATAGTCAATTCTGGTGGACAATAATATTTCTCTCCTGCACCATGCCGTCCAACATGCAGCCACGTCTCTAGAATGACAGCTACATCTGATCTGGTTCATTATATTTAAAGCTACTATTTCATTTGCCTTATTGAAAGGTGAGGAATACGTTCAGGATGGCATCAAGTGCAAAACACCAGGATGGCTATGAGGTCCAGAGGTGGTTACAGAGATAGGAAGTCCTGTGAAGGCTTGGGAATATTTCACGGATATGGAGTGTTCTGGCGTCTGAAGGAGATTACAAAACCAATGACAGTTTTATGTTTGGTTGAAGTGAAAATAGAGCTGGTCCAACCAGATCAATTTTATTTCTACAAGAGACTTGTTGAGAGAAAGTCTCCCCAAAAGCAGATGAAAATGTAACGTTGCCAGTTTATCTCATGATCTGGTTTTCTCTGTCTGTCTGCACCAGAAATAAATGTCCTGTCCACTGCGCCTAAAAATTGCAGTCTCTGCAACATCCTTCATGTTTTATTACCGTTCCCTTCCATGTAAAATTACAATGTTCTACCAACATTTCTACTTCTTTTTAGTTCTCCATGCCCTGTGAAGCTCACTGCTTCAACAGCCTCTTCCACCTTTTTTACAATGCCACAGACATACGGCGGATTGCGTTTTTGGAAGCGGTTAGATGTTAGTTAGAGACCTTTTGGGTGGGGGCGGTAAGATCGACAGTTTGCAGGAAAAAAGATCGAAAGCTTGTGTTGGTCCTGCAGGAGATTGATAAGAGAAAGTTCTACTGAAAAGGATGTGACTTTGCTTGGAAAAGTTTACAGAGAGGAATGTAGAAACTGGAGGAGGTTTCAGAGAGTAGATTTGTAGGTGTTAATGAACGTTCGAGAAAGGAAGAGGTTTCTGCAGTAATTGGAACGAGGGAGTCAGTCAGCCTAACCTCATTAATACTTGTTCCCTAACTGGGATTTTAACCTGTTCCAAACAGGGAATCCGAACTGGCAAAAATAAGGAGGGCCGACAACGGCTTTATTCACGGTAGGAGCCGGCTCTGAGCGATCGTGGATGAGTGCTAAGTGTCATGCAGAGGTAGTGAGCTGGGTAGGGGCAGAAAGTGTTTCAGAATTGGGCTTGCTGCAGTGAATGGAGGATGTTACACAGGCTGTTTAGGCATTGGAGTAGGTTATGCCACAGGGAAATTTGTTCAGATGGAAACAAAAAGAGATGGGCAGAGTTGTAGATGCTGGAGAAAGTTGCAGATATAATGAACACTGCAGTGACTGGAGATATTTTTGCAGATATTGTGATCTGTCGGGGCAGGAGGAAGGTCGTTATTGACTGTTGTATGGACTGGAAGGGATAACAAAGATTAGGTTTCTATATGTCGGATTAGTTACAGAGAAGGGGAGAGTTGTAAAGAATGGAGAAGTATGTTAAAGACAGGGAGGATTATGGGGGTTGGAGAAGATTCCATGGAAGAAAACTTTATAATGACAGGTATGAGTTACAGTTGGGCCGCACTGGCTGATGGATTTTGCACACATTAGAGTATATCTAACAGGTCGACTGGGTTACAAAGACGAGAATGTTTTGGAGTTGGAGAGCTCTCACAACGTTACATCAAACCACACAGAAGTCCGATGGCACAATAGGATGTCATGTGTCCTATCATCTTTACACGAGCTTTTCAACAGCACGTAGTACTGAGTAATGATCTCCTGCTTCCACCATTCCCTTACTCATTACGTTTAGTCACAATAATTTTACAATCACCTCTTGAATGTTTCCACTGAACATGCATTAACAATATATCCAAATGTATCCTAATTAACTGCAGAGAACATTTTTCCAGGTAAAGATCCTCTTACTGTCTTGAACAAGCTTTACATCTTCTGATAACACTCTCACTATGAGGTGCCAGCAGACGATTCGGGGACACCTTCAAGTTGACTCCCAAATTTCCAATAATTCTCCTGCTCTACTATCTCTCCTCCGAACCTTCAGCGTTCGATTTGTTTACTAATTCAATTATCTGTCCGATATCGATTCTATTGGTGATCTTTTTCATCCAGAGAACTTAGAGGTTTTTTTTCTGCCTTTCCTATTTAAGGGACCATTTCACTACTGAATGCAAACTATATCGTCTTTTAAAGGAGCCCATTGTTGTTGTTTTTTGCTATTTTTCTGACCAACATGGTGTTCCAGTCAAACTTGCCAGCTTCATTCTTGTGCCATTTAAGCCTTCTCGCCCTAAACTAATTACTCTTTCTCTCAATTATTGAATATCTTTCTCGACTATCATTCTGAACTTTACAACAAAATGATCAATGTGTCCCAGATCTTCCCCTATGCACACGATATACACCCCCGCCCAACCACATTCCAAAGGATAATGTCCAGCACTACATGATCTCCTGGGCTGGACACGTCCGCGTGCAGTGGGCTCTCCTCCATGCAATCTAGGAATACTCACCCTGATGACTCTCCACAACCAGTAAGCAGCATCTGGAAGATTTAAGTTTCTCAAGATAACTACTCTGTCGTATTATCATCGTTTTCAAATGTCCCTGCATACTTTTTCTCTTCAACATTTCCGATGGTTGGTGGTCTAAATGCTGCACATCACAATTTCCTATGTCCACTTTTTATTCCAGTCAAATTCATTTTTTATATATCTTCTTTGTCTTGGAGTGCTCAACTAACGCTTATCTAAACCAATACGTCTACACTTGATCCTTTCCCTTCCCTTCCACACTTTGAGGATACTTTATACCGAGCAAAAATAAACACCCTGTCCTCTCATTCCTTGAGGCAGCTCCCGTTTATCAGGACATTAGATTTCCACAAGGAAATTTGCATCTGCAACTCGCCAAAATGCAAGTAGGTATATCTATGCAGAGTTCCTCAAGTTTAGAATCTTGCACTGTTAAAGATGTTGGTGTAAATTAGTACCAGCTCTCAAATATTTTGTCCATCCTGGTCGTCTCCTATACCGTTCCTTTTTGGATCCCACATACACAAGTTATTTTCAATTCCTGCCAAATACCCCACAAGGAATTTCCTGGGAAAGAACTAAGGGATCGGTTAAAGTGTGTTTGCTTTCATGCAAGGAGAATCAGGAATGAGCTTAGAGCATGGGTCTGTACCTGGTGCTGTGATGATTTGGCCTTAACAGAGACGTGGCTTTCTCAGGGGCAGGAATGGTCGCTGAATGTTCCAGGGTTTATAACATTTAAAAAGAATAGGGCGGCGGGAAAAAGAGGAGGGGGTGTAGCACTGCTAATCAGACAGATTATCACAGCCATAGAAATTACCATTGTCGAGGAGGGTCTGCCTACTCAGTCAGTATGTGTGGAAATTAGGAACAGTGAGGGAACAGTCACCTCATTAGGGGTTTACTACAGGCTCCCCAATAGCAGCAGAGAGAGAGAATAAAGCACAGGTCGGCAGATTTTGGAAAAGTGCGAATGTAGTAGGGTTGTTGCAATCGGTGACTTTACTTTGCCCAATATTGATTGGAACGTGCTTAGACCAGTTGGTTTGGAAGGAGCTGTTTAAATAAAGTGTGTTCAGGAGGGTTTCCTAACTCAGTACGTTGACAGGCCGACGAGGGGAGAGGCCATTTTGAATTTGGTATCGGCGATGAGCCAGGGAAAGTGTCAGATCTGGCGGTGGGAGAGCATTTTGGTGATAGTGACCACAACGGCCTCACATTCTACATAGCTATGGAGAAGGAGAGATTCAGGCCCAATGGGAGGTTAATTAATTGGCGAAAAGGACATTATGATGCTGTCAGACGAGAGTTGGGAAGATTGGACTGGGAGAAATTGCTCAATGGAAAGGGCACTATAGACATGTGGAGACGGTTTAAGGAACAGTTGCTGAGAGTGGTGCATAAATGTTTTCTTCTGCGGCAGGCAAAAAGTGGTAAGATAAAGTAACCTTCGATGACGAGAGCTGAGGAGCTTCTCATCAAAACAAAGTAGACAGCTTATGTAAAGTGGAGGAAGCAAGAGTCTTGCTCAGCTCGAGAGGATTACAATCAGGCGAGGAAGGAGCTCAAAAACGCTCTGCGGAGAGCCAGGAAGGGGCACGAAAAAGGGTTGGCAGGAAGGATTAAGGAGAATCCAGAGGCATTTTACACGTGTTTGAGGAATAAGAGACTGATCAGAGAAAGAGTAGGGCCGATCAGGGATAGCATAGGGAACTTGTGTATAGAATCTGAGGAGGTAGGGGAAGCCCTAAAAGAGCTTTTTTACTTCTGCCTTTATAAAGAAAAACACCTTGTAGTGAATGAAACCATTGAGAAGCAGGTAAGCATGCTCTTATGGATAGAGATTGAGGAAGCCGATATGCTGAAAATTTTGACAAACTTTAAGATTGACAAGTCGCCAGGGCCGGACCAGATTTGTTCTCGGCTGCTTTGGGAAGCAAGAAATGTGATTGCTTCGCCGCTTGCGAAGATCATTGCATCCTCGGTCTCGAACAGAGTTGTACCAGAGGATTGGAGGGAGGCAAATGTAATTCCTCTCTTCATAAAGGAAATAGCGAAATCCCCGGAAATTACAGACCAGTCAATCTCACGTCTGTCATCTGCAAGGTGTTGGAAAGGATTCTGACGGATAGGATTTATCACAATCAGGAAGAGGAAGGCTTGATTAAATGCAGTCTGCTTGACTTTGTGAGGGGCATGTCATGTCTTAATAAGCTTATTGAGTGCTTCGAGGCTGTTAACAGATAATTTCATAAGGGTCGAGCGATGGATGTGGTGTATATAGACTTCAGCAAGGCATTTGATAAGGTTCTCCATGGTAGGCTCTTTCAGGTCAGGAGGAATGGGATACAGGGAAAATTAACAATGTGGATACAGAATTGATTGTTCGACAGAAGTGGGAGTGGAAGGAAAGTATAGTGCCTGGAAGTCAGTGGTGATTGGTTTTCCACAGGGCTCTGTTCTTGGGCCTCTACTCTTTGTAATTTTTTTAATGATTTAGATGAGGAGATTGAAGGAAGGGTTAGCTAGTTTGCAGACAGCACAAATGTTGGAGGTGTCGTTGACAGAATAGAGGATTGTTGTAGGCTGCAGCGTGACAGTGAGAGGATTTAGAGATGGGCGGAGAGGTGGCAGATGGAGTTCAACATGGATAAATTCCAAGTGATGAATTTTAGAAGGTCGAAATTGAAAGTTGAGTACAGGATTAAAGACAGGATTCTTGGCAGTGTGGAGGAACAGCGGGCTCTTGGTGTGCAGGTACATCGATCACTTAAAACTGCCACCCAAGTGGACAAGGTTGTCAAGAAAGCATATGGTGTTTTGGCTTTTATTAACAGGGGGATTGAATTTAAGAGCCGTGAGATCTTGTTGCAGCTCTATAAATCTTTGGTTAGACGACACTTGGAATACTGTGACTAGTTCCGGTCGCCCTATTATAGGAAAGATGTGGATGATTTGGAAAAGGTTCAGAGGAGGTTTACCGGTGTGCTGCCTGGAATGGAGGGCTTATCGTACGAAGAGAGGTTGACTGAGCTCGGAATTTTTTGACTGGAAAAACGAAGGAAGAGGGGGGACCTAATTGAGGTGTACAAGATAATGACAGGCATAGATAGAGTTGATAGCCAGAGACTTTTTCCGAGGGCAGAAATTATTAACATGAGGGGTCATAGTTTTAAGCTGTTTGGCGGAAAGTATAGAGGGGATGTCAGAGGCGGATTCTTGACGCAGAGAGTTGTGAGAACATGGAATGCGTTGACAGCAGCAGTTGTGGAAGCGAGGTGATTGGGGATACTTAAAAGATTGCTGGACATGCATATCGTCACAGAAGTTTGTGGGTTCATACATTATGTTTACATTACATGAGGATCAATGGTCGGCACAAGGGGGCCGCAGTGCCTGTTCTGTGTTGTATTGTTCTATGTTCTAATTTTTATGAGTTCCAGCTTTGTAACATGTTACCTCAACGAGCTTGTACAGTTGCTACCTTCAGCAGAACCAGACCCAATGCCTGAAGTCTCTGAAGCCGTTCCTGCTGCATTATCGTTCCAGTCACTGTCTCATCTGCCAAAACCCCCAAGTACTATTCCCATTTGTGCACGATACTGGGATTATTCCAGCGATTTCTACAGTTCCAGTCTTGCTTGCCAACCATCCACCTAGCTTCCGGAATTATGATTATCAGACCACTTCACCTTTCCTACCCATATCATTCTTCCTAACATGGACATGAATTTTGATTGCTCACTGGCCCCCAGACGAATCTCCTGCTGACATTATGACATTCTTGACTCAACCATATTGAAATGACATTTACAGTCACGGAAACGCTGACATCTTCTTCAATTGACTGAAACCCCTCTGATTATTGCTCCTTCTTCTTCTCCTTCCCCTCCTGAACAGTGAGACAGTTTATGGTGCTGTAAGCATGGTTCTGACTGTACTTCCCTAAGCAGCCAACACTTCCATCAGCTTCAAAACTGGAAAACTGAATTGTTAGAGATACATCAGTCTATCGCCGTATTCCCTGACTTTTTCCTTTCGATTGAAGAGGCACCCATTCCTTTCATTCTTCCAGGCCGTCGCGTCTGTAGGGAGATCCTCTTCACCTGTGCGCTGTTCACCTATCTCTCAGCACCATATATGACCCACTGAATCTCCAGTCGCTATCTCACTTCAAAGGCCCGTTGTTTGTCTACCAGCAGGGCTATGAATAGAACACATTTTGCACTTGACAAACATATGCATCCGTGTCTTGACCTGCAACGTATGTCGTCTTACTTCATTATTTATGTGTGTATTAAGTTAACATCAAGTAAATAACATGAGAGTTCAGTGCCTAATGAAACTGTGGCTAACTGAGATTGCTAAATTGCCTTACACTTGCACTTTGTCCTTTTATTTCTGAGATCAACACTAATTTCAGAATTGCAAAAAAGAAAATTTGCTAACTGATAGCAAGTTACAGACGGTCGCTTATAGCCCTGTAGTATTAGCCAATGAACTGGCAGCTTTTTCTGCGATTCCAACAAACTCAGTGCAGTCAGTTCCCAGCAGCGGAAAATTGTTGCTGTGACTCCAAGGTACATGCAATCCTCCAGCTCCCACTCCACTCTGCTCCCTCCCAATGTCACTATATGTGTTACTACTGGCATTACGAGACTCCGATTCTGAGTGCTGATTGATATTCTCCAACCTTGCTGCCTCTCATGATTTTATGAAGTCAAAAATTACACAACACCAGGTAATAGTCGAAAGCGTTTAATTGGAGGCACTAGCTTTCGGAGTGTCGCTCCTTCAACCACCTGATTAAGGTGTGCCGCTCCAAAAACTCGAGGTTCCAATTAAATCTGTTGGTATATAACCTGGTGTTGGGCGCTTTTTAACTTTTTACGCCCCAGTCCATCACGAGCATCTCGAAATCATGATTTTATCAACTTTTATAACGACTCCCCTCAGCCTCGGGTGCTACAACGAGCAAATACCCAGTCTAGTCGGTTTCCCTATGCATATCAAACTACTGCATTCCTGGCATCATCCCTTTCTGTCTCTTCTGAGCCCTTTCAAGGTTCACAAAGTCCTTCATATAGCAGAGTCAGAACGTGTTTCAGGGGTGTGACAGGTTATCTGGAGAGGTAGGCAGAACTGTCGCAGCAAATGATTTGCAGCAAATGATAGTGAAAGAACAATATATTCGGTCCCAGTGAGAATAGCATTTAATGGAAGACGTCTTGCAGGGATTGGCTTTCCCATTGTTCAGTGAGGAAATTAACAGAACAGAATTTCCTCTGATTCCCATTGATCACAATTTCCTCAGCGTCCTTGATACCACAAGAGTCAAATGCTGTCCGGATGGTAAAAGAGGTCACTCTGAACTCACTGCAAATGACATTAGAACATCAGTTGAAATAATAAAGTACAAAAGGACAGAACACGGCTTGTTTGAAGAATATGCTCACTGCCTTCAC
Source organism: Chiloscyllium punctatum (assembly GCF_047496795.1). NCBI lineage: Eukaryota > Metazoa > Chordata > Chondrichthyes > Orectolobiformes > Hemiscylliidae > Chiloscyllium > Chiloscyllium punctatum. The sequence goes on from NC_092785.1 coordinate 48,898,519, forward strand.
AACGTTGTCACAAGAAAATGCAACATGGACTTCTGATTCTTAGGAGATATTTGTCCGATTGGTGGTAAGGCGGTCAGGTTAAGCACTATGACACAGATACAGAAAGAAGTTCCACACAGTACCATGGGGAACAAAATCATCCCGTAGCTGGTGAATCAGGCAGTGACAGACACACGCTATTTTCTGTTCTTATTATATATTGATCATCTCAATCTCTCATTCATTGATAATCAATAACAACGGAGAAGCCAGCAGCTTCCATCATTCCATTTGGAAACCAAAAACGAAAGGGGTGGCCACAGCAAGTGGGAGTAACTGAGGAATTTGTGGAACTCTAAGTGAGAGTATTAGCAGAATAACGTGAAGGGATATCGTCAGCAGAAGAATATATAGAAGCAGAAGGAGTAATGCAAGAGACGTAGGATTTTAAGGAAACAGAACTAAGGAGGAGGGAAAATTGGCAGATGAGATTTTAGTGACAGGGAAAAGCTTGGTTTTGGAGAAGCGAGATTAGGGAGGAAACATATCTGTACTCAGCAAACGTCTCAGCTTTGCTTATCGATCTGCTCCCACATTAATGAACTCGACATTGCTTTGAAATCTTCTTGCACTGTCTTACCCTCCATGCCCAATTGTTTGGGCAAGAGTCCCTTTCCCATCACACAGCAACCTTCGCCCAGCTCCAGCACTTTTCCGCCATCTGAGGCCCTCCTCCTGCCCTTTTAAATCACTCGAATTGTTAATTGAGAACATTGCGTGCCTCAATTTCTCTGCAACTCCTTCACATATTCCAACCCAATACCCTCCAAACTTAATGTACATAATGCAGATAGACACAAAGCGAACTGTCTTATTAAGTTGCCGGTAAGGGTGGTGTTGCTGTAGACTGGTATATTGACCTCTACATTGCAGAGGACGAGCTTTAGATCTAAAATACCATTTCTTATATTCCCCAGATCATGTCCAACCCATGGACCATCAGGCCACAGCATCTACGACGATAACTGTCCTCCTTTGTCTGGTGATCCCACCCAACAGCTTCCAAGGTGATGGTCCTCTGATTGCACAACTCGCTTCTACGTCCGAAAATCCGCAAAGAGAACTATAAAAAAGATCAATTGCTTCAACCTGAGCCTGCCACAGGTAACTCATCGCTTCTTGGAATGACTCTATCTTTTATCCCTTGTCCAGTCCCTGTCCACGTACATCCGTGATACCTCTGACATGCAGGCTCCAGCAGCCTTTTTTTTCCCATGGACGTGCTATCCCTTTACACATCCATCCCCCACAAGAATTGTCTCAGGACTCTCCTCTTCTTCCTAGAGTAAAGGTCTGAACTGCGCCCAATCACCACCATCACACTCTTCCACCTGGTGAACCCGAGCTCACTCTATTTCACTTCTGCTATGAATTACTCTCGCTTTCCTCTGGCTGGGGGTGGGGAAGAATGTATAAGCACGTAGGCACGTGAGCACCTGTCTTTTCATTGGGTACGTAGGACATTCCTTGATCAACTTCTATCCCAGCCCCCATCCAAAATGCTTTCTCCAATACATAGATGATATTATCGCCCCGCTTCTCTCTCTTATCCACAATTCGAAAAGATTATTGATTTCGCTTCCAACTTGCCCCCCTTCCTCACTTCCAGCTGGTCCACCTGTGACTTCTTCCTTCCCAAACTCAAAAAAGGGAATAGGGATAACCCCGGGAATTAGAGGCCAGTTAGTCTTACTTCAGTGGTAGGCAAAGTAATGAAAAAGGTACTGAGGGATAGGATTTATGGAAAGGGTACTGAGGGAAAGGATTTATGAGTATCTGGAAAGCCACTGCTTGATTAAGGACAGCCAGCACGGATTTGTGAAGGGTAGGCCTTGCCTGACAAGTCTGATTGAATTCTTTGAGGAGGTGACCAAGCATGTGGATGAGGGTAGAGCAGTGGATGTAGTGTACATGAATTTTAGTCAGGCATTTGATAAGATTCCCCATGGTCGGCTTATGCGGAAAGTCAGGAGGCATGGGATAGAGGGAAAGTTGGAGAGAAAACTGGCTAACCGGTCGAAGTCAGAGAGTGATGGTAGATGGTAAATATTCAGCGTGGAGCTTAGTTACAAGTTGAGTTCTACAGGGATCAGTTCTGGTTCCTCTGCTGTTTGTAAGTTTTATTAATGACTTGGAAGAGGGAGTCGAAGGGTGGGTCAGTAAATCTGCAGATGATATGAAGATTGGTGGAGTTGTGGATTGTGAGGAGGGCTGTTGTCGGCTGCAAAGAGACTTAGATATGATGCAGAGTTGAGCTGAGGAGTGGCAGATGGAGTTCAACCCTGTCAAGTGTGAGGTAGTCCACTTTGGAAGGACAAATAAGAATGCAGAATACAGGGTTAACGGAAGGGTTCTTAGTAAGGTGGAGGAGCAGAGGGATCTTGGGGTCTATGTTCATAGAACTTTGAAAGTTGCCACTCAGGTGGATAGAGCTTGTAAGAAGGCCTATGTTGTAATGGCGTTCATTAGCAGAGAGATTGAATTCAAGAGTCATGAAGTGCTGTTGCAGCTGTACAGGACCTTGGTTAGGCCACATTTGGAGTACTGTGTGCAGTTCTGGTCGCCTCACTTTAGGAAAGGTGTGTAAGCTTTGGAGAGGGTGCAGAGAAGATTTACCAGGATGGTGCCTTGAATGGAGAATAGGTCGTACGAGGACAGTTTGAGAGTGCTAGGCCTTTTCACACTGGAACTTCTAAGGACGAGGGGTGACTTGATAGTGATGTATAAGATGATCAGAGGAATAGATAGAGTAGACAGTCAGAAACTTTTTCCCCGGGTACAACTGAGTGTTACAGGGTGACATAAATTTAAGTTGAAGGGTGGAAGGTATACAGGGGTGTCAGGGGTAGGTTCTTTACCCAGAGAGTGATGGGGCATGGAATGCGCTGCCTGTGGGAGTGGCAGAGTCAGAATCATTGGTGACCTTTAAGCGGCAATTGGATAGCTTCATGGATGAGTGCTTAAGCTAGGACAAATGTTCAGCACAACATCGAAGGCCGAAGGGCCTGTTCTGTGCTGTATTGTTCTATGTTCTATGTTCTATAAGGCTCCAACGAAATATTCACACGTTCTTTTCTTAACACCGTTCCAAGAATGTAAGAGGATTGTGATCCGTGAACACAATCGTCTCCGGCACATCGTTTAATGACATATGTATTAAAATATTGTAATGTCTGTGCCAAACCCCAACAGATCTTATTCGATCGTGGGGTATCTTCTCTGTGATCTGTGTGCACAATGATCTCCGGCACGTCGTTTAATGACATATGTATTAAAATATTGTTATGTCAAAACCAAACCCCAATAGATCTTATTCGATCATGGGGTATTTTCTCTGGTGGATGTTGGTTTTTTTTTCGAAAATTAAGCAACTGCCAGTTCAATCCTATCATCACCTTCCGGTAGCAGTACAGTTCCAACGCTATGTCATTAGTCTCAATGGCAACTTCAAAAGATTTTGAAAAGATTGTCGTAACGAAAACTGGTGCGTTCTTCGGGGCCAACATTCCATGAAAAATCTTTTGTCCCAAGAACGTCAGATCTACCTTCGCAATTCAGTTTTGTATAAGATTATTATCAGTTTTGCTTCTCATAGTCGTTCAAAGACCTCTGCGAGCTGTACTATAGGATCTTTCTAGAACTCACTAAAGATAACTGCGTCGTTCAACTAGACTGCAGTTTGTTTATGCAGCCACAGTTCTGTTCATGAGTCTTCGGAATGTGCCAGGTGCATTCTTAATTCCATACGGCATCATTTTCAATTGATATGGCCCATTTGGCATTGAAAAACGTACAGATTTCTTTCGCCATTCCTGAAAAAGCATCTGGCAAAAACCCCACCGTAAGCAGCACTTGTTGTGTAACTGGCTTGTCAAAATTTCTCGACCTGTCTGGCTTTGAAATTATTAAGCCAATACGGGTGCGGCTTTATTGAAACAGTATTTCCTGCTTCTACATCATATGCAAGACCATTAGTTCTCCCCATCTGATTCTTCCATATGTCCTCATACTGCAGTAACAAACATTTCAACGCTGTTCTTTACTCCTGACACAGAGAGTATGCTAACCTATCCCACTCCTCAATGACTTCTTCATGTTTTTCCATATTTTAAGGACATCAAAATCGCAACATCTACATTTGATTCCTCACTTTCCGGGATAATAACTAATACCTGTTTCTCCAGTTCTTTATCTTTTTTCGTTCTCAGGAGGGGACCTACATAACCATGTGAAAGTTTCTTCAAATGCATGAATTGGCAACAAAGGTGCTGGATTTATGACCGCTTTGGCGTATTTACCATTTGACATGTATGACATATATGGCAAAAGTTAACCACATTCTTGTGCATTCCAGGCCAATAAAGATGGTTTTGTACCTTAGTCGTTTATACCCCTAGGTGACCTCCAACAGGTAGTTCATGTGCTACCTTTAACCCTCCAGTCTGTATGCTACTGGTAACACAATCTGGTGCCCTTTGGCCCATTTCTCCTCTGCAATAAAATACCGCTTTATTAATCTTCATCATACAATTCTATCTTTTAGATAATAACACTCAGAAATATTCTTTGCCTCCTTTTCAGAGTATTCATCCACATATATATCTTTTGTCCTGTTCTCTTTCTATTTCAACTCCCTAAGCTTTTCAAGACTAAACACTTCTGTCAAACTAAAGGAAATTTATAGAGGCTTTGGAGAGGGTGCAATGAAGGTTTATCAGGATGCTGCCTGGATTAGAGAACTTGCCTTATGAAGAAGGGTTGAATAAGCTCGAACTTTTCTCTCTGGAGAGAAGGAGGAAGAGAGGAAACCTGATCGAGGTGTACCAAATAATGTGAGGAATTGGTAGAGTCAATAGCCAGAGACTTTTCCCCAGGGTAGGATTGACTGGTACGAAAAGTCTGAATTCGAAGATATTAGGAGGAATGTATAAAGGAGACATCAGAGATAGGGTTTTACGCAGAGAGTTGTGAATGCATTGAATGCATTACCAGTTGAGAAGGTGGAAGCAAAGTAATTCGGGACACTTAAGCGACTGCAGCAAATGCACATGGATAGCAGTGAGTTTAGGGGTGCATAGGTTAAGTTACTACATGTTACATTAGAATTAATTCTCGGCACAACATCATGGTCATGAGGGCCTTTTCAACCAGTTCAGGTTTTCCTGCACCATGATGTCAAACAGGGTGTCCGATAACTGAACGTCAACCCCTCATCGATATTTTTCCTTTTTCTTTGTGCTATGATTTATGACAGTGGCATCTTGCAACTACACAGTCTGTGAAAATACCAGGGTATTTTTCTTCTACCGATTCAGTTTCTGGGTCTTCCTTGAGCTTCTCTAAAACAGTGGGTGCCAGTCTTACCTTGGACCCTTCTAAGTCATTCCTAGGAACAAAGTAGATTGCTGGAATTGAGAAATTGTAAATCACTTCCACTGTTACTTCTCCAGTCTTGAGTTATCACGCTACGAGATCTTACCTGGGGGAACACTAAGTTTCTGTCCATTTATCCCAGAAATTACCACACTTTTGACAAATATACGAGAAATAGTGCAAATTTGTCATGTTTTAATATTACAAACTTGTTAGATCCTGTTGCTGACAAATTGTTATTTCTTGCTACAAATTGTTATTTCTTGTCCTTCTCACTCCGTTCTTTCCGTGTTAACTTTATCCGCAGAGGAGAATTCTTTTTAGAGATCACGGAATAACTCCATACTCAGCCTCTGTCTTGGCGGTGTACTCCCTTGCTTCACCACAGATTTTCTTGGGGTTTCCTTTATTACTTTCTCTAATTCCACTGGTTCACTTTCTTGTACAATATCGTTTTCCACAGTGTATTTCCTTAACGACCAGCACTGTAACTGTACGTGTCCCAGATGCCCACATTACAAACACCTCTTCATAATGTCCTTCTGAAACTACCAGCACTGTCATTTTCTGTGTCACATTCGAATAGAATAAAAACACCTGAGGCTTTCACCTCCTTTTCACCCTCTCGAGCTTATTTTTTTAACCAGTGGTAAATAATTATCTACTCTTTGTATCGTAGTGTAAGATCGCCCATATTCTCAAATTCTACCACTCACTGGACCAAATTCTGCACCAACATGTATTCTTCTGCTTATTTTGCTGCCCTTTTCACTTCCTGACCTTTGTGTTCATTCCATTGAATTCTTAATGTCTCTGGAACTGAGTTTTTAAATTCCACCAGCAGAATAATCTTTCTTAGAGCCTCATAGGACTTATCTCTGTTTACGGCCCACACGAGTCTGTCAAAATGACTTTGTTTAATTCTTTTGATCTCAACATATGTCCGACCTGCTTCCTTCTTTATGTTTCTCAACCGCTATGTATATGTTTCTGGTACCAATTCATACGCACTTAAAATAGCTTGTTTGACCTCTTTATAATCTCTTGACCTCTAATTTGACGGTTCGACAAATACCTCACGAGTTTTGCCCACCGATTTTGTCTGAAGTAGCATTACCCATGAATCCACCGACCACTCTATCAGCTTTGCCATTGTTTCAAATCAAATAAAAAAGGTTTCAATATCCTTCTCATCAAAATATTGCTTAGTTTTGCAATAATTGTATACATAACTACATTCTCTTTCCATCTCCATCCCGTTAATTTGACTTTGCTGACGAAGTCGCAACTTCTCCAGTTCAAATTTTCTCTGTTTGCTCAGCGAAGTGGCTTCTCACTCCTTTCTCTCTGTTTCTTCTTTCTCTGTTTCGCTCTTCGTTTCTCATCTCTGCTTTTCTCAGTCACTTTTTTCTCTTTCTCTTTGCTCATATAAGAACATTCTCCCTCTCTCTTTTACCTCTCTCTCTTTGTTTGTCTTCTAACTGCATTTTACTGAACTGTAATTTGACTATATTCTAACTCTACTGCTCGGGCCGGTTTCTCACACACCTAAGTGTTTGAATAATTTCCTTTCAATTTCAGCTCCAGCTTTGTTCTTGGTTAACCCCAATTCTTGCATCTTTGCTCATTCTAAGAACAGAGTTTTCTTCATTCTCAAAGGTCTTGTCAAATTTCGGAATCATCTTCAAACCCCAAAACCTCTTTAGCGATTTGAATGTGCCATTTCTCTCACTTCTAATTTGACCAACTACAACTAACCGAAAATTATCAAATCATCTCGCCAACGTTGTATTTATAGATCTATGACACTAACCGCTCAGTGTCTTACTCTACTGAGCATTTTTCATTCCATGAATTTATTCATATCTGCTCAAATCTCAGATTATATCTGTCGAAACCTGTTCCAATGGCGGTCCAGAGACCCCAAATTGTTGTGCCGCAATGTGAAGCCCTTAATAATTTAAACTCGACACACAGAAAAGCTCACCACTCGTCGGAATCTGTTAAATTTTCCGAGTCAAAGAACTATCCCAGAGGTCAGTATTTAAAGTAACAATTCACTATTTTATTCTTTAAGTGCAACAGACACCATTAAAACCACATCAATAAACAACTCATTTCTCTTCAATCCATCTGTCCCCTCCAACTTTAAAAGTGGTCTGATAATTACCCTCAAAAATTAATGGCACAACAATTTCAAAATCAGTTATTGTCTCTGGATGTTGTGCATTCTCTGCAGATTCCTATCGGTCATCTTCGATGTTTTGCTGCACAAACTTGTTGTCGACAGGTACCTTTCCGGGAGTTATCCAGCTGACATTATGTTGACGTGTGCTTGGCTGCTGTTTGCTGTACTCCCGCTAACTGTTCAAAATGTCTGGTTTTCTACTCCAAAGATTGCATCCGTTCATTGGTTTAATGTCATCGCAAACCATTGGTTTAATGTCATCCCATTTCAAATTTGATTTTATTTTAGTATCTAGGCATAAGTTAAACTAATTAGCCAAATTTGAATTTGGTGTTTGTTCCATGACAACAATTGACAATGGTTCGGTGGTGAACATTGGAGTTATAATTCCAAATATTTATGTAATTGACAAGTTCTGTCATTACTGGATTTGACCCAGGTCCATGAGAGTGCTTCAGAAGAATCTGAATATGAGCCGAGATGTTCGTCAGCTTCCCGGCTGATTTAGGAGCCAACTTGATATTTTTTGTTTCATTACCCGACAAAGGCTTCCATCTTGTTATTATCATTTACGTAATATTAGTTTGTCTATATTTGAGCACAATAAAATGCGAATGCAGACAAAGATAGTGGACGTGATGAACTACATTAAAGTGAATGGACGGTGAACAATTGACAGGCCTTCCAGATTAATTCTGATTGTGATGTATTTGTGTGTATTCGCAGTCAGATGCTTGAAGGAACCAAGAATTAGCTGATGAAATTCCTTTCTCACGCGAAGTAAAGTTTTATTTAGAAAGGCAGAATGATAAATTACATATGATTGTGTGCGTATGTGAGAGTGCCGGGGGTGGGGTGTGGTGGTTTTGGGTGGGTGCCGAGGGGGGGGGGGGGAATGAAGAGAAAGAGGGAGAAAGAGAGAGAGATAAATGAGCCATTCTTGGTCATTACGAGGGATCTAATAAGAACGCTATCTTTCAATTCGTCTGAACGTTTATTCAGAAAACTGGAATTTGACAATAATATTCAGGGAACACATTTTACCGTACCTCAGCAAAAAATGCAAAATATGTTGGGAGGGAAACATGGAGAGAACAAAACAAAACCCTTACTCTCACTCTCGCGTTAATTAAATTATATTTGATATGAGCAGATAATACAGGATTGGTGAGTTTAATATGACAAATCCTGAGGTCGAGAGGAGTTGTAGCCAAGGACAGGAAGGAAACATGTTCAGGGATTCTAACCCAAACCTTCAATTCCTTTCTAGATACAGGGGAGATGTCAGAGGACTGGAGGACAACTAATGCGTTTTCACTTTCCAAGTAATGTGGTCAAGATAGATTACGAATTGCCGACCACTGAGTTTGACATCAGTGATGGGAAACTATTGCCAAATATTTGAAAGAAGACAATTAATGTTCATTTGAGAGCTGGGATGTGATCATGGATAATCAACGCGGTTTTGTCAGAGGGAGGAGTTTTCTCACACATCTGGTGAGTTTTACGAGGTGGTGACAAGGGTTGCCAATGTGGGTAATAAATTTACGTTGGTGTATGGATTTGAGCAAAGCCTTACACGCGACCCATACACAGCAGATTGATGACTAAGGTAAAAGCACTTGGCATCCAGGGTAACGTCGCAACTTGGTTCAGTTATACAAAGTGAAAAATGTTAACAGAAGGCTGTTTCCATTATTGAATGCTGGTGGCCAGTGGTTTACCATATATATTAATGCTAAGTCATTATTGTTTGTGAAATTCATAAATGAATTGGAAGAGTGCACATGTTAAGAGTGGTATGTTGTGAATACTATGTAAGTTTCTGGATGAAATAAATCTTGACTTGTTGATTCCCAATGAGCCAATCCAAATCCACTGTCGAAATCTGTCGCCCAATTCCTTAGCATCTGCATCTCTCTGCTCCTCACCTACTCATGCATCTGTCCAGACGCAGCTGAAAAGAATCTACCATGTCTGCCTCTATTACTTCTGCTGGCAACGCACTGCAGCCACAGAGAACCCTCTGTGGTAAAGTAATTTCTCCGTGTATATCCCTTAAAATTTTATCCTCTCACCTTGAACGCATGACCTGTCATTATCGAATCCCTCACCGTTGGGAAAAAAAGCTTATCTCTATCTACCCTGTTGATACTCGTCATGACTTTGCAGACCTCAATCAGGACCCCCCACCCCGCTTAATCTCCTTTTTTATAATGGAAATAATCCTAACCTACTCAACCTCTCTTCATGGCGAGCAACTTGCATACTAGGCAACAACGTCGTAACACTTCTCTGCACCCTCACCAAAGCGTTCATGTCTTTTTGTGAATGTGGCGAACGGATCTGAAGACATTTTCCGACATGTTTTGCACAATGATAAGAGGGCCTACCATCTCGTATCCTCAATACCCCGTCCAATGAAGGCAAGCATACCATATGTCTACTTGACCACTCTTATCACCTACGTGGCAACCTTCAGGGTACAATATACATGAACATTCAGATCTCCCTACTCATCAATTTTTCCCAACGCTCCTCGGTTTACCGAATAGTTCGCTCTCGAAATAGACTTCCGAAAATGCATCACCTCACATTTGTCTGGATTGAAATCCAATTGCCACTTCTCTGCCAACTCAGCAGTCTATCTGTATTCTCCTGTGTCTTTGACACTCCCCTATGCTTTCTGCTAATCCACCAATTTTCGTGACACCTGCAAACTTACTCACCAGACCACAAAGCACTCTTCCAGATCATTTGACTGGACCATAAACAACAGTGGCCACAGCACCGATCCCTGTGGAACACCACAGGTTGCGATTCTCCATTTCGAGAATCTCCATTCAACTACTACTCTCTGTCTCCTGTTGCTTAACCAGTTCCATATCCACCTAATTAGAACTCCTTGCACACCATTTGACTTCACTTGTTTCCATTAGTTTACCGTGGGAAACCTGATCAAACGTCTTTAGAAAGTCCATGCTTAAGACATGTACAGCGCTTCCTTAATCGATCAACTTGTTCACTTCCTCAAAGAACTCTGTTAAGTTTGTAAGGCACGATCTCACCCGCAAAGAAACATGTTTCCTATTACTGATAAACCTATTGTTTTCCAAATATAACGAGATTTTATCCGTCTGCACTTCCTTCAGCAGCTTTCTCACCACTGACGTCAGGCTCACTGATCTGTAGTCACCTAGAATACCACAATTAAAATCCTTGTACACGGGAACAATATTAGCAACCCTCCAGTCCCCCAAGTACATGACCTGTGTTTAAGGATGCTACAAAAATATCTGACAGGGCCCCAAATGTTTCGCTTTTCGCCTTCTTCAGAAACCTGGGATAGATCCCACCAGGTCCTGGTGATTTCTCCACCTTAATATCATTTAGCTACACAACACATCTTCCTTCTTATATCAACATGATCCGGAGTTAGCGAACTTCCATTTCTAATCTCAACATTCATCACGTACCTCCCATCAGTGAATTCTGACACAAAGTAATCATTAATGACATCTATCATTTTCTCAGGTTCGACACACAATCGTCCTTCATATCCTTTAGTGGACAAACCTTTTCTCTAGTTACCCTCTTGCTTCTTATGTAAGAATTAAACGTCATGGCGTTCTCCTTAATTCTGCTCTATAAAGTTACATCATTACCACTTTTAGCTCACTTGATTCACATTTAAGACTAGTCCGATTTTCCCGCAATTCCCCAAAGTCCCGTTCTGTTCTTAGATGCCTGGGCCTTATGTACGCTTCACTTTTCCTCTTGGCGATTCGCACGAATTGTCCTGTCATCCACGGTTCACGAATCTTGCCTTTCCTATCCGCTGTTTTCGAAAGGACAAGCCTATCCTGCACTATCTTCAATCTATCTTTGAAAGACTCCCACAAATCACATGCGCAATTACCTCCAAGTCGGTGTGTCCAATCGATATTTCACAGCTCCTGGCTAATGTTGACATAATTGGCCTTTCCTAATTTAGTACTCTTACCTTGGGACCACTCTAATCTTTGCCTACCAATATTCTAAAACTTACAGAATTGTGGTCACTATTCCCAAAGAAATACCCCATGTCTCATTCCACAACACCAGGTCCAATATGGGCCCTTCCCTCTCCGGAGTATTTACATACAGCTCTAGAAAAAAATTCTTACATGCACCTTCCAAATTCTGCCTCATCAAGACCTCTGACAATAAGTGTATCCCAATTAATAATGGGAAAATCAAAATCTGCCATCACTAGCACACTGTTGCGTCAACGTCTTTCAATAATCCATTTTCCTATGTGTTTTTCTACCTCACGCTCACTGTCGGGAGGCCTGTAATGCAAATGCAGCAACGTAACTGGATCCTCCTTGTTTATCAGCTCCACCCATAATGCCTCACAGTCCCAGACATCCATAGTGTCTTCCTTTAGCACAGCCGTGGTTTCATCGCCCCCTTTTACTTCCAGTCGAGGTGAAGACCATTTGAGCTGGGAAATCCTGTTAAAGCTGGACAGGAATTTGTTTAGGCTACAACTGGACATTGTGTGCAGTTCTGGTCACTGCAGCTCAGCGAGGATATTATTGGTCTGGAAGGAGTCAAAGTAGATTGGGCAACATGTTGCTCGCCTGGTGCAATGTAGCTGTAAAGAGTATGCTGGACAATTTCGAGTTGCTTTCCTTAGAGCAGATATCGGGGTACATCAGACTTTGAGGGCAGTGAACAGGGTAACATGAAATCAGTAGTTCCCAGGGTGTAGGTTTGCACGCTGAGCTGTAGGTTTGATATCCAGACTTTACCTCGCTCGTTAACTTCATCAGTGGCGACCTCCAAGTGAAGCGAAGCTGTTATCTCTGCTTTCTATTTTTATCTTTCTCTGGATGGGCTTCCTGGGGTATGTGGTGATGTCATTTCCTGTACGTTTCCTGAGGGGTTTATAGATGTCATCCAGATCTATGCGTTTGTTTATGGCTTTGTGGTTGGAGTGCCAGGCCTCTCGGAATTATCTGGCATGTCTTTGCTTAGCCTCTCCCAGGATAGATGTGTCGTCCCAGAACAAATGGTACTTTTTTCATCCGTGTGGAGGGCTACGAGAGAGAGAGGGTCATGTCATTTTCTGGTTAACTGATGTTCCTGTATCCTGGTGGCTAACATTCTTCCTGTTTCTCCTACGTAGTGTTTGTGGCAGTCCTTGCGTGGAACTTTGTAGATGACGTTGGTTTTGTCCATGGGTTGTACTGGGTCTTTTAAGTTTGTTAGTTTTTGTTTGAGAGTGTTGTAGGGTTTGTGTGTTACTAGGATTCCAAGAGGTCTTAGTAGTCTGGCTGTCATTTCTGAGACTTCTTTGAAGTATGGTAAGGTGGTTAGGGTTTCTGGCTGTGTTTGGTTTGATTGTCGTGTTTGGTTCTTGAGGAATCTGCACACTGAATTATTTGTGTATCCGGTCTTCTTGAAAATGTTATGTAGGTGGTTCTCCTCTGTTTTCCGAAGTTCGTCCGTGCTGCAGTGTGTGGTGCCTCTCTCCCTCATAGCCCCACACAAGGATGAAACAAAACATCATTTCGACTCGTACAACGCATCTATCCTGGTTCAGGCTAAGCAAAGACATGCCAGAGAATTCCTAGAGGCCTGGCATTCCATCCACAATGGCATAAACAAACGCATAGATCTAGATGCTGTCTATCAAACCCTCAGAAAAAGAACAGGAAATGATATCATCACAAACCCCAAGAACCCCATCCAGGAGAAAGATATAAATAGAAAGCAGAGAAAACAGCTTCGCTTCACTTGAAGGTCGCCACTGATGATGTTTCCTCGCGAGGTAATGAAACGTCTGGATATCAAACCTACAGCTCAGCGAGCAAACCTATACCCTGGAAACGACTGATTTAAGCTGGGAATTTGTGTTGCAAACATTTTGCCCCCTGTCTAGGTGACATCCTCAGTGCTTGGGAGCCTCCTGTGAAGCGCTTCTGTGATGTTTCCTCCGGCATTTATAGTGGCCTGTCTCTGCCGCTTCCAGTTGTCAGTTCCAGCTGTTTGGGTCCAGGTAGAAGTGTTTGTTGATAGAGTCTGTGAATGAGTGCCATGCCTCTAGGAATTCCCTGGCTGTTCTCTGTTTGGCTAGCCCTATAATGGTAGTGTTGTCCCAGTCGAATTCATGTTACTTGTCATCTGCGTGTGGCTACCAAGGATAGGTGGTCGTGTCGTTTCGTGGCTAGTTGGTGTTCATGGATACGGATCGTCAGCTGTATTCCTGTTTGTCCTTTGTTGTGTCTTGTGCAGTCCTTGCATGGGATTTTGTACACTACATTGGTTTTCCCCATGCTGGGTATCGGGTCCTTCGTTCTAGTGAGTTGTTGTCTGAGAGTGGCTGTTGGTTTGTGTGCTGTTATGAGTCCTAATGTTCGCAGTAGTCTGGCTGTCAGTTCGGAAATGTTCCTGATGTATGGTCGTGTGGCTAGTCCTTTGGGTTGCGGCATGTCCTCGTTCCGTTGTCTTTCCCTTAGGCATCTGTTGATGAAATTGCGCGGGTTTCCGTTTTTCGCGAATACCTTGTATAGGTGTTCCTCTTCCTCTTTTTGCAATTCTGGTGTGCTGCAGTGTGTTGTCGCCCTTTTGAATAGTGTCTTGATGCAACTTCGTTTGTGTGTGTTGGGGTGGTTGCTTTCATAGTTCAGAACTTGGTCTGTGTGTGTGGCTTTCCTGTATACCATTGTGGTGAATTCTCCATTCGGTGTTCTCTGTACCATCACGTCTAGGAGTGGGAGTTTGTTATCCTTTTCTTCCTCTCTCGTGAATCGGATTCCTGTGAGTGTGGTATTGATGATCCGGTGTGTTTTCTCTATTTCTGTGATTTTAATGATTACAAAGGTGTCATCAACAGATCTGACCCAGAGTTTGGGTTGAATTTGCGGTAAGGCTGTTTGTTCTAACCTTTGCATTACCGCTTCTGCTATCAGCCAGAGATCGGTGAGCCCATGGGTGTTCCATTTTTTTTTAGATTTTTCTAGAGCAGTATGTAAATACTCCGGAGAGGGAATGGCCCATATTGGACCTGGTGTTGTGGAATGAGAGATGGGGTATTTCTTTGTGAATAGTGACCAAAATTCTGTAAGTTTTAGAATATTGGTAGGCAAAGATGAGAGTGGTCCCAAGCTAAGAGTACAAAACGAGGCAAGGCCAATGATATCAACATTAGCCAGTAGCTGTGAAATATCAATTGGACAAACCTACTTGGAGGGAAGTGCGCATTTGATTTGTGGGAGTCATTCAAAGATAGATTGAAGATAGTGCAGGATAGGCTTGTCCTTTCGAAAACAGCGGATAGAAAAGGCATGATTCGTGAACCGTAGATGACAGGACAATTCGTGCGAATAGCCAAGAGGAAAAATGAAGCGTGCGTAAGGCCCAGGCATCTAAGAACAGAATCGGACTTTGGGGAATAACGGGAGAGTCGGACGAGTCTTAAATGTGAATCAAGTGGACTAAAAGTTGTAATGAAATAACTTTAGCGAGAAAAATTATGGAGAACGACATGACGTTTTATTCTTACATAAGAAGCAGGAGGTTAACTACAGAAAACGACTGTCCACTAAAAGATTTGAGGGACGATTGTGTGTGGAACCTGAGAAAATTATTGATGTCATCAATTATTACTTTGGATCAGCATTCACTGAGGGGAGGTATGAGATTAGAGATAGAAGTGTGTTAACTCAGGATCATGTTGACATAAGAATGAAGATGTATTGGGAAGCTAAATGATATTAAGGTGGAGAAATCCCCAGGACCGGGAGGGATCTATCCTGGGTTTCTGAGGAAGGCGAGAAGGGAAAGACCTGGGGCCCTGTCAGATATTTTTGTAGCATCCTTAAGCACAGGTCAAGTACTGGGGGACTGAAAGGTTGGTGATATTGTTCCCGAGTACAAGAAGTTTAATTGTGGTATTCCAGGTGACTACAGATCAGTGAGCCTGGCGTCAGTGGTGACAAAGCTGCTGGATAAAGTGCAGACGGATAAAAATCTCGTTATATTTGGAAAACAATCGGTTTATCAGTAATAGGAAATATGTTTCTTTGCGGGTGAGGTCGTGCCTTACAAACTTAACAGAGTTCGTTGAGGAAGTGCACAAGTTGATCGATGCAGGAAGCGCTGTACATGTCTTTAGTATGGAGTTTAGAAAGACGTTTGGTCAGGTTCTCCACGGTTTTTAATGGAAACACGTGAAGTCAAATGGTGTGTCAGCAGTTCTAATTAGGTGGATATGGAGCTGGTTAAGCAACAGGAGACAGCGAGTAGTAGTTGAATGGAGATTCTCAAAATGGACAATATCGACCTGTGGTGCTCCACAGGGACCGGTGCTGAGACCACTATTGATTATGGTACAGATAAATGATCTAGAAGAGTGCGTTGTGGTCTCGTGAGTAAGTTTGCAGGTGTCACGAAACACCATTTCGACTGGGACAACATATCTGTCCAGGGACAGGCTCAGCAAAGACATGCCAGAGAATTCCTAGAGGCCTGCCACTCCAACCACAACGCCATAAACAAACGCATTGATCTAGATGCCATCTATCAACCCCTCAGCAAACAAACAGGAAATTGCATCACCACAAACCCCAAGAACCCCATCCAGGAGAAAGATATAAGTAGAAAGCAGGAGACAACAACTTCGCTTCACTTGGAGGTCGCCACTGATTATGTTACCTGGACAGGTAATGAAACGTCTGCAGATTAATGCTACAGTTTAGCGAGCAAACCTGCACCCTAAACCTCAACCTGTGCTACATATCTTCACAAAACTTGCAAAAAAGCAGTAGTTCCCCTTAGTCGATAAGCGAAAAAATGGAGGCTTAATTTTCATATGAATGGCAGGAAGTTTGGAGGAGAGAGACGCCTAGAAGTTGACGACTGCTCTGAGTTGTCTGCGAGGCTAATTAAGTTGGAAATATCAAAAACCTTTTAAAAGTTGTTGCATGAGCACTTGAACAGTCCTAACCTTCATGACGATGGACTAACAGCTGTGGAAACAGACTCGTGTAGCTTTTGTGTAATTAAGTCGTTACAAACTCGATGGAGAGAAAGGCCTCTTCTATCCCCTGTGATGTCTTCATTTTAGGACGTCAAATTTAAGGTTTGGATTTGCTTTGTCTTTGCTTTGAGAAAATAGTGCCGACGGTAAGTTCCAGCTGTTGTTGCATTCACTATCAACTTCAGGTTCTGTATAAGAGTGCTCATTCATAGAACTAATTAAATGAGTTGTAAAAAGGAACGCAGAGGTATAACGGGGCGCACGAGAACAGGTGTCAATGAGCTCTGTAACGTTCGGGTATTGAATGACTAAATAACCTCAGCAACATGAACGGCATCATTGAAAAGAATATCGAAAATAAATTTCGATATTGACGAGACTGACCATGTCTGTGAAAGAATAGTAATATCGTTGTTTGAGGACAAGTTGCAATTAACAATGGAGATTCAATATGATCACATTATTCCAGTCCTTGGGGTATTCAAATGAAGACTTAAATGTGAATGACATACATAATTAAAATACATCTGTTGTCTTAATCTGTTTGCGCAAAATGATAAAAATAAATTGAAGTTGCAATCGCTGTTTCCCAGTGGAGACACGGCACAATATAAAATTAGCTCTCCCGAAATGTGTCAGCTCCATTTCCATGTGATTGACAGACACAGAAACTGACAGTTTGTTTAACAGACAACAAAATGTATGTTCTACTGGTAATGGTCCACAAAGTGTATATGACCGCCATTGTTGCTATTGGTGTTCCTGGTAAGAGGTGTAACCATTTAACTTGATTGAGCTTATGCAGTAAATTATTCTTATTTCTACCTACAAATGATATATTTGTTTCAAAATTGCAAGGAAAATACCGATGCCATGAGACAGTGCTCACATTTTCTGATGAAAATCAAATAATTTGCAGCATTGTCTGTTTCACTGAATAGGATTCTTTTTCTCTAAAATGTGTTAACTCTGATCCATTTTGATGAGCACGTAATGAAGTTGAGTTTAGCTCCGGCCTCGGCCAATCAAAAAAATCTCTCTCTCTCTAACTCTGGTGCACGCTCTGTCGCGCTTGCTCAATGGTCGTGCGAAGCGTGGTATGGTGCAGATGGGTTTTCTGAAGTCACATCTTTGTGATACCTGGTGTTTCCCTTTGTTCAATAAGAAGGCATTTTGTTCGTGGATCTAACACAGGCAGCTTGCTACAAATGGGAACCCAAATATAACGTGGGCAATGTTTGAATTGAGCAAGTAGTTATGGTGTGATAAGTGAGGGGAGCATGGATAGCTTTGACATTCCGTGTGTTTTTCTCTGAGATTCTGAATATGTGAGGACATGATATTTGTGAAGACAGATTACTCAGTGGAGTGTTGAGAACAGCATTCCAACTATGATTAGTATTGTTGAATTATTCGTTTCCCTAAAACAATTGTGAGTTGTGTTATATGTGGAAAAATGCACAATACTGTGGTACAAAGTGTTATGGCAGCAGTTCTCCCACAGAGATCACATTACTTTGTCCAACAGTATGTTTCTCACTTTGCATTTTGTTATGGTTATCCTTTGAAACAGTAACAAATGGCAACAGGAGCAAAAGACCATTATTGCTTGTCTTTGTGAAGATCCTCACATTAGCATTCGTTTGAGATTGTTATCGTGTCTTTGGCTATCAACTAAGATCGTATGTATAAGTGTCTGATGCTCAGCTGTCGTTCAATTCTCCATGAAGGTTGCTGGAAAACTCTATGGGGTTATGTCGTTTCAGATGACTCTGAATCTGGAAGGAGAATCTCCATTTACAAGAAGACAGTCTGCAAGGAGTGTCTTTGTGTGAATGCTGTGGTCTTGTTGGAAACTCCAGCCTGTCAGAGTAACCTTCAAAGTCAATGAAATCATTCATTGCAGAAAGAAAACTTGGAGACCATGAAAAAATTTTCTTCCTACAATTACTGATAGCCATATTCAGTCACGGGCAATGTTTTATCATTAACTTAAAGTCTCTTTTTGTTTTCTATTCTCACCCTGGCAGTTGTTCTCATGGTGATTCTAATTCTAGCTCATGGAAAATGTGGTCTTTCGACATGTAGCACTCTGTATCTCGTGGCTATGGCAGCATCCGATCTCCTGTACATTCTTTTTGATGTCATACTTGGTATATTTCGAATTTATTACTATCCGCCATGTTTCCTGAACCTCACTCCTGCTTGTAGTGCTTTCAGTGCCCTGAGCCACTGGACTGTAGATTGTTCTGTCTGGTTCACTGTTGCTTGTTCTTTTGATCGATTTGTCGCCATTTGTTTTCATCAGCTGAAAACTAATTATTGCACCAAAAAGACTGCAATGAGAGTTCTAGCAATAATCTGCATTTTCTTTGCTTTAAAGAACATCCCCAATTATTTTCGATTTAAACCCGGGAGGATTATCAACAATGTGGCGTGGCACTGCGATATGAGGTCCAGTTATTATTCTGACCCTCGGTGGGCAAGTTTTCAATATCTTGAAACTTTTTTAACAACAATGTTTCCATTCACTTTTCTTATTTTTATTAACATTCTGACTGCCAGACGTATCTTCGAGGCCATTAAGGAGCGTACAAAACTGAGGAACATAGAGAATGACCAAGAGATAAAGAACATAAGGCATTCTGTTAGTTTACTCTTGACCATGTCTGCCAGCTTCTTACTTCTATGGTTGTTGTACATTTTGTGGTTCTTTAATGCTGGGCATTCCTTGGATATGGATGCTTTTTTTCTCTTTCGACAAGTTGCACATATGCTGCGGAGCCTAAGTTGCTGCACAAATGCAGTTATTTATGTGGTGATGCAGAAAAAAATCAGAGACCAGTTAAAACATACCGTTTCATACATATTTATAAAACTAATACAATTGATGAATACATCCAAGTAAGTCAGAGACAACATTACATATACTGATAATGGAATGAGGATTCCAGATGAGGAATGGAACAAAAGGAGAAGGAGGAGTAACAACACGATAAAACTCCTTTTCTAATGGAAAGGAATTACTCTACTTGAGAAGCAAAATTAAAAAGACTGGAGAAGCATATGAGAGTAACGTGCTGATAGCAATGAGCAACAGCAGTACAAATCTAAACTACAAAAGCAAACGGCAAGAGGTATAAGGTTATGCATTAAATTATGTTCTGCCCAAGCAATAAGTTCTCAGAGAGTGGAGCAGATACAGAGTAACTGACTTGCAGTAAAGGATCATCGTTCACTGCAAGCCAGAGTGTGAAGCGCAACTACAGGATGCTCTCTAATTTTGCTCTCTAAATTCCTTGATGCACACATTTGACAAAGTTTTACAAAGCCATTCTTATATAGAGTAAAGAATCTCCTCTAAATATTCTGTGTCGTCTGATTGGAAATTTATTTTCGTCAATAGTTTACTTCTTCTCCTTTCCATTCGCTGATATCATTCTTTTTCTTTATTTGTTCCTTTCCGTGGACTAGCTGATGTGTTGGCCCCGGAATTCGTGCCCAACCATGGGTACCTCTGGACGAGATTAGATTAGATTTTGTACAGTGTGTAAACAGGCCCTTCTGCCCAACAAGTCCACGCCGAGCCGCTGAAGCGTAACCCAACCAGCCCCATTCCTCTACATTTACCTCTTCACCTAACAATACGGGTAATTTAGCACAGCCAATTCACCAAACCTGCACTTTTTTTTGGATTGTGGGAGGAAACCGAAGGAAACCCACGCAGACACGGGGAGAATGTCAAACTCCACACAGAGAGTCGCCTGAGGCGGGAATTGAACCCAGGTCTCTGGCGCTGTGATTATTCCTTCATTGTAGCACCTTCAGTTCATCAACATCAACACTGTTTAGCTTGCCAGTATCAAAGTATTTTTAAAGTGTGTTTGGTGATTATGATATGTTCCCATGTAGAGAGGTGGTGCTGTCATGGTGACTATAGCTGCATTCCAAACCGGTGACCTGGGTTTGATTCCCTGCAAAACACTGAGCAAAAGGAAAATACAATTGCATCTCATTCAGAGACAGTAAAATGCAATGTAGTAGCAGACAAAGGCAGTCAGGACAACACGATTTGCCTGCTGTGTTCAATTGCAAATACCTCCATCCAGCACTTCTATTAATACATAAACGACTCTTTATGTGTTCCATTCCTAAGAGATGTGCGTCCCAGGTTGATGTAGCTCGGAGTAAATAGGCAAATGGGAGCTGAGGCCAGTGAGAATAATTGAGACCCAGTGCAGAAGCCAGTGAGTGGAAAAGAGTTCTAGCCTGGAAGCTATGAGGGGAATGGCGTCCCAGTGCAGAGTGAGGGAGACAAAGTGAGTCGAGAGCAGAAACCAATGTGGTGAATCGATACCCAGTGTGAAGGCCACTGAGGGTGGTTTAAATCCCAGTACAGAGGATAATGAAGTGAATCAATAACCTGATGGACAGTCAGAGGAATTGAATCCCCGTGCAGATGCCAGTGAGGGGAATAGATACTCAGTCTGGAAACAATTGAGAAGAATAGAATCCGAGTACAGAGAACAGCGAGGGGAATGGAGTAACAGTACGAAGGCCAGTGAGGAGAATCAACACCCAGTGTGAATGCCAGTGAGAGGGATCAAGTCCCATTTCAGAGACCATTAAGGGGAATGAAATCACTGTATGGACGCAGTCAGAAGAATCGATTGCCAGTGCAGATTTCAGGGAGTCAAATCAATACCCAGTGTGAAGGCCTGTCAGAGGGATCGAGTACCAATGCTGAGGCCAATGAGCGGAATTGTTACCCAATGCGGAGGCTTGCGAGGGGAACCGACTCAGAGTGTGTTGGCCACTGAGGAAAATCGAGTCCCATTATGGAGGCCAGCGAGAGGAATTGAGGACCAGTGCACAGGCCAGTGAGGAGAAGTGAATCACAAAGTGTTGGCCAGTGAGACGAATCGAGTCCCAGTTCAGAAGCCAGTGAGGGTAAGCCATACCCAATGCCAAGGCCAGTGAGGAGAATCGATTACCAGTGCAGAGGACAGCAAGGGGTATAAATATACAGTGCAGAGGCCAGTAAGGGTAAGTAGTATCAGTGCAGATGCAAGTGAGCGGATGCTGTCTCAGTGTGGACGCCACTGAGAGAAACTGTCCTAGTGCAGGGGCCAGTGAGCGGAAACACTCCCAGTTTGGACGTTAGTGAGGGGAAGCAGTCCCAGTGAGTATGCCAGTGAGGGAAAGCTGTTCCAGTTTGGAGGCCAGTGCGGCCAACCAGTACCAGTGCGACAAAACAGTACCAGTGCAGAGGACAGTGATGTATATCAAAGGCTAGTGAGGAGGTCAGTGAGGGGTATCGAGTCGCACTGCATCGATCAGTGAGGGAATCGAATCCCATTGCAGAGCTCAGTGAGTAGGATCGCGTTCCTGTGCAGAGACCAGTGAGGGGAATCGAAATTAAGCGTAGAGGGGTCAACGATGTTTAATCGAGTCCCATTGCAGAGCTCAGTGAGGTGAATTGAGTTCAAGTGCAAAGGCCAGTGAGGGGAATCGATTCGCAGTGCAGAGCTTAATGATGGAAATGGAGACCCAGTGTGAAGACCAGTGAAGTGAATCGAGTCCCGATGCGGAGGCCAGTGAGGGGAATCGATTCCCGTTGGAGAGCCCAGTGAGGAGAATCGTGTTCCAGGGATGAGGTCAGTAAAGGAAATCGATTCACAGTTTTGAGGCCAGTGAGGAGAATCGAATCCCAGTGCAGAGGTCAGTGAAGGGAGACGAGTCTCAGTGTGGAGGCCAGGAAGGAGAATTGAATTCCAGATTGGAGATCAGTGAGGCGAGTCGAGGCTCAGTGCGGAGGCCAGTGAGGTAAATAGAATCCAAGTTTATAGGCCAGCGAGGGTAATCGAGTCCCAGTCCATTGAGGGGATAAAGTCCCAGAGCGCAGGCCGCTGAGGGGTAACAGTCCCAGTGCGGAAGACAGTGATGAGAATCAGTCTCAGTGCAAAGGCCAGTGAGGAAAATTAATCCCAGTGTGGAGGCCAGTAAGGCTAAGCAGTCCGGGAGTGCAGCCCCATGAGGCGATGCAGTCCCATTGAGGAGTCCACTGAGCTGAAACAGTCACAGTGTGGAAACTAGTGAGAAGAAGCAGTCCCAGTGAAAAGGCCACTGAGGAAGAAAAATACCAATGTGGAGGCCAGTGAGGGGAAGCAGTCTCAGTGAGAAGGTCAGGCAATAGATAATACACAATAGATGCAAAAATAAGTCATTCTGCCCTTCGAGCCTGCACCACCATTCATTATGATCATGGTTGATCATCCTCAATCAGTATCCTGTGGCTGCCTTTTCTCCATAACCGTTGATTCCACTATCCTTGAGAGCTCTATCTAATAATTTCTTTAATGAATCCAGAGACTGAGCCTCCACTGCCTTCTGGGGCAGAGCAATCCAAATACCCAACACTCTCTGGATGAAGAAGTTTCTTCTCATCTCTGTCCTAAATGGCCTACCCCTTATTTTTAAGCTGTGACCTCTGGTTCGGGACTCACCCAGCAGCGGAAACATGTTTCCTACCTCCAGAGTGCCCAACCCTTTAATAAGTATTGGGAGGATCAAATCCCTTTTTGGAGACCAGTGCGCAAAATCGATATGCAGTGCAATGGCCAATGAGGAAAATAAATTCCCAATGCGGAGAGCAGCGAGGAGAATCGACTCGCAATGCAAAGGACACTGAGGAGAACAGATTGCCAATGCAGCGGTCAGTGAGCAGAATCGCGTTCTAGTGCAGAGGCTAGCGATGGGAATCAAAAACCAGTGTGGACTCAAGTGAGGGGAAGTAATTCCAGCTTGAAAGCTAGTTTTGTGAATCGAGTCCCAGAGCACAGACCACGGAGGTGAAAAAAGTGGCAATGCAGAAGCCAGTGAGGGATGCAGTCCTAATGCAGAGGCCAGTGAAGGGAAGCAGTGCCAGTATGGAGGCTAATGAGACGAATCTTTGCCAGTGCGGAAACAAGTGAGGGAAAGCAGTCCAAGAGCGGAGGCTACTGCTGAAATAGTCCTAGTGCAGATACCAGTGTGGGGAGGCAGACCCACTGCCGAGGTCCATAAGAGAAACATCCCAGTGCGGAGACCACTGAGGTGAAATAGTCTGAGTGCGGAGAAAAGTGAGGGGAGGCGTCCCAGAACGGAGACAGTGACGGGATGCACTCCCAATGTGGAGGCTAGTGAGGTGAAACAGTCCCAGTGTGGAAACTAGAGAAGTGAAGCAGTCCCAGTGTGGAGTTTACTGTGGTGAGGAAGTCCCAGTGCGGAAACAAGTGAGTGGAAGCAATCACAGTATGGAGGCCAGTGAGTTGAAGCCGTCTCAGTGCAGAGGCCATGGAGGTGAAACACTCCTAGGACCGAGGCCAGTGAGGCGAAGCAGTCCTGGAGATAAATTATCTTGGACCATTTGAAAGCCAACACGGAGCAGAGTGGAGGCTTGGAGCGGAGTAGGTATGGTTGTGCGACGGGGGTCTGGTGCGGACAGTCAGACCATGTGTGGCCACCCCAGCGCTCAGCTACTGCAATGTCATGTTTATTTGTAATTTGTTTACATCACAGCAATGACTATCCTTTTAACTATGTTTTATTTCTGAATGTAATTCAACGAATTTTTATTCCTCTCTTTGCACCGAAGTGTTGCACTTGTATTTGTACTAAAATGGCGTCATAAGAGGCACACAACACCAGGTTATTGTCCATCAGGTTTGTTTAGAAGCACGAGCTTTCGAGAGCACGGCTCCTTCATCAGGTGATTGTGGAGTATGAGATCATACAGCATGGAACAAAGAACATCACAGCGCAGGATAGGCCTTTTGGATCTCAATGTTTTGTTGAACAAATCTGAAGTCCATATAACCTTAACTCTTCTATTTTCCTCCATGTTTATCCAATGACCATTTAACAGCCATTAAATTTGTCGCGTCTACTATTGTTGCAGGCAGTGGGAACTATGCCCCTATTACTTATGAATTAAAAACCTCGCACATCTGTCCTGTGTCTATTAATTATGAATTAAAAACTTCACACATCTGTCCTGTGTCGATTACACTCAAAGCTATATCACCTCGTGCTGGCCATTACAATCCAAGGAAGAAGGTTCTCACTCTCCACCCTATCAAACCCTCTGAGTATCTTATATGTCTCCATTAAGTGAGCTATCAAACTTCTGCTGTCCAACGAAAACAGCCTCAAGTCTGTCAGCCTTTTCTCGTAAAACTTTTCCTCCATACCATGCAACGTCTTCTTAAATATCATCTGAACACTTTCCAAAGCTTCCACATCCTTCCTATAATGTGATGACTCGAACTGTATCCAATACTTCAAGTGTAGCCACACCGGAGTTTTGTACAGCTACGGCCTCAACCGAGACCTTGGATTCATAACACACTACCACTGCACGATGAACTCTCTCTCTCTCTCTCTCACACATACACACACATATATGCACACATACTTCTAAATATTTATGCACCTAAGCAGACTTTATCTCATAAACAGCTTTCTCCAATGCACACACAGAATATCCCGCACTCACACCCACGCATGCACCCTGTCAGAGACATATACACCGTCACACTCACGCACACTCTGAACGAAGCTTGCACACAATACACAGACGCATATTATCGGTTCACTCACAGCCGTACGTTCACACTCGCATTGCAATCACTCAGTCGTTCCTGGACTCACATACGTATAAGGTAAAAAGTTTTTTTTTCCAGAACTGCATTTTATTTTGCTCAGAAACTGCCTGAATCCTTGTAAAACGATGCAGAGAACTTGTCAATCTGACTAATAATTGAGACACCAACAGTCTTCGCACCTGTTGTTAGAAAAACTCAACTATCTTGAGAATGTAAGTTAACTGAAGTTCTGGAATTTGCATATCAAAAACAGAAACCAGCATGCAAAATTTGAAACGTTGAAACATTTAATCGAAAAATGGTTTAATGTGTCAGATCTCTGTGACAGTGTGAGCATGATCTTATCCTCCAAAATCAGCTGATGATGGAGCGGCGCTCCTTAACCTAATGCTTCCAAATAAACCTGTTGCACTATAACCTGGTGTTGCATGATTTTTAACTTGGTCTACTTCAGTTCAACACTGGAAACTGCAACTCATAACCATAAGAGTCGACAATGTAAAACGTTTCACTGTACTCCTGCACTTTTGGTCTCTTGCACATGTGCTAATAATTGATATTCTAATTTTAATTCTAGAAGGGAAGGCGAAGAGTTGGGTGTCATGAGGAAATCATACGTAGGAATAGAAACGAAGTACACAGGAGAACAGTGGGAGACAAAAGCGTGGATAGCAACCTGGCTGGGACAGTGTGTAACTGTCAATGGAGATTGTTGGGTTTTGTGTAATAACGGACTATGCGACAACAAAGCCTGGTGTCTGGGAATTGGATAAGGATATGGTAGAGCTCAAGCCCAAACGTTATTGAATCCGATATTGAGTGTGGAAGGCTGCAGGGCCGACAAATGGAAAATGAGGTGATATTCTTCCAGCCTGTGCTGAAGCATCTTGCCAACCTGAGACAGCGATGTTGACCTGGGAACACCGTAGAATGTTGCAGTGGTAGGCAGCTGGAAGCACAGGGTCTTTAAATTCGAAGAGAATGTAGATGTTCAGCGAAGGAGTCCCCAGTATATGCTTCGTTTCCCCACTGGCGAAGAGAACGCATTGTGAGCAGCAAATGCAGTTGACTAGATTATGTGAAGTCCTGTTAATTTTACCTTTAAGGTACTTTTGTCCTTTTGGATACTGAGGAGTAAGGAGTTAAATGGGCAGGTGGTACAGTTTCAGTGAGTGCTTTGAGGCTGTTGGGGAATGGGGTTTGGGAATAAAAGAAGAATGGATGAGGGTTTCGGAGAGGGAACGGTCCCTGCGGAAGGGTGACAAGGAAATGGAGCAAAATAATTGTCTGGTGTCAGCATCTCGCTGGAGATGGTAGCTATGATCCTTTGAATGTGGTTGCTGGTGGGATGGTAGGTAAGGACAACTGCTACCTATCACTTTTGCGGGAGTGAAGACAAAGGGTGAGGACCGAAGTACAGGAGATATATTGGACCAGGCTGAGGGCCCTGCGGAGATTGCGAATCCTCAGGTGAGGAAGAAGGTGGATATATTGTATTCTCCCTTATCAAAGCAGGTGTCCTTTGAACAAAAGCGATGCAGAAGGACGATTTTGGAGAATGGAACAGAGTATTTGCAGGAAGCACGATCCTAGGATGTATCGTCCAGATAAATGAGAGACGTTGGATTTATAATGCATCCTCGTGGCCAAGCTAAACCAAGATATACTAACAGAAATTTCAAGGAGGGGAACTGAGTAGTCAGAGTGCAGAATCAAATTTTGAATCCTGGCTGTTGTCAGAAGAAACAAATATATAGAGCATTTTATATTAACACAATAAAATGGATGCAAGTTATGATTTAAATTTCTGAACCTGTACTGCTGCGTTGCTGACTTAGCTGAAAGAGAATATAAGGCAAATAATGGAGTTTTACAAAACAAGTCATGAATATTAATTGACAACTCAAACTAACCTTGAACTCCGAGTATGACATGATGATCTACATAAAATAAGAACTAATTCCCAGGAAATAATGGTGAATTAACCTGCTTTCAATCGTGTCACCTTATTACAGTTGATTGGTCTTTTCTTGTAACTAAGGCTGCACTGTCTTTTAAAAGAAAATGTATTAAAATACTGTAATTGCGCAATTTAGCTACGGAGCACAGAAGTTTTAAAGTCTGTGATGCTGGACAAAATTGGTCAGGGTTTATTACTTTATTAAAGTGATAAACTTGCTTTGTACAGACCTCACTCTGTTGATTCTTTGACCTATCCTGAAGCCGAAGGATCCCACGTGGGATCCATATCTGAATGTGGTGCGGTGACTCGTTGTTCCACACGGTCGGACCATGGCGGAGAGTGGCATCTAAGGACAGACTTGGGAGAGGAATTTCGAAATACAGAGAGACAGTGTCGTGAAACTCAGAGCTGAGAAACTCCGATTCAGTTGGATTCACATTGTTTAAATTGGCACTTAAATTGTTAAATTAGATGAGGAAGTTTGTTTGAGATGGATAATCACATATATAAGATGTACGATCCGTCTTCACCGTTAGTAAAAATATGTGAGAAGTTTCCAGAAAACACCAAAGCCTTTCGGGAAATTTCTGCCATGATAAATAAAGCATTGGTTGATGTGCAGTGGCCACTAAATAACCCTAAAATTTTCAATTGATCAAATCAGCCCAGCAAATGATTTGGCAAAAGAACATGTGCTCGAGATCGAAAGAACTAATTAGGCTGTGGAGACAATGCTGTTATGAAACTCATAAAGATGCGGTTTTGTGCCTACTGTAGGATAATGCCACTAAATTGGAAATTGAATTAACTGCTGATGGTGCCATGAAATCTATTGAGATTCTCAGAAATGAATGTGCTCGAGACAATGGACAACATAAAATAAAGGAGAATTCACTAGTGGCTGGTAAGCAAACTCCTGTTCCCCCATTCCCTCTCCAGTTCACTGACGATGTCAGCGAAAATTGAAACAGCATAGATCCTCTCTTTAACAACTCGTGTAGCAATTCGAAACCTCTTTAAATTCCTCTCCCGAGAACTCCGTAGACGAAGCACATAAATTCGAAATGTTCTGCATGAGAGAACTACCGAACCCACAGGCTGGCACTCCTGCTCAAAACGCCAGTATCCATATTTACTGCCACTGGAAACCACATGAAATTTTAGCCATCCTCAGTAATGCACCAGGCCGCCAGAAGATTCCGCAGCTGTTTGGAGATTTTTTGAAACACCACAATTAACGTTTATGATGGCCGTACCCAAGATCTTTGGGCTCTTCTTCAACAGGTTCTCACTGTCACTGAATATGCACGTTTCACTGAACGTATTGATCACAGTAATTGTCCTGCCCTCTCTAATGAGGTAGCCCAAAATCAGAAACAACAAGACGATATCCTTGCTGCTACATCTGCCATACCAGCAAATCTTATTTACTTTACTCGTATCCTTGAACTTCATCCCAAAATAAGGAGACTGCTGAAAACTTCTTTGAACTTATTAGAGACTGTTTTGAGCCCTATTCCGACGATCGGGCTTGGAATTTAAATACTATTAATTCTCAGTATATCTCTATGCTATTAGACTCCCTGCCGTCATCTGTGGTCACGGCAGTCAAAACAATTGAGACTGGTTTGAAGCCAACCTTAATAAACTCCATCGTTCTTTAAGGCCTTGTGGAATCAGCAGAGTGCAGACAGACCACCAATCCGTATCAAGTCAGAATTTGTCGTCCAAGCGGACGCACCTCAACAACTGCCCGTGCGTCATAGCATTGGCCCTGCACCCATTTAGGCTGCAGTCGTGGGTATGACAGAGGGACAGCCCTAGGGATCTGGACCCGGCCTGTTTTAGTTGTAAAAGTATATATAACTGGGCTCGTGACTGCCATACTCAAAACTGCCTTACTTGCGGCAGTCCCCTCCATTGGACATCTAATTTTCCAAGTGGAACACATAGTGGAACCAAATACGTTTTCCTGAGAATTACCCTCAGAACGTCTGGGACATTTGCGGTAAATCTTTTGATAACAGTCATCCTCCACAACAAGCAAGAGGCAGAGGATTTTTTTTCCAGAAATTAATCCATTTTCCCCAGTCAGTGGTTCGTTACATGGCTGCACATTGGTACCTGTCATATCTGTTCGGCTTGAACTGTCTTGCTTTGCTGCTTTTCGTATTTTTTTCTATTTGTTTTAGTGTTTGTTCTTTGTTTATGAATTATGGAGGGTAGACGCTGTTGTGTTAAGAAATACGGACAATTTTTCACACTTGGTTAAACAACGATGTGCCACAGCCAGGGGTTTTGAGGCTAAACTCCCAAGCTTAAAAAAACCTGAGATATGGTGTGTGTGAGACAGCGAATAAATGGGGAGGGGAAGGGGGGTGGGTGGGAATGAGTGAGAGAGCGAGACAACTTGTGGAATATTTAACCTTTTGTGATGCGGTTTGAATGCATATTTGTTTGTTGTGATTGAATGCTTGTGCTTTTTTGCCTGGAACTCGAGAGCCAGGACTATTGTGAATCTGATTTCCTTATTGAAAATTTAACATGCTCTACTTTAAGATTAAGGATCAATCAGTGATCGTGAAATGAAATATTAACTTCCGTTCGTTTTACAGTTCATGACTGTCCTACTGTCAGTTTCTAACTAATTTATTTTACACTTTCATAAAAGCCAACCTGATTCAATTTCAATTCAGTTTGATACGAAGGAAGAGAACATTATAATCTTTTTTAATGTTTCAGACTCGTTTTTTTCTACTTAATTTTAAGACTGCTGAGTTTCGTTGGTGATTATGTTCTGCCAGCCGTAGCCTTATCGAGGGAGTCCAATCCCTCAATAACAATTGAAGTTTCAAGTTCAACACTAGGTTGTGATTAATCATGTAACAAAATTAATATCTTATGGTTGAAATCGTGTCTTTGGATTTGGCTATTATTCATGCATTGCAAGGTTATTTTTCTCATCTGAGTAAACGACACCTTTTCAGGCAGATGTAGTCATTTAACGATATTGGAAATGCGCAATGACTGATCAGGACCACTTACTGAACCAAATTTTAAATTTTAATTAAAGGACTAGAACCGGGTAATTATAGTGTATTTCAGAGTTGGAAACTACACACTTGGCATTTTAAATATTTAATACTGAATCAATGAATTTCCAATTTATATTGATAATTTTTAAAATTTATTTGTCACTTAACTTCCCGATATTGATTCTTCCTTTTATTATTTTTAATTGTCAATTGTAATAGCCCGAATCACAAAATCAATATTAATTGTCAGGATCACTTACTTTTACTCCTTTATACATTGTCACTGACCTGTCTCATTGCCTAATTTGAAGCATGGCTGCATTAAGTTTTGCGAACTAAAGAACAGAAAGCTACACTACTGGCCAGTTGAAGAAATTCTGCATGGGATTGGGGGATAGACATAAGTATAGCGGATGGAACTCCCAAAACATGAGAGGGGACTGTGAATGGGCATATGAATAATTAAAGAGACATGAGAAAATGTGGAAGGAACTAAGGTTGTGTGAAATAGAAAGAGTTTAAGCAACATCACCTTAAAATAACTAAAATTCTACTAGGTATCCCGAGCCTATGTCTGGCATACCGACACTTTTTGACGATGTGTATTTTGTTCCTCGATACCCACTGAGCCCCCAAAATCTCCTGATTGTCCAAATCCTTAATTTAAACTACCCACTTGTTACAAACCTTTCCTTCTTTTGAAATTGAAGCATGCAAACATCATAGCTAATATCATGGGGATGAGTGGCCTGCAAATTCTTATTTTTGGTCCCATCTGGAAATTAGTGTAATGTTAATGAAGCATGCCGCTGACTACAAGACCGGCCCAATTTGCTAAATATGTCCAAGAGTGATACAAATGTAAATGCATTGAGATTCTGGGAGTAACTTGAATATGAATGACAATACTGAAAGATGTGCCTATCAGTCTGACAGAAATGACATACAACGGAACAAATATCATGACGCTCAATTACCTTTGTTTAACCGAAGCTTTTTGCACTATCTGCTGTCTGGAGTCACTTGCATGATCCAGATGAACAGTGCAAACGAGTCCTGGAATTTGCAGGTGCAACTGAGGTGAAAGGTGGTTTGTTATTGGCCAGAACCGACTGAACCACGATGCAAGTTACCAGTGCCCTCGCGATCCCAAATACCGTATGCTAGCCCTGATAGGGCTGAATGAAACCAGAGTATCCAATGGGGGCGGAATATTCCTCGGGTGCCCACTCGACGACCACTGCTGGATAACCTTTTCCCGAGGGGATCCTAAAAATGGGGATAGGCAGGGCCTAGCATTTTACATGTTGAGCCTGGCGACAAGACAGCAAAACCCCCAGGTATAAATGCCTGTTCCTTGCTTTAACTGTTGAAATAAGTCCACTGTGGAGTGATGTGTCTTTACTGTTACCTTGGAGCGGACGTGGGGAATCTACATGCTTTCTTCCTGGCAAAGGAAAATCTACAAATATACACTGACTATTCATTGTGCTTTTAGTATGACTCACGATTTTGGAGCCTTGTGGGAACATTGAATATTTTTAACCCCCAAGCGTTACAGTAATGCTGTTTTGTCCAATCAATCTGGCAATTATCATGGTGCACCGTTCATGCCGAGGAAACTGATACTGCTTCTTAAGTAGTGGGCCAGTAGATGCAGCAGCCAAGCAGGCAGCCTTACACCCCAAACTTCTGGTCCCATTGGATTCCCAGCAAAACCGGATCAGATCCAGTATAAGGACAGGTGTATCAGATCGAGGTCAGGTACACAAATCATAGGCGATGTCCCTGCTGAATAGCACAATCTGTGGCCTCTAATAGGTACTCACTCGATACTCAATCCAGAATGTGAATGACACATAGTGTACAAGTTTGTGCTCCATCTTTGCTGCTGTCTGTTTTAATAGATTATGTTTATTTTGTATACACTTATGCAAGGGTGGAGATGATAAAGATCGAACTTGCGCTGCTCTGCAGATGTGCCATTGCCAACACTGGTGCACAAGAAGGTGAAGTTGACCTGTGCGATCCCGAGCAAACAGAGACTGTGTACCAATATTCCAGGAAAATGCCGTTGTGTGCCGAGAGACAGAATGCTAACAAGAATGAATAGTGCAGTGGTCAACTGCATTGAAAAGATTAAACAGTTTATTTACAGAACAAGGCTAAATGGTCTTTACCCTGACAAGATGTTTTATACCAATTTGATTCCAGTTGTACTGGGCGTAACAATTGTAAGCCTTGCCCCGATCCAAACACGTCATGTCTCAAAAGAGAAAAGAGGGAAATGCTATCTTTTGCGAACAGCTTGTGTATTTTTTTTTCATAGTCGCAGTGGAATATTTGGTCGGAATGAAGTGGTCTGTTACACACTTACTTTAAAAACATTAAACTCACTCTTTGGGATATGCAACTCTTCGTGTTTTTTTTCTGGAGGAGGATGTTCCGATTAATTATCAAAATCGTAATTAACTCTTGTCTGGCCTCAGCTTCTTGGGTAATAAGACAACTGCTACCTTATCAGAAATTAAGGACATGCTTTCAGAATTGCGCCTATTTACCCAACGAAACCCAAATGCCCCCCATTACATGCTTGCAGAGGAAGATGGAGTTTGAGAAGTAGTCAAAGTTAAATGTATCTTTGGCGTCACTGACCTCATCGAAAACATTACTAGGCATATAAATAACATTTGACCTTTGTCGGTCGAATGAATGAAAATGCAGTATGGGGATACTGTGGTTTTGCTCATGGTACAACTGGCTAATCAATATGGCTATGTGCGCTGCTACTACTTTAGTTGTTAATTTTGTTGGTATTGCTATTGTTAAGCATATTATTACTAAGACATTAGCTTCGAATGACAGCATTGATTCGAGCCAGAAAATGCTACTTCTCCACTTGGATGAAGAGGAGGAAACACCATCGACTGCCCTGTTCCCTCTTCGGAGCAAGAGGAGGTTATAGCAGTCTTTGGCTGCCATAGATTTGAATTAGTTTGTTCCATGCCTTCACATTTATGGTACAGTCACAGAATGCCCAAAAGGGGGAGATGAGAATTCAAATTTTGAATCATGCTGTTGTCAGAAGCAACAAATATATGTAGGCTTTTATTAAAACAACAAAATGGCTTCTCAATTTTAACTAATACCACAAAATGGCTGCATGTTATGATTTGACTTTGTGAATCTGCACTGTTGCTTTGCTGAATTAGTTGAAAATGAAGATAAGGCCCACAATGGAGTTTTCATTAAATAAATCGTAAACATTAATTGACCACTCGAACTTGATGATCTCCGTAACACAAGAACCATTTGCCAGGAAATATTGTTGGATTAACCTGCCGTCAATCATGTCACGTTATTAGATTTGATTGGACTATAATTGAAACTAAGCCTGTAGTGTCTTTCAAAACAAAACATATACAAAACGCTTATTGTTTAATAGTGCTTGTGCAATTTCACCATGGACCACAGAAGCTTTAACCTCGATGTTGCTGGACAGAGTTAGGTCAGGCTGCCTTACTTTATTAAACTGATAACGTTGCTTTTTACAGACCGCCATCCGTTGATTCTTTGACAGGTCTCGAGGCTGGGATCTGTATCTTCAAACGCGCCATTGTGTGTGTGTGTGTGTGTGTGCGTGATATGAGCGTGTCTATTCATCTGCCTATGTGTCTGTCCTGTTCGAATGTGGGTGTCGTGACAAGGGGTAGGGCAAGAGAAGGCTTGGGAATGATGTTTTCAGATGACATAAATATGGATTGGGTTGTTGACAGAGAGTACAAAATTATTCTGTTAAAAGTAGAAATAGACACCTTGAGCATATGGGCAGATCGTTGATGGATGAAATTTCACACTGATGAGCGAGATGTAATGTTCTCTAGCAGAAGTTACATGACAAGGTAGTACTCAGTGAATGGTTGGACATGAGGAGGCTCAGAGGAACAGAAAGCACTTGACGCGCTTGTGAACAGATCTCTGAAGACAGCGGGACTGGTTCTTTGCGCAGTTAAGAAGGCATAAAAGACACAGGCATTCCCATTTCAGATCCGGGGAGAGGGTTGGTCCTGTTTGAAATCGACAGAGTTTTGGATAGGATGCAGTTGGAATAATGCATTCAGTTCTGGTTGCTCCACCATGGGAAGGATGTGATTGCATTGGATGAAGTGCAACAGAGGTTGATCAGAATGTTGCTTGATCCGGAGCCATTTCGTTGCGAAGAGAGAGGCTGGATGTGCTCAGGCTGCTTTCTTTGGTGCAGAGATTAGGATATGTCAGACAACGAGGGGCATATACAGGCTGAATAGAAAGTTTATTTCCTCCTGGGTTGGAGGACAAATAATAGGGTGGAAATAAATTAATCTGAAAGACGAGCGCTTCAGAAGGAACATGCCACCCAGAGGATGCTAATGGCCTGCACTCCACTGCCGGGATTGGTAATCGAGGTAGACCTCTTCCAGACCTGAACAAACTATTTGGATGAGCTCTGAAAGGTCAAAACATTCAAGAATATCGACTGTGTGTAGGGGAGTTAGACTCATAGAGTCATAGAGGTAAACAGAACAGAAACACCACCTTCCTCCAACTTATCAATGCCGATGAGATATCCGAAATTAATCCATTTCAAATTGCCAGCATTTGGTACAATCCCTCTAAATCTTTCCTATTCATAAACACCTTCATGTGTCTTTTGAATTTGTAATTGTACACGCCTGCACCACTTCCTCTGAAAGTTCATTCCATAGACTGTTTGAAACGGTTGCCCCTCAGTTCCCTTTGAAATCTTTCCCTTCTCACTCTAAATCGATGTCCTCCAATTCTGGAGTTCCCCCATTCTTGTAAAAGATCTTGTCAATTTGTCCTATCCATGTCCATGCTGATTTATAAGCCTATATAATGACCCCCCCTCAACATCCGATGCTCCAGGGAACACAGCCCCAGCCTATTCAGACTCTCCCTACAGCTCAAAACGTCTAGGCTTGGAAACTTCCTTGTAAATATTTTCTAAAAACATTTAAAATTACACAACATACTTCCGGTAGCAAGGAGACCAGACATGCACACAATTTTCCAAAAGTGTCTCAAACAATGTCCTGTACAGGCGCGACATGAACTTCCAACTCCTAAACTCTATGCATTGACCAATAAATGAATTATACGAACGCCTTCTCCTCTAACCTATCTACCTGTGACTTTGCTTGCACGGAATTTTCAATCTGCACTATCGCGTTTCATTTCTAAGTTTCGCTAACAAGGTTGTGCAAAGTAGAACTGTAAACAACGTTAAATTAAGTGGAATCCTAGGCAAACTTTCCATTTTAATCCGAACTGGCTCAAAGGTAGTAAAAAGGGGATGTTGGTGAAGGCTCGTTTTCAGACTGGTGTCTTGTGACCAGTGGTGTGCCAGAAGGATTGGTGCTGTGGCCACTGTTAATCGAAATTAATATAAATGATTTGGATGTGAATATTGGAAGCACTGTTAGCAAGTTTGCAGGTGAAACAATAATTGGAGGTGTAGTGGACATCAAAAAGATTAGGAAAAATTGAAGCTTGCAGATGCAGGAGATCACAGTCGATACTGTGTTGCTGGAAAAGCACAGCAGGGCAGGCAACATCCGAGGAGCAGGAGAATCCACGTTCCGGGCCGGATCCCTTCAAACTTGTCGAACTCTGTACTGCTGTCCTTTATGATCATGTTCACCGCTCTGCCATCATTAATCCTCTTCGTTACTTCGACAAAAAACTACACCAAGGTAGTGAGACACGCATTCCCACTCACAAAGTCATCATAAGTATCCCAATTGAGCCATTGCCGTTTCAAATAAATGTAAATCCTGTTTCACAGTATTATTTCCAACAACTTGCTCGCAATTGATGTTAAGTTCTACAGTTTCGTGGCTTGTCCTTACAAGCTTTCTTCAATATTGGCACCACGTCAGCCAACCTCCAGCCTTCCGATGCCTCACCTGTGATTTAGATGATGCAAATATCTCAGCATGGCACCCAGCAATCACTAGTTCTGGCATCTAGTGTACATCTGATTGGGTCCTGGGGTTTTACCAATCTTTCTGTATTTTAACATATCCAGCACCTCCACAGCTGTTAGATGGATTTGTTTTTTTTTAAGACTTGACCATATATTTCTATATTCTAATCGATTTAGAAAATAGAACACTGATAGAAAATATAAGTTTACTATCTCCCATATCTGCACACATGGGCTGCTGTGCTGATCTTTGAGTGTTCGTATTCTCTCCCAGTTACTATTTCTGTTCTGAAGGTATTTATAAAATCATTTCGGATTCCTCTAAACCCTCCTTGCCAACGCTATTGCATTTCCCCTTTTAGTCCTGCTGATTTTCCTCTTAAGCAGACTCCTTCTGCCTTTAGACTCGGCAAGGGATGCACTCGATCACTGCTGTGTATACCTGACATACCTTTCCTTCTTTTTCTTGACCAAAACCTTAATTTCTCCCGTCATCCAGCATTAACTACACAGACCATCCTTGCCATTCACCCAAACAGGAAAATTCTGTGACTGGTCTCACATCATCTCAGTGTTGAATGGAAGGCTGCATAGTTTCAAGGCCCGTGTCGCTTGAGTGTAACTTTAGAGATACCATTTTGAAGCAACGGAAGGCCACCTCTGTCCTGTATGATGCCATCATTCTATGATTTTGGGCGAAAAATGTGAAGTACTGGAGTACTCTTTCACAGATGGAATTTCCCAAATCAGTTGCATGACTGAAATAACAAGGACAGCTGTGGGATAATAGCGTCCAATCGAACAGGTTTCGATAAGCTCTACAATATTAGTTATTGAAAGACTGAACAGCCTCAGTGAAATCAAGCTCATTACTGTTTAGGATGTCAAGAAGTATTTAGATATTGAAGGGACTGGTAGCGAATGAAATAATATGTCGTTTTGTTTGAAGCCAAACTGGAACTAACGTTGAGACCTAATAGGATCAGATTAATTTAGTATTTAGTGTAGGGCGTAGGTTTGCTTGCTGAGCTGTAGGTTTGATATCCAGATTTACTCAAGACCAAACCACCACAAGCAGACAAAACACAGCCAGAAACGCTAACCACCTTACCATATATCAATGAAGTTTCAGACATGACAGCCAGACTACTGAGACCCCTCAGAATTCAAGTAGCACACAAACCGTACAACACTCTCAAACAAAAACGAACAAACGTAAAAGACCCAGTTCAACCCATGGACAAAACCAACGTCACCTATAAAATTCCACACAAGGACTGCCAGAAACACTACGTAGGACAAACAGGAAGAAAGTTAGCCACCAGGATATATGAACACCAGCTAGCCTCAAAAAGACACGACCCTCTCTCCCTCATAGCCATACACACGGATGAAAAAAAACACCATTTCGCCTGGGTCAACACATCTATCTGGGATAGGCTAAATAAAGACATGCCAGAGAATTCCTAGAGGCCTGCCACTCCAACCACAACGCCATAAACAAACACATAGATCGAGATGCCATCTATCAACCCCTCAGAAAACGAACAGGAAATGACATCGCCACAAACGCCAGGAACCCCATCCAGGAGAAAGATATAAACAGAAATTTGGAGACAAGAGCTTCGCTTCATTTGGAGGTCGCCACTGATGATGTTACCTAGCGAGGTAATGAACCATCTGGATATCGAACCTGCAGC
Organism: Chiloscyllium punctatum; assembly: GCF_047496795.1. Classification (NCBI taxonomy): domain Eukaryota; kingdom Metazoa; phylum Chordata; class Chondrichthyes; order Orectolobiformes; family Hemiscylliidae; genus Chiloscyllium; species Chiloscyllium punctatum. The sequence goes on from NC_092785.1 coordinate 48,936,476, forward strand.
TCAGACAGCAAACCGACACCCTAAAACTCAACCTGAGCTACAAACCTTCACAAACCTTGCGAGTATTTATTGTATATAAACAGTGCCATTTATCTCAATGATATCACATCATTAAAATGAACCAATGTCGTAAAATCTGTGTTCAAAATTGTGTGAAAAACTGAAGATGGAATCACTGTTTCCCAGTGATTAAAATTAAGTCTCTGGAATTGTGCGAGCTCTAACTCCGTGAGAATTCTCCAATTCCTACAGATTGACAAAGCATGAATGGAAACATTGTGTCACAAACAGCAAAATGCAGCTTCTCAGGGAAAGGGTCGATAACGTCGATGAGACTATTCTTGTCGTTGGTGTTAATGGTAAGTCTTGTAACAATTTAACATACATGCACTTCTGCGTTGTACGATCTCTATTACTGACGACAAGTGATATTTATCATGTTTCCATTCAGCTAGGCAAATCCTGATGTTCTGAGCTGAAAATGTGTTGCTGGAAAAGCGCAGCAGGTCAGGCAGCACAAAGGAACAGGTGAATCTCAGCGGAGCAGGTAACTCTCTCAGCGGAGCAGGTAACGGCTGTGTGATGGTGTTTTTTGTAAGTCACGGTATAGTCTAGTTATTGTTTTTTTAACGGCTAAAATTTAAAGTTTTTTTTTAAGCGCTTAGCGGACCCGGAAGCTGGTGTCGCGCTAGCTTACCTGGGAAGGTTTTTTTCTTATAAATGCGCGCAGGCGAGGAACACGAGGCACTACAGGGGTAGACTCTCCCACCCGCCCTCCTCCTCTAACCTCATATTAAGACCCATTGTGACAAGCAGGTAAGTGCTGCATTTTGCTTGTTTGTTTCTTTAGATCTAGTTTTTAAAGTTTCTCTTTTAGAGGGATGGCAGCGAAGGCAGTGCAATGTTCCTCTTGCAACATGTATGCGGTGAGGGAGGCATTAGCGTCCCTCCTGATTACACTTGCAAGAAGTGCACCCATCTCCAGCTCCTCCAAGACCGTGTTAGGGAACTGGAGCTGGAGTTGGATGAACTGCGGATCATTCGGGAGGCAGAGGGGGTCATAGATCAGAGCTTTAGGGAAGAAGTTACTCTGAAAGTTATAGAGAGATTGGTAACAGTGAGGGGGTGTGGAAGGAAGCAGCCAGTGCAGGGACCCCCTGCGGTCATTCCCCTCAAGAACAAGTATACTGTTTTGGATACTTGTGAGGGGGATGACTTACCAGGGGTAGGCCCCGAGGTTCAGGCCTCTGGCACGGAGCCTGTCCCCGTTGCTCAGAAGGGAAGGGTGGAGAAAGGTAGAGCGATAGTTATTGGGGACTCAATAGTGAGGGGCACAGATAGGCGGTTTTGCGGGGGCGACAGAAACTCACGATTGGTATGTTGCCTCCCAGGTGCAAGGGTACGTGATGTCTGTGATCGTGTTTTCCGGGTCCTCAAGGGGGAGGGGGAGCAGCCCCAGATCGTGGTCCACGTTGGCACCAACGACATAGGTAGGAAGAGGGGTGAGGATGTTAGACCGGCATTCAGGAAGCTAGGTTGGAAGCTCAGAGCGAGAACGAAAAGAGTCGTTGTCTCTGGTTTGTTACCCGTGCCACGTGATGGAGAGTCGAGGAATAGGGAGAGAGAAAAGTTAAATGCGTGGCTACAGGGATGGTGCAGGAGGGAGGGATTCCGGTTTCTGTACATCTGGGGCTCTTTCTGGGGAAGGTGAGACCTCTATAAACAGGATGGTCCACACCTGAACCGGAGGGGCACCAGTATCCTTTTGGGGAGGTTTTCTAGTGCTCTTTGGGAGGGTTTAAACTAACTCTGCAGGGGCATGGGAACCTGGACTGTAGCTTTAGGGTACAGGACCTTGAGTGTACGGAGGTTAGGGACATGGCATCGATCTCGAAGGAGGGTGCCTGTAAACAGCAAGGTGGCTTTAAGTGTGTATACTTCAATGCCAGAAGTGTAAGAAATGAGGTAGGTGAGCTTGCAGCATGGGTTAGTACCTGGGACTTCGATGTTCTGGCCATTACAGAGACGTGGTTAGAGCAGGGACAGGAAGGGCTGTTGCAGGTTTCAGGGTTTAAATGTTTCAGTAGGGTCAGAGATGGGGGTAAAAGAGGGGGAGGTGTGGCATTGCTTGTCAAGGATAGTATTACAGCAGTAGAAAGGGTGATGGAGGAAGACTTGCCATCTGAGGTAGTGTGGGCGGAGGTTAGAAATAGGAAAGGCGAGGTCACCTTGTTAGGAGTTTTCTATAGGCCTCCTAATAGTCTGAGAGAAGTAGAGGAAAGTATTGCGAGGATGATTCAGAAGAAGAGTGAAAGTAGCAGGGTGGTTGTTATGGGAGACTTTAACTTCCCGGATATTGACTGGGAAAGCTATAGCTCGAGTTCGTTAGATGGGTCGGTGTTTGTCCAATGTGTGCACGAGGGTTTCCTGACACAATATGTAGACAGGCCCACAAGAAGTGATGCTATACTGGATTTGGTTCTCGGTAATGAACCAGTCCTGGTGTTAGACTTAGAGGTAGGTGAGACAGAGGGTAGTAGTTGATGGTATAGGTTCATCTTGGAGCGCAGTTACTAGCGGTGTTCCAGAAGGATCTGTTTTGGGACCATTACTGTTTTTCATTTTTATAAATGACCTGGAGGAAGGGCTTGAAGGCTGGTTGAGCAAGTTTGCGGATGACACGAAAGTCGGTGGAGTTGTGGACAGCGAAGAAGGATGTGGCAGGTTACGGCACAATATAGATAAGTTGCAGAGCTGGGCAGTAAGGTGGCAAATGGAATTCAATGTAGCTAAGTGTGAAGTCATTCACTTTGGTAGGAGAAACAAGAAGATGGATTACTGGGCTAATGGTCGGATACTTGGTAGTGTGGATGAGCAGAGGGATCTTGGTGTCCATGTACACAGACCTTTGAAAGTTGCCACCCAGGAAAATAGTGCTGTGAAGAAGGCATATGGTGTACTGGGCTTTATTGGTAGAGGAATTGAGTTCCGGAGTCCTGAGGTCATGTTGCAGTTGTATAAAACTCTGGTGCGGCCTCATCTGGAGTATTGTGTGCAGTTTTGGTCGCCATATTATAGGAAGGATGTGGAGTCATTGGAACGAGTGCAGAGGAGGTTTACCAGGATGTTGCCTGGCATGGTAGGAACATGGTATGAGGAAAGGCTGAGGCACTTGGGACTTTTCTCATTGGAGAAAAGAAGGTTTAGGGGAGTTTTGATTGAGGTGTACAAGATGATTAGGGGTTTAGATACGGTTGACAGTGAGAACCTTTTTCCACGTATGGAGTCAGCTGTTACTAGGGGACACAGCTTTAAATTAAGGGATGGTAGATATAGGACAGATGTTAGGGGTAGATCTTTTACTCAGCGGGTTGTGAGTTCATAGAATGCCCTGCCAGTAGCAGTGGTGGACTCTCCCTCTTTATGGTCATTTAAGCGGACATTGGACAAGCATATGGAGGTTATTGGGCTAGTGTAGGTTAGGAAGGCTTCGGTCGGCGCAACATCGAGGGCCGAAGGGCATGTACTGCGCTGTAATTTTCTATGTTCTATGTTTCTATGTTCTATGTTCTAGAATCGACGTTTCGGGCATATGCCCTTCTTCAGGATTCGTGATTCCTGAAGAAGGGCTTATGACCAAAACGTCGATTCTCCTGTTCCTTGGATGCTGCCTGACCTGCTGCGCTTTTCCAGCAACACTTTTTCTATTTGATCTCCAGCACCTGCAGTCCTCACTTTCTCCTCGAATATCCTGATGTTCGCCAATCGTAATCTCACTTAATGCGTTTAAAGTGAATAGTTTTATTCACAGTTTTGGAGTTCCTCAGTAACGTGCTGCAATGTTCGTTTGTCTAAACTTGGCAGAATGCGTTTACACTGAGGCCACTTTAATGTTGTTTGACTAAGCACCCGCCCTGGGTGGTCTAGAAAGTGTTTAGCCAGAGTACTCTCTCTCTGTGGTACTTCAAATAGTGGTATTGGTCAGATGGGTTTTGTAACAACTCACGTCTTGGTGACACCTCGTGTTTCCCATTCCTTGAAGTAAAGAGACTTTGTTGGTGGATCTTGCACAGACCGCTCCCTCCAACTGGGGGACCTAATACAAAAGGAAAATGGGTATGTTGAGCAGGTATTTAGGAATTAGGAGACGATGGAGTGCTGCTGGTGCTGGAAAAAAATCACAGTTGATGAAATGTGGAGCTGGAAAAGGCACAACAGCATTCGAGCACCGAGGGTATCGAAGTGTCCTTCTGGATACTTCTTCAGAACGGTTACAATGACCAATGTTGCATGGATTTACAGTTTATTTGCGTCAGGGCTATGTTGTACCATCTTACCCAACTAAGGGGAGTCGTACCAAATGTTGAAGTTTTTCTGACTGAGGTGAGGAGCCAACCTTGGACATGGTCTGTGGATACATTCCTGAAAACCTTCATGGTTCCTTTTTTCTGGATGTTCAATTATGAGCAGAAGGGAGGGACTCAATGCTTTATCATTTGTCCATCCATATCGTGAAGTTCATTCATTACTGGGTGCTGTGGAGTGATTCCTATTCTATACTCCATACAGCGTGGTCATAGAATTCCGATTGCGAAGTGAACTGTGGAGACTCCAAAACGAAGTACAGAAATTTTGCGATCAATGTCCATATTATGTGTCTCCTATTCTTTGTTTTACTGATCCTAGGTGTCTTTGTGCGGATGCTGTGTTTTTATGGGAAGTGTAAGCCAGTCGGTGTACCCTCTCAAGCAGATGTAATAGACTGCTACCGTCCAAAAGTAAATATTGTGTGCATGACCATCTTTCTGTGCTGCTTAAATTCTTCCTTGTGTCCTTCAATTGTCCAAATTATTTATTTACGGAGAGTTGGTTGCTGTGGTTCAGATTAGTACATCTTCACATAAGATTTACAATAATGACTGTTGTGTCATTATTTACAGCTACGACTCTGGCACAGAGAAATTATGGTTAATACCTTCATATCTTGTTTTTCTTTTAATTTAAAGTTAGTCTATTGGTGATGGCAATCTTAGCTCGGGGCAAATATGCAGATTTTTGCATACCGCACTCGTTACCTGATGGCCAAGAACCCATTCAGTCGACTGTTCATTGTTTATCATATAATTCTTTCCCGATTTCCATATTATTCTAATTGTACACTTGTTTCGTGGACATCCTGTTTGTTGTGTTATCTGTCCCCAGAGACAATTGACAATTCATTGCTTTTTGTGGTTTACCATTGCTATTTCATTTGATCAATTTTTCGCCATTTGTTACATGAGATGAAAATTAAATATTGCACAGGTCAATCTGCAATAAAGGTTCCAGCAACAAAGTGCTTCATTTTTTTTTCTTTAACTAACATTTCCAACTTTTTGAATATATATCTGGAAGGATTAACAACAATGTTCGATCCTACTGTTGTATCAGCTCTGGTTATTTATATAAACCTCGGTGGATAAGCTTTAAATATTTTGAGAGATTTTTTCGCACCCATGTTGCCCTTCACTTTTATTCTCGGTATCAACATTCTGACTGTCAGACAGATTTGGGAGACCATTAAGGTGTGTAAGGAGTCAGAGAAAAGTAGATAATAAACCAGAGATTGTGATCAGGAAGATTTCTCTGATTTTACTCTTTGCCATATCGGCCAGTTTTATACATCTCTTGTTGTCATATATTTTATTTTTCTTTAATTCCGGTTATTCCTTGGAATTCTGTTGTTACTGGTCTCTTTTTTTTCATATTGGATATATTCTGAAGAACTTAAGTTGCTGCACAAATGTACTTATGTATGTGGTGACGCAGGAACATATAACAGACCAGTTGAAGTCTGCAGTGGCATGTCCATTAGTAAAAATAATTCGATTGTGGGATAAATCCACGTCTCTTAAATTCAATATTGGATGCAGGAGATAATGGACAACGAGTCGATGTGAGGAATCGCCCGAAAGGAGAAGCAGGAGTAGTGATATTTTAACACACCCTTTCTAATGTGCAATGATTGACTCCATCTGAGGAGCAAAATGAAAGACACTGCAAGAGTAAAGTCGGTATAAAGTGCTGTTAGCAATGAACAACAATTAATAATAAGTGGAACTACAAAACAAAACCAAAGTAAGAATTAGTTATGCATGAAAGCTGCATTGATCCTAAGTAATCAATTCTCAGTGAATGAAGTGCATAGAAAAATAAATGAATTGGAGGATGGTATAATCGTTCACGGCAGGCCAGAATGGGAAATACAACGACAGGCTCATGCCCACTGTCACTTCCTCACTGAATTCTCTGATCTGAACTTCTGGCCAAATTTTAAAAAAAGAATTGAGAAGTTTCCTGTTATAAAGTGGAAATAACACACTGTAAAGTTTCTGTCTTTTGATTGTATATTGAATATTTTACCTTCCGTGTTATACTCACTCTGCAAAGCCCTAACATTTTTCTCCAATTATGTCAATCTTACCAATGTATACAATGACTTCCGGTCTCTCACTCTCCATTTGACAATATGCTTCAAACATTTTGAGATAATCTTCACCCTTGCATCAGAAAAGCAACATGCTATCCTAGATTCCAACTCACTGCCACCGAATCCCCAGTCTGTGCCCATGGTGGGACAGGTTCCGAAAATACTTATTCTTTTGAATCTTGGCAAGCCTATTTAACATACTATGCATTATCGGCGCCCAGGATCGGATGACCATTTCTATTTTTCTCATTAAACAACAACTAAACCTGAGTATCGGTTTGTGAGAGGAATAGACACAGAAGACTTAGAAACAATCTTAATTCTTTTGCTGACGGTCAATTGTCTATTTGAATGATCTTGCTGTGAAATCGCTTCTCTAAATCTGTTAGTCATCAAACTCAATGTCTCATGGAGGCGCTAAGTAGCATTAATCCTAAAAGCAATCTCTCAACAGCCACACACGCACACACACAAACTATCCTTCCTAAACCACGTAATTAAAATGTAGCATGCAAAAAACCTGTAAAACATAAACAGAAATCAAACACCTTCCTTTAAAAAATGAAAAAATCCTCCTCAAATAATCCCACATCCAGCCTTCAACGTCCAGATATTAAAAAAAATCTCAGCAGAGCCGTCCACATGTTTGGCTTGATCAAATCTGCATGTATAAGCAAACTGTCCGACTTCAGGTAACTTTATAACTTTTTCTCAGAATGCACCCACCGCTGACAAAAGGCTCACATGTCGATAATTATCTGACTTCTCCTTACCACACTATGCCTATATCACTGACCACAGGAAGAGCGGACTGAACCCACTGTGACTGTATCACTGACTCCGGGGAGAGCAGACTGACCCCAGTTGTACCTCTGGCACTGACTCCGGGGAGAGCAGACTGACCACACTGTGTCTGTATAACTGACTCCGTGGGGCCAGACTAAACCGGTGTGTCTGTACCACTGACCCCGGTGGAAACAGACTGACCCCAGTTGTATGTCTGGCACTGACTCCGGGGAGAGCAGACTGACCACACTGTGTCTGTATAACTGACGCCGGGTGGGGCCAAACTATACCAGTGTGTCTGTATCACTGCCCCCAGGGAGAGCAGACTGACCCAACTGTGTGAGAATCACTGAAACAGGGAGAGCAGAATGAACCCCTTGTTTGTGCAGTACTCACCTAGGAGAGAGCAGGCTGATCCCCCTGTTTCTGTATTACTGACTCCAGTGAAAACAGACTTACCCCAATGTGTCTGTATCATTGACTCCGAGAACAGCAGATTGACGCATTTGTGTCTCTGTTACTGACTCAGGGGAGAAAAAACTGAAAACACTGTGTCTCTGTCACTGAACAAGGGGAGAGCAGGCTGACCGTACTGTGTCGCTGACACGAAGCCCGTGGAGAACAGACAGATCCCAAAATGTGTGTTTCAGTGATCACAGAGGGAGCAGTCTGTACCCACCCTGTGGGCGGACTGATATCGTGGGGAGCAGACTGACCGGACTGTGTCTCAATCACTAACTGCTGGAGAGCAGACTGAACCCAAAGTGTCTGCTTCACTGAACCCTTGGTTGAGTAGACTGACATCAATGCGCTGTAAAACTGAACACCGGGAGAGCAGACTCACTACAATGTTTCTGTATAATTGACTCCGGGGCAGCATTCTGACCACACTGTATCTCCGTCAATGACCAAGGATAGACCAGACAGATCCAATTTTTTCTCTGTCACTGACCCAGGAGGGAGGAGGCTGTATCAGCTCTGTCTGCACTACCGACCACGGGGACAGCAGACTGAACCCATTGTGTCTGTCTCACTGGCGTCCGGGAGATGAATCTGACGCAAGTGTGTCTATTCACTTTCCAAGGGGAGAGCAGACTGACCTCACAGTGATTGTATCACTGACTCCGGGGAGACCAGTCATGATTCGAAGATGCTGGTATTGGACCGGGGTGTACAAAGTTAAAAATCACACAACACCAGGTTATAGTCCTACAGGTTTAATTGGAAGCACACCAGCTTTTCGAGCGACGCTCCTTCATTACCTGATGAAGGAGCATCGCTCCGCAAGCTAGTGTGCTTCCAATTAAACCTGTTGGATTATAACCTGGTGTTGTGTGATTTTTAATTCCGGGGAGAGCAGACTGACACCACTGTTTCAGTATTTCTAACTCCGAGCACAGCAGACCAACTACACTATTTGGATTCACTTACACTGGCGAGAGCATACTGACCCAACAGCATCTGTCTCACTGACATCAGTGAGTGCAGACTGACCCCTTCTGTCGGTATCACTGACCTCATGGAAAGTAGTCTGTCCGGACTGTCACTGAATTTGGGAAGAGCAGGCTGTCCCCACAGTGTGTGTTACTGACTCCAGGGAGAACAGACTGAACCCAGGGTATCTCTGACACAGACCTTAGGGAGAGCAGATGGTCCGCACTGCATCTGTATCATTGACCCCAGCAGAGCAGACTGAACCCAATGTTTCTATACCACTGACCCCAGGAGAGCAGACAGACCCCACTGCATCTGTACAACTGTCCCCAGGAGAGCAGACTGACCTCACTTTGATTGTATTACTGTCCCCAGGAGAGAGCAGACTGATACCACTGATTTTGTATATCTGACTCAGGGCACAACAGACCGCTAGCCAACAGTATGTGTGTATTCACGCATCCTGTGGGGAACAGACCGTACACACTGCATGTGTATGACTAAACCGTAGAGAGCAGAGTTACACCACTGTCTATGACACTGAACATGGATAGAGCAGACTGACGTTACTATGTCGTTATCAATGACACAGGGGAGAGCAGACTAAATCCACTGTGACTGTATCACTGACCCGAGCGAGAGTAAACTAACAAAATGTGTCTGCCTCACTGATCACAGAGATTGCAGACTCAGCACATAGTGTCTCTATCACTGACACGGCGAGAGCAGACTGACATCAATGTTTGCGTATTTCTGGCCTCGAGCAGAGTAGACGGACCTTAAAATGTGTGTATCACTGACAACGGGAAGAGCAGACTGGCCCCACTATGTCTTAATTACTGAATATAGGGAGAACAGACTGCCCTCACTGTGTCTGTATAACTGACTCCGTGGTGAGCAGACTGAACCCACTGTGTCTGTCTCACTGACAGCGGAGAGAGCAGACTGAACCAACGTGTCTGTCCCACTGACCCCGTAAAGAGCGGACTGGCACCACTTTGTGTATATTACTGACCAAGGGGAGAGCAGACCGTCCTCAATGTGTCATCATTACTGACACTGAGGGGAGTAGTCTGACCACACTGTATGTATATCACTGATTCCGGGGCGAGCAGACAGACCCCACTGTCTCTGTCTCACTCACCCCAGGAAGAGCAGACTGACCCCAGTGTGTCGGAATCCCTGACCCAGGGGACAAAAGACTAACGCCACTGTATCTGCATCACTGATTCTAGTAACAGCAGATTGAACCAACAGTGTGTGTTTCACTGACCCGGACTGACCCATTGTTTGTGTGTCAGTCTGACACCACTGTTTCTGTATTAATTCTTCCGCTGAAAGCAGTTTTACCCCCATATGTTTGCTTCACTGAACCAGGGGAGAGAAAACTGAAAACACTGTCTCTATCACTGAACGAAGGGAGAGCAGACTGATTCCACTGCGTCTGTGTCACCGACACAGGGTAAACAGGATGACACCAGTGTGCCTCGATCACTGACACGGTGAGAGCAGACAGATCCCATTGTGTCTCAGACACTAATGCTGGGCAGAGCAGACTGCCACAAATATGTATGTATCACTGATCGCAGAGGTAGCAGACTTTATCAATTATGCATGCATCACTGACACAGGCGAGAGCGGATTGACATCACTGTCTGTGTCTGTCACTGACCCCGGGGAGAACTGACCGAACCCACTGTGTGTGTATCACTGACCCGGGAGAGCAGACTGACTCCATTGTGTCTCAATACTGACCTTGCAGAGAGTAACCTGATCTCACCGTGTCTCTGTTACTGACCTCGAGGAGAGCAGACTGACCACACTGTGTGTGTATGACTCACCTATTGGAGAGCAGATTGACCACACAGTTTGTACACCACTGATACCGGGATGAGAAGACTGTCCCGACTGTGATTGTATTAATGACACTGGAGAGAGCAGACTGAACCCACTGTGTGTCGATCAAAGACCCCAGGAGAGCAAAATGACCCCACTGTGTTTTTGTCACTTACCCCGGAGAGAGCAGGCTGCCCCAACTGTGTCAATGTCACTGTCCCAGCACAGACATGACTGATCCCAACTTGGTTATTGTCAGTGATACAAGGAAGAGCACACTGACCCCACGATGGGTCTGTCACTGATCCTGGGGAGAACAGACTGAACCCACTGTGTTTGTATCACTAACCCCAGTAAGAGCAGACTGACTTTCTATGTGGGTATCATTGTCTCCAAAGACAGCAGACATTGCCCACAGTATGTTCATCACTGATCCCGATAAGAACAGACTGACACTATTGTGAGTGTATCACTGAACCCTGGGTGAGAAGACTGAACGCTGTGTGTGTATTATTGAAACTAGGGAGAGTAGACTGATCCCACTGAGTGAGTATTCATGAGACCAGGGAGTCTAAACTATCCCCAGTACGTCTCTGTCACTGATCCCGGGGAGAATGGACTGACCTCACTGTGTGTATATCACTGACCCCAGCGACAGCAGACTCACACTACTGTGTGTGAATCACAGAAACCAGGAGAGCAGACTGACCATGCTGTTCATGTATCACTGACCCGGGAATCGCAGTCTGATCCACTGAGATTGCATCACCGCTACCGGGGAGAGCAGACTGACACCACTGTGTGTGTGACGTTCAACCGTGGTTCATCAGACTAACCCCACTGTGACTAAATCACAGAGAGAAGACTGTCCTCACTGTTTCTCTATCACTGACAGGCCTGGAGAGCAGGCTAAATCTACACAGTCGCTGTAACTGACACAGGAGAGAATGGATTGACCTCACTCTATCTCTGTCATTGATCCAGGGGACGCAGACCGACCCCACTGTGCATATATCACTGACACAGGAGAGAACAAATGCACACACTGCGTGTGCATCACTGACCCGGGGAGAGCAGACTGACTCCATTGTGTCTCAATCCTGACCTTGCAGAGGGCAACCTGATCTCACCTTGTCTCTGTTACTGACCTGGGGGAGAGCAGACTATCCAATTGTGTGTGTATGACTCACCTATTGGAGAGCAGATTGACCACACAGTTTGTACACCTGCCAAGTTGTGTGTGTGGGTGAGGGTTTGTTTGTGTGTGGTGCGTGTGTGTGTGTGTCTGTCACTTAACCAGGGAGAGCAGACTTACACCACTGTGTCTCTGTTACTGACCCAGGGGAGAGCAGGCTGACCCAGTACGTTTCTGTCACTGACACAGGGGCCAGCAGACAGACACCATCGTGTCTGAATCACAGACACTGTGAGAATAACATGGACAAACTGTGTCTGTAGAAGTGACTCCGTGGAGAGCAGACTGACCCCATTGTGTATGTATCACTGAACCCGTCGAGCAGACTGAAATCACTGTGTCACTGTCACGGACCCACGGCCGAGCAGATCGACCACACTACGTCTCTGTCACTGACATTGGGCAGGGAGTACACTGATCTCACTCTGTCTCTGTTTTTAACACAGAGAGTGAATTGACGTCACTGTGTGTGCATCACTGACCCAAGGGAGAGCGGCCAGACCGCACTGTGTTTGTAGTACTATCCACAAGAAGAACAGACTGACCCCAGTGAGATTGCATTGGGGAGAGCAGAGTGGCCCCCGTGTCTACGTCATTGACCCCGGGTACAGCAGACTGACCACACTTTGTTTTTGTCACTGACCCAGGAGAGACCGGACTGACCTCACGCTGTGTCTATCACTGACTGCGGGAGAACATAATGACCCCATCGTGTCTGCTCAATGTGAGCCGACTGACCCAACGTACCTGCATCACTAACTCCGGGGAGAGCAGACTATCCCCACTGTGTATGCAACGCTGAGCTCGGGAGAGCGACTGATATCACTGTGTGTGTCACTGACCCCGGCTGAGCAGACTGACCTCACTGTGGATTTATGACTAAGCTCTGGTGAGAGTGGACTAACTGCACTGTTTTTTCAGCCCCGTCTCTGTAACTGACGCAGTAAAGAGCCGACTGACACTACTCTGTGTGTATCACTGACCCGGGGAGAGCAGAATGACCCCACTGTTTGTGTATCACTGTCTTCGGGTAGAGTAGACTGACCCTACGCTCTGTGTATCACGAATCCTGGGACAGCAGACTGACGCCATATTTTGCATATGAATGACACCGGGATGAACAGACTGTCCCTGCTACATGTGTATCAATGACACCAGGAGTGCTTTCTTCACCTATTTTGATCTGTGACTGATCCCGCGGAGTGTACTATATCCCCACTGTGTCTTTGTCACTGACAAGTAGAGACAGGACTTGGTCTCCGTCACTGCCTGGAGAGCGTGCAGACCGACCCACTCTGTGTATATCACTAGTCCCGGGAAGAGCAGAATGACCCCACTGCATCTGCATCACTAACCCCGTGGAGAGCAGACTGATCCCCTATGTGTGTATCACTGATCCTGGGCAGAGCAGAATGACAACACTGTGTGTGTGTGTCACTGACTCCGGGGAGAACAGACTGACCGCAATCTATCTGTAGCACTGACTCCATCGACAGCACACTACCGCCACATTTTGCATATGAATTACACCGGGATGAACAGACTGTCCCCGCTATGTGTGTATCAATGACACCTGGAGAGCCTTCTGAATCCATTGAGTTCTGTCACTGATCGAGGGGAGCGTACTCTGACCCCAGTGTGTTATTTGACACTGACACAGTAGAGACAGGACTTGGTCTCCGTCGCTGCCCAGAGAGCGTGCAGAGCGACCCACGCTGTGTGTGTCACTAATCCCGTGAAGAGCAGAATGTCCCCACTGCATCTGCATCACTAACCCCGCGGAGAGAAGACTGATCCCCTGTGTGTCTATCACTGATCCTGGGAGGAGCAGAATGACAACACTGTGTGTGTGTCACTGACTGCAGGGAGAAGAGACTGACCGCAATCTATCTGTAGCACTGACTCCGTCGAGAACACACTGATCCAATGGCATCTTCACCATGACCCCGGAGAGAGAAGACGAACCCAATCTGTGTGTATCCTTGACTCTCTTGAGAGAACACGATCCCCACAAGGTGTGTATCACTGACAGGGGCTGAAGAGACTGCACCCATTGAGTATGTATCATTGACCCCGGGGAGAGTAGACTAACCTCAATGTGTGCGTTTGTCACTTGCCCCACTGTGTCTCTGTCACTCACCAAGGGGAGAGTAGACTGATCCCACTGAATTTCTGTCACTGGTCAAGGGAACATCAGACTTACAGAACTGTCTGTGAATTACAGAAACCGGGAAGATCAGACTGACCCACCTGTTGGCGTATCACTGATCCGAGGGAGAGCAGTCTGAACCCATTGTTTGTGTATCACTGAAAACGGTCGGGCAGACTGACCCCACTGCATCTCTATCACTGACCACGGGTGAACAGATTGACATCTCTCTCAATGTCACTGATATCCTGGAGAGCAGACAGTGTCAGCATATCTAACACGGGGAGAGCAGACGGACTAACTCTGAATGTGTGTGTGTGTGTGTGTGTGTGTGTGTGTGTGACTGACCCCGGGCAGAGCAGTCTGAACCCACTGATTTTCGGTCACTGATACTGGGGAGAGCAGAGTGAGCCAACTGTTTCTCTGTAACTGACCCAAGAGAGACCGGGCTGATCCCACTTGGTCTCTTTCACTAACCCAGAAGAGAACAGAGTGGCATACGCTGTGTGTATCACTTACCCAGGGACAGCAGACTGACCCCACTGTGTCTGTATTATTGACCCCGGGGAGTGCAGACTATCCCCACTGTGTGTGCATCACTGACTCGGAGAGAGCTTATTGACCTCACTGTGCGTGTATCATGGACCCCAATTGAGCGACTCACCCCATTGTGGATCTATCACTAATCTCTGGTGAGAGTTGATTAACTGCACTTTTTTTTTCTACACTGTCCCCGGGGAGAGAAGACTGTTACATCTGTGTGTGTATCACTGACCCCGGCGAGAGCAGACAGACTCACTTTGTGTGTATCACTGACACAGGAGACAATAAAGTGCGCCCATTATGTGTGCATCACTGACCCTGTGGAGAGCAGACTGACGCCATTGTGCTGGTGCCACGGACCCGGGGGAGAGCAAATTCACCCCACTGTGTTCTCTGTCACTGACCCAGGGGAGAGCAAAATGAACCAGTGCGTTCCTGTTACTTACCCAAGGGTCAGATGACTGACACAATTGTGTCTGAATTAGAGAAACCGGCAGGATCAAATGGCCCCACTTTTTCTGTGTAACTGACTCCAGGTAGAGCAGATTGACCCCATTGTGTGCGTATGTCTAAGAATAGGGACAACAGACTGACCGCACTGTGTGAGAATCACAGAAAATGGGGATGTAGACTGAACCCACTATGTCTGCATGACTGACTACAGGGAGAGCAGAATGATTCCACTGTGATTCTGTCACTTACCCAGGGGACCACAGACAGGCACCGCCGTGGATCAATCACAGAAACAGAGAAGATCAGACTGACCCCTTTGTGTCCATATGACTGACTCGGGGGGAGAGCAGACTGACTCCATTGTTTGTGTATCACTTAAACCGGGGAGAGCAGACTGATCCCACGTTGTCTGTATCACTGAAACAGGTCGAGCAGACTGACCCCACTGCATCTGTGTCACTGACGCAGCAGAGAGTAGACTGATCTCACTGGGTCTCTCTCAGTGACCCAGGGGTGAGCAGACTGATACCATTGTTTGTTTATCACTGACCGCGGGAACAGCAAACTGAGTCCACTGTGTGTGAATCAATGACCACGGGGAGAGCAGAATGACGCCCTGTCTGTGTATCACTGACAGCGGGGAGAGCAGACTGACCCCACTGAGTCGACCTCATTGACCCTACGGAGAGCAGACTGACTAGACGCTGTGCGTGTATCACTGACCCAGGGGATCGCAAAATGACCCCACAGTTTGTGTATCACTGACACCGGGAATAGCAGACTGTCCACACTGCTTGTGTGTCAATGACACCAGGGAGAGCAGACTGACACAACTGTGTGTGAATCACAGAAACCAAGACAGCAGCCTGACCACGCTGTTTATATGTCACTGACTCAGCAGGAGCAGTCTGACCCATTGCGATTTTATCACTGATTCTGGGGAGAGCAGACTGACACCACTGTGTGTGTGACGCTCAACTGTGTTGGAGCAGACTGACACTACTGTGTCTCTATCACTGATTGCAGGTAAGCAGACTGACCTCACTGAGTCTCTGTCACGAACTGGCCTGGAGAGCAGGCTGAATGCACTGTATCACCATAACTGACACAGCAGAAATTTGACTAAACTCGCTGTATCTCTGTCACTGACCCAGGGGGCGCAGACTGACCCAACTGTGTGTGTATCACAGACGGAGAGAACAGAGTGCACCCACAGTGTGTGCATCACTGACCAGTGGAAGAGCAGACTGATACAACTGTGTCTCTGTCACTGACCCAGGGGAGAGCAGACTGACCCAGTGCATTTCTCTCACTGACCCAGGTGCCAGAAGACTGAAACCATTGTGTCTGAATCACTGCAACTGGGTCACATGGACTCACTGTGCCTGGTTAAGTGACTCTGGCGAGAGCAGACAGACACCATTGTATGTGCATCACTGAAACCGATCGAGCAGACCGAAATCAGTGTGTTTCTGTCACTGACCCCGGATGGAGCAGACTGAACCCACTATGTCTCTGTCACTGCATTTGGGCAGGGCAGGCACACTCCATTGTGTCTTTGTAGTGAACAAGCAGAGAGTAAACTGATCTCATTTTGTCTCTGTCACACACCCAGGGAGAGACGACTGACCCCACTGTGTGTGTATCACTGACTCAATGGAGCGCTGAATGACCCCACTGTTTGTGTATCATTGCCTTCGGGTACAGAAGACTGACCCTACGCTGTGTGTATCACTAATCCTGGGAAGAGCAGACTGACGCAAGAGTTTGTGTAACAATGACACTGGGGTGAACAGATTGTCCCCACTGCGTGTTTATCACTGATCCAATGGAGAGCAACCTTTCCCCACTGTGTTTCTGTTACTGTCCAATGGGAAAGCAAACGGATCCCACTGTGTTTCTGGCACTGATCAAGAGAACATCAGAGTTAGAGAACTGTCTGTGAATAACAGAAATCGGGAAGTTCAAACTGACGGCACTGTGGTTGTATGACTGACTCCTGGAGAGCAGACTGATCCCACTGTTTGTGTATCACTGACCCGAGGGAGAGCAGTCTGACCTCATTGTGTGTGTATCATTGAAACCGGTCGAGCAGACTGACCCCACTGCATCTCTATCACTGACCACGGGAGAATAGACTGATATCTCTGTCACCTACATCCTGGAGAACAAACTGTGCGTCTGTGCCACTGTCCCCAGGGAGAGCAGACTGTCCCCTCTGTGTTTGTAACACTGTCTCGAGGATAGCAGAATGATCCCATTGTTTGCATATCAATCACCGAGGGGAAAGCAGACCAATCCCACGGTTTGTGCATCACTGACACTGCAATGAGTAGACGGTCTACACTGTGTGTATCTCACTGACACTGGGGAGAGCAGACTGAAATCTGGTCAGTTTCTGTTACTGACCTGGGGAGAGCAGAGTGAGCCAACTGTGTCTTGGTTACTAACAGAAGAGAGACTGGGCTGATCCCACTTGGTCACTGTCACTGACTGAGAAGAGAGCAGACTGACTTCTGCTGTGTGTATCACTGATCTATGGAGATCAACTGACCCCACTGCGTCCGTCTAACTGACCTCGGGGCGAACAGACTGACCCATACGTTGTAGCTATCACTGACTGCGGGGAGAACAGACTGACGCCAATGTGTTTGCATCACTAACCCCGGGGAGACCAGATTGGTCCACAGATTGTGTATCACTGACCCAGGGAAGAGGCAAATGACCTCACTGTGTCTGTATTACTGACACCGGGGAGAGCAGGCTGACCTAATTGTGTGTACATCACTGACCGCTGGGAGATCAGACTGACCCCACTGTATTTGTAGCACTGTCCCTGGGGAGAGCAGACTGATCGGATTTTGTATTAATGAACCTCGGGGTGAGCAGACTGACCTCACTGCGTCTATATCACTGACTCTAGGTGAGCAGACTGACTTCTCTGTGCGTGTATCATAGAGCCATTGAGAACAGACGGAATCCACTCTATGTGTTATACTCTCCCCGGAAAGAGCAGACTGTCCCCACTGTGTGTGTATCAAAGTAGCCAGGAAGAGCAGACTAACGCCACCTCATCTCTGTCACAGACTGCGGGGTGAGTAGACTGACCTCACTGCGTGTGCACGACTAAGCACGGGGACAGCAGACTGAGCACAATGTGTGTAAATCACAGAAACCTGGGAGAGCAGACTGAACCCACTGTTTCTGTACAACTGACGCTGCTTTTTCTATCACTGGCCCAGGGCAAAGCAGAGGGACATCACTGTGTGTGAATCACAGATAAGCCCTTCTTAAGGAAGGGCTTATGCCCGGAACGTCGATTCTCCTTCTCCTTGGATGCTGCCTGACCTGCTGCGCTTTTCACGCAACACATTTTTAAGCTCTGAGCTCCAGCATCTGCAGTCCTCACTTTCTCTTAGGATCAGATGACTCAATGGTGTCTGTATGAATGACACCGGGTCAAGCAGACTGCCTCCCATTGTTAGTGTATCACTAACCCCGGGGAGAGTAGATTGACCGCACTGCGTGTGGATCACTCACCCAGTCGAGCAGACTGACCCCACTGCGTCACTGCCACTGACGATGAGTGAGCAGAAAGACCTCACTGTCTCTGTTACTGACGTCGGGCAGAGCAAATTGACTCCACTGTGTCTCCGTCACTGACCCAGCAGTGATTATACTGATCTCACTGTACTTTGTCACTGACCCCAGGGAGAGCAGACTGACCCCAATATGTGTATCCAACTGATGGTGGATGGGGCAGCCTGACCACCGTGTGTGTATCACTGACCCTGGGGAAAGCAGAATGACCACACTGTATTTGTATCACTGACACTAGGATGAGCAGACTGTCCCCTCAACATGTGTATCAATGACACTGGGGAGAGCAGACTGACCCGACTGTGCTTCTGTCAATTCCTGGTGTCTGACCTATCGGTGTCTCGGTTACTGACCCAGAAGAGACGGGAATGATCCCACTTGGCCTCTGCCACTGACCCTGCCGAGAGCAAACTGACACCACTCTGTGCATATCACTAATTCCGGGGAGAGCAGACTGACACACTGTTTGTGTCACTGTCCCTAGAGAGAGCAGAATGCCCACACTGTGGATGTATCACTGTCCCCGAGGAGAGCAGACTGACCGCACTGTGCTTGTAGCACTGTCCCTGGGGTGAGCACACTGACAATTGTGTCTGCATCTCTAACTCTGGAAGAGCAGCCTGACCCCACTCCGTGTGTATCACTGACTCCGAGGATGGAAGACTGACACACTGTGTGTGTATCACTAATCCCGGGATGCGCAGACTTTTCCCACTGTTCGTGTATTATTGCCTCCGGGGAGAGCAGACTGATCCCAATGGGCGAGTATCATGGCTTCCAGGGAGAGCAGATTGACCCCACTGTGTGTGTATGTCACTGACTCCAGGAAGAGCAGACTTTCCCCACGATGTGTGCATTATTGACTCCGGGGAGAGCAGTCTTTCCCCACTGTGTGTGTATTACTGGCCCCAGGGAAAGCAGATTTACCCAATTGTAAGTGCATCACTGATCATTTGGATAGAAGACTTACCCCACCGTGTGTGTGTGTGTGTGTGTGTGTGTGTGTGTTTCACTGAGGCCGGTAAGAGTAGACTAAACCCACAGTATATCTGTCACTGACCACGGGGATAATGGACTGACACCACTGTGTGTATAGCATTGGCCCTGGCGACAGCAGACTGACCCCATTGTGTATTTCTAAGCCCAGGGAGAGCAGACTGACCCCACTGCTTGTAAAGCACAGAAACCAGGAGAGCAGACTGATCTCTCTTTGCCTGTATGACTGACTCCGGGAGAGCAGATAGACCCCACTGTTTCTGTATCACGAAACTGGGGAGAGCAGCCTGACCTCGATATAGCTCAGTCGCTGACTGCAGGTGAGCAGATTCACATCACTACGTCCCTGTCAATGACATCCTGGAGAGCAGTCTGACCCCACTGTGTGTAAATCACTGACACAGGAGAGAACAGAATGCACCCACCGTATGTATATCACTGACCACAGGGAGAGCAGACTGACCCCAATCTGTGGGTGTCACTCACCTAGGGGGAGAGCAGAATGACCATACTGTGTCTCTGTCACTGACCAGGGGAGAAAGATACATCCAACTGTGTTTCTGTCATTTTCCTAGGGGATAACAGACCGACACAATTGTGTGTGAATCACAGACTCCGAGAGGATCACACTGTATCTGCATAACTGATACTGGGTAGAGCAGAGTGACCCCACTGCTTGTGTATCACTCACCACGGGTAGAGCAGACTTACACCACTCTGTGTGTATCACTGCAACCCGTCGAGCAGACTGACTCAACTGTGACTCTGTCACTGACCCCTAGTCGAGAAGACTGACACCACTGTGTCTCCATCACTGATACAGCAGGGTGTAGACTGATCTCACTGTATGTCTGTCACTGACGCAGGGGAGAGGATACTGAGCCCACTGTGTGTGTATCACCTACCCCGGGGAGTGCAGAATGACCCCAAGGTTTGTGTATCACTGCCACCGGTAGAGCACAATGATCCCAACGTGTCGTTGTCTCTGACCCTGAGTAGAACAATCTTACCGCTATGTGTCTGTCACTGACTCAAGGCAGAGAACACTGACCCAGGAGAGACATGACTTATTTCACTTGGTCTCTGTCACTGACCCAGGAGAGAGCAGACTGACCCCACACTGTGTCTATCACCAATCCCCGGGAGAATAAATGACCCCACTGTGCCTGCATCACTGAAACCGTAGTGAGCAGACCGACCCCTCAGTGTCTGTATCACAAGCTCGGGGAGAGCAGACTGACCCCCTGGTGATTGTGTCACTGACCCCACAAAGAGCAGACCGACACTACTGTGAGTGTATCACTTAACCATTCGAGAAAAAAAAACTGACCACACTATGTGTGTATTACTGAACCCAGGCAGAGAAGACTGACCATACTGTGTGTGTATCACTGAG
Source organism: Chiloscyllium punctatum (assembly GCF_047496795.1). Lineage (NCBI taxonomy): Eukaryota > Metazoa > Chordata > Chondrichthyes > Orectolobiformes > Hemiscylliidae > Chiloscyllium > Chiloscyllium punctatum. Next base: position 48,957,333 of record NC_092785.1, read on the forward strand.
GCCAGGGATAGTCCACTAACCCCGCTTTGTCTATATCACTGACTGCGGCAGAACGTGTGAACTCACTGAATCTCTGTCACTGACATCCGGCAGAGCAGACTGAAACGACTGTGTCCCGGTCCCTAACACAGCAGAGAGTAGACTGACCTCACTGTGCCTCCATCACTGAGGCAGGGGAGAGCAGAGTGACACCGTTGTGTGTGTTTCATTGACCCCGTGAAAAGCTGACTGGCCCCGCTGTCTATATAACACTGACCCTTGCGAGAGCCGACTGACCCCATAGTGAGTGTATGACTGCCAGTGGGGAAAGCTGACTGAATCCATGTGTTAGTCGCAGTGACACCGAGGAAATTAGACTTTCCCACTATGTGTGTATCACTGACACCTGTGAAAGCAGACTGACCCCACTCTGCTTTTAGCATTGTCCCCGGTGAGACTGTTTGTATGTCACTGATGCCACGAAGAGCAGACTTACCTCACTGTATCTCTGTCATTGACCAAGCAGAGAGCAGACTGATTCCATTGTGTTTCTGTCACTGACACAGGGGACGACAGACTCACACCACTATGTATGAATTACAGAAAGTGAGGAGAGTGACTTCAGACTGATCCCACTGCTGGTGTATCACTGACACTGGCAAGAGCAGACTGACCCCATGTGACTGTCACTGACCACGGGTGAGCAGACTTACCTCACTGTGTCTCTGTCACTGATATCGGGCAGAGTAGACTGAAACTACTGCATCTCCGTTACTGACACAGCAGAGAGCACACTGACCTCACTGTGTCTCCATCACTGAACACAATGAGAGCAGACCGACGCACTGTGTCTGTCTGACTTACTCCGGGTAGAGCAGACTGACCCCACGGTCTGTGTATCACTGACACTGGGTCGAGCAGACTGACCCCACTGTATCTCTACCACTGACCACGAGTGAGCAGAGTGACTTCAGTGTCTCTGTCATTGAAGGCGGCAGAGCAAACTGACCTCACTGTGTCTGGGTCACTGACCGCAGGGAGAGTAGATTGATCCCACTGTGTGCACATATCTGACCATGGTGACAGCAGACTGACCCCACTGTGTGTGTCACACTAAGCCTGGCACAGCACACTGACACCACTTTGTGTGAAACACAGAAACCATGAAGAGCAGACGAACCCCATAGTAAGTGTATCACTGTTACTCGGGATAGCAGACTTACACCACGGTGTCCATATATCTCACTCCCTGAGAGCGCAGACTGAACCCACTGTGTCTGCATCACTAATTTCGGGTACAGCAGACTGACGCCACTGTATCACGGTCACTGGCCCAGGAGAAGCGAGTCTGATCCCACTTGGTCTCTGTCTGACCCCAAGCTGTGTGTATCGCTCATCTTGGGGAAAGCAGACTGTCCCCACTGTGTCTGCATATCTAAACCGGGAGAGGAGATTATTCCACTGAGTGTGTATCAGTAATGCCGGTGGAGAGCAGACGGTCCCCACACTGTATCTGTCACTGATCCTTGGGTGAACATATTGATACCATTGTGTTTGCAGCTCTGTCCCGCGGGAGAACAGACTGATATCACCGTTTGTGCATCACTGCTCTTGGGGAGAGCAGACTCACGTCAGTATGTGTTTATCACCAACCCCGAGGACAGCAGGCTGATCCCTCTGTGTCTGTCTCAATGACCCTGCGGGTAGCAGACTGGCACTTCTGTGCCTTATCATGAACACCGGGGATAACAGACTGACCCTTCTATGTCTGTATCACTTACTCGGGGGAGAAGTGACTGAACCATCTATGCGTGTATCACAGACCACGTGGAGAGCTTATGGACTTTCCTGTGTGTATTACATTGTTCCCGTGAAGAGCAGACTGAATGCATTGCGTGTGTAATACGGAGCCTGGGGAGCGCAGACTGAGCCCACTGCATGTGTATCACTGAGGTCGGGGATAGCAGACTTACCCACTGTTTCTCTGTCACTGTCCATGAGGAGAGCAGACTGTCCCCACTGTATGTAGGTCACTGATACCGACGACAGCAGAATGACCGCACAGTGTGTGAATCACAGAAACTGGGGAGAGCAGACTGAACCCACTGTTTGTGCATCACTGAACAGGGGATGGCAGACTGACCCCATTGTATGTCCATCACTGAAGGAGAAACTGAGGACTGCAGATGCTGGAGTTCAGAGCTAAAAATGTATTGCTGGAAAAGCGCAGCAGGTCAGGCAGCGTCCAAGGAGCAGGAGAATCGACGTTTTGGGCATGAGCCATTCTTCAGTGTCCATCACTGAAACCGAGTCAAGCACGCTGACCCCACTGTATCCCAGTCATTGACCACAGGTAAATAGACTGACCTCACTGTGTCTCTCTACCGGATCCAGTAGAGAGCAGACTAACAACACTATGTATGTATCACTGGAACAGGGGACAGCAGACTGTAGCCACTCTTGTGTGTATCACTGGCATCTGGCAGAGCAATCTGAGCCCAATGTGCCTGTTTATCTGACCCCGGGGAGAGAACGCTGACACTGCTGTGTCTTTATCACGGCCCTCGGGGAGAGCAGTTTGACACACTGTGTCTGTATGACTAACTCCAGGGAGAGCAGACTGAACCCACTGTTTATATATCACTGGCACTGGGGAGAGCAGGCTGACACCATTGTGTATGAATCACTGAAACTGGTTTTAGCAGACTGACCCCTCTGGCATTGACCCCGGGTCGAGCAGAGTGATCCCACTGCACCTCTGTGATTGATCACGCGTGAGCAGACTGACCTCAGTGACCCTGTCACTGAAATCGGGAAGAACAAACTGATCCCACTGTGTCTCAGTCACTGATCGCAGGGAGAGTAGATACCTCCACTGTGTGCACATCGCTGACCACGGGTGACAGCAGACTGAACCCACTGTGTGTGTTTCACTAAGTGCGGGACAGCACACTGATACTACTTTGTCTGAAACACAGAAACCGTGGAGAGCAGACTGACCCAATGTGTCTGTATGAAGGATACTCAGACAGAAGACTGACCTGACAGTTGTGTATCACTGACCCCGGCGACAGAAGACTGAGGCTATTATGTGTGTGTATCACTCAGTCTGTGTCGAGCTGACTGACTCCATTATGGGTATACCACTGAAATCGCGTCGAGCAGACTGACCCCATTGTGTCTCTGTCACTGACATCAGGAAAAGCACACTGACTCTGCTGTGTCACGTACTGACACAGCACAGATTGAACTGAACTTACTGTCTCTGTCACTGAAATCGGACAGAGCAGATTGACTCCATTGTGTCTCAATCACTGACCACGGTGAACGTACACTGACCCCACTGTGTGCATATCTCTGACCACGATGATAGCACACCGACCTCACTGCGTGTGTATCACAACGCCCAGGGACAACACACTGACACCACTGTGAGTGAATCGCAGAAAGCAGGGAGAGCAGACTGATCCCAATGTGTGTGTTTTACTGAAACCCATTCAAGAAGCCAAACCCTTCTGTGTCTCTGTCACTGACGCAGGTGAGAACAAACTGACCCCAATACGTCTCTGTTTCTGACCGTGTGTGAGCAGGCTGACCTCAATCTGTCTGTCACTGACATCCTGAAGAGGATCTCAATCCATTGTGTCTCTATAACTGAACCAGCAGAGAGCGCACTGACCTTACTGTGTCTCTGTCACTGACTCAGAGGAGGGCAGACTGACACTAATGTGTGTGTATCTCTGACACAGAAGAGAGCAGAGCGACTCCACTGTGTGCATCACTTCCCCTCAGGGAACAGACTGACCGCAATATGTGTGTGCACCGACCAAGGGGGGAGCAGACTGACCACAATGTGTTTCTGTCACTGACCCCTGGGAGAGCAGACTGACCACACTGCGTATCACTGATCCAGGGGAGAGCCGACTGACACCAGAGTTTGTGTATCACTGACACCGAGGTAACCAAACTGTTGCCATTGCATGTGTATCAATGACTGACCCGGAGAGAGCAGACTGACCCATTGGTTTGTCTATCACTGACACGGGGCAGAGCAGACTGATTCCATTGTGTGTGTATCACTGAAACCGTTTCAAGCAGACTGAAACTACTGTCTCTCTCTGTCACTTGCACCGGGGAGAGCAGACTGACCCCAATGTGTCTCTGTTGCTGACCGTGGGTGAGCAGGCTGACCTTACTCTGTCTCTGTCACTGACATTCAGGAGAGCAAACTCAACCAAGATGTCTCCATAACTGAACGACGAGAGAGCAGACTGACCTTACTGTATCTCTGTCACTGACCCAGGTGAGGGCAGACTGACTACACTGTGTGTGCATCACTGATCCAAGGCTTAGCAAAATGACCCCAGAGTTTGTGTATCACTGACACTGGGAAACCAGACTGTCCCACCTGCATGTCTAACAATGTCATGAAGGAGAGCAGAATGAACCCCCTGTCAGTCTGTAAACAACCCGGGGGAGAGGAAACTGGCCCGACTGTATCTCCGTCACTGACACAAAAGAGAACGGACCGATCCCACTTGGTCTTTGTCACTGACTGAGGAGAGAACAAAGAGATCCAGAATTGTGTGGAACACTAATCCAGGGAGAGACGACTGATCCCACTGTTTGTGTACCACTGACCGAGGAGAGAGCAGACTGACCCTGCTGATTGTACATCATTGATCTTGCGGAGGGCAGGCTGACCTCACCATGCTTGTATCACCAACCCTAGGGATTGTAGTCTAACCTCTCTGCCTCTATTATTGACCCCAGCGAGAGTAGACTGACCCATTTGTGTCTGTGTCATTGACTCTGGGAGAGGAGATTGACCCCTCAGTTCGTGTATCACAGGCAGATCACACTGTGTCCAACGTCCCGGGAAAAGCAGTCTGACCCAACTGTGTGTGTATTACTGAACTCTGGGAGAGCAGACTGAGCCCACGGTGTCTGCGTCTTTGAGGCCAGGGAGAGCAGACGAACAGCAGTGTGTCTCTGTCACTGATCGCAGAGAGAAGTAGACTGACCCCACTGTGTGCACATCACCGACACCGGCGACAGCAGACAGAGCTCATTGTGTGTGTATCTCTAAGCAGACTGACCAGACTTTGTGTGAATTACAGAAATCAGGGAGAGCAGACTGACCCAATGTGTCTCTATGAATGACTCCTCAGAGTGCAGACTGACACCATTGTTTGTGTATCACTGACACTGGGTAGATGAGACTGATCCCACTGGGTCTCTCGAACTGACCCACCGTAGAGAAACCTGATCCTACCCGTGTTTCTGTCAATGACACGGGGGCAGAAGACTAAAACCACTGTTTGTGAACCACAGGAACCAGAGAGACCAGATTACCCGACTTTTTATGTATCACTGACCACGGGGAGACCAGACTGAACACATTGTGACTCGATCACTGACTATGGGTCAGCAGACTGACCTCTCTCTGTCGCTATTACTGATATCGGGAGAGCAGACTGAAACTGCTGTGTCTCCATCAGTGACCCAGCAGAGAGTAGACTGACCTCATTTTGTCTCCGTCACTGCCGCAGTGGAGAGCAGACTAACCCTGTTGTGTTTGTAACATTGACCATGGGGAGAGCAGACTTGAGGATATACAATTTGATCTTAGCTTATTATTAGACGCAAAAGCATATGTAGATTTTTAGGAGCATAAATGGATTTTCAATTTAAAAGAATACAAGAAAATGACTGAGTGTAGTGATTGAACCCTGTGAACGTGAACTGCAATTTTGCAGAATTAAGCTGAAATCTTTTCATAAACTAAATTCTGACACATTTTTTGACCATTCGCTCTAACATTGAACCACAAAAATGCATGATTGTTTACATAAATAAGTACCATTTCCCAGGAAGTGCCATTGGATTCACTTGCTGTAAATCATGTCACGTTACTATATATGACTGATCTTTTCTTGTAATTAATGCTGTACTACCTGTTAAAAAAAACATAATGTGTAATTTTCGAATGTAGTTGCGCAATTCACCCCGGAACGCAGAAGCTTTAGCCTCTGTGTTTCAGGATAGAATGACGTCAAGGCTCCTCAATTCAAGAAACTAATGGCCCTTGCTTTTGAACAGAACACATTCATTTAATTCTTTTGACCGATCTCGAAACAAGAGGCCTCTCTTGAGGGGTCGCAAATCTTCATTTTGTTGCCCTGACACATTTCAGCTCGGACAGGTTATGAATAGCGGTGTAAGAGTTAAATATCCATCACTCTTGAGTGCTGAGGAATTATGCCGGCAAGAAGTGAGTATCTTAAGAGCATTTAGTTTTCGTCTTATTCAAGTGCTGTCTGACGTGTTTATTTTCCAGTCTATCCCAAAAGGTTCTGTCTAAGCACGGGTTGGGTCTGCGGGAAATTTTACATGTACATACAAAGGGGGGAGATAATAACTGAGGTTGGGGGTGCTTTTGTACTCATGGACAGTGGTTTCCAGAAATTGCTGAACTCTGAATTCCCGAGCTTTGTTTATTTCTGTTTTTTTTAAAAAAATACTTCTATCTCTCCAGCTTCGTTTATTCCCAGATTTAGAAAAAAAAGATCTCCTAAACTTCGTTAATTTCCAGGTTCTAAAAAAGTCAGATCTTTGCATCTTCAACAGTTTTCAGAGGATGGTCGCCTCAACAGATTTAATACGGGCAGTTAATTCAAAGCGAGGCAGGTGGCCTCCGATTTTGGAGTTATTAGGGAGGCCTGTGGCTCCCGAAATTTGGAATTATTAGGGAGGCAGTTGGAGCGCGATGTTTGGAATTATTTGGAAGGCTGATGGCCCACGATATTTGGAATTATCAGGGAGGCAGTTGGACCGGGATATTTCAGAATATTAGAGAGGCAGGAGGCCACCAATATTTATGATTATTACGGGAGCAGTTGACCTCAATGTTTAGTACAGGTGGTTGAAGGTAATTCAAAATATATTGACTAAGATTTATTTGCTTATAATAAGACAAAAGGAGGCCTGGATCTTAATAATAAGTTAATAGCTGATAAGAAAATCTTAATGATACAAAAAGACTTAAGTTGAGTTTGAAAAGAAAATATCATGATATTGTAAAACAAATGTTAATTTAAAACATATTTGTGCGTTTAATTAGGGTTTGTGGAAGTCTGGTTCGTGAGTACTTGTTTTAAATCAGTTGATATGAAATCGAAGTAAAATTAAAATAGGTAATTACATAGGCAGAACAGATTGTCCATTCTGAACGTAAGGAAAATTATGCGAAAAAGTCAAAATGCTGGACTGTTTTGCATGTGATTTGCATTTTGGAATTTAACATGATTTCCTTTAAAGTTAATGATCATTCAGTGGTTATGAAATAAAATATTAATTCATGTTCCTTTTCAAGGCCCTACTGTATTAAAGAATGAAATATGTTGGGGGGGGGCACTGTTGGGGGGTGGGCGGGGTGCAGAGCGAGAGAAAGAGATACAAAGCCTTTTTGGCTTGTAGAAACCTTAATCCTTTGTAATTTGGTTTGAATGAAAATTTGATTTGTGTGATTGAATGTTCCTTGGAGCTCAGGATACAGGACTGTTTAAAACTGATTTGCATTTTGGAAATTCAACATATATGGGTGGCACGGTGGCAAGCACTGTTGCCTCACAGTGCCAGCGGCACGGGTTCAATTCCCACCACAAGCAACTGTGTGTGTGGAGATGACACATTACCCCCCTTTCTGCGTTGGTTTCATCTGGATGCTCTGGTTTCCTCCCACTGTCCAAACGTTTGCAGGCTAGGTGCATTGGCTATGCTAAATTGCCCGTAGTGTAAGTTGAAGGGGTAAATGTAGCGGAATGGGTCTGGGTGGGTTGATCTTCGGAGGGTCGGTGTGGACTTGTTGGGCCAAGGGCCCGTTTCCACATTGTAAGTAAACGAATCATAATTTCTTTTAACGTTAAGGATCCTTCAGTGATTATGCATTAAAATATTAATTTCTGTTCTTTGTACAGGTCATGACTGCCCTACTGTCAGTTTCAAACAAATCTGTTTTATCCTTACATGAAAGCCAAGCTTATTTGAAATCAGTTTAGAACGGAGGGCGCCAACATTATAAACTTTTTATTTTGAACTTGTTTGCTTCCACTTAATTTTAAGACAGCTGCATATTATTGGTGATTATTGGTAAAGACAGTTGTCGTCGTATTCCGAGACATTCAACTGAAGAGCAAGATTTGTGAAGGTTTGTAGCTCAGGTTGAGGTTTAGCATGTAGGTATGCTCGCTGAGCTAGTGGACCTGTGCCTCATCACCCACTTCACTTTCAACATAGTCTACAAACAACCCAACGGCACACCCATTGGATCTCTGCTATCAGGATTCATAGCAGAAACGGTAATGCAAAGACTAGAATAAACAGCCCTAACAAACATCAAACCAAAAATCCGGGTCCGCTATGTAAATGACACCTTTGGCATCACAAAACAAATAAGATAGAAGAGATATTTGACATACTCGATAACACCCTCACAGGCATAAAGTTCACCAAGTAGGAAGAAACCAAAAACAAACTCGCATTCCTGGTCGTCACAGCCAAAACAAAGGACAACGGAGAACTGCAAACCTGAGTGTACAGAAAACCGACAAATACTGACCAAATACTTAACTACACCAGCAACCATCCCAGCACACACCAGCGAAGCTGTATCAGAACAGTATTACAACGAGCCACCACACACAGCAGCACAGACGAACTTCGGAAGACAGAGGAGAACCCCCTGTACAACGTATTCAAGAAGAACAGATACTCAAATAATATGGTGCGCAGATTCCTCAAGAAAAAAACCACGCCAAGCGGACAAAACACAGCCAGAAACCCCAACCATATTGCCATACATCAAGGTTACAGAAATGACAGCAAGAGTACTACGATCCCTCGAAATCCTAGTTGCACACAAGCCCTACAACACTCTCAAACAAAAAAAAACTAATCAACTTAAAAGACCCAACACAACTCTGGGCAAAACCAAAGTCATCTACAAAATTTCAAGCAAAGACTTCCACAAACACTACGTAGGACAAACAGGAAGAAGGTTAGTCACCAGAATACACGAACACCGGCTAGCCACAAAAATACACGACACTCTCTCCCTCATAGCCCTACACACAGGTAAAAAATACCATTTCGAGTGAGACAACGCATCTATCCTGGGACAGGCTAAGCAAAGGCATGCCAGAGAATTCCTAGAGGCCTGGCACTCCATTTCTTTAAACCATTTGTCTGCGCATTCACTTAAATCTTTTCTCCTCTGCCCATAAATCCATGCCACACTCCCCTGACTCCCCACTCCCACCCCCCGTGATTGATCTCACCATCTAAGAGAAACATTTTTTCAATCTATGCCATCCATATCCCTGATTATTTTGCACATCTCAGTCATGTCTCCTCTCAATCTCTTCTGCTCTTAGATAACCAACTCCAATCTATCCAATCTCTCTTCATAACTGAAACTACATCTTCCTGTATCTGCTCTGAAAATCCTCTCCCTTGCGTTTACCATACATACCTGGTTGTTAACCCTTCCCATGAGAAATTTATTCCTATCACACATACCGATCCCCTTAATGTGCAGCTTAATCACTTCCTCACTCAGCCTTCTCCGCTCTCAGCTAAAGAGCCTGAGCAGAGCTTGTCTATCTTCGCCATGGCGAGAGTGTCGTGCTGGAAAAGTACAGCAGGTCAGGCAGCATCCGAGGAGCGGGAGAATCGACGTTTCTGACATAAGCCTTTCATCAGAAATGAGTCTTATGGGTGGGGGCTGAGAGATAAAATGAAGGGGGTTGGGGTTGTGTGAAAGATTGCTGATAAGTGATAGGTGGACTGAGGCGGGGAAGAAAGTGCAAGTTAGAAGGGGAAGAGATGAGTGGGTCCGGAAGTTAGTGCCGAGTTGGATGCTTTGGACTGTGATAATTTGAGGGGGGGTGGGGGGTGGGGAGCGGAAATGAGGAAGCCATTTAAATCCATATTTATCCCGTGTGGATGCAGTTTCACAAGACAGAATATGAGCCGTTATATTCTTTCAGGCGTCAGGTGGTAATGGTTTGGCTGTGGCTTATGCCTGAACTGTCGGTTGTCCTGTTCTACAATTCACATTACAGGTGAGATGTGCAAAACCGAAGACTTTAAAAATTGGCAAAAACTTCTAGATTCATAGTTAGAATTAGACACACTGTGTACAGATATCATTTGGCCAGTTGAATCGGCATTGTGCCACCGACGCGATTCACACTCCCCCACCCTATCTTTCTCAACCCGCATTTTGATGCACCGACAAAAAAATACTCCAAATGCATCACTAGAGAGAAATCATAATTAACATAATGAATCAAAAACAGTTCCAAGGAAGTGTCTGTTGAACCAAAGTCGTCATTCTGTTTTCCCCGAGCTGCAATTCCTACTTTTGCCTTTTATTAATAGATCATACAGACCATTCAGGTTATGTTTGCCATTTATATGAATTGGTCTTTGCCTTGGCATCACAAATTCACATCTGAATACTTCTGAAACTTAGGAGGATTTCTGCCTCTAAAACATTTGCTTGCGCTGAGTTCCAGAATTCAACTACCCATTTTTTCACTCAAATCTTTTCTCCTCTGTCCATACATCCATGCCACACGCCACCGCCCCCCCACCCCCACCACCCCTGTGATTGATCTCACCATCTAAGAGAAACGTTTTTTCAGTCTACACCATCCAAATCCCTGATTAGTTTGCACATCTCAATCATGTCTCCTCTCAATCTCTTCTGCTCTTAGATAAACAACTCTTATCTATCCAATCTCTCTTCATAACTGAAACTATTCTTCTCAGACAATATCCTGGGAAATCTCTCCAATATCATTTCCAGTGATATCACATCCCTGCTATAATGTGAATTGCAGAACTGCACACAATAGTTTAGATAGATCCGAATGAGCAAGTGAAATAAATGATATAGAAATCCACAGAAATATGTCTTTTAGAATAAAGTTTCTTTTCCTCAGTGCTGCCCTGTTTCCTTCTCCTGAGCCTGATATTGCAACAATCTCTCGTCCATATCAGTAAAAGCAGCTACATGAGAATTGATCTCACGAGCGTGGTATTGAAATGGATTGACTGGTTTGAACGTGAGCACGTGGTTATTCTATGACGGCACAGAGGCGCATGAAATGCCAAAACTGGGAGTGTTCCTGGTCAAAGGCGGGAGGAAGGGCATATTTGTGTCCGTTTATTAGATTGTTAAGATGCAACAGCAGCATTAACCCGCACTGCAGATTGACTCAGTGGAAGCATGCTTTGGGTCATGAGAGCTTTATGAATTGGAAGCATTCTCTGAAATTTTCCTTAACAATGCATCGTTTGTTACTTTTACTTGAAGAGCTGTTTTTGATCACATCGTCTCCACATTGGCCTCTTGCTCCCAGTAAACACTCCAATCCAGCGTACATCACTTAAATTCTGACACAGCCACATGTCATATTCTCATTCCCTCTATGATAATCGGAATTGACAATGTCATTCTCTGAGATGGAGCAATGTAGCATGGAAGTGGTCGTGCAGTGAACAAAGAAGAACAAAGCACACAGAAAATTTGCAGCCCAGGAACTGGCCCTTTGGACCGCCAAACCTAAGCCGATCCAAATCAACTGTCTAAACCTGTCTCCCAATTTCTAAGCATCCGTATCACTCTGCTCCTCACTTACTCATACATCTGTCCAAGCGCACTTTAAATGAATGTACCATGTCAGCCTCTACTACTTCTGCTGGCAAGGCATTCCAGCACCTACCACCCTTTGTGTAAAATACTTTCCGTGTATATCTTCCCTAAACATTTCACCACTCTCCTTGAACGCGTGACCTCTCATTATTGAATCCCTCACCTTGGGAAAAAGCTTATCTCAATCTATCCTGTCTGTACCCTTCATGATTTCATAGACCTCAGTCAGGACCCCTCAATCCCGTTTTTTCTCATGAAAAAATTAGTAACCTACTAAACCTCTCTACAGAGCTAGCATCTTCCATACTCGGCAACATCCTCGTAAACCTTCTCTGCATTCTCTTCTAAACGTCCACATCCTGTTGGTAATGTGGCGACCAGAACTGTACAGAATATTCTAAATGCGGCTGAACCAAAATCTTGTGCAATTGTAACATGACCTGCCAGCTCTTATACTCAATGCCCCGTCTGGTGAAGGCAAGCATGCCATATGTCCTCTTGACCACAAGATCAACCTGTGCAGCCACCATCAGGGTACAAAGAACCTGTGCTCCCAAATCTCACTACTCATCAACTTTACCCACAGATCTTCCGTTTACAGTATAGTTGGCTCTAGAATTAGACTTCCAAAATGCATCACCTCACATTTGCTTGGATTCAACTCCATCTGACACTTATCCGCCCATTCTTCTGTCTATCTATATTCCCCTTCATTCTTTGACAGTCCCCTATACTTTCTGGCTACTCCACCAATCTTCGTGTTATCTCCAAATATAACGGCGATATTTGGGCTCGCAAATCTTGGAACCTGGAACATGGCAGGTGTTCATTCCATCCAGCCATGAACCATGTTTGGATGCCTGTTTCCAGTGAAGTGCCACTGTTTCCTGATGTAGATCACTAATTCAAACTTCGTTGTAGGAGTCATGAATTAGAAGTTTACACATGATACAACAATTGGTCGTGTAGTTGCCTATGATGAATAATGTCAGGGACCGCAGGGATGTATGAATCAGGTGGAAAGGAAAAATGGCGAATGGAATTGAATCCAGACGATTAAGTGGTAATGAATTTGGGGAGTTGTAACAATAACAGTGATGCTTCTGATTGGTGCACAGTAACAAAGAGATCTTGGAGTGGACATTCACAGATCTCTGAAGATTGTTGGACAGGGAGAGCAGTTGTTCGTGAGGGTTTTTGGACATTTTCTGTTGTTGCCACAGACTGTAGAAGATATTCGACCTATAGCAACAGCCAGTTTAAGAAACAACTAAAGGAATGAGCACAAGTTTGGTCAATGCAATACTCAACATTTTAAAAAACTGTAAGACAAAAGAGGGAGGGCTGAAGTATAAATCGTAGCCCATCAAGACCGCTTCAACACTCAATGAATTTACCAGTGATTCCTCTCCAATCATGCTGATATGTGCCTTGGAGGATAATTTGCAAATGGTGAAGTTTCAGTTCATCTTCAACCTTGTCTTTATAGTCAGTACAGTTTTGAGCTTTGAAGGTTCTGTCAACAAAGCCTGGATGACTTATTCCAGTGAATCTTCTAGGTGGTGCAGTCTGCTGCAATTGTGCCTTAGCAGTTAAGGGAATAAATATTCAGGTGTTGAAAAATATACAGTTAAGTGAATGCATTTTCGTGAAGGGTGCCCTGTTCCTTCAGCGGTATTGAAGCTGAACCTACCTCGGCAAGTGGAGAGAGTTCTGTTAAAAATATAATTTGTGCGTTGCGGACGATGTCGGCTTCATGGAGACAAGAGTTCAGTTAATAATCAAACAAAAACGACCGACGGGCATGTTTTTGTAGTTAACTTCTTTATATGGGCGGTTCAGGTTCTATTTCTCCTAAGTAATAGCTCCCAGTACGATTACACGAGGAATTCAGTTACAATGAAGCCATTTAATGTCAATCGAATATGATTAAATTCTCATTTCTCAGAGTTACCATTGCTGTATTTGGTCATTCTGTGGATCAATCCGATTCCAAACGCTTTCTGAATTCAAGTTCCAATTCCCATTTGCGCCTGAGATTTCAACCCATTTCCTTTATGAAATTTCTCCACCTGTCTTAATAACATGTAAGGACGCTGAAAAGGACAGCAGAGATTTACAAACGTGTTGCTAACTCTGTATAACATGGAGCTTCATGGAATGATTGTTTAGGCTAGGATTGAAACAAAATAGATGGAGGGGAGATATAATCACATAATAACAATTATAAACGTTCAATATTCGTAGGATCTTGACAGGGTAGATACGGGCAGGTGGTTTCCCTATGCTCTGAGGAGAGCACCAGACGACATGAACTCAGATTTAGATATTGCCCATTTAATTCAGAAATGAGGAGTAATTTCTTTGCTCAGGGGCCAAGGAATCTGTGGCATTTTCAGCAACCGCTGTTGAGACTGTGTTGTTGGGTATTTTCAAACTGTTCCAGATATTTAATCAGAATGTTGATGAAACTTTGTCGAGGTAAGTGAGCAGAAAGTAGTTGAAGATTATCAGATCAACCATGAGTTCGTTGAATGGTGGGGCAGACTCCATGGGCTGAATGGCATACTTCCACATTTGGACGAACGCCTTATTTTATTTATAAGTTCTGCATTGTGAGCGGATGAGATGAAGAGATAGAAAAAGTTTTATTAAACAGAACAGACAGATCAGGAACAAGGCTTGTAAACGCAGGAAGAAGAAATGTACTCTGACATGTGGGCAACAAATGACATTGGCCACAGCGCAGGTGGCTGTGTACAGAAGCTGTGATTACTGAAGAAACTTGGTAGACCTTATACAGTTGGCAAGTCAGTAATCGCACTGGATGATGGATCGTTCACACACAGCAGGCATTTTTGAAAGAATGCAAGGTTCGTTTCATTAGAGAAGTTTTTTGCGGTTCCAATTGCAAGTGACTGCTTGAAATACTGATCAGATCATTGTGTGAAGTGTTAGGTTAAAATACTCATTTGCAACCCCACTGGATAAACTTGTGCTCCCAATCTCTTGTTATTTGTTTCTCTTTGTTGATGTAAATTCATAGTAGGACAAAATGAAATGTGGGGGTGGAGGTGGGGGGTGGCGCGGAAGAAAAATGCGTTCCTTCTCATGACACCAATTTAATCTACATTTGAATAGAATGATTGCTCTCAATCTTCATTTCGACTTTAGAGTCGTGTTGGTTATTCGTGAATCTCCCGTGCAGTGAAGGACAAGAAAAATACTCTCGATCCAGTATATACCAGAGGTATGAGGTGCAAAGAAAAACTGAAGCAGCCATGTGTGAAGTTAGCAACCAGAGTGTGACTCGAACCCATGAATGTGGAGCACATCGGTATAATAACCGCCCACCATAATCTCTCGGTCTCCTCTGCACATTTTGTGGATGGGTGACATGTGACCTCATCACAGTTACATGCCGTGAAAGTCCTGTATGAGAAATTTCCAGAGCGGAATCGAATCCACACCATTGTGTTTCTGCTTTCACTGGAAATATAATAATAGCAAATTCCAATAAATAGCCATGCTCGTCAGAATGAACAGCTGTCATTGATACATTCTGAGTCATAACTGTGTCAGAATGAAACAGAGGACAAGAATTTTCCGTCATTTTCACACAGACATTTGCCTCGTAATTTCTTCAGTCACTTTCTCTCTCACGTGAAGAAGCAGCCATGGAGAGGGAAGTAAAGACGATGTTGTGGCTCAATGGCCTTTCTCATATTGCTGAACCTGAATTGGATTAAATCGCGAGAAATGCTGTTTGTTCGTTTCATATTAATTTTGCTGCAACCTCACAATGTTCATTGTAACAATCAGAAGTGAATTAGATTTATCTCATTGGAACGATTAATGTTCTGTTCAAACTTGCTCCGACTTTATTTCAGGTTAAGGTAAATATTGCTTAGAAAATCAGAGGGTTAAAGTGCAAAGGAAAACCCAACAGTTTTGTTGCTCGTTGCTTTGGCAGAATGTTAAATGGACCAAACATCATGGTGTTTGTTCTCACATCTTTAACGCGTGTGATTAAAGCAGGAAGTCGCTCTCCAAGCAACTGGTCACTTCCTATTCATTATGTAATATCATCCTTTCACAATAAGAAAAATCCACTCAGTTCTATTTACAATGCTTCAGGTACATTATTATGCCAAATCTTTCAAAATCCAGAGTTTTTGGAATAGAATCATATTCATCTGCACACGTTCACGAAATTTCTTTACACTTAAATTCAACCAACTTAGACATTGTTTCCCCGCGATATCCGACCGACTACATCCCAGCCCTACACCTTTACCTAGCCACACGCTGTCTCTCTCACTCCTTGTGAAGTTTATCCCTTGTATGCTATCAAATGTGCCTTCCAAATATTTTGTATAACAGATTCTCGGGGTGACAGCGATTCACTTCAAAGTTGTTCAAAGGTTTTATCTAAGGTTAGATGTTTAGACGTCTGGATGTTTACTTACTTGAAAGAGAGAATTTTCCACCTATTTACTGTGTCCAAACATTTCATAACATGAAAAAAGCCCAATTAAGTCTTTCTTGGTTCAAGGATAACTGTTCTAAATTTTCGAAGATAACAAGTAAATAAAATCTCATCCTCAGTGAACCCCGTCAGCGTCGTCTCTAATGGCTTTACACACCAGTAACACCGTCATTATCAATTCTGATAGAATCACAGAATCCTACAGGGCAGAAAGAGCATTTCAGTCAATCGAGCCGGTTTCGACTCTCTGAAGAGAATCTCACCCAAATCTCGCAAAGGGCAACCCTCCCCCATATGATGTCAAATAAACCTGTTGGAATATAACCTGGCGTCCTGTGAATTCTGACCTTGTCCCTACGTTACCCGTGGCCAATAAATTAAACTTACTAAATTCACTCCCTAGACACGAGAGGGCAATTTAACTTGGCCAATCAACATAACCCTCAGACCGAACAGCAGTGCGAATTACTGAGCCAAGGTTCCATCATCGTGAGCAAAACCTGTATCATTTTTAATGGTTTTATACCCTAGTAACTCAGCCTCATCAAAGCAAATCAATTCAAATTCAATGTATCGAAATACTACTCTGTGCTTTACGTTCTGATTCGTGCTGCGGGAAATGTTTCTGCACTCATATTTGAATGTTTTTACGATGATTCTTCCTCACCTTCCTGCTTCCAAGAAACACTTCATACTGGAACTAGCATGTCAAAGGTTTTCCTTCCAACACAGTAATAAGTCGCAGTTTGCAGAGGCCACGTGTTTGCACTAACACTGACACTCTGCCTCCCTGAGAGCTGCAGTCCTTCCCCACCTTGATTCATGCAGCACTGTCCTTCCTGTGACATGCCCCATCGAGAATGGAAGGAGAAGTATCAATACCCGCACTTGGGAACGGGGCGACAGTTTTAAAATATGAACACTCTCCCCAGTGGAGAATTGAGCCCTGAGACAGGCGGGGACACTATACTACCGAGGACAAGAGTGTCAAAGGAGGCCCTTCAACCAATTGTGGCCACACTTGTCAAAAACAACTGCTTAATGAACTGAATCCCATTTCAAAATGCTTATCCTACAGCTTAATATGTTTTGGCATCACAAGTTCACATCTGAATATTTGTTCAGGATATAAGGGTTTCTGCCGCTCTGAACAATGCAGACAGCCTGTTTCAAATTCCAACCACCCCCCCCCCCCCCCCCCCGCTGGCTGTAAAAGATTTTCCGCACATCTTCTCAAACCATTCTGCCCTTCTCCTTAAATTTCTGGCTCCTGCTGATCGATCCCTCCATCAATGGGACACTCGTTCAGTAAACCCTGTCCATGCCCTAACTCAATCATGTCTTGTCTACATCTCCTTTGCACTGTGACAAACATTCCACTCTGTCCTGTCTTTCTTCCCAACTGAAACTCTTCAGCCCAAACAATATCCCGGTAAGTATCTCCTGCAATTTTCTCAGTGTGATCACATCCCTGCTATAATGTGACTTGCAAAACTGCACAGAACACTCTTGCTTGAGCCGAATGAGCATTTGTTTTAAAACTTCTGTATTAGCATGAGGGCGGTTCTGATTAGGCCGAATTTATTACCCATTCCTAATTGTCCAGAAGGCAGTTGAGACTCAACCATATTGCTGAAGTCTGAAGTCACATGCAGCACAGACCAAGTAAGGATAGCAAATTCCATCCCGAAATGACATCAATGAAGATGGTTTTTTTTCAACAATTTTCAATGGATCTATAGTAGTCATTAGATTCTTCATTGCAGATATTTATTGAATCCAAATTTGACGATTCAAGCCCGAGTACCCAGTTTATTACCTCGGTCTCTGGATTAGCAGTCCTATGAAATTACCACAAGACCAACGTAGAAAGCCACAAAAGCTGATCTTTTCCAATAAAATGTCTTTTCACCAAAACTGCCCTGGGTCTTTTCCATGGACCTGACGCTCCAATTGTATCTGGCCTATGTCAGCAAAAGCTGCTACATGGGGATTGATTTCACAACCGCGGTATCCAAATGGATCGACTTGTTTAAAGGTCATGATGGTGGAGTTGGGGCACGTTCACCCAGCAACAGTCACCGCAGCAGCAGCACAGACAGAACAGTACGAATGTGAAAGAGAGTGATAGATTGTGCATTGCCTCAGAGAAATGGAGGAGGGACGGAAAGGAAGTTTAATAATCGGGGAAGGAGAGAAATCTCCGACAACGGCTGTGTTTGAGTCCTGATATATGAAACGCAGAGATGTGAAAGAGCGGAATTTGAAGGTAAAACAATTAATTTATGAGCATGTGTCTCAAAAAGGGCAACGGAGAGAACACTTAGTGCCGTGAGTTGGTTTCAAATCGAGGTTGCTGTGGTCACAATGCAAAATACCAACAACCACGATTACAGCAACCACAGAACAGGATGCTTGCAAGCAGCAATAAGTATACTAGCAGAGGAAATGTTCGGAAGAACAGCAAATGCACAATATCAGTCCTCAGTGAACAGTGACAGACATGTGGGAACTGAAAATGAGCTGAATCTTCCAGTTCGATGTCCTCATAGGCTGTGGAGATCCCTTGAATGAGAATGTTGAAAACGGAGATTAATAGATTTTGATAAGCATCAAAGACTCGGGGGATAGTACAGGATACTGTTGAAATGTATGCTTCAATAACATTTTAGCTTAACATCGGCACAGCCGCCCAGATCCAAACGGAAATGGGGATGAAATGAGTGCGCGGAGTTGCTCTCTGTCTCCAGTGATGCAATAGGTGAGCGTGCGGTCCTTCTATGGTGGTATAGATTCCTCTGTTGAGTGTGCTCCTTATCAAGGGAATGGTTGTCCCCATTCATACTGTCATAGCTATCTACAGTACATCTTTCTGAGACAGCTGAGTGGCACACCTGGAGCGTGTTGAGCCGTGAACTTTGCAGTGGTGGGTTTAAAAGATGATTTTGGTATTTGGATCTGTGTTTCCGACACTGGCGGTGGCAGCTGCATTTGCTTGCATCAGCTCAGTATCAGTTTCTTCCACACAGTCAAGACTTCAACCTGGAGAAAGTGGTGTTGGGCTGATATTTTAAACTATTCGTCCTTGGCGACTGGAACACGGAAAGGGTGATGTTTAAGTTCGACGAGTAAAACCTGAAATGCAAGCCTGACCTCAAAAACAGAGATAATAAATTTAATTTCCTGCAATCCCATTCATTCATGTCCTTTATGCAGGCAATTCAACCATCCTCACCCAGTCCTGCCTACGAGAGACTCCAGGAACAGAAAAAACACATGAGCTGACCCTTAATTCAAGAATCCCCACCGTGTGGGGAAGCACTCTAATCAGCCCTTCCAGTCCCCATTGTACAGCCGAAGCGCATCCCACCAGACCCCACGGTATTTCCTATCCTAATAAGCCTGCATTTTCCATTGTTGATCCCTATAAATGGCACAGCTTTGGTCAGAAGGTGAAATAAAAACGCAAACAAGCCGAGAACGCGCATACTGCCTGTAGACAGACACCCGAGGCTGGTATCGCGCCCGGGTCTGTGGTGTAGCCAGACAGCAACGAACGAGGAGCGAAGAATAAATGTTGTCCTAACCAGTGATAATCACTCCCTGTGGGTGAATGAGAAAGAATGACAACACATTCACAACATGGAAAAC
Organism: Chiloscyllium punctatum; assembly: GCF_047496795.1. NCBI lineage: Eukaryota > Metazoa > Chordata > Chondrichthyes > Orectolobiformes > Hemiscylliidae > Chiloscyllium > Chiloscyllium punctatum. Next base: position 48,977,174 of record NC_092785.1, read on the forward strand.
AGGATTCGTGTCTGTGTGGACACAAGTTGAAAGGATTGTTCACACTGGGTAGAAAAAAGGAGACTGATACCACAGAGAAAGCAGCACAATGTGGGAACTGCTGGAAGGGATTCAATTAACCACAGAAATGGAAACTCATTTAATCAGTAACTCTGAGGAGAGACCGTTCACCACTCCCGTGTGCGGGAAGGGATCACTGAGCAAAACAACCTCCGGACAGTCCAGCAGTATTACCTATCCCATCAGGTGTTCGATTATGCTGTGAATGCTGCTGTTAATCCCAACCAGCTATTTGTTCCAAAGCGTCAATCATAGAGTCATACAGCATGAAGGCATACAGGCCCGTCAGTCCACCAATCCATGCTGAACACATTGCCAAACCAATCAAGTCCCATCTGCCTCCTGCTGTACCCGCTGAGTGGTGAAAAGCCCTTGTAGTTTTATTACTGTGGTGTTAATCCAAAAACCCAGGTAATATTTTGGGGACAAAGCATTCAGGTCCTGGCATGACAGATGGTGGAGTTTGAATTCAATAAGCACTTGGAATTGAAGAGTCTCCTGATGACCTAAATCAGTTGTGTGGAAAATCCCATCTGATTCACTCATGCCAGTTCGGGAAGGAACCTGCCATATTCATCTGCTTTGTCCCACAGGAGACTCCAGATGGATAATATCGGGTTTGACTCTAAAATGTCCTCTGGGAAACAACTGACGTACGAGGCATGAATAAATTTATTTTAAAAATCCCACTTTCCAATTTATGTTTGGAATCAATTGTCCATTAAATGTTTCAAACGTACCCTCATCCAACACTTCCTCAGCAAGTTAAATGCACACGTAAAGCACCTTCCCGAAAAGAAATGCCTCATATGCCTTTTTTAAAAAATAATCTCTCTTTTCATCTTAAACATATGCCCTCTCGCGTTGAAATCCCCCTCCTGGGAAAAGGCAGCTATCGTTAACTCTAACTTGCCTCTCAATAATTCATAAACTTCTGTCAGGTCGCCGCTCAAACCCCTAACCGAGAGTGAAAACAGTCTCAACTAGGAGAAAGTGAGAACTGCAAATGAGCGATCAGTGTCGAGAGTGTTATGCTGGGAAAGCACAGCAAGTCAGGCAGCATCTGAGGAGCAGGAGAATCGACGTTTCGGGGAAGACCCTGGTGAACGACACTTGGCAAAAACAAATGATTCACCTGCTCCGCGGATTCTGTCTTACCTGATGTGATTTTCCAGCACCCCAATCTCGAATCTGAAAATAGTCTCAGCCTATCCAGCCTTTCATTATAACTCAAACCTTCCACAGGCAACAAGCGTGTATACCTTTTCTGAACATACTCCAGCTGAATAATATCATTTCAACAACTAGGCGACCAGAACTGGACAGAATATTCCAGAAGATGCCTCATCAATGTCCTGCAAAACTTCAACATAACGTCCCAACGACTATACACAAAGGACTGAGCAATGAAGGGAAGTTTGTTAAATGCCTTTGAACCATCTTTTCTGTAGATAGTGCAAATTACAAGGAATTATGTACCTTCATCCCGAGCTTCCGTGATCTCCAACATACGCAAAGCCATACTCTTTATGTTGTACCAAAATGCAATTACTTCCATTTATCAAGATTGAACTCCATGTTACATTTTTCAGTCCAACGACTCATTGGATTAAAATCAATTTGAAACTTAGATAATCTTCCTCACTGTCTACAATCCTGGTGTCACCTGCAAACCGACGAAGCATGCCTGCAGTGAGTTCCACTGTTTTCTCATATAGATCAATGATTCATATTTACTGGTAGTGGCCGTGATTTAGCAGTGTGCAGATCATACAACAGTTACTCATGCAATTAACCATGAGGAAGAAAGCCGCAGACTACAGGGAGATATTAAGCAATTGAAAATGAAAGTGGTGAAAGCAATTCACTCCAGGGAACTGGGTGATAGTGAAGCAAAATTAAACTTCAAACCAGCTGCCCACGCTCCAGTCGTGGCTCCAGCTGTCTCAGCAACATGCACTGTCGATTGCTGTTATTATAAACGGGAACAAATTTTCCTTTCTGCCCCTTCTTTGACCAGAAGCACTCCCAACTTCGGAATTGCTTGTGCCTCTAAACCTTCATAGAAATACCGTGCATTCTCCGGTTGTTTCACTTGAGCCATCGAGTATCTCTGCGACCTCATTCCCATCCCGATTTCAAGTTGCATCTTCGCGACTGCGCCACTCAGTTCCTCTGATTCTGGGGCTGGGAAATGGGACTCTGTGGCAGCAGGGGTTTCTGCCTTGTGTGGGGAAACTCGAGAAGTAGCGGATATAAAACTGCATTGCCATTGAAGTGTACATTTCAACAAAAGATTGGTTAAAACAATGACTGCAGATGCTGGAAACCAGATTCTGGATTAGTGGTGCTGGAAGAGCACAGCAGTTCAGGCCGCATCCGAGGAGCAGTGAAATCGACGTTTCGGGCTAAAGCTCTTCATCAGGAATACAGGCAGAGAGCCTGAAGGGTGGAGAGATAAGTGAGAGGAGGGTGGGGGTGGGGAGAGAGTAGCATAGAGTACAATAGTTGAGTGGGGGAGGGGATGAAGGTGATAGGTCGGGGGGAGGGTGGAGTGGATAGGTGGAAAAGAAGACAGGCAGGTAGGACAAGTCAGGACAAGTCATGGGGACAGTGCTGAGCTGGAAGTTTGGAACTGAGGTGAGGTGCGGGAAGGGGAAATGAGGAAACTGTTGAAGTCCACATTGATGCCCTGGGGTTGAAGTGTTCCGAGGTGGAAGATGAGGCGTTCTTCCTCCAGGCGTCTGGTGGTGAGGGAGTGGCGGTGAAGGAGGCACAGGACCTCCATGTCCTCGGCAGAGTGGGAGGGAAAGTTGAAATTTTGGGCCACAGGGCGGTGTGGTTGATTGGTGCAGTTGTCCCAGAGATGTTCCCTAAAGTGCTCCGCGAGAAGGCGTCAGTCTCCCCAATGTACAGGAGACTGCGCCGTGAGCAACGGATACAATAAATGATATTGGTGGATGTGCAGGTAACAAAAGCTGCACTGTCCCCAGAGTCTTTGATGTTTTGGAGAAATCTATTTATCTCAGCCTTCAGCATATTAATGGTGAAATCACCACAGCCTCTGTGGGCACCGATGTAAAACGGTCAGCCCGTTCTGAGTTCCCACATAGCTGCCATTGTTCGCTAAGCACTGATATTGTGCATTTGGTGCTCTGCCTAACATTTCTTATGACATTCTACTTATTGCATATGCTAAATGTGTTCGTCTTTTGGGTGCGGTGATCGTATAGTGGTTAGTACTCTACGTTGTGGCCGCAGCAACCTCGGTTCGAATCTGAGTCACGACACTAATAGCGCTGTGTCCCAATCTTTTGTGAAACACAAAGGAATCAGTTGTTTTAACGTTTTGATTTTCTCCAAGGTGATTTTTTTTTCCTTTAAGCTCTGCTCGCTCACATCTCTGTGGTTTCATATGTCAGAATTCAAATCCACCCGTTCTCAGAGATTTCTTCCCTCCTACGATCCCTCACCGAACTTTCCATTCCATACCCCCATTTCATTAATTTGGAGATGCCGACGTTGGACTATGGAGTACAAAATTAAACATCACCCAACACCAGGTTATGACCTTACAGGTTTAATTGAAGCACTAGCTTTCGGAGCGCTGCTCTTTCATCATGTGTTTGTGGAATCATTTCCTATTTCACTAAGGTATTGCAGAATCTAATACAGATTCTCGCATTGATATTGATCAGTCTGTGTGGCTGGGGTCACTGTTGCTGGGTAAACGTGCCCCAACCCCACCATCGGGACCTGCAGACCATTTGATCCATTTGGTTACCACTGTTGTGAGATCAATACTCATGTCGCAGCTTTTACCGACATGGACCAGATATGATTGAGGGGGTCAAGCTCAGGAAAATAGCACAGAACAGTATCGGGGAAAAAGGACATCATTGAATAAGATCAGTTTCACCGCTTTTCTGCAATGGCTGAGCGTTATTACCACTGAACACTGAACTGTTAATTCAGACTTCAGGGACCTGGGTTTGACTCCGACCATGCTACGTGGTACAATTGGGATTCAATAAATATCTGGAATTACGAATCAAAAACTCCTATATATCCATGTTCAATTTTTGAAATCCAAAACCATCTGACGTCATTTAAGGAATGAAACTGCCATTCTTACCTGCTCGGGCATCCATGTGACTCCAGTCTCACGACAATATAGTTGAGTCTCAACAACCCGCAGTGCAATTAGGCATCACAATAAATACTGCCGAGCCAACGACGCCCTCATAATGTAACGGAATAGAAAAAAAAAGTTCATTCGGCTCTAGCTAGATTACTTTGCACAGTTCTGCAATTCAGAGCACTACATGGATGTGATCGCACTGGGAACGTTGAAGTCGAGATTCACTGGGTTACAGTCTGGGCTGAAGTGATTCAGTTGTGAGGAGAGATTGGACACACTGGGATTGTTTGTCGCCGAGCAGAGTAGATTGAAGAAGACATGATTGAAATGTAAAAACTAATGAGGGATATGGATAGGATAGACTGAAAGAAGCGTTTCTTATTGATGGAGAGATCGAACACTTTGGCCAAGAGACTTCAGAAAAAGGCAGAAAGTTTTGAGTAGATTTGCAGAAAGGGTCAGAGAGGCGGAAATTGTTCTAACATTTTAAAAAAATTGAGATGTGAAGTTGTGATGCCAAACATTATAAGACTATGGGCTAAACGGTGGAAATCTTGATTCAGGTCGTTGAGCAGTTGTGTTGGACAAGTGCGGCCACAACAGGATGAAGGGCCTCCTTCGATGTTGTTGTCCTCCATAGTATCGTGGTTAGTGTCCCCGCCTGTCACAGGGCTCTATTCCACGCTGGGGGCATCGTAAAGATTTTAAACCTGTCGCTCTGTTTACAAACGAAAGTTATTAAAGCTTGGCCTTCCATTCTCGATTGGATATGTCACAGGAAGGACAATGCTGTCTGAATCAGCGTGGAGACGGACTGCAGCTCCTGGGGAGAGAGGGTGTCAGTGACAGTGCAAACACACAACTTCTGCAAACTTCACATTGTGTTTGTGTTGTAATGAAAACCATTATATAGAGTTGTTTCTGACTGATGTGTTTATTTAAAGCAGAAATCTGAGGAAGAAAACAGAGTAAACCCATTCAGATCTGAGTGCAGAAATATCTCCAGCAGCACTAATGAGTTGTACAGCGTAGAACCGCGTTTGGATGCATTGAATTCGGGTTGGTGGGCGCAGCTTACTTTCACTGGGCGGAGCTGCCAGTGTGTAAAGCCATTACACATGATCCAGATAGTGTTCAATGTGATGGTACACTACAGTGCTTCGCACTGCTCTTAAGTCTGTAGGTTAGGTGGATTGGTCATGTTAAATTGCGTTTATGTGTTCAGGGAGTGAATTCAGTCAGTTAAGTGAATGAGCCATGGGTAACACAGTGATAAGGTCAGCAGTCACACGATGCCAGGTTTTTTTCCAGCAGGTTTATTTGTAATCACAAGCCAGAGGCCTGCGGGGATAGAGACGGGAGCTACGTCTGGTTAAGATGCTGTTCAGAGTCTCCCTACAGACTCTATAGGCTGAATTGTACTTTCATCATCGTCGGGAATCTGTGATTCGATCAGAGAGGACGCTGCCAGCGTTTACTGGGCTGCTAAGACATTAGAGACGATGCTGACGGCTTTTAGTGGGGATGGAATTTTACTTATTTATGATTTGGAAAATTTGAAAGTTAACCAAGGAAAACCGAATGGAAGTGTTCCAGAGTATTTGAGGTTTGGACAGATTAAATATGTGGTAAATTCACTCTTTCAAGTTCATAAATTTCTGAAAGTCAAGATTTCAAAACCATCGATGTAGGACTAAGAAATAATGGGAGCAGAATTTCTGTCACTGAGAGAATCCGTTTCCAAAATATTTGGAAAGGCACATTTAGAGACACACAAGCAGTGAGTTTCACCAGGAGAGAGACAGCCTGTGGCCAGGTAAAACTGTAAAAGTGGGGTGTTGGGGTTAGAAGGTGCGAGGAAACAATGTCTAATTTGGATGACTTCAGATGAAAAGAAATATTGGAAACGTATGCAGCTGAGTAAGATTCAGCAAAAATACTCAGAGTTTTGAAACATTTATATTAATATTCCACATGAATCATTATAAATGGAACTGAGCAGCTTTTGTAAATTGTCAAGGAAAGCTATTTCATAATGATTAGGAAGTCACCCTTCTTTTGGAGATCGATTTCCTGCTTTAATCCCATGACTTAACGATTAGAGGATGATCGCAATGATGTTGGGTTTATTTGATACCCACTGAAATCTGCCAAAGTAACTGAGCATCAAAACTGGCATCTTATTTTGTTGTTTAAACTTCTGCTTTTCTCATCAGTATTTTCTTTAAGCTGAAATAAATTCGGAGCAAAATTGAATACAACATTAAGCGTTCCAATCATATAAATCCAATTCACTTATTGGAATGAACAGAGTGAAGTTGCAGCAAAATTAATAAAATGAAACGAACAAAACTGCATTTCCAGGAATTTTACCCAGCTCAGGTTCAGCCATATGAGAAAGACCATCGAGCTAAAACATCACCTTCACTTCTCTCTCCATATGTACTTCTTCACGTGAGAGAGAAACTGTCTGAAGAAATTATGCGTCAAGACTAAATGTGCGTGTGAATGTGACGGGAATTTCATGTTTGCTGGTTCATTCTGAGACAGTTCCAACTCGGAATAAATAAAGGACAAGGTATTACTTCCAAGGACGAGGTCAATTCTTTGGATTTTGCTGGTATTATTATTCCACTGGAAGCAGAAACATAATGGTGTGGATTCGATTCTGCTCAGGGAATTTCTTATCCCCTCGGTGCACCATATGTAATCTTGATATGGTCACATGTGAGCCCCCTTGCCATGGGCTGAAGTTGCCCAGAGGTGAAGGCGACGGGTTGTTCTGTCATTGTGCATGTGTGGATTTGAATCCTACTCGGGCTGTTACTTCTCTCAAACGCAGCTGTGGTTTCCCTTTGTGCCGCGCATCTTTAGGATACATTGGATGGAGAATCTTGCTCTTGCCCTTCATTGAACCGGAGATTTGTGATAAATCGATACCTCATCAAAGTCGAAGTAAAGCAATTTGTTTCTGTTGTAAGTTACCTTTGGATAATGAAAAGGAGTGCAAACGTTTCTTTCCTCCTTTCATTCCATCTTGACTTTCTATGAATTTACATCGAACGAAAGTGAAACAAATAAGGAGAGATCGGGTGCAATAGTTTATCCAGTGGGATTGTGAATTTTAATGTCATACTCCACACAAAGTTCTGATCAGTATTTTAAACAGTCAATTGAATTGGAACCGCAGAAATCTTTTCCAATGAAACGAATCTTTCATTCTTTCATAAACCTTTGCTGTGTGAATCATACCATGATCCATCATCCAGCGTGATTACCAGGTTGGCAACAATATTAGATCCACCAATTTTCTTCAGCAAACACAAGTTCTGCACATACCCATCTGCGGTGTGATCAGTGCCATTTGTTGTCTCCAGGCCACAGCATATTTCTTGTTCATGAACTTATGAGCCTAGTTCCTGATCTGTCTGATCAGATTGGAAATATTTTCTATCACTTCATCCCATCCCCTCAGAATTCTAAAGGTATCAATAAAATAAGGCGTTAGACCAAATGATGTAAGATTGGAAGTCGGCCATTCAGCCCATCGAGTCTGCTCCACCATTCAACAAACTCATGGCTGATCTGATAATCCTCAACTCCATTCTCCAGCATTGCCTCGACAAGGCTTCATCGTCTTTCTGGTAAAATATCTGTCTGGCACAGTTTGAAAATACACAACAACTCAGCCTCAACAACAGTTTTGGTATGGAGTTCTACCGATTCACTGGATCCTGAGCAAAGAAATTACTCCTCATTTCTGAATTAAATAGGCAATATCTAATTCTAAGTTCATGTCCTCTGGTGCTCTCCTCATACCAGAGGGTGAACCACCTGCCCATAACTAGCATGTCAAGATCCCATGAATATTGAAAATTTATAAATATTATTATGTGATTATAGAGCTCCCCTCCGCCTCCTTTGTTTGAAGAAGAATACTCCCAGCCTAACCAATTATTCCACGAAACTCCATTTTCTCCAGTGTTGACAACATGTTCATTAATCTCTGCTGTCCCCGGCAGCGTCCTTACATATTATTAAGGCAGATGGAGATATTCATGCGAAGAAACGGTTGAAATTTCAAGCACAGACGGGAATTGGATCTTGAAATCAGTCAGCGACTGGAATCAGATTGGTCCACACAAGGGCGAAATAGAGTAATGATCACTCTGACAAATGAGAATCTAATCATATCTCATTGATATTCAATAACTTTACTGTAAACAAATTACCCCGTGTAATTGTCCACAGAGCTATTATTTCGGGGGAAAACGTACAAAAACTGGCTACATAAACACTTTGACAACAACAACATGTTCTTGAGACATTTTTTGATGATAAACTCAACTCATTGCTCCGTGAATCCGACATCATTTGCAAGGCACAAATGAGACGAGGAATATAACTCTCTCCATTTGCCGAGACGGGTGCAACTATAATAACTCTTAAGGAACTAGACACCGTCCACCACAATGCAGTCATTTGAGTGTACCCTCTTTAACACCTGCAATATTCATTCCCTTCACCGCGATGGCACAATTGCAGCAGAGTGCACCAACTATAAGATGCACTGGAGTAAGTCATTCGGACATTTTTGACAGAACCTTCAAAGCTCAACCGCCGTACTGACTATAAGGACAAGGTTGGAAGATTCATCGAAAGGCTATCATTTTGAAGTTACCCTCCAAGGCCCATAGCACGCTGACGTGGAAAGGAATCAGTGATAAACTCATTGGTGAAACGGTCTTGATGGGCAAAGTTGCACACTTCAGACTTCCATCTTTTATCTTACACTTTTAAGAAAAATGTTGATTTATGCCATGACCAGACTTGTGCTCAGTCCTTTAGCTGTTCCCTAAACTGCTGGTTGCTAAAGTTCTGCTGTCATCAACAGCCTGTGGTCAACAATAGAAAGTATCCGAAAACCCTCTCAATCAAGTGACTTCCCTCCAGGTGAGAGTGGTGTTGGAGATGCACAGCAGGTCCGGCAGCATCTGACGAGCAGGAAAAGTGGACGTTTCAGGCAAAAGCCCTTCATCAGGAATGAGACTGGAATCATATGAGATGGAGAGATAAATGGGAAGGGTGTGGGGCTGGCGAGAAGGTATCTGAGAGTGCTGTCAGTGGATGCAGGCGGGGGGTGAACATGATAAGTCCGAGAAGAATGTGGAGTGGATAGGTGAGAATGAAGATACACAGGTGGGACAAGTCAGGCGGACGGTGTTGAGCTGGAAGGTGGGAACTGGGGTAAGGTAGGGGAGGGGAAATGAGGCAACGTGTGAAGTCCAAATTGATGCCATGGGGTTGAAGGGTCCCGAGGCGGATGATGAGGCTTTCTTCCTCATCATCGGGTCGTGAGGCAGTGGAGATACAGGAAGCGCAGGACCTGCATGTCTTCGGGAGAGTGGGAGGGGGAGATGAAATGTTTGGCCATGGGGCACTGGGGTTGATTCTTGTGGGTATCCTGGAGATATTCGCTGAAGTGCCCTGTGAGAACACATCTCCTCTCTCCAACTAATAGGAGACCACACGGGGAGGAACGTATACAAGAAATGACATGTGTGGAAGTGCAGGAGAAACTTTGATGGACGTGGAAGCCTCCATTAGAGCGTTGGACAGAGGTGGGAGGTAGATGTTGGTGCAGGTTTTTCAATTCCTGCAGTGACAGAGGAAGGTGCCAAGCGGGAAGGGTGGGTCATTGGACGGCCTGGACTTGACTAGGTAGTCACAGAGTTAATGGTCTTGGCGGAAAATGGATAGGGGTGGGGAGGGGAACATATCTCTGGTGGTGAGATCAGTTTAGAGGTGGCCAAACTGTCAGAGAATTATGTGATTTATGCAGTGGTTGGTGGGCTAGAAGATGAGGACCAGGGGGTTCTGTCCTTGTTCTGGTTGAAGGTGTGGGGTTCATGGGCCGAGGTACGGGACATGAATGAGATGCGTTGGAGGGCATCTTCAACCACATAGGAGGGGAACTTCCGGTCTTTAAAGAAGGAGGCCAACTGGTGTGTTCTGTGGTGGAGCTGGACCTTTGGGAGCAGATGCGATTGAGGTGGAGGAATTGGGAATACAGGGTAACTTTGCGCAAGAGGTGGGGTGGGAGGAGGTATAATCCAGATAGCAGTGGGAATCAGTGGGTTTGTAAAAAGAGTCAGCAACACTGACCTCGAGGGATATATTTCCCGCGCCACCCCTATCCACTTTTTACAAAGACTCTTTCCTCCACGACTGCCTAATCAAGTCCACGCCCTCCAATGAACCACCCTCCCCTCATGGCACCTTCCCCTGCCACCACAGGAAGTGCAAAACTTGCACCCAACATCTTCCCTCTCACATCCTTCCAAGGCTACAATGAGCCTTCCACATCCATCAGATGTGCATGTGCACTTCCACACGTGTCATTTATTGCATCTGTTGCTCACGATGTGGTCGCCTCTACATTGGGGCCAACAGACACATTCTCGTAGAGCGCTTCAGAGAACATTTCCAGGGCACCCGCAACATTCAACCACAATGCCCCATGACCAAAAACATCAACTACTCCCCCCCCACCCCACTCTCCCGAGGTCATGCAGTTCCTGGGTGTCCTCCACCGCCATTCCCTCAACACTCGACGCCAGATCTTCCACCTCAGGACCCTTCAACCCCAGGGCATCAAGATGGTCTTCACCAGTTTCCTCATCTCCCCACGCCCACCTTGTCCGAGTTCCAACTTTTTAGCTTGGCACCATCCTACTGACCTGTCGCACCTGTCTATCTTCCTTCCCACCTATCCGCTCCACCCTCTTCTCCGACCTATCACCTTTAACCCCATCTCCATCCACCTCTTACACTCTCAGCTAATTTCTTCCTCGACCCAGTCCTCCCGTTTATCTTTCCACCCTCGAGGCTCCCGCTTTATTCCTGATGAAGGGCTTTTGTCCAAAATGTCATTTTTTTCTGCAACTCGGATGCTGCCTGACCTGCTGTGCTTCTTCAGCACCCCTCTAATCTTGATTCTGATTTCCAGCACCTGCAGTACGCACTGCCGTCCAACTGATTACCCTGTCCATTGATCTTGAATAGGCCATTGAATCGGCTTTGTTAAAGTTCCAACATCATTTCCCTGCTCTTTTATTCCCAGCTACGGTCAAGAACAGAAAGTATCTCCAACCCCTCGAGACGACTTGATCCCTTGTCCAATCACCTTCAAATATTCGTGAATGTCTACTGCAATTTTTCTTTTATTGCTTTAAACCACCCAGTATTCACACATTTATCATTGTTCCTCCCCAAACTCATTATCACCCACTTCACTGGATTGAATTCCTTCCAGCACATTTTCTTGCCAATTGTTTACAATCTCCCTGCAGTCTATGGCTTTCTTCCTCATGGTTAACTACATGACTAATTGTTACCTGATTTGCAAACTGCTAAATGATGGCCACGACAAATAAGCATAAATCATTGACCTATATGAGAAAACAATGGAACTCATAGAAGACATGGTTCATAAGCTTGTAGAGGACACCACAATTGGAAACTGCAAAGAAGGTGATCTAAGTTTCGCGAAGGATCTTAATCCAATGCGTCTTTGGGCTAAAATATTTCACATGGAGTTCAATCTGGATAAATGGAAGTTATTGCATTTTGCTACATCAAACAAGAGTAGGGCTTATACAATTAATCATCGGGCGTTGTATCGTGTTGTGTAAAACGAAGGCCAGGGATGCAGTTAAATATTTATTTTTAGTTTGCTTCACAGATAGACAGAATGGTAAATAAAAAAATGTCATCCTGTCTTCGTTGCTCAGTCCTTTGAGCGTAGGAGTTGGTACATTATGTTGAAGTTGAATAGGACATTGTGTGAGGACTCTTCTGGAGTACTGCGTCCAGTTCTTGTCGCCCAGTAATAGCAAGGAAATTATTCAGCTGGAGTAGGTTTAGAAGAGGTATACCAGCGTATGGCTCGTGGGGAAGGTTTAAGTTATAACGAAAGGCTGGATAGGCTGAGAATATTTTCACTCGAGCATTGGAGGTTTAAAGGCGACCTGATAGAAATTTATAAATTATTGAGAGTTCGGCTAGAGTTAACTGTAACTGTCTTTTCTCCAATGAGGGGGACTTCAAGACAAGAGGGTAAATGTTTTAGGTGAAAAGAGAGATTTAACATAAGACATGAGAGGCTTTGTTTTAACAGAGGATGGTTGATGTGTGCAATTCACTTCCTGAGACAGTGATGAATGAAAGCACATTTACAATATTTACAGGATATTTGGATCGATAAATGAATTGGAAAGATTCCGTGGGATTAGAAAAAAAGCTATTCATTTATGACTAGTCCTTTATTTATTGCCCAGAGGGCAGTTCAGAATCAACCACGATATTATGGATCTGGAGTCCTATGTCAGCCAGACCAGATAGGTATGGCAGTTTCCTTCCCTATCAGGCATTAGTGAATCAGATCTACAACAACTGATTCAACATCATCATTAGACTCTTCAACTCTGGGTATTTATTGAAATAAAATTCCAGCATCTGCCATGCCAGGATTTGAACCGGTGTCCATAGAATTATGTCTGGACATTCATATTAACAATGCAGTAATATTATTACAAGGGCATTATTAACCCTCAGCAATTACAGGAGCCGTCAGATGCGAATCGTTTGGTTTGGCATTATGTACAGTATGAGCTGGTAGGAGTGAAAGGCCTGTTTTCATGCTGCGTGAGTCTATGACTTTGACGCTATGACACCGGCAGCTTGTTGGGATTAACAGCAGCATTGACAGTTTAATTGATCTCCTTCTGAGATATGTAATCTTGCTGGTTACTCTGAAATTTTTAGTGCTTATTGAGCCCTTCCCACACACGGGAGTTTTGAACAGTCTATCCCCAGTTGGACTGAGTAAATGAGTTTCTACTGCAGCAGGTAATTGAATCCCGCATTGCGCTGGTTTCTCTGTGATTTTGGTGTCCTTGCATCTACCCAGAGTGAACGATTGGTTCAAATCATGCCCTCGCAGACGGAAGTACCGTTGTCCATGTTGTGAATGTGTTTTTATTCTTCCTGATATACCCATAGGGTGTGGATGTCGCTGGTCAGGACAGAATTTGTTGTTCATCCTGATTCGCTGCTGCCTCTCTGCACGAGAGACATGGCTGAGATCCCAGTCTTGTGTGACTGTGTGCAGTTCGCACATTCTCTGTTTGCTTGTGTGAGTTTCCTCCCACCGTCTGAAGGTGTGCAGGTTACTGGGATCAGCCATGGGAAATGAAGTGGAACGGAATAGGTATGGAGTGTGGGTCTCATAGGATGTGCTTCGGAGGGATGGTGTCGAATGGAAAGGGCCGAATGGCCAGCCTACCCACTTTGTCGGCATTCTCGGATGAAGAGTTAACTATGTTTTTCTGCACCTAGAGTCACAAGTAGGCAGGATTGGTAAAGATGGCAGCATCGCCTACATAAGGGACATGCATGAATGCGATTGCATGAAATTAAAGTCATGTTCTCTGTTCCTGAGGTCAGATTTTTATTCCAGGTTTTATTCGTCGAACTTTAACATTACCAGATCCGAATCTGAGTCCCCAAGAATGACTCGTTTATCATATAACCACAACACCACCTTCTCCATGTTGCAGTATTTACTGGGAACAAGAAGCTGATCCTGAGCTGATGAAAACATAAGCAGCTGCTACTGCCAATGTCAAGAACGCAAATCCAAATAGGAAAATGAAATTTCGAATATTGATACCCCAAAGTTAAAGATTCAACACGCTTGAGATACGCCAGTTGCCTGTATCAGCAACATGGACTGCTTATGGCTGTATTATTATAAATGGGGGCAAGTATTCCCTTCCGCACCGTTTTTGACCAGGAGCAGTCCCAACCTCGGAAATACACACGCCGCTCTCCCGTAATTCCATCCCATCCCAACTTACAATTGGATCTTCGTGGCTGCTTCACCCAGTTTCCCTGATTCCGGGTCTGGAACTGGAATTAACTGAGATTGCCTGCAACAGTTGGGACTGCCTTGTGTGGGCAAAGTGATGAAGTTACCGATGTTAAACTATAATGCTACTGAAACATACATTTGAGCAATATCCTGCACTGTCCCATGAGTTTGGAGAGTTTCATTAATCCCATTCTGCAATACTCTTATTCATGGAATCTCCACAGCCTCTGGGGACGTGAAAGTTAAAGATTCAGCCCATTCTGAGTTCCCACATGCCTGTCGCGAAGTCCTGATATTGTGTATTCTTCCTGACATTTCCTCTGCTGCCATACTGGCTGCAGTTGGCAAGCGTGGTATGTGGAGTACTGCAACCATTTAGTATTTCGTTTTCTGCGTTGTGATTGCCACGACTTCGAATCGAATCCACATCAGAGCGGTCAGTGCTCTCAAAGTTTTACTTTTTATGAAACACGGAAAGAAATAACTCGTTTTTACATGATAATGTTCTACGAGGTGATGATTTGTTTTCCATCGAATTTCGTTCTCTGATATTTCAGCGTTTCATGTATCAGGATTTGAAACCAAAAGTTCTGGAAGATGTCCCTCCCTCACACTCGCCCTCACTCACTTTTCCGTCCCTCGTCCCATTTGACTGAGGCATTGCATAATCTAACATACACTTTCACGTTGATACCGTTCAATCTGTGCCATTGCACTCACTGCTGCTGGGCGACCATGCCCCAATCTCTTAATTGACACCTTCAAATCATTCGATCCATTTGGGTATCGTGGCTGTGAGCTCAATTCTCTTTTAGCAGCTTTTACTGACATGGACCAGTGATTATTGGAGCGTGAGGCTCAATAAATGAACAGAGAGAATAATTGGGGAAAAGATACTCTATTGAAAAATGTCAACCATGACGGCTTTCTGCGAGAGCCTACTGGTGTTATCGCTGGATTGTTAATACAAAAGGCCAGGTCACATTCTGGTGAGACGAGTTCGATTCTCACCACACCATGACGATGGCAGAATGTAAAGGCAAGAAATACCTCCAATTAAGAATACGCAAAATCCGTTGTCTGAAAAACCCATCTGTTTCACTGAAGGCCTTGAGAGAACGAATCTGCCATCCTGAACTGGTCTGTCCTCCACATGACTCCAGACCGCTAGGCAACAGATGCTGCAGAGCCACACTGCATGCTGGTGCAGAATGTTAAAAAAAAGGTTCATTTGACTCTACCTAGACAATTGTCTGCTGTTCACATAAGTCCAGGGATGTGATCACACTGGGAAAGGTGCAGGAGAGATTCAGTTGGATAGTGTCTAGGCTGAAGAGATTTGGTCATGAGGAGAGACAGGATAGACTGGGGTTGTTTTTCACGGTGCAGAGGCATTTGTGAGAAGGCATGGTTCAGATGTACAAAATAATGAGTGGTATGGATAAGGTAGACTGAAAGTAACGTTTCCCATCGACGGAGAGATCGATCACGGGGGTGGGAGGTGGGCAGAAATTTAATGAGAAAGACAGAAAGGTTTAAGTAGATGTGTGGAAACGTATTATAGGCTGGCGGGTGTTGGAATTTTCAACACTTTGTCTGTAAGGGTCAGAGAGGTAGGAACCCTTAGCACCTCAAGAAATATTCAGATGTGAATATGTTCTGCCAATACTCCAAAGCTTTGGGCGAAACGATTCGAGTCGTTAATCAGTTGCTTTTGACAAATGGAGTCACAACGGCCTGAGGGATCTCCTTTGAAACTGTTGTCCTTGGTAGTTTAGTGGTTAGTGTCGCCGCATGTTATGCGGGAGAGAGGAGCTCAATTCCTCGGTGGGGCAGTGCAAATGTTTTAAAACTGTCGCTAATTTCTAAAGTGCGGGTTATTAATGCCTGTCCTTCCATTTTCCATGGGACATGTCACAGGAAGGACAGTGCTGTCTGAATCAGCGTGGGGAAGGTCTGCAGCTCCTGGCGAGACAGTGTCAGTGAAAGTACCAACACGTGACTTCTGCATCTAAACCATTTAATAGAAAGAAGAAGGAAGCTGAAGAAGTAACAGGGTAAATCAATTCCGATGTAAGTACAGAAAGATTTTCCACAGCATCTTGAGGAAAACTGACAAACGGATCTGAGAAAGAGTTTCACTCTCAGAACTGTTAGTTCACAGAGGTGTTTTTGTTTCACTTAAGCACTTAAGAAGTTGCATAACAATTTAACTGAAGGAATGAAATGTTAGAACACACCAGGCGATGAGTCACGTGCTGGAAACTGTGTTGACAAGCCAGATGATAATGATGCAACAGGCTGAAGGGCCATTCGCCATGCTTTTAAAAACTCAATGATAGTCAATTTTCAACTGAACCAATAAGGCAAAAACAAAGTCACCAAGAAAATTTGCAAACCTTGCATATGTCTTCCTTGGTGCGAAAGTGTACAAATTCAGCTCTCTCACTGCTACTTCCCAAGGTTGATTTCCAGTCAGGGAAAAATATTTGTTGTTCATTATGAAAGTCGTAAATAGAACATGAATTCCTGACATTACAAAATAGCAAAGAT
The DNA here is from genome assembly GCF_047496795.1 of Chiloscyllium punctatum. Taxonomy (NCBI): domain Eukaryota; kingdom Metazoa; phylum Chordata; class Chondrichthyes; order Orectolobiformes; family Hemiscylliidae; genus Chiloscyllium; species Chiloscyllium punctatum. The sequence goes on from NC_092785.1 coordinate 48,993,862, forward strand.
AACAGTACTGTCAGAGTCAGTGAGAATTTCATATCGGAGATGAATTCAAATGGAAATAAACGTTGAAAGTAGTTGCCTTTGCCTGCTCAGACTCAGTACGACAAAAATAATGCTAACTGAAACATTCAGGTTTTTTCAAGGATTTAATAAGTTGAATGCACAAAGATTGGTTCTGTGACCAGACTGCATTGGATCGAATGACTTGGAGATACAGTTTTTTGACTAGGATATGCAAATTTGAAAATCACAGAACACGAGGTTATAGTCCAGCTAGTTAAATTGGAAATACTAGCTTTCGGACTGCTGCTCATTCATCAGGTGGTTGTGAAGTACACAGAATTTAAAGCGCAAGTTTACAGTGTGATGTAACTGAAAGTGTACGTTGAAAAATACCTTCATTGTTTGCTAAGTTTCCCATCTGTTAGAATAACCATTTTAGCTTTACTTATTTCATTTGTAAAGCGCAAAACGTTTTATTTTAATGTTACATTCTCAGGTGAGCTTTAAGAATTGGTGTCAATCCCCGTGTGCTGTTGTCTGTTCCATAATGTTTAGACTGATTCTAATTTTATAAAATGAGTTAACAGAGACTGACATGGATTCATGCAGTTTTTGACCAAAGTGCAATGTAACTCTGCAAGTACAAATTCACCCCAAAAACGTATGTATGCGTGTGTGTATATGTGTGTGTTGGCGGGTCGCTGTGTGTAGACAGGGCAATGGGATCACCTGTACTGTGACATGAACCCAAGGTCGCAGTTGAGGCCATCCCCATTGGATCCGAAATTTGCTATCAGCCTGTGCTCGGGCCAATTTTGCTGCTGCCTGTGTCGAAGTCTGCCTTGGAGCATTGTCACCTGAAGGTCCGAGGTCGAAGATCCTGGACCATGGAAGTGCTCTCCATTAGGAAGGTGCACAACTGTCTGTGATTGATGTGCAGTTCCATTCACCTGTCGCTGTACCCTTTGCTCAAGTTTCACCAATGTACCATGGCTCAAAACATCTTTGCCTAGATTAGATTACTTACAGAGTGGTAACAGGCCCTTCGGTTCAACAGGTCCACACCAACCCGCCGAAGCGCAAACCACGCAGATCTATTCGCCTACACCTAACACTACGGGCAATTTAATATGGCCACTTCAACTAACCTGCACATTTTTGGACTGTGGGGGCAAACCGGAGCACAACCACACAGAAACTGGGAGAATGCGCAAACTCCACACAGTCAGTCGCCTTAGGCGGGAATTAAACCTGGGTCGCTGGCACTGTGAGGCAGCAGTGCTAACCATTGTGCCGAGATTAGGGTCAGCCTAAACATTATGGCACGGACACAGCACAGAGGGACTAACACCTTCAAAATATTATCGGGGCTGTCACTTATTGTTAAAGTTCACCTGAGAATGTAACTTTCAAAGAATGTTTTGCAAATTACATAACAAAAAAAGTGAAGCTAACATGGTCATTCTAACAGATCGAAGATTTAACAAACAATCAAGATAGTTTTCAATATATAATTTCAATTACATCACACTGTAAGCTTTTGCTATAAGTTCTGTATCTTATAACTCTGTACTCCACGAACACCTGATAGAGGAGCAGCTCTCCAAAACCTAATGCTTCCAATTAAACTTGTTAGACTATGACCTGTTGTTGTATGATTTTTATCTTCGTATTAGAATGCGGATCTCACAACTAAAACAGAGGTGAGGAAGCATTTAATCTCTCAGACAGTTCTGGATCAGTGGACTTTCTTGTTGCGGAAAGCTGTTGACGAAGGGTCATTAGGTGTAATGAGGCTGAGATCGACAGATCCTCAAACTGCAAAGACATCAAGCGTTCTGTGTAAACGAAAGAAAGTGCAGTTCAAGGTTATCAGATCAGATATGAAACAACTCAATCGTGGAGCAGACTTGATGGTCTGAATGGTGTCTTTCTGTTCCTAAAATTGTTGGCCTTAACATGAAGCTGCAAAACAGACCTGAGTAAAATATGCCAAATTAAAAAATGCGTGGTCCCCCCCCCCCGGAACACTGAATCGAGGTGCAATGAACAAAGAACATCACAAATGGCAGATAATATGGGTAATTGATCCGGAGTGGTCAGTATACCAAGATAAACAGGAAAAGCCATCTCCATTGTCTACATTGAACCTGGTTCCATGAGGCGTGCAGTTAACTCTCACAAACCACTATCCCCCTTCCATTTTAGTGACCCCCCCCCCCCCAGTTCTTGATTTAAACTGATTGAACGTCAGGCAATTGCAGCTGACGTTGCTGATGCGGAACTGTAACATACAGGGAAGCGGTTCTGACTGCTGCACAACATCATTCTGCTTCGAAAGATCAGGCAGTATTTCACATCGATTACTGTAAACGTTAACATTTAACAAGCCATGACAGTGAAAACATTGAATTCTCATCACTATACCACCAGGGAAGATTTCTGTTAACACCACCCTGGACACCATGAGATTCATCATTCTATTCTCCCATCCTTCTGTGCATGATGCCCTCGGCTCCATTCCAGTCTTGTTGTTTGGCTTACAACACTGAGGCTAACCAATCATCTGTTGCATTGAAGTTTCTAATGCATGAGACCTTACCTCTGAGCTGGCAATGTGCTAGCTCAGTGGTGATAACACTGGCCTTGTAAACTAGAAAAATGTTTGAAATATCCCATTCCTGTTTTTCAGTCCAAGAACTTGAGGAAAACCGTTCGGCAGGACAGGAAATAGCAGGCGTGAGCAACGAGCTAGTTTTGCTGCAAGAACGAGGTGAGGCAGTATATACTACAGAGTAATGGGGAAACAATGGGCAAGGAACACTGGGCCGAGAGGGGCTGAATACTTCATTTCTCTGCTGTAACCAGACACTGGTGTTGAAGTCTGAAATTGGACAATATCAGTCAAGCGGGCGAAATCTTACTTTCTGTTTGTTTTCTCCCGAGGCCTGTTTCACTCTGGCGGAAATGTGTCTGCGTGCCTCATTCTGTGCGTAAAAATGGGCTTCAGTTCACTGGGTGTGAACATATTTTCCCCATCTCAAACTTCAATCCCAGTTCTTGCATCTTACAATATTAAAACGTTCCAGGGTAATTAGCATTGAGATGAACACGTGAAACATCAGAGTTTACAAGGTTACAGACCAGGTGCTGGGCAGGGAGATGATGGGACCCATTTCTGTGCTGTAAACACATGATATTTCATTCATTTTTGTGGGGAAACATATCTGCAGTGACACAATGTTAAAAACTGTGTTATGAAGTAACGGTCAACAGTTTCTGCCCTCATCCCTGGTGATCTAGTGGTTCGGCGCCTTAACTGAGTGGCCTGGGATTCATAACCGTTCAGGAAATCAGGACTTCTTGTTCCTGATGCAGAGAGAGCAGGAATCTGTTTACTGCCTTCGATCAGTCACGACCCCAGCCCGTGAAAGAAGGGAAGGTGCCTTCCTCCTCTCTGCGCAGTCGGACAGTTCATCCTTCATTCTCCTCTGAGTCCACTTCCCAAAGAGTTTCAAAATACTGTGAAAACTGAGTCTCATCTATTTATTTTCTGTGCTTTTCATACACAGAAGCTGCAGCGATTGAGTGGGTTTGTTTCTGAAAACGAAACGTACTTATGAACAATGTGCGTTGCTATTTCAGGATTGTCTTCTCTGACAGCGCTGGGACATGACTGATGTTCTCTATTATATGGATGTGCCAGTATTTGAGTTGGGTAGACAAAGTTAAAAATTACACAACATCAGGGCATAGCCCAGCAGGTTTATTTGGAAGCACGAGCTTTCAGAGAGCCGTTCCTTCATCAGGAGGGTGTCTTTCTGCTGAAACTTGATGTATGTGTCAACATGCGCGATCTTTTGGAAGATCATCTGGACTTTAATGGATCGTTGGTGGTGTCGAGGGTACCCCTGACTTGGATGTGTTAGTGTTGGACTGGGGTGGACAAATTTGAAAATCACGCAAAGCCAGATTAGAGTCCAACAGTTGTCAACCATCTGACGAAGAAGCTGTTGCTTCCAAATACGCCTGTTAGATGCAACTTGGTGCTGTGGGATTTTTTAACTCTGATTGTGCTTGGGAATATTTATCTTCGTGAAATTATTTTCGTTGGTAGAGATGAAAATTCCAAATGTTATCCACCTCAGTGTAACAAAAAAAAATAGCTTGGATGTGCTGTGTATCTCCACAATGCGCTTGCGACAAGTCAATTTCGAACCTATAACCAACTGGTCCGTAGCCAGTGATCCGAATGATTGTAACACTGGCCAGATGCACAGCTGAGATGGTGCATTCTGCAGAGCTGTGGTGTTAACAAGGACATGAGCAATAACAGTAACAGTCCCAAGGTGAACAAAAAACAAAGATAATCACCATCAATTATTCACTTCAAATTGTCCTCAAATAAAACTACCATTCACAATCTAATCAGCCAATCGTGAGGTCACTGCTGATCGAGGAAATTTCAACTTATTCTCCTGCGTTTCCACTATGATTCGAGGTAAACTCAATGACAACATCGCATTTCCCATAATTTTCAGATTTAGATTACGTCAATGACCTGTTTGTATTTGCAGGAAACTAAGTAACATGAAATGAGTGAAGAAGTCTTTTTGGTGATGTAATCCAGTGTAGAGTCGGTCAGAAAAGAAAAGTCAAAGACCTGAACCATCACTCGCATTTCTCTCTGTATTAATGCGTATTCCTGAGTTGAATATTTGCAGGACTTGACTTCAATATGTAAAGCATTTTTTCCCCGCGACAGATTCTTCATAAATCAATTTACATCTGAGGTGTTGAAACTTATTTTACTTCAGATTTAATTAGTTGAATATCCTTTCCCCCAGCCTAATATCCTAATACTCCCTCCTCTTCCATGTATATACAAGCTGCTCCAGGTGAGGTTGCAGCTCCCAACCTGACGTTCCATTGATCCTTGCTGCTCCATGTCAACGGAAGCTTCTGCAACTAAGATTGGAACTCCCACTCGATGTCCCAATGCTCCACGGTGCTTCATGTCATTAAATGCTGCTCCAGGTGAGAGTGGAGCTCCCAGACTGGTCTCGCAAAGCTCCCTGCTCCATGTCAACTGAAGCTGGCCCAAATGAGATTGATGTCGCAGTCTGATGTCCCAATGCTCCCTGGTGCTCCATGTCATGAAAAGCTGCTCCAGATGAGGGTGGAGCGATCAAACTGATCTCGCAATGCTCCCTGGTCCATGTCAACAGATGTTGCTCCAAATGAGGTTGGATCTCGCAGTCTGATGTCCCAATGCTCCCTACCGCTCCATGTTAATAAAAGCAGCTCCAGGTGTGGTTGGACCTCCCAGTCTGATGTCACAATGCTCCTTGGTCCATGTCTACAGACGCTGCTCCAGATGAGGTGGGAGCTCCCATCCCTGGCAGCTCCGTCACCTCTATACCATCATAGAAATATTGCCCACTGACCATTTCCACCACTGGAACCATTGCTGGAATATCCGCATCATGAGAACCTAATTGTATTTTTCATCACCGCCGAATCATATACTAAAATACTTTATTTCTTAAAGCTTATTTAGCATATTGCAGTCAATGCGAAGTAAGATAATGGTGCTAACTGACTTATGTTCAATAAAAATTGCAACTTATTTTTCATGTTGAGTTATTGCTCCTTAAAAAGGACAATGTTTGTAATGAAATCACAGTTTTATTCCGAGTGAGCGAACGGGGTTTGTATTATTTAAATTGAACTTGTTCGCTGTGTAAAATGATGAAATTGATCTCAATTTCAAAATAAAATTGGTATTGTTGTCATCCACCTTGAAATGTGATCATAGAAATGTACAGCATTGAAACAGACCCTTCAGTCCAACCTGCCCATGCCAACCAGATATCCCAACTCAATCTAGTCCCACCCGCCAGAACCGGGTGCATATCCCACCATACCCATCCTCTTCATATTCCCATCCAAATGCCTCTTAGATGTTGTAGTTGTGCCAGCCTCCACTGCATCCTCTGGCAGCTCATTCCATAAAAGTACCACCCTCTGTGTGAAAACGTTGTCGCTTAGGTCTCATTTATATCTTTTCACTTTCAAACTAAACCTATGTCTTCGAGTTCTGGACCCCCTGATCCCAGGGAAAAGACTTTGTCCATTTATCGGATCCATGCCCCTCATAATTTTGTAAACATGTATAAGGTAAGCCCTCAGCCTCCAATGCTCCAGAGGAAAGAGCTCCGGCCTGTTCAGCCTCTCCCGAACGCTCAAATTTTCCAACCCTGGCAACATCCTTGTAAATCCTTTCTGAACCCTTTCAAGTTTCACAACATCTTTGCAATAGGCAGGAGACCAGAATTGCACCCAATATTCCAACAGTGGCCTAACCAATGCCTTGTACAGCCGCAGCATGACCTCCCAACTCCTGTACTCAATACTTTGAACAATAAAGGAAAGCATGCCAAACGCCATATTCACTATCCTATCTCCCTGCGACTCTACTTTGAAGGAGTAATGAACCTGCACTCCAAGGTCTCTTTCTTCACCAACATTCTCAAGTCCCTGTCATTATTTGTATAAGTCCTGCTGAGATTTGCTTTCCCAAAATGCAACACCTCGCATTTGTCCGAATTCAACTATATCTGCCATTTTAAGCCAATTTTCCCATCTGGCCAGATCCTGTTGGAAACATGAGGTAACCCTCTTCGTTGTGCACTACACCTTCAATTTTGGTGTCAGAACTCAACTTACTAACTGTACCTCTTATGCTGATATCCAATTCATTTATGTAAATTATACAAACTCGAGGACCCAGCACCGATCCTTGTGGCACTCCAAAGGTCACAGGCCTCCAGTCTGAAAAACAACCCTCCACTGCCACCCTCAGTCGTCTACATTTGAGCCAGTTCTGTATCTAAATGGCTCGTTCTCCCTTTATTCCATGAGATCGAACCTCCCTAATCAGTCCTCCACGAAGTCCAAATAGATCACATCTACTACTCTGCCCTCATCAATCTTCTTTGTTACTTCTTCAAAATCTCAACAAAGTTTGTGAGACATGATTTCCCACGAAAGCCATGTTAGGTATTAGAACGAAACGTCTGTTAAGGACATTCGTTTAAAGACACTTTCGATGTTTATGCTGCATTAGTCTGTGGTTATTGATCCACAGTTTACGTTCACTTCGTGCAGTTAACATGCTGATTTCTCCAGTTGTTCATCGTTCAGTGTGATGCATCCAGTGTGTGCATAACGAGAGGGAGCTTGCTTCCCACATCTTGTGTTTATCTGTTTCTTCTGTCCAGCCTTCATCAATGGCGAGAGCAAGGGGGAAAGGGCGAGATCAATGTGTAAGTCTGTCCGTCCCAATCACGGCACCCACATCAGCAATTCTCTACTGTGCATTCACAGTCAGTTTTCTGTGCCACTACACCCACCCCCTGCACCTTTTGAAGTATTTCTATTATTTTGTGGTGTCTCTCTGTGCTCTTACCACCAAGATGAATCACTTTTACCCAACCTGCTCCAGAATTCATGTGACAAAACGCTCATTAAGAATCCCATTGCATTAAACATGCACATCGCATCTCTCGTTATTTGGTTTCACTGGATCTCTTTAATAAGATTAACGTTCGCAGCAACTTGACTTGGAAAAGAAAATCGCGTTCCTTTTCATTATCCCCATTCAGTCTACATTTCGTTAAGTTCAGGCATATAATAATATCGTCGATGCAGATAAACTGGCCATTCGAGCTCCAAATTCAATAAGACAGTGTGATAATCCAAAGACAGTGACGATAGTGGGGGTCGAACCCACGCGTGCAGGACACAATGGACTAGTAACTTCTCGGACACCTCGTCGCACATGTATGGTAGCATAGAACATAGTCGCCCAGACCATCACAATATCATCACCTCTGGGGAATCTCCCGTTCATCGCCTCCAACCTCATTGTCCATGAACCCGGCACTGCCCGATTCTACCTCCTTCCTAAGACCTGCTGTCTCTGCCTGCGCCTGTTTGACCCGACTCATCTCTTCCTACCTCAACACCTTCCTGTCTCCCCAGTCCAGGAAATTCTCACCGACGTTTGTGACACCACCTCAACACCTTCCTGTCTCCCCAGTCCAGGAAATTCTCACCGACGTTTGTGACACCACCTCTGCACTTCATCTCCTCCAAGACTTTTATTTCCCTGGTCCACAACGCGTCATCTTCACCTTGGAGATTGCAGTTTCTGTACACATCCATCCGACAAGACGAAAGTCTCCAAGCCCTCTGTTTCTTCATCTCGCCCCATCCCCACCAGTACCCTTCCAACCGACACCCTCATCCAGCTGGCTGAACTGGTCCTCACCCTCAACAACTTTTCTGTCCCATCCTCCCACTTCCTCCAAACGAAAGGGGTAACCATGGGCACACACATGTGAACTAGCTATGCCTGACTGTTTGTCAGATATGTGGAATTGTCCATCTTTTGCAGTTACTCTTGCACCTCTCTCCACTTGTTCCTCCGCTATATTGACGAACTCATTGACCCCACTTCCTGCTCCCACGAGGAGGTTGAACATTTCACCAACCAACACCTTTCACCCAGAACTCAAATTTACCTGGATCTTCTTGGCAACTCCCTTCCACTTCTTGGACCTATCCGTCACCGTCTCCAGCGAATGACCAATGACAGACATATATTACAAGCCCACCAACTCCCACAGCTACCAACACGACACCTCCTCCCACCCCACCTCGTGTAAAAACACCATCCGTTATTCCTAATTCATCCACCTCGAGCGCATCTTCTCCCAGGATGACCAATTCCACCTCAGAAAGTCCCAATTGGTCTCCTTTCCACATGGTTGACGATGCCCACCAGTGCATCTCCTCCACTTCACTCACCACCGCCCTTAAATCCCACCCCTCCCGCAACAAGGACAGAATCCCATGGTCCTCAACTTTCACCCCACCAAACTCAGCATAAATCATATAAGACACCACCACTTCTGCAACCTCCAAACAGACCCCACTATCAGGTATATGTTCCCTCCACACCCCTATCAGCATTCTGAAAAGACCATTCTCTCCACGAACCCCTAGTCAGGTCTACAACCCCCAATAAACACACACCCCACTTCTGGCATATTTCCCTGCCACCGCAGGAAGGGTAAAAGCAGCTCCCACACTACTCCACTCATCTCCGTCTAAGGTCCCAAGGGATCCTTCCACTTCCGTTCGAAATTCACCTTTACAACTTACCATGTCATCTACTGCATCTGTTGAACCCAGTGTGGTCTCCTCGACAGCAGGGAGACAGGACTCCTTCTTGCAGATCCATTCAGAAAACATCTTTGGGATACCCGCACCCACCAACTTCACTATCCAGTGACTGAACACTTCAACTCACCCTCCCACTCCGTCAAAGAGTGCAGGTCCTGGGCCTCCTTCAGCGCCAAACCATAACCACCCAATACCTGGAGGACGAACGCCCTATATTGCGCTTTGTTTCTCTGTCACCTCACGGGATAAGTGTGGATTTGAACAGTTTCCTCATTTCCCTCGCTTCAAGTCCCAAGCCTCAAACTTGGCACCGCCCTCTGGACCCATTCCATCACTGCTCCTTCTGAACTATCATCTTCTCCCTCACCTTCATCTGCCACCGCTTTCCCAACTGTCTCCCCCCAACCCCAAATCCCTTCCATTTGTCTCTCAGTCCCGACTCACAAGCCTTATTCTTGTGGAAGGCCTTATGCCTGAAACGGGGATTCTCCTGCTCATCGGATGCTGACTGACCTGCTGTGCTTTTCCAGCACCACACTCCCGACTCTGATCTCCAGTATCTGCTGTCCGAACTTTCTCCTAGGAATACTCAATGACCTCGGAGTGAAGATGTCCCTGGATTGCATTGATCACAGTGTGTCTGAATTTTGCGTTTATTTTGGGTGAGGGCAGGCTGGATCTGAGACGAGCGCTTAGCACCCAGATAACGGGAATGGTATCAGATAGCGAAGTTCGGGCGGGCTGAAGTGAAGTGGAAAATTCTATCAGAAGGTGGATCAGTACAAATGCATCACATCACCCAGACTGTAAAAGACACGCAGAAGGAGCAAATCAACTTCAGTGCAGACACAATAACAGGTCGAGTAGAAAGAAGACAATTCAACACATTTAGATGGAGTGGAATTATTTATGAGAAAGGATTAAATTTTTAAGCTATTTTACATATTGATTGTCGTCACATTGGAAAAAGGTATTTCCTGCAGGGTAAAGGTGATATTTGCCTGTGACATCACAATTCTGAGAGACACTGACGTATTATCAACTGTAGTAGCGTGGCCGAGTGAAAGCATGATCGGCCCAACAATCAGAATTCAATACTTCGAAGCTCTCCTCTGCTCTGTACAACCTACTTGCTGCACCTGTAGTCAGATCCCAATCGCTTCACAGTGTAACTTTTACTGCTTCCTGCCTCACGTAAATACTTGAAACATGATCCAATCCCCAGTGTTTCCGCTTTAACCCATATTTTGTCACTCCCGAGCTGACACAGGTACGAGTGACCAATTGGCCTTTTCGAGCGCTCTCACTCTGTATGATCTGTGCACTGTATCTGATCCGCAGGACACATTGCAGAAATTATCACATCCCAGCGGACTGAGCTGCCTCCATTGAGAGAGCTGTTTCCATTGGTAGAGTATCACACAGTAACAGTAACATCCTCGAAGGTACTTGCTACAAAAAAGTGGAAGACGGCTGGAAACTGCTGTCGTCAGTGCGATATACAGAGGCCCAGCGGGAGCCTAGGGGGCCCATAAACCAGAAATCAGTGGACAAAAAAGATCCTTCTTTTTGGAGGAATCCCATTCAGACCATCAAGTTAACACTTCCTGGGGAGAAAATGGATGTGGGAGAGCGGACAGTCGCAACTGGTTCCAGCATTTACAATCTTGGTGCTTAGGACAACAAAAGCAGAAACCTGGAGCTGTTTATCTTGCTTCTGAAAAACAGATTAGTAACTTTTGAAGAGCTTAGATATTTTTCCCTGGTGTTCATGAAACGATCAAGAGCAGAGTACGGTTCCCTGAGTATGGTCTGACTTCTGGGTTATGCACTGTGATATTCTGCTCACATGATACGAACACATACAAAGAAATGACTCAGTAACAAGATCTGCTGAATTGCATTCCGTGAAGAACAGAAGCCGATGGAATGAAAAGAGCCATAAGAGCGGTAATGCAGCAAATTATTTTCCAGATTCGAGGAAATTGCATAGTGCTGTTTCCAGGGGTCAATATTTGTGCAAGTTGACCGAAACAGCATTGGGTGTTATTATACTGCATCTTTTGTATAATGGTACAAAAGCACGGAACTTTTGTATAGAGGGGATAACTTCAAAATCCCCAGAGGCAAAACACACAAATGAGGTAAACAACAAAGTAACTACACAATTTGGTGTTACTTCATGGAATAAACTTCCCTGCTCCAATTTCATTCAAACGCTCTCTGGCTAAATCCTAATACTGATATTCGAACAGTGAATGGTCTATGTCATTAGAAACTGCTCTGATCTCACAACTTCAGTATTTCATACCCAACATCTGATGTATGACTGGCAATTGTAATTGATTCCTCACTGTGTAACCTGAGTACACGTAAGAACAAATAACTATAAGAACAACAGTCACATATGTAACTGGGATTTGACCCGATTGTGTTGCAACCAATCGATTCAGCTGTAATTGAAATTGCTTCCACCTTTCCTGTGTCGGTTGTAAGTTTGCATAGCATAGTGGTGAGTGTTCATTCATTGAATTGGATCCAGCATCCTTTCTCAGGTTGAAATATATAGGGATATAAAGACATGATGAATGACATTGGCAGTGTTTCCTGTACTTTCAAGACGTTAGGAATGAAACGGTCATGATATCATGTCGTTGGAAACGATGGAAATGAGGTTTACTGGGAGATAAAGCCACTAGTAACGAAAAGAGGGGGTTTAATGGGATGGTGGCATTGAATAAAGAATAATGCGGGAGAAATCAGGAAAGACTTAGTCGTGTCCGAAGACAGGTTATCAAGTTGATGTGAATTTGTTACGAGTAAATACGAGGGAAATTCCCTCGTTTAGGTGAGTGGAAACTAGACGTTAGAACTTCAAACCCATCGGGACATGATGAAGAAGTTTGGATAGGTATTTTTAATCTGAGTGTTATTGAATTCGGAGATGAATTTTCAGAAATAGAATCATTTTAGGAGATGATTCAAGAATATTTGAAAAGCGAGTGCAGGCAGACAAGGAGTGGATTAGATTAGATTACTTATAATTTGGAAACAGTCCCTTCAGTCCAACAAGTCCACACCGACCCGTTGAAGCGCAATCCACCCAGACCTATTCCGCTACATTTACCACTGTCCCTAACAGTACGGGCAATTTAACACAGCTAATTCACCTCACCTGCACATGGTTGGACTCTGGGAGGACACCAGAGCATCCTGAGCAAACCCACTCAGCCACAGGAAGAATTAAACAGCGACAGTGATTCTGGACTTCCTGGATGGGGATGCAAAATGGAAACATTCTCGATTTGGTTAACATTCATAGGAAAGAAATTGCATAACACCTGCATCTGAAAATGTTAAGTATAAGAAGAGCTGGTGGAGTTGGAAGGTGCAGCAGCTCATTCAACATGAAATATTATATACTGTGAATGCACTGAGCTGTTTGGTTTAGCTTTTGAGTGGAAGTCTGTTAGCTCAGTCCGCTGACGAACTGGTTTATGAGAAAAGTGAGACCAACTGCGTGGGATTAATTCTCTCATTGTCTCAGGTTTCCACAAGGATAATCATCTCACCCGAAACACCAGATCTGTAATACTGTGGTGCCTGTCGTGAGCAAGATTTGGCCTGTCGATGTAAAACATCATTATCATTGCCATCTGTTGTCTTGAACATTTGGTCATGACCAACCGAAAGGGGAGTGAGTCCATTTAATACTCTTTTATCTCCGCTTGAAAAATCCTGCGTCAAGACTCAACCTTTTTCCAGTTTGACCCTTTGTTCCTCCCAACAGCAAAACTAGTTGTCCAGATACTTTACCAGGTTTACTGACAACAATCAAACTCCACAAAGAGTTAAGTCTAGTACTTTTGACTGATTGAATGAGCTGTGCAGCTTGCAGGAAATTGAATGATATGAAACGATTCATACAGACTTTCCCAGGATGTAATCCAGTGCTGGGTCAGCGATTTTAGAAGGTCATCAAGTTAAAGCTTCACATCTGTTCCTCTATTTCTCTGTCCACAGATGGATATTCACCTGGGGAATATTTGCAGAGTTTCTGTTAATAATTGGCATGTTTAACAAAGGCAAAACATTTCCCCACGTCAGAAACTGGAATTTCCAAACAAATGCTAATTTACTCAACATTGTTTTCAACTGCGCTTCAGTCTGATGCTTCAATAATCCCTGGTAAATATCAGTAACAGCATCTTTAGATAAGCATTGAACTTACAATCTTGGTATGTTATGTACCTTTAAGTATTCGGCGCTGACCAATTGCGCGACTGGAGCTGCAGACAGGGAACCTGTCATGTGACCTACGTACCTTGGGAACTTTAACTCAACTGCTCTAGTTTTGCTGTGATTATAAGGTTCCCTACAGTATGGAGACGGACGCTTCAGTCCCAAAAGTCCACAGCAACCCTTCCGAAGAGTAACGCAACCAGAACCATTTCCCCTCTGACAAATGCACTATGGGCAATTTAGAATGACAAACTCACCTGACCTGCACAATCTTTGGACTGTAGGAGGAAACTGGAACACCCGGAGAAAACCCACACATTCAGGAGAGAATGTGCAAACTCGACACAGACAGTCCCCCGAGTCTGGAATCGAACTTTAGACCCTGTTGAGGCAGCAGTACAAACCACTGAACCACAACACTGTGGGATCTTTGGTGGTGATGTGCTGCCCCACTGGTACCTCAGTCACTCAACTGCTTCATTCCCCTGAACCGTCTGGTTCTGAAATTAAAGCTTTTGCAGACAAGATGAAACTGACATGAACCTGTGTTTATTGAAGCATCAGGTTCACGAAAAGGATACAAAAGGGACACAAAAAAATGTGACAAAATACCCGACATTGAAAAATGGGATTCCGTTGGTTCCTGCATTGTTCACAGACAATGTTACCTTGCCGCTGTCGCAGGGCTTTTCCTTCAAGCAGCTTTAATCGGCACAGAATTGGAATTAATGAAACTTCACCAACTTCCTTCTGATAGTTCACACAGGTAATATGAAACATATTGCTTACATTAATAATCTTCATCATTCCTACATCCAAGAACACGTTGCACACTTTGCATGAATATTGAAGATGTAAAAATGTCATGGAATAACAAAAATTCAAGTAAAGTTTAAATCGTAAAGTAGGAAGAATACACAGAAAGTCTCAGCATGACAGAACTTCACGTGACCAGAACTGCAGCCCAGCAGAATGGAAATCTGTCCCTGAATCCCAATATCCACACGTTTGATTGCTCCATGTACCCAGTTGGAAACCTGTGTGAAGGAGCATGCAGTCTGACAGAGCACCTGAGAGAATCCTTCACTGTCTGATCTAAAGCAACAATAGCAGCTGTCTTTTCTGGCTGTGAGAGCGGTGGGGGAAAGGGGAGCACCTTGATATTCCGTACTGTCGATTCACATTGCTCTCATCATGTTAATTTTGAAAACCCTCTGTCAGAAACAGCACAGAGAGAGAGGAACAGGAAAAGGCTATTCCAATCACGTGTTCTACCCGCTGTTTGACATCATCGCTGACCAACACGTCAATGTCTTTACCCAGCTCATCTGCAACATCCTGTCACACAACGGGATAAAGTCTTTTAAGCAATCGAACATTTCTGTGCATTTGGGAGGGGAATGTGTTTAGAGACAATGGGTTTCTGCACGAAATTTGCAGGTTTTGCGAGTGAGCATCTGATTCTGGTCTGATCATGATTCCGTAAAAACTCACAACCAAGAAGGTAAGGAATTGCCTTTGGTTAGTAGCAGGGACAAGAACTCCAGAAGACAGGAATTGGCGATGAGTTAGCTCAACAATCAATGATTCAGCTGAAAACTGAACTAAACTCCAATTCTGGTGCGTTTCAAATTCACAAACTTTGTGGTGCAATGAAAAGCGTGTTAGATTTCGACAAATTTGGTAAATTTGCTATTCTCAGTCGTGATCACACTGCAGCCGCATCTTCATAATCCCAGCTCAACCTGACTGGGTTCACACGATTTAAACCTACCATTTCACAGGCCTTATTGAAAAGTTCCCAGCTTCATTCTTGCCCCATCGAAGGCTGCTCTCAATCAACTAATGTTTCTCCATCTCAATTATTGCATATCATTCTCTACCATCATCTTGAACTTCACAATAAAATGATCGCTGTGCCCCAAAACCATCCCCTGCCGACAGTGGATCCACTTGCCCCACCTCTTTTCCAAATAGCAGGTCCTACAGTACATTCTCTCTTGGGCTGGACACATACTCCTGCAGTCAGCTCTCCTCCATGTAATCCAGGAACACTTGCCCTTCGTGACTCTTCACCACCAGTATCTCTGTCTATATCTGGATAAATTAAGTTTCTAGGTAGAGCTAATCTGTAGTATTGTCATCGCTCTGAATTGATCCTGCATATTTATTCTCTCCATCATTTCTTTGGTTGCTGGCCGACAGACTGTACCTCACAGTGTAATTGTATACTTTTTGTTCTGTAGCTCCAGCCAAATTCATTCTGTCCTTGGACGGATCCTCTTTCTCTTGGACTCCTCAACTGATGCTAATCTAAATCAATACTTCTACCTTCAACCTTTCCCTTCCCTTCTATCATTTTGAAATCCTTTATACTCAGCAATATTTAACACCTAGTACTGTCATTCTTGAGCCAGCTCTCGGTGAACATTCCATCAGATTTCCACACACCAATATGCATCTGGAACTCCCCGCACTCCGGGTATTCATGTCTATGCAGAGTACCTCAGATTAAGGCTTTCTTTCTTACTCCATCTTCCACTGATAAACCTTTTGGTTTAAATTCGTACCAACTATATCTCCCATTATTTTGATAATCCTGGTATGCTGCTCTAGTATTCCTTTTTGGATCCTAAGCACACACCAAGTTACTTTCAACCCCTCCCACACACCCCGTATGACATTTAGTCCCAGCTCTGTCACGTTAGCCCATCCAGCTTGTACAGTTGCTGCCTTCCCCAGAACCAGCCCCAATGTCCCTGGAATCTGAAGCCCTTCCTGCTGCATCATCATTCCAGTCACACTGTCATCTACCTAAAACTTCGAGTACTGTTCTCACTTAGACACGACAGTGTGAGTATTCCAGGGATTGCCACATTTGAGGTCCCGCTTGCTAACCATCCACCTAGCTCCCTAAATTCTGATGCCCAGACCACTTCACCCTTCCTACCCAGGTCATTCCGACCAACGTGGACATGACATTTGACTACTCACTGGCCCTCGAATGAATGTCCTGCAGACACAGTGGCATTCTTACCCCACTATCCTGGAATTACATACATGCTGACACATTCTTCAATTTCCTCTCTCCCCTGTGTCTTTTACTCCTCCTTCCTTCTCCTTCCCCTCCTGTACAGTTATGCTGCTTGTGGTACCACAGACATGGCTCTGACTACACTCACCTGAGCAGCCAACACCTACATCAGCTTCCAAACTGGGAAACTGAATTGGGTGGGAGACATCAGGCTATTCCGGGATTCCCTCACTGTTTCTCTTCAACTGCCTAGTCCCCTATTCCCTTCCGTATTCCATGCCGTCATGTCTGCAGTGTGATCTGCTCTGTGTGTGTGCTATCCCCCTAACTCTCAGCATAACACAGTTTCTAGTCACTGTCTGAGCTCCAAGACCCAGTGTTCATCTAGGACATCAGCAGGAGCTATGACTTCCCAATGTAACAGAATACATTTTCCATCTGACAAATATGTCTTGCCATGTCTTAAAATGCAACATGCCTAGAGTTCATTACTTAATTAATTACTTAGAATGAAGTTAACATCAGGAAAATAACAACATGGGAAAGTCCCTTATTCAACTGTGGCTTACTGAAGGAAATTTACTATACTAGCTCAGAATTTCACTTCTCCCTCTTATTTCTGTGTTCAACCCTTATTTCAGAAGTTGAAAAAATAAATTTGCAAACTTATAGCAATTAACGGACAGTTGCTTATAGCGGTGTATTTATCAATCAATGAACTCACAGCCTTTTCTGTGATAGCTCTTGCACTTCTTCCAAACTCAGTGCAGGCAAGTCCCAGCAGCAGAAAGTTATCTCTGCGACTCCCAGGTACGTATAAACCACCAGCTCCCACGCCAATCTGCTCCATCACAGGGTCACCGTCTTTGTGACTCCTAATGACGTGTAATCCTCCAGCTCCACTCCACTCTGCTCCCTCCCAGTGTCACCGTCCCTTTGACTCCAAGGGACGTGTAATCCTCCAGCTACCACTCAACCCTACTTCCTCACAGCGTCACCGTCTCTGTGACACCCAGGGACGTGTAATCCTCCAGCTCCCACTCGACCCTACTCCCTCACAACGTCACCGTCTCTGTGACTCCCAGGTTCATGTAATTCTCTAGCTCCGACTCCACTCTTCTCCCTCACAGGGTCACAGTCTCTGTAACTTCCAGGTACGTGTCATCCTCCAAGTCTCATCCACTCTGCTCCCTCACAGGGTCACCGTCTCTGTGACTCCCAGGGATGTGTACTCCTCCAGCTCCCACTCCACTCCACTCCCTCACAGGGTCCCCGTCTCTGTGACTCCCAGGCACAATTAGGCCTCGATCCTCAGTGCTGATTTATATTCTCCCACTTTCCTACCTCTGTAACTCCCGTGTGTGAGTTAACCTCAAGCCTCTGCTCCAAGTTACTCCCTCATACAGTCACTCCCTCTGTGGATCGGTGCTGATTTCCTCCTGCTCTGCTGTTTCTCCAACTTTAAGTCCCAGTCGGCCTTGATCCTCGTTGCTGATGTATATTTTTCCGCTTTGTGCTGCTTTCTCTCTCAGGTTCCCTCCCTTTGCGACTCCCAAGCAATGTTCGGCCTCAAGCCTCAGCTGAGATTTATAACATCCCATTCCGCACTGCTCTCTTACAGGATCGCTGTTGTGCCTGGAAAACAGTGGAAACGAGGAGGATTAGACAGAGCAGATGGTGTTACAGTGATTGAGCAAGCTATATGGGATGGAACAGGTTATGTGGGGAGCAAGGCACACCTGCAGCAACTGAATAAGTTTACTGAAGAGGCAGTGAGAGTTTCAAACATCGAAGAAGGCAAAGAAAGTAGAAAGATGGCAGCTTGTTCATGACGGAGCTTTGTAGAGCCTAAAGGGCTTTTTAAGAATTCCTCCAGAGATGTGCAGACTTCAACAAATGCAAATTGACATCCAGCAAGTGTTGACTGGTTCTGGAGACTTGGATGTGACAGACTTGGAAGTGACAGACTTGGATGTCACAGAGTGAGAAGACTTGCAGTAACTTTGGGTAATATAAACCTTTAGGGCACTGATGGTTTTCAAACACCCTCAGGAAATGAGGAGGTGCAGAGAATGGGACCATTCCAAATAGTCAGATGTTGGGGGCTGGAAGTCCTGAGATGGATAAGTAGGATGAAAAATGTCAACTTTACACTCTCGACCATTGTAATTATAGAGATTTAAGGAAGGGAACCTGTGCTGCCAATGATCACAGTGATATGGAGAGTTACAGAAACTGAAGGGGTTACAAATTTAAAAAAAGGAGAGAGTTTGGGCGATCAGATGTTTAAACAAGAATAAAGTAATTTTAGAGATCTCAGGCACAGATGTGAATGGAGGAGGTGAGATATTGTGAGGAATTGTCAGGTTTATAAGGCGGGGAGGATGTCAGGTATGAAAGGGAGAGCTGCATGGTCTGTCTGCAGTTACAGATATGAGGATTGTTGTCGCGCCTGCTGGAGGGGACACAGATAACAACAGGTCTTACGGCTGGTGCAATGGCTCAGGAAGGCAGCTCACTGCCACCTTCTCAGGGACAACTCCAAATCAACAATAAATGCTGGTCCAGCCAACAGAGCTCATGTTCATGAATGAATGAATGAATTAAAGATCTACAAGTAGCACTGAGGTCACTCAGGAAGGGTCTTTGAAGAGCACTTCACAAACTCGGAACCACTATTCCCTGGAAGGACTGGAGTTCCAGGTGCACGGGAACACCAGCATTTCCAAGCTGCCCTCCAAGCCACGCTCCATCCTCCCAGCACATAGTCTGTCCCACAGACAAAGGGCTCCAGTGGGTCAGGAAGGCAGCTCACCACCACCTTCTCGAGGGAATTACAGATGGGAAGGTAATGGTGAAACTCTGCTGTTTACAGCCAGACAGAAAAATAAATCCAGCAGTGGGTGTGAAATGAAATGTCCCTGTCAGAACAACATGCTGAGCATGGATAGAGGATTTGTCTGATTGGCACAAGGCAGAGACTGTGAAGAAAGTGGTCTTTTTCACGATGGAAATTGGTGATGAAGGGAGCTCCGCAGAAATCAGTGTTGGGACTACACTCTACACGTTATTCATTCAGAGTCTTGACAAAGGATGTGAAGGGGTACGAGAAATGTGTTTCCAAGAAATATCCCAAGGATGAAATTCGTGCCATATAAGGACCAGGTGAAGTCTCTGGGTCTGTACTTCATGAGGTTTCAGAGGGGGCGGCAGAATCTCATTCAAACTTACAGAAAATTAAGGGCCTGGATGGAACGGACGTGGGGAGGATGTTTCCACTAGTACGAGAGACTAGGGTCCACGGGCACAACTTCAGAGTGAAGGGATGACCATTTGGTAGATGTGGAGGAATTTATTCAGCCAGAGGGTAATGGACCTGTGGAACTCACTACCGCATGGGGCTGTGGATGCTCAGTGATTCAGTGTATCTAACTCTGAGATAGCTCGGTTCTTGATGAGTGAGGGGATCAAGGGTTACAGTGAGTAAATGGGAGAATGGGGTTGAGAAACAATTCATTCATAATCGAATAGTAGAACAGACCTGATGGAATGAATGGCCTAATTCTCCCCCGATACATGATGGTCTTATGGACTGCGCTTATTCCATGGGTTTCTAAGTGTGCAGTTAGCATTTCTAGCATTTCTTTTACCATACATTCCAGGACTTTCCTCATTATTGCTGTCACCTCTTGGTTTCAGATCAACGGCAGAAAGCTCCGCCACTGAGTAACGTGGGAATCCTTGTGTTTAAATCTCAGAAAAGTGGAATACAGGGACAACAGGTCATAGAGAAGGTAAATGGAACGCTGGCATTGATTTCAAAGGGAATGGAGAATAAAAATAGGAGAAGTTTGTAATAAATTTCGAGGACTCCAGTCAGCCCACACTGACAATACGGTGAACAGGTTTGGTCCCCTATCTAGAGGGAAAATGTCCTTGCATTGGTGGCCGCCCAGAAAAGGTTCACCAGGCTGTTCTTCAAAATGGAGGGATATTGATGAGAAGAGGTAGAGAAGGTTGAACTTGCATGTTGTTAAAATTTAGAAAATGAGGCAAATTTATTGATCCACCAAAGATTCTTTTGTTCTTACAGATTTGGTACTATAAGACCATAAGACCATAAGACATAGGAGTGGAAGTAAGGCCATTCGGCCCATCGAGTCCACTCCGCCATTCAATCATGGCTGATGCGCATTTCAGCTCCACTTGCCAGCGTTCTCCCCGTAGCCCTTAATTCCTCTAGACAACAAGAACCTATCAATCTCGGCCTTGAAGACATTTAGCGTCCCGGCTTCCACTGCACTCCGTGGCAATGAATTCCACAGGCCCACCACTCTCTGGCTGAAGAAATGTCTCCGCATTTCCGTTCTGAAATGACCCCCTCTAATTCTAAGGCTGTGTCCACGGGTCCTAGTCTCCTCGCCTAACAGAAACAATTTTCTAGCATCCACCTTTTCAAAGCCATGTATTATTTTGTACGTCTCTATTAGATCTCCCCTTAATCTTCTAAACTCCAACGAATACAATCCCAGTATCCTCAGCCGTTCCTCATATGCTAGACCTGTCATTCCAGGGATCATCCGTGTGAATCTCCGCTGGACACGTTCCAGTGCCAGTATGTCCTTCCTGAGGTGTGGGGACCAAAACTGGACACAGTACTCCAAATGGGGCCTAACCAGAGCTTTATAAAGTCTTAGTAGTACATCTCTGCTTTTATATTTCAACCCTCTTGAGATAAGAGACAACATTGCATTCGCTTTCTTAATCACAGACTCAACCTGCATGTTTACCTTTAGAGAATCCTCGACTAGCACTCCCAGATCCCTTTGTGCTTTGGCTTTATTAAGTTTCTCACCATTTAGAAAGTAGTCCATTCCTATATTCTTTTTGCCAAAGTGCAAGACCTCGCACTTGCTCACGTTAAATTCCATCAGCCATTTCCTGGACCACTCTCCCAACCTGTCGAGATCCTTCTGTAGCCTCCCCACTTCCTCAGTACTACCTGCCTGTCTACCTAACTTTGTATCATCGGCAAACTTCGCTAGAATGCCCCCGGTTCCCTCATCCAAATCATTAATATATAATGTGAACAGCTGTGGCCCCAGCACCGAACCCTGCGGGACACCGCTCGTCACCGGCTGCCATTCTGAAAAAGAACCTTTTATCCCAACTCTCTGCCTTCTGTTAGATAGCCAATCCTCAATCCATCCCAGCAGCTCACCTCGAACACCATGGGCCCTCACCTTGCTCAGCAGTCTCCCGTGTGGCACGTTATCAAAGGCCTTTTGAAAGTCCAGATAGACCACATCCACTGGGTTCCCCTGGTCTAACCTATTTGTTACCTCTTCAAAAAATTCCAACAGGTTTGTCAGGCATGACCTCCCTTTACTAAATCCATGTTGACTTGTTCTAATCAGACTCTGCTCTTCCAAGAATTTAGAAACCTCATCCTTAATGATGGATTCTAGAATTTTACCAACAACCGAGGTTAAGCTGATTGGCCTATAATTTTCCATCTTTTGCCTTGATCCTTTCTTGAACAAGGGGGTTACTACAGCCATCTTCCAATCGTCCGGGACCTTTCCTGACTCCAGTGACTCTTGAAAGATCTCAACCAATGCCTCTGCTATTTCCTCAGCAACCTCTCTCAGAACTCTAGGGTGTATCCCATCGGGGCCAGGAGATTTATCAATTTTAAGACTTTTTAACTTTTCTAGCACTATCTCTTTCGTAATGGCAACCATACTCAACTCAGCCCCGTGACACCCTTTAATTTTTGGGATATTACTCCTGTCTTCCACTGTGAAAACTGACGCAAAGTACTTGTTAAGTTCTCCTGATATTTCCTTATCTCCCATCACTAGGCTCCCTGCATCAGTTTGAAGTGGCCCAATGTCTACTTTTGCCTGTCGTTTGTTTCTTATGTACTGAAAGAAACTTTTACTATTATTTCTAATATTACTGGCTAGCCTACCTTCATATTTGATCCTCTCATTTCTTATTACACTCTTTGTTATCCTCTGTTTGCTTTTGTATCCTTCCCAATCTTCTGATTTCCCACTGTTCTTAGCCACTTTATAGGATCTCTCTTTTTCTTTAATACATTTCCTGACTTCCTTTGTCAGCCAAGGTTGTCTAATCCCTCCCCGGTTAATCTTTCTTTTCTTGGGAATGAACCTCTGTACAGTGTCCTCAATTATACCTACAAACTCCTGCCATTTTTGCTCTAGTGTCTTCCCGGTTAGCCTCTGCTTCCAGTCTATTTTAGTCAGTTCCTCTCTCATGCCCTCATAATTACCTTTATTCAGCTGTAACACCATTACATCAGATTTCGCCTTCTCCCTTTCAAACTCCAGACTGAACTCTACCATATTATGGTCGCTACTTCCTAAGGGTTCCCTTACTTTAAGATCTTTTATAGAGTCTGGTTCATTGCAAAGCACTAGGTCCAGAATAGCCTGCTCTCTTGTGGGCTCCATGACTAGCTGTTCCAAAAAGCCATCCTGTAAGCATTCCATGAATTCCCTTTCTTTAGATCCACTAGCAACATTATTTACCCAGTCCACCTGCATATTGAAGTCACCCATGATCAATGTAACCTTGCCTTTCTGACATGCCTTCTCTATTTCCCGGTACATGTTGCGTCCCTGGTCCTGACCACTGTTAGGAGGTCTGTACACAACTCCAATTATGGTTTTTTTGCCTTTGTGGTTCCTCAATTCCACCCACACAGACTCCACATCATCCGACGCTACGTCATTCAATACCATAGATTTAATTTTGTTCTTAACTAACAAGGCAACTCCACCCCCTCTGCCCACCTCTCTGTCTTTTCGATAAGTCGAAAAACCATGGAGGTTTAACTGCCAGTCCTGACCCCCCTGTAACCAAGTCTCTGTGATGCCTACTACATCATAATCATTCACTATTATCTGTGCCATTAATTCATCGGCTTTGTTATGAATGCTACGAGCATTCAGGTAAAGTGCCTTAATGCTCACTTCCTTATTAGAGATGTTGTAAGTCATATGTCCTAAGTTATCCTTGCTTTTTTCTGCATTCTCAGTCTGAGACATCGTTTCACTGAGCAAGGATCTGTAACCGGAGATGAAGCGAAATACAGATATCAGAGAAGCTAACAGAGAAAAGTGGGGCTGTAGAGACCGAATGATGTTACAGAGTTCGGGTGGTTTGAGATCACTGTTGGTGGTTAGAGATCAGATCGGTTGTCGGGCTGAAAGATGTCAAGGAGAGTTACAGGGTTATCAGTTCTGAAGGATTTACAGAGATCGGGAGGAATATCGGACTAGAGATTACACAGTACTAGTTGGAGCTACAGAGGTGTTTAGAGAAAGGGAGGGTTATAGGCAATGTAGATTAGACAGATTGGGTGGTATTTGGAGCTATAGGAGTTTATAGAGAAAGCGAGTGTTGGCCGGACTGGGGATTACACTGATAGGGGTGGTCTTTGGAGCTGCAGGAGTTTATATCGACCGGGAGGATTGTTGGTGCCCGGAATTACACTGATATAGACAATAGTTGAAGCTGCAGGAGTGAGTGAGATAGGGAGGGTTGAAGGGGCTGGAACAGCTCACACAGCCGGGGAGAAGTGTAGGGATTGGAGGAGCCAGAGATACTGAGGGTTGTACGGCGGCAGGAGTTCAGAGAGTTAGTGAGGACTGTGAAGGCAAGTTTGCAGCATTCCCATAAGTTACACGGAGATGTGGAGTGCTGTTCTGGAGGAGGTTACATAAATCAATAGGGCTGCAGCTAATGGAAGATATTACAAAGACAGTGGGCTGTAGTATTTGTGGAGGTTACAGCGACAGGATGTATTGAAGAGTTGGAGGCTGCTACAGGTATTTAACATGCTGCAAAGTATCAATAACCTTACATCGACCAGGTGGATTGGAAGCTCTGGAGATAAAGAATGAGAATTGCAGTAACTGAATGGGGAGATGGGGAGTAATATATGAGTTAGAGGAGTTATAACATGAGATGAGCTGCATTCAATGGAGTCAGGGAAGATACAGGGAGATCTGAACGGACCACAGGTGATCAAAAGGACAGTGAGGCTTCCCACTGTCAGATTGCGGTAGTTTATGCAGACAGGGAGTATTTTGTAGAATGGTGCTATTTACATAGATTATGAAGTTGGATGGAATTGAGGAACGAACAGAGGTAAGAAAGGCTGTAGTTAATGAAAACATTTGTTGATGTCGGATGCTGAGGTTCTGGAAATTAATTGGACCGGAAAGCTGGACAATCTGTCAGAGCTTACAGAGACAGGAACAGCAATAGAGTCTGGAGACACGAAAACAGATAGGGAGCATTGCACACACTGGAGAAGGTTTCTGCTTTAGCGATGGTTGTAGGGGAGTGTAACGTTTACACAGATAGGGGTGTAAGAGCTAGAGAAGGTTATAGAGGTGATTAGATTGGTGGGGGGACCGGAGGAGCTTACATTGACAGGACGGGTGATAGCGACGGGAGAATGTTACATAGATAGTAAGTCTTGTACAAAGTGATCGGGAGAGACACAAACATTGGAGTTGGTTCCACAGATCGGGGGTTTTACAGGGACTTCAGAGGATTACGCAGATGGGGAGGATTGTAGGATGTTCACAATTTCAGAGTGTTCCAGGACTGGAAAAGTTACACAGTTAAGGAGGGATGAGTGGGAGTTCACAGAGACTCGGAGGTTTGCAGGGTTTGGGGCTGTTTATGGATAGATGGATATATTTAGGGACAGTAATATGGAACGAAGAGGGAGAGTTTAGATTAGATTCCCTTCAGCATGCGAACAGGTACTTCGGCCCAACAAGTCCACAAAAACTCTCCAAAGAGTAACCCACTCAAACCCACTTCTCTCTGACAATGCAACAAACATTATAGGCAACTTAGAATGGGCAATTTACCTGTCCTGTGCATCTTTGGCCTGTGGGATGAAACCGGAGCACCCAGAGGAAACCCACACAGACACAGAGAGAATGTGCAAACACCACAAAGACTGTCACCCAACGAACCTGCGTCCCTGGCGCTGTGAGGCACCATTGATCACCATTGAGTCACGGGGCTGCCACAAATTGCACAATTACACAAAGCGAGGGTGTTTGAGTTGTTGGGAGGGATGTAGGGAGTGGAGGAGCAAACAGAAATATGGAGTGCTGTTGTTGTTTATGTTGATATGGAGTGCGGTAGGCATGGGAGAATGTTACTGTGATCGTGTGGTGCTATAGGCCAAGAGGCAGGTGCGTTATAGGGCCTGCAGAACGTTACAGTGATATCATGTTCTCCTGGGGCTTGAGGAAGGTAGACAGGTAGGTATCTTGGTCCAGGCTGGAGTATTTAATAGAGAAGGGAGCACTGTAAGTTTTGTTCAAGACTACAGAAATATGGATTATTGTTCCGAGTGCAGAATGACATTATTGAGATTGGCCATGTTACCGACACTGAAGCAATTTACACATAGGGAGAGTCGTCAGCATTGGAGTAGATTTGAAATATACAGTGGGAATATGGGAGGGTGGAGATTATAGAAACATGAAATTTTCTGGGAAGTACAAGTATTCAAGACACTGGCGCAAATGAGTTGACCGAAAGGTATGTCTGCTTGCTGTATGACTCTATCACACGACAGGAGACAGCGTAAGGGGGAATATAGAACAGACGGATCCCAGGTTTCAATACCATCTACTTAGGGGAGGCCTGCTTTCCCCTCTGTTGTGCAGATTCTCACTAAGACAGCACAGACCTCGATTGATCACTGTCAACTTCCCATATTGACATGGGAAGGCTCAGTACAGCAGTGATGAAAGTAAAAAAGAGGGTGGGGATTGAGCCTGGAAAACACCATGCTCTGTGTTCTTGCTTCAACACTGTATCGATGTCATCTCTTCCGGACCAAAGTTCGATATCTTACATGCACTCTGCTCGGTTCACTGTGTGATCTTACCTATCTGCAAAATTTATTGAAGGCTCCAGATCTCTCTCTCTCCTTCTCTCTGGCTGACCAAATATCTTCAGTGTGGTGATGAACGAAACAGGAATTGGGAATTCTGCTGAGTCTGAAACATCGTGATTATCTACAGGAGACAGAGAAATAGAGAGAATGGGAAATTAGACTGATGCAGTGAGGGTTACACATGGAGAATGGCACTGAGCCCCACAAAGATCTGGAATATCCCAGTCTCCGTCCCTGACCTGTGCTACCTCGTCTCCCTGGACTGGAGAGATCTGTTGGCTCAGGATCTTGAGTAACTGCAAAGCTGCAGTCACTGGCATCAATTAAACCCTCACGGTGACAGATATCACATGGAGAGATATCACCAGAGTGCAGGAAGGTATCACGATCAAACCATGGTCACAAAGATGGTGCACTGGGATCAGCACTGACGGATGAGGGAGTTGTCAGTGGGCCAGGCAATGGCCTCGGGTTACTCTTACTCGACTGTTCATCCAGAATTTAATCCTGGTAGCAGGGATTCCCCTCTGACTACTTAATACCCTTAAAGTAAGGAAATCTGTTATAGGTTGCTGGTCTGGCCAACATATGTATCCAGACCCAGAGCAAAGGGTTTGACACTCAAATTCCCTCTGAAATGATCTGGCAATCCACTTAGCTCAAAGGTTGGTCAGGGTGGGCCTGAGATGCTGCTTAGCCAGAGACAGCAACATGTAAAGATGAGGCCAGTAGAAGAAAGGATTGGGAGGATGATTCAGGAGAAGAGTGAAAGTAATAGGGTGATTGTAATGGGGGCTTTAACCTTCCTGATATTGATTGGGAAAGCTATAGCTCGAGTTCGTTGGATGGGTCGGTGTTTGTCCAATGTATGCAGGAGGGTTTCCTGACACAATATGTAGACAGACCAACACGATGTGAGGCCATACTGGATTTGGTATGTAAAGATGAGGCGTGAAGGTTCAATTGGGGCGATTGAGTTTTATAAGGTAGCCAGGAAGGATCTGAAGAGAGAGCTAAGAGCAGCAAAGAGGGGACATGAAAAGTCCTTAGTCGGTAGGATTAGGGAAAACCCTAAGACTTTCAATAGGTATGTCAGGAATAAAAGGATGACAAGGGTAGGAATAGATCCAGTCAAGGATAGTAGTGGGAAGTTGTGTGTGGAGGCTGAAGAGACTAGGGAGATACTGAATGAATACTTTTCGTCAGTATTCACTCAGGAACAGGACATTGTTGCTGATGTGAATACTGAGTCACAATTAATTAGAATGGACGGCTTTGAGATATGTAGGGAAGAGGTGTTGGAAATTCTGGAAAGGGTGCAAATAGATAAGTCCCCTGGGCCTGATGGCATTTATCCCAGGATTCTCTAGAAAGCAATGGAGGAGATTGCAGAGCCATTGGCCTTGATTTTTATGTCCTCGTTGTCTCCAGGAATAGTGGCGTAAGACTGGAGGATAGCAAATGTGGTTCCCTTGTTCAAGAAGGGGAGTAGGGATAACCCTAGTAACTGTAGGCTGGTGAGTCTCACTTCTGTTGTGGGCAAAGTCTTAGAGAGAATTGTAATGGATAGGATTTATGAACATCTGGATAGGAATAATGTGATCAGGGATAGTCAGCATGGTTTTGTGAAGGGCACGTCGTGCCTCACAAACCTTATTGAATTCTTCGAGAAGGTGACTAAGGAGGTGGACGAGGGGAAAGCGGTAGATGTGTATATGGATTTCAGTAAGGCGTTTGATAAGGTGCCCCATGGTAGGCTACTGCAAAAAATTCGAAGGTTAGGCATTGAGGGCGAGTTGGAGGTTTGGATTAGGAATTGGCTGGCTGGAAGAAGACAGAGGGTAGTAGTTGATGGTAAAGGTTTATCTTGGAGTGCCCTTTCTAGCGGTGTTCCGCAAGGATCTGTTTTGGGACAATTGCTGTTTGTCATTTTCCGAAATGACCTGGAGGAGGGGTTAGAAGGTTGGGTGAGCAAGTTTGCGGATGATACGAAAGTCGGTGGAGTTGTTGACAGTGATGAAGGATGTTGCAGGTTACAGCGGGATATAGATAAGCTGCAGAGCTGGGAGGAAAGGTGGCAAATGGAGTTCAATGTAGCTAAGTGTGAGGTGATTCACTTGGTTAAAATAAACAAAAAGATGGGGTACTGGGCTAATGGTCGGATACTTGGTAGTGTGGATGAGCAGAGGGATCTTGGTGTCCATGTACGCAGATCATTGAAAGTTGCCACCCAGGTAAATAGTGCAGTGAAGAAGGCGTATGGCATACTGGCTTTTATTGGTAGAGGAATTGAATTCCGGAGTCCTGAGGTCATGTTGCAGTTGTATAAGACTCTGGTGCGGCCGCATCTGGAGTATTGTGTGCAGTTTTGGTCGCCATACTATAGGAAGGATGTGGAGGCACTGGAACGGGTGCAGAGGAGGTTTACCAGGATGTTGCCTAGTATGGTAGGAAGATCGTATGAGGAAAGGCTGAGGCACTTGGGGCTGTTTTCATTTTTAGAAAAGAAGGTTTAGGGGTGACTTGATAGAAGTGTACAAGATATTTAGGGGTTTAGATAGGGTTTACCATGACAACCTTTTTCCACATATGGAGTCAGCTATTACGAGGGGGCATAGCTTTAAATTAAGGGGTGGTATGTATAGGACAGATGTTGGCGTTAGATTCTTTATTCTGCAAGTCGTGAGATCGTGGAATGCCCTGCCAGTAGCAGTGGTGGACTCTCCATCTTTATGGGCATTTAAACGGGCATTGGATAGGCATATGGAGGATAGTGGGCTAGTGTAGGTTAGGTGGGCTTGGATCGGTGCAACATCGAGGGCCAAAGGGCCTGTACTGCGTTGTATTCTTCTATGTTCTATGCCATGAGTACTATTAAAACCAACCGTGCTGGAAGCAGTGTCCTGGCCAATCATTTTGGTAGGTTTATGGACAGGGCTTTAAACAGACAGAGAAGAAGCAGCGAAAGGGTTCAGGTGAAGGAGCTTTCCAAATCCAAAGAGAAAAGGTGAAGCATCAGAACAACATGGGGATGTGGCTGAAGACAAGCAGAAAGGAAAAGGAAGGGACAGAGTTGAAAGAAAACTGTACACCAGCAAATAGGATTGTATCAGGACATTGTGGGAAAATGTAAATTATAAAGTGTTTTTTTTACAAGGACAAAGTATCTGTATTATGGTGATTTGTGACACAGAGAACAATGAGATTTAGTCAGCAGACAGACGTGATTACATGGTGAACAAAAGGTGGAACATAAATATTCAACAGTAAAAAACCTTACAGGAACTCAGGGAGAATGGAAAAGCAAGATGGGAACCCTGACACTAATGGATAACAAAGGCATTACAGAGAAAGCATTTGGCCTCAGATTATGCAGCTGAATCAGCCTAAATGCAAATTCTGGATGCAACGTGTCAAAAACAAAAGCAAGAGAACAGTTTTTAAACTGCCTTGCAGTATTTCGTTGCTCATCCCTGCATTAAACACGAATTCATTGCACTCTGTTACAAAGGTGGTGTGATAATTTTGGGAGACCTCGATCTTTGTATAATCTGGAACAGACTCATTGGCAAGAATGATATTTTTTTTTAGATTACTTACAGTGTGGAAACAGGCCCTTCGGCCCAACAAGTCCACACCGCCCCGCCGAAGCGCAACCCACCCATACCCCTACATCTACATCTACATCTACATCTACATCTACATCTACATCTACATCTACATCTACATCTACATCTACATCTACATCTACATCTACATCTACATCTACATCTACATCTACATCTACATCTACATCTACATCTACATCTACATCTACATCTACATCTACCCCTGACCTAACACTACGGGCAATTTATCATGGACAATTCACCTGACCTGCACATTTTTGGACTATGGGAGGAAACCGGAGCACCCGGACGAAACCCACGCAGACACGGGGAGAATGTGCAAACTCCACACAGAGAGTTCGCCGGCAGGAATTGAACCCGGGTCTCTGGCGCTGTGAGGCAGCAGTGCTAACCACTGTGCCACTGTGCCACCGTGCCGCCCACTATCCGAGATCCTTCTTGAATGTCTCAGTCAGTGTTTCTTTGACTAACACATTGTGCAACTGGCTAGGGATATAACTATCTCAGATCGACCGTTGGGTGATGAAGCTGAGTGAATGAATAATATTGCATCGAGATCCTCCAAGAAATTATACCGGAATTTAAAGAGATTATGACATTTTAAAGTGAACATAAAGCATACTAAAGCATCAGTAACAAAGTCAATTACATGATATTGAGAGAGAAAACTGACCAAGGTTAACAGGGTAAACAGACTGAAATGTCAGGCTCTAAATGAACAGTGGAACATATTTCGAGCCAGAGAGTCCGAGAGACGTACAGCACATAAACGGACCCTTCGATCCAACCCATCCACGCCACCCAGATATCCTATCCTAATCTCATCCCATCTGCCAGCACTTGACCCATATCCCACTACTTCTTTTTTTATTCATATACCATTCCAGATGCCTTTTGAATGCTGCAATTGTACCAGCCTCCACCACTTCCTCTGCAGTACATTCAATACATACACCACACTCTGCGTGAAAACGTTGCCCCTTAGCTCCCTTTTAAATCTTTCATCTCTCAACCGAAACCTATGCCTTCCAGCTCTGGTCTCCACCACCACATGGAAAAGACCTTGCCTGTTTATCCTATCCATGCCCCTCATGATTTTATAAACCTCAAGCATGTCACTCCTCAGCCTCTGAATGTCCAGGGAAAAATGTCCCAGTCGTTTCAGCCTCTCCCAATAGCTGAAATCGTCTAACCCTGGCAAGATCCTTGTAAATCCTTTCTGAACACTTGCAAGTTTCACAACATTTTTCCAATAGTAAAAAGACCAGGCTTGTACGCAAGACTCCAAAAGTGTCCGAACCAGTGTCCTGTACAGCTGCAACATGATCTCCCAAATCCTGTAGTCAATGATCTGACCAATAAAAGAAAGCACACCTTCTTCACTATCCGCTTATTTGCGACTCTACTTTTAAGGAACTCCAAGGTCTCTTTTTTCAGCAACACTCCCTAGGACCTAGACATTAAATGTATAAGGCCTGCTCAGATGTGCTTTCCCAAAATGCAGCACCTCATATTTATCTGAACTAAACTCCATCTGTCACTCCTCAACCCATTTGCCCAT
This sequence comes from Chiloscyllium punctatum, assembly GCF_047496795.1. NCBI lineage: Eukaryota > Metazoa > Chordata > Chondrichthyes > Orectolobiformes > Hemiscylliidae > Chiloscyllium > Chiloscyllium punctatum. Next base: position 49,025,544 of record NC_092785.1, read on the forward strand.
CTGATCAAGATCCCGTTGTAATCTCAGGCAACCTTCTTCACTGTCCGCTATATCTCAAATGTTGGTGTGATCTGCAAACTTATTAACTGTACCTCCTACATTCACGTCCAAATCTTTTATATAATGCCGAAAAGTAGCGGACCCAGCAACGATCTTTGCGTCACACCATCGGCCTCCAGTGTGTATTAAGCAACCGTCTGCCACCACCCTCTGTCTTCAACCTTCGAGCCAGTTCTCTATCCAAACAGTTAGTTCTCCCTGTATTCCATGAGATCTAACATTGCGAACCGATCTTCCAGGAGGAACGTTTTCGAATGCCTCGCTGAAGTCTATATAGATCATATCCAATGATCGCCCCTCATCAATCCATTTTGTTACTTCTTCAAAAAACGCATTCAATTTCTTGAGACATGTTTTCCCACACTCAAAGCCATGCTGACTATCCCTAGTCACTCTTTGCCTTTCCAAATACATGTAAATCCTATCTCGCAGGTTTCCCTCCAACACTTTTACAACTACTGATGTCATGCTCATTGGTTAAGAGTTTCCTAGCTTTCCCTGACCACCTTTCTTAAATAGTGGCAGCATGTTATCCAACCTCAAAATTTCAAATACCTCACCTGTGACGATTGATTATGCAAATTTCTCAGCAAGGCACACATCGATCATTTCCCGAGCTTGCCCACAAAGTTACAAGGTACACCTGATCAATTCCTGGGGATGTATCCACTTTTATGTGTTTCAAGACATCCAGCACATCCTCCTCTTTAAGATGAATGTTTTCAAATTGTCACCATCTATTTGCCCACATTCTTTCTCTTCCATTTCCTTCGCCACAGTAAACACGGATGCAAAACACTTGTTTAGTATTGGACCCATCTCCTGCGTCTGCACAAAAAGGATGTCTTGCTGATCTTTGAAAGACGCTATTTTCTCCCTCGTTACCTTCTTGTCCTTTATGTATTTATAAAAACCCTTTGTATTCTCCTTTACCCTATTTGTCAGAGCTATCTCGAGTCCCCTTTTTAACCTCCTGATTACCCTCTTAAGTACATTGCTCCTGCCTTTCTCGTCTGAGGATTCACTTGATTTCTCGAGTTTATACGTGACAATTTTTTTCCTTCTTTTTCTTAACCAAAAGCTTAGTTCGCTCGTCATCCAGCATACTCTACACCCACCAGCGTAGCCTTCCACCCTAATAGGAATACTGTAGACTGTCTCTGGAAAGCCGTAATCTCATTTTTGAAGGCTTCCCATCTTCCAGTGATAAAGGTTTCATTTTCCCATTCCCAATTCCAGCATCTCACAAAACTGACATTTGAAAATAATGAAAAAAGAAAGCACATTCTAAATAAAGGCTTTGATGAGGTGAGCTCTGGTCAGCCATGTAGATCTGGAGACCACCAGATGCACGGAGAGTGCTTTCCATCAGAGCAGCTCCAGGTCAGTATCAGGCACACAGACAGAATGGGCAAATAGATACACATCTGAACTCATATCACCCAGTCTGGCAGTCTGAAGCTGTGCACAGACATTCTGGTAAACATCTTCAAAATTAGGTCATCAAGGTCGGCCTAAAAGTCTAATCAAAAATAAATCAGTCATTCAGACTAATATATCCTTCAGGTTCCACAACCCATTCCCGGTCTCATCCTGCAGGTTCTATGAATCTCACTCCCTCTAAAGTGTTGCAAGATCCCTATCCCCTCCTATATTTGGACCACCCTCCAGATTCTGCAGTCCTTCCTACCTCCTATCCTGACCCGTACTATAAAACTCTTCCTTCTTCTACAATATTCCCTAGAAGAGTACTGTAGGATGGTGGAGGTTACAGAGTTAGGGAGTAATATCAGGATTGGACGATTTTGTAGTTATTATAATATTGAAGTGGCTAAAATTGGCTTCAATAATTTTAACAGTTCTCGCTAATAAAGGAGGTTACAGAGCTCAGGAGGATTGTAGGGACTGGAAGAAGTTTCACAGTTTGTGGGTTTTGTGGGGATTGGAGGAAGGTACCAAAATAGGGACGGTTTAAGATTGAAGGTTTCTGCTGAGAACTTCTATTCGGGTAAAGGCAGGGTTCTAGGTAGTGTGGAGTAAGAGAAGAATCTTGGGGTACACGTCCATAGATCCTTCACATATGCCAGCCATGTTGAGAGGGTGAGAAGAGGGCGTGTGATGTCTTAGCATTCTTTAAAAGGGAATTGTGTTTAAGACCTGTGATGTGACGCTGCATCTCCATATACCCCTGGTTAGTACACTGTTGGAATATTGTGTTATGTTCTGGTCGCCTCATTATAGGAAAGTTGTGGAAACTTTGGAGAGGGCGAATAAGAGATTTATCAGGATGTTTTCTGGATTGGAGGGTAGGTCTAATGAAGAAATGTTGGGGTAGCCAGGGCTTCTCCCATTGGAATGAAAAGCATGAGAGCTGACTTGATTGAGGTGTTCGAGATGATGCGAGGCATACAGAGAGTGGGTGTCCCGAGTATCTTCCCATCGTGAAAATGGCTATTACGATGGGGCATAATTTTAAGGTAATTGGAGGTGGGTTTATGGGAAATGTCAGAGGTAGGTGCATTATGCAGAGTGGTGGATGTGTGGAATGCACTGCCAGCGTTGGTGGTAGAGATAGTTACATTAGGGACATTTACTTAACTTTTGGACATGTACATGGATTATAGTAAAATGAATTTCTCAAAATGGAGACCAGTGCCCAATGCTGTTCCACAAGGATCCGTGTGGGATCTACTGTTGTTTGTGATATACATAAATTATTTGGAGGAAGGAATACTTTGCCTGATTAGCAAGTTTGCAGATGACACTAAGATTGGTGGAGTAGCAGATCGTGAAGGGAACAGTCAAAGAATACAGCAGTCGAGAGATGGGCAGAGAAATGGCAAATGGGGAGCCCAATCTAGGCAAATGCAAGGTGATGCATTTCAGAAGATCCAATTCAAGACCAAAGTAAATGGAAAAGTCCTGGTGAAATCTGACGTACAGAGAGATCTGGGTATTCAGGTCAATTGTTCCTTGAAGGTGACAACGCAGGTCAGTAAAGTGGTTAAGGCAGCATACGGCATAATTTCCTTCATTGGATGGGATATTGAGTAAAGGAGTTGGCAGGTCATGTTACAGTTGTATTGGACTTTGTTTCGACCACATTTGGAATAATACATGCAGTTCTGATCACCACGTTACCAAAAGGATATGGATGGTTTGCTTTGGAGAGGGTGCAGAGGAAGTTCACCAGGATGTTGTCTGGTATGGAAGGGGCTAGTTATTTAGGAAGTTTGAATAGATTCGGATTATTTTCATGAGAAAGACAAAGGTTGACTGGGGACCTGATTGAGGTCTACAAAATCATGTGATGTACAGACAGGGTGGAGAGCAAGAAGCTTTTTTTTTACCCAGAGTGCGGTGAATGGAACAGATGACAGAGATAAAGCGGGTTGTATAGATTGGAGGACCAAACAGGAGATAGGGAGGGTACTCGTGATTGAAGATGTTCATAGATATAGGACGGTTTTCTTCTGCAGATTATTTAGACATGGAGGGTGTGGAGTCTGAAGGATTTTTCAAAAGGACGGTAGTCTTGTTTAGAGACAGTTTCACAGATAATGGAGCATTAGTGACCATCTCTAGTTTGGTCAAAGTGGGAAGGTTTGTAGGGGAGGGTGACATTTACACAAATAGGGGTGTAAGAGCTGGAGAAGGTTATGGAGTAAATGCATAGAGATACAGGAGGAACTGACATTGATAGGGTGGGTGCTGGCCACAGGAGGATGTCGCACAGATAGTGAATCTTGTCAGAACTGGATTGGGAGTGTCACAGGCTTTCATTGGTTTCTGAAGATCGGTAGTGCTGCAGGGGCCTGAAAGGATTGTAGAGTCTCAAGCGAGTGATCCTGTCTTTAGGACAGGAAGAGGTTACGTTGATACAGAAACATTGAAGACAATGTATGCCGTTTTATTTTTTCTTGAACAGAGCCTTAATATCCCTCACGAGCCAGGGATCGCTAAACCTGCCAGCTTTTCCATTCACACTAACAGGGACACACTGACCCTGGATTCTTGATATCACACATTTAGAAGTCTACAATTTGTCAGTCATTCCTTTTCCTTCAAGCAGACTCACCCAATTGATGGGAGCATGATGTGGAGCAGCCTGTGTTGGACTGGAATGTACAATGTTAAAAATCGTACAACACAAGCTTCAAGTCCAATAGGTTTATTTGGAGGGACTAGGTTTCAGAGAGCAGCGTCTTCATCAGGTGGTTGTGGAGCCCAATCAAAAGACATAGAATTTATAGCAAAAGGGTCCGAGTGTCGTGGAATGTAAAATCAAACAAATTTATTGTTAATTTTATCTTTGAGGTTGATCACCTGCGCTTTGAAAGCTAGTGTTTTAAAATAACCCGGTGTTGTGTGATTTTTAATTCACTCAATGGACCCCTGCTTGATCCTGCCTAATGGCTCCAAAACTGGTCCTGCTCCAGTTTAAGACCTTAATCTGTGGAGCTGTCTGATCTTCTTCCATAACTATGTTAAAACGAAGACAGTTGTGGTCACTGGACCCAAAATGCTCTTCGATTGACACTTTAGTCACTTGCCCGACTTCGGTTTCTGAGGGGAGGTCCAGTGTTGCTCCCGCCTGAGTAGAGTGGGGCCTCCTATATATTGATCTGGGGAAATTTCTTGGACACTTTGAATAAATTCCACCCGATACGGGCCTTTTACACTCTGAGTGTCCCAGTCAATACAATGGAAGTTAAAATCTCCAAACAGCACTATTCTATCATTTCTATAGGTACCTGCAATCTCTCTACACATCTGCTCCTCTAGTACTCGCTGGCTCTTTGGGGGTCTAGAGCACCATCCTGGTAGACTGACCATCCCCTCTTTGTTTCTAACTTCTCACCATATGTCCTCATTTTATGACCCCTTAAGAGTATCCTCTCTAAGCACTGTTTTTATGTCCTCCCTTATCAAATGGACAACTCCCTCTCCTCACTTACTTATCCCTCTGTCACGCCTGTAACTTCTGTATCCTGGGACAATGAGCTGCCAGCCTTGCCCTTCTCTCAGCCCTGTTTCTGTTATGGCTATAATATCCCAGTCCCCACAGTAATCCATGCTCTGAGCTCGTCAGCCTTACCAGTCAGGCCTCGTGTGTTGAAATGAATGCCCTTTAAACCTATTTTACCTCTCTTGACTGTGCCCCAGATTATCCTGAATATGAAACTTGCACTGATGGCTAATGTATTTTCCTATGACTATTCAATTGTCCCTCACATATTAAGGGTCCCAAACTCCTGCCTAACTAGTTTATACATTCCACAATAACACTACCAAATCTCCCTCCAGTGATACTGGTGACCTTCTGGTTCAAGTCCAACCCATCCTCTTGTCCAGGACACCCCTAACCCAGAGGGGATCCCAATGATCCAAGAATTGAAAACCCTTGCCCGCACACCAGATCCTCAGCCACACATCCATCCGACCTATCTTTCTATTTCTCTATCCACTGGTGAATGACACTGGGAGCAATCTGGAGATCACTACCCTTGAGGTCAGCTTTTTAACTTCTTACCTAACGCGTGATACTCATTTCACAGGATCCCATTCCCTTTGTCTACCTCTGTCATGTGCACTGATGTACACAATGACCTCTGGCTGTTCTCTCTCCAACTTCAGAATGTTCTGTAATCGCTCAGAGACATCCTTGACACTGTTACCCGCGAGGCAGCACACCCTCCTGGTTCTGCAGCCACACAATTTCCTGTCTGTCCTCTTCATAATGGGGTCTCCTGTCATTAATGCTATCATTAGACAGGATCTGACAAACAGAGACTGGTGGTAAATGCCTGCAGTTGGGGCTTTATTTGCAAAGTGGGAGTATTTTAAAGTGATACCGTGAGGATCCATGGCCAGTGTGTTCCTTGAAGACTGAATGGCAAAGGCAGCAAGTTCAGCAAATACTGATCAAGTGATATCGTGAGTTTGATAAATACAATACAGTGCAATAAACACAGGTGAAGCCGTTTACAAGTATAGAGAGGGCAATGGGGGTCCTTAGGAAAGAGGGTCAAACAATGGTCATGCAATATCCTTGGCAGATAGTGTTATGGAAAAGCCACAAGGTATTTTACCAGTGCAGTTAGAGTCAGATGATTACTGGTGAAAGAGTGAGGCCTGTTAGAAACCAAAGGGACGATCTGTGCATGGAGCCAGAGGAAGTCGGTGATGTCTTCAATGAATACTTCCCATCTGTATTCACACAGGAGAAAGGCATTGTAGCTGTAGATTTCAGTTGAGATGGTGAGGTTGTGGAACATGTAAAGATCAATCAGGAGGAGGTATTAAAAGTTTTAACAGGCATAAAGGTGGAGGAATCCCCAGTGCTCAATGAGATGCATCCCAGGGTGTTGTGGGAGGTAAGGGAGGAGATTGCTGGGGCCCTGGTGGATATATTTAATACTTTACTGGCCACAGCTGAAGTGCAGAATGACTGGAGGATCGCTAATGTGGTTCAGTTGTTCGAGAAAGGCAGCAGGGATAGGCCAGGTAATTCCAGAGCAGATCGTCTGACATCAGTGGGAGGGACATTATTGGGAACAATTCTGACGGACCGGATGTATCAACACTTGGAAAGGCAGGGATCAACTTGGCTGCATCATCCTGAGGAAGATGCCGCCTCAGGAATTCAGTTGAATGTTTTGAAATGGCCTCTCCAAATATTGAGGAGAGCAGTGCAGATGATGTGGGTTACATGCAGGTCAGTAAGGTCTTAGACAATGTCCCAAATGGAAGGCTGGTCCAAAAGGGAAGACTCCATGGGATCCAAGGCAAGTTGGCAAATTGGATCCGCACCTGGTGGAGGCCTGTGTTTGTATTTGGAAGCCTTTCACCAGCCGGTGTACCACAGGGACCTGTGCAGGAACCATTGCTGGTTATTATGTACATTAATGACTTGGATGTGAAAGCAGAAGGTATCATTAGTAGGTTTGCAGATGACATAAAAGGTGAGGGTGTTGTTCACAGTCAGGAGGATGGTCTCACGTTCCAGTCTAAAATCGATCAGAAGATAAACTGAGCAGAGTAAATTCAAATGTAGTTTACTTCTAATCAGTGTGACGTCAAATCCTGTGGAACGTATGATAAGCGAAGGATGGACAGAATGCACAGAAGTCCTTGTGAAGTATTGAGGAACACAGGGGTCTTGGTGTCCAAGTCCATAGATCCCTGAAGGTGTCAGCACAGATAGACCGGGTGGGGAAGGCACCTGAACTGGGAGCGGGACGGTGATCCATATCTTGATGGGGTGAGTTGCTCGAGAAGATTTAAACTAGTCTGGCAGGGCTGTGGGGCCCTCAACAGTTAAGGCAGATGAACCCAGTGCAAGGATGGGGTCCTGGAAATAGGATATAATAGGTATTGTAGAATTGCACAACAGATGGACTGGCTACAGCTCATTGTTCCATGGATTAGATGCTGTAGGAAGGATGGAACAGGAGGCAGAAGAGGAGCAGCGGTGATGGGTTTGATTGGGAGAAACATCACAACAGTATTTAGAGAGAATATTCACGCGGAATCACCCAGTTAAACAATATTAGTGGAACTGAGAAAAAATGTTCATCAGTTTGCTATGATTGTACTGAAATTGTACTACAGTGGTAGTTAGTGGGAGATGGAGCAGCAATTCTGTCAGGAGAGCTCAGATATCTGTTAGAATGAGAGAGTTGTAATTGTAGGTGATTTCAACCTTTCCAAACCTGGACTGGCATTGCTGCAGTGTTAAACATTTGGATGGAAAGAATTTGTTAAGTGTGTTCCAGAAACTCCAGTCAATATGTAAACGGCCCAACTGGAGAATGAGGCTAAACCTTCCCGCTCCTTGGTAAACAAAGTAGGGAACGGGACTGAGGTGTTAGTGGGGGAGCACTTTGGAAAGTCACCACAATTGTATTAGTTTAGAAATAGCTTTGGTGATTCACAGGGCTGGTCTACAAGTTCATGTTAGAAAATTGAGCTAGACCTGTCTTGATGTTATTAGACATAATGATTTTTAAAAGTGGAAGCTATTTGCAGGGAAAGGGAGGTTTGCAAGTGGGAATATTTTAAATGAGAGATAAAATGCATGGTCCCGTTTGTGTGCAGCTCTATGCTGACAGAATTAGGAAACACTGGCTGACTGTTCAAGCTCTGGTCAAGAACAAGAGAGCACATGTCAGGTAGAGCCAGCTGGATCACGGGATTCCCCGAGGATCACAGGGGCTGCATGAATACACTTTGGATGGAAATCAGAAATGCAAAAAGGGTCATGAGATAGCTTTGGCAGATAAGGTGAAGGAAAATCCAAACAAAGTTTACACATGTGTTAAGAGCAAAAGAATAGCGAGCGACAAAACCAGTATCCATAATGATCAACGAAGCCAACGGTGTGTGAAACCACAAGATCCGAAACAAATATTTCACTTTGCGACTTACTGTGGATAAAGACTGAGGAGCTCTGGCAACTAAACAGTGTTTGGCCTGACCACTTCTGGAATACTGTGTGCAATTCTGGTCTCAGTGCCATCAGAAGGATGCTGTGGAACTTGAAAAGGTTCATAAAAAATGAGCAATGATGTTGCCAGCTTTGGAGGGTTTGAGCTACATGGAAATACTTAATTAACTGGGCGATTTTCCCTTGAGCATGGGAGGCGGAGGAGTTATCTTATAACGGTTTTTTAAAATCATGATGGGCGTGAATAGTCAAGACATATTCTCCCGACTTGGGGAGATCACACTACAGGGAATAGCTTTAAAAGTATGCGTGGAACTGTTAAAAGCGACCTAAGAGACAGCTGGTTCCCACAGAGGGTGGCACATGCATGGAATAAGCTGCCAGAGGAAGTAATGGAGGCTGGTACAGATTTAATACGCATCTGGATTGGTATATAAACATGAAGGGATTTTGGCAAAATTCTGGCAAATGAGACTGGGCACATCATGCAGGATTTGGTACGAATGGTCTGTTTCCATGCTGTACATCTCTATGACTCTATGTTTTGAAATGAGTCCACATTATAGAAGAGGAGGTGCTGCAGGCTGTAAAACCCAAAGGTAGATGAATCTCCAGGACTGATCCAGAGTATCTCAGGACATTTGGCAAGCTGGAAAAGAGATTGCGGCAAGATGATCAAAGATATTTGTACCATTGACATCATGAGCGTGATGTGCTGGAAGACTTGAGGGTGAAATAGTGGACAGTGAAGGAGGTTTGCTAAGATTACAAAGGGATCGTGAGGATATGGGTGAAATGGCTGAAAAACCTTGGATGGAGTTCAATCTGAATAAATGTGAGGTAATACAATTGGTACAATAAACAAGGGTAAATCCCATTTAATAAATGACAGGACCTTCAGTAGTATGGTAAAACAGAGACACCTCGGGGTTCAGGTACATAATTCTTCGAAGTGTGCCACATGGAGAGAGAGGATTGTTATGAAAGTGCTGCCACACTTGGTTTCATTGCTTAGTCCTTTGGGTATAGGAGTTGGGAAGTCACGTTTAGATTGCACAGGCCATTGGTGGGGCCCCTTCTGGAATACTGTGGTCGCTCAGTTACAGGAATGATATTATTAAGCTGGAGTGTGTTCAGATGAGATGTACCAAGATGCTGCTGGGTGTGGAAGGTTTCAGTAATAAGGAACGGCTGGATAGACTGGAATTTTTCATTGCGGTCTGAATGTTGAGACGCGACCTGATAGAAGTTTATACAATAATAGATATAGTTATCTTTTACCGTGAACAGGGGGGTTTCAAAACGGTGTAAATTTTTAAGTTTAGAGGAGAGACATTAAAAAGAAAGACATGAGGGGAAAATTGTTGCACATGGGAGGTCTGCATGTGGAATTAATTTTGCGAACAAGGGGTGAATGTCAGGTCAATTACAATATTGAAAAGACATTTGGATTAGTACAGGAATAGGAAAGATTTGAAGGGATATGATCCAGAAACAGGCAGGTGGGATGGGATTAGTTTTAGATTTTATTCAGTTGACGCTGAATAGCTTCCATGCTGTATGACTCGAAATATAATGTGTTATTATTTGATAAGGAATGCAAGGGAAAGCCAGGGAACAACAGATCGATGAGGCTGGGTAAGTTATTGGAGATCATTCAAAGAGGTAGGATACCCATGCATTTGGAAAGACAAGGACTGAGCACGGACAGGCAGCATGGCTTTGTGAATGGGAAAACATGTCTCATGAACTTAACTAAGTTTGTTGAAGATGTGGATGGGTATATGAATAGGAAGGGTGAGGAGGGATATGGGCCGGGTACTAGCCAGTGGGACTAGATTGGGTTAGGATATCTGGTCGGCATGGACAGATTCGACCGAAAAGTCTGTTTTCATGCTGTACATCTCTATGACTCGATGTGAGCAAGGAGAGAGATGAAGACAGAGCAACAGACACCCTTTCTCGATTCAGCAAGGGAATGAAAACGGTTGAGCATGATACATTGGTTATTTAGGTTGGATCCCAAGGGATCAGGGAGAGCTACCAATCTGCATATAAAATGGGATGACAGTGGGAAGCAGAGGGTGGTGGTAGAGGGTTGTTGTTCAGACTGGATGCCTCTGACCAGCGGTGTGCCATAAAGACTGGTGCTGGGACAACTATTGTGCATAATTTACATAAAAGATATGAGTGAAAATATAGGAGTCCCTGTTAGTATGTTTGTGGATACCAGGATTCGTGGGATAGTGGGCAGGTATTACAGTTATCAAAGGGGGTCTTAATCCACGGGCCACTGGGCCAAGGAGTGAAAGATGAAATTTAATTCAGATGTTGGATTTTAGTTAAGACAAACCAGGTAGGACTAACACAGTTAATGGGCCCTGGCCAGTGTGCTCGAATGGAGAAAGACCAAGGGGTGCAGTGACATTGTTCCTTGGAAGTGGCATCACAGGTGGACAGCGTGGTGAAAGCAGCATTTAGTACACTTCATGGGTCAGAGCATTGAGTACATGAGTTGCAGATATTTGTAACATTGTCATCAATATTTCTCCTTGGCAGAGGAGGCTACGGGGTGACCTTAAACAGCTTTGTAAAACCGTGCGGTTCATAGGTAAGGTGAACAGCCAAGGATAGGTGAGTCCAAAACTAGAGTGTATAAATGCGAGGTGAGAGTGCAAAGATTTAAAGAAGGAGCTGAGGAACAACATGTTCCACAGAGAATGGTGCATAGACGGAATGGACTGCCAGAGGAAATGGTAAAAACAAGTACAATGACAACATGAAAAAGACACTTGGGCAGGAACATGGAGAGGAGATGGTTTGAAGGGCCATGGGCCAAATGCAGGGAAACGTGACTTGTCACATTGAGGAAAGTTGGGCAGCATGGACAAGTTCAACCAAAGAGTCATGCAGCACAGAAACTGACCCTACGTCTCAGTTATTGGAGGAGAGACTATCAAGACAGACATGTTGTCAAGACTGAAGCAAGTTAGAGAGATATGGATGGTAGCCTGGACTGGATCAAAATTCAAATATGTAAAGGGATTGGTGAGAGGGGAGGAGAAGACAGAGATAGGAACTGTTTTTGGCGTTAGAATGATTAAAGTCGCTGATCCACAAGGCATGCATAGCTAGAGTATTGGAAAGGGAACACAGAGCAGAAAGTTCCCAGGCAGCAGTCCCACACTCTCGTGGGAGGCCTGCTTTCCTTTCTGTTGTACTGATGCTCATTAACACAGCTCAGGCCTGGATTGAGAACTGTGACACTCCCAATGCTGCCCGAGTACAATATTACTTAAAGTATGGTTGGTGATTGAGTCTGGTGAGTGTCTGTACTGTGCACCCGCTCCAGCACTGTATCTGTGTCGTGTTTTGTTAGCCAATGTTTGGAGCCCTCACATTGCTCTCTGTACACTGTGAATGATCTTACCTCGCTTCAGGATTTATTGAAGGCTCCAGATCTCCCTGCCCTTCGTACTTCTGGCTGACTAATCATCTTCAATGCGGTGATGGATGAGACATCCAGCAGTTGGGAAGTCTATTGAGTCAGGAACTTCCTGAGTATGTACAGGAGATAGAGAAATGGACAGAATGGGGAATTACCTGATGCAGTGAGGGCTACACTGCGAATAGCACTGTGTCCTACAGAGATCTGGAAAATCCCAAGCTCCATCCCTGTCCTATGCAGCCTCGTCTCTCTGGAATGGAGAATTCTGTTGGCTCAGTACCTGGAGTAGCTGCAAGAGTGAGAGGCACTGGCAGAGGCAGCAATTAGACTCACACTGTGATGGATACCACATGGAGAGATACTGAGTGATATCACCAGCGTGCAGGAAGGTGTCAGTATCAAATAATTGTGCAGGAAGAAGGGGTTTTGATTCATATTGCACTGGGATGAGCAACCTGTCAGCAGTCGAAGAGATGGTCGTGTGGTATTACTGTGAGGTAATTTATGTAGAAACTCACTGAATGTTCTCTGGACACATGTTCAAATCTCACCATTGCAAATGATTGAATGTGAATTAATTGCTTCAAAAACATGTCATTCAAAACCTGTAAGTGAGTATTAAACAATTGCTGATGTTAAGAAAAATCCAACAGGTGCAGTCAAGTCTTTAGTGAAGTAATCTATGATGGGACTGGGATATCACAGGTAATTACACAACAACAGCTCAGGGAGGGACAGGACAGGCAGCTCAATGTTCCAGGGGACAGATGCTGCAGGAAGGATTTCAAGGGGAGCTGAGAGAGGAGGAGAGCTGCTGGTTCTGATTGGGTGAAACATCCCAGCAGGACTGAGAGAGGATATTCCTGCGGGATTGTCCGGTGAAGCTGTGTTCGTGGAATTAATTAATAAAGATGGGTCTTCCCTTTCCTCTGATTGTTCTATAGACCCCGGGAGCCCCACCCTCCTGCACCTTGACCTTCTCAAGATGGCGGCCCTCAGACCCGCGCTCCCTCTTCCCTCAAACAAATGGCGGCCGTGACCCAGGGCCACTTCCCTGATCAGAGATCGCAACCTCCTTAACCGGGCAGAGAGGGTCATTTTAACCATTTTTCCGGGATTAGTGAATTCCTCCGCTCCTTTCTCCCAGCGAGACTCCTACAAACCGGCTCTTGGCGCCACTCTGTGAAGCAGATCGCAACCGCTGCCGAAGAAAGCAGCTCCACGTCTCTTTCTCTCTCTCTGTCATGATCAGTGTGACACTGCGCATGCTGTCCATAGAAACCAAACTGCGCATGCGTCTGAGGTTATTGGTGAGTTTATAGACAATATTCATAACCGCTACAGTCATAGAGATGTTTAGCATGCAAACAGACTGCTCAGCCTAACCCAACCATAACAGCCAGGTATGTAAATTACCAATTGTTCTGGGAGTTTGAAAAGAAGTTTATTACTCGAGTTGTGAAAATCAATTAGAAACATGTACCTTATCAGATTTCCATCTCAACTATTTCTTAAAATCTCACATTGATTTATGCTCCACTATGTAGTGAGAATGATCAATCCTGCAAAACAGTTTGCTTTCTGACCAATCCTGAAGCGTTCACTCCCCGAGAATGCGTTGGCCAGCTCCTCATTCACTCTATTTGGAGTACTAGCTGCTGCTCGGTCCTCCAGTTCTGCTCCTTCCTCCCAATTGCAGAGTTGATTTAGGCGTGACTCACAGGCTAAGGTACAAGAAAAGTTAGAGTCGATGCCTTGTGATGAAGTGAAAATACCCCGAATCTTGTACTGAGAGGCCTGGGTTCAATTCACAGCTTGTGCAGGTGTGTGTAATAACAACTTTGAACAGGCTTATTAGGAAAAGCAAGGGAAGTGAGGAACACAATTAAAACGATAGAAAATGCATGCAATGTGGTGGGGCTCTCAATGTCAGATGATTTTAGTCTTTAGTAAGTGTTTCAGGGCCCCTGAACAGACGGTTGCACTCCTAGTGCATAACAAGATACCATGATTGTGGGGCAAAGTGTTGTGGTGGGATATAGAGGTGCTTTTGTGGAAGGCGCTCGATTTTGGAGGTGAAAATATGTGAGAAGGTTTTGTATGGAGCTACCTGTTCCCCTCCTGTTTCAGCATTGTATTATTGCCCTGGCTCTACCTCATATATGTTTGGTAGAGATCAGTGACATTTCGTAAGCCCACAATACAAGATCTGTCACTCTGGTTAAGACAGTAGAAATCTCTTGTAGCACTATAGTCACAGAACAATACAGCGCAGAACATGCCCTTTGGTCCTTGATGTTGTGCCAAGCTGTGAACTATTCTCAGCTCGTCACTCTATACTATCCCAAAATCACCCACGTGCTTAACTAAAGGATTGTTTAAATCGACCTAATTTGGCTGAGTTAACTACATTGGTAGGTAGTGCATTCCACGCCCTAACTATTCTCTGACGAAAGAACCTGCCTCTAACATTTATCTTTAATCTATCACCCCTCAATTTGCAGTTATGATCCCTTGTGCACACTGATATAATCATCCTCGGAAAAAAGACTTTCACTGTCTTCCCTATCTAAGCCTCAGATAATCTTTTATGTCTCCATCAAATCTTCTTTTAGCCTTCTTGCTAATGAGAACAGGTACACGTTTCTCAACCTTTCATCATACGACCTTCCCTCCAGACCAGGCAACATCCTGGTAAATCTCCTCTGCACCTTTTCCAATGCTTCCACATCCTTCCCGAAACATGGGCAGCAGAACTGCACACAATATTCCAAGTGTGGCCGCACCAGCGTTTTGTGTAGTTGCAGTATGATATTGAGGCTCCGGAACTCAATCCCTCTATGAATGAAACCTAACACACCTTATGTCTTCTTAACAGCACTATCCACCTGGGTGGCAACTTTCAGTGATCTATGTACATAGACTCCAATATCCCTCTGCACATCCACACTACTAAGACTCTTTCCATTAACGCAGTACTCTGCTTTTTTTGTTATTCTTCCCAAAGTGCATCACCTCCCATTTAGCTGCATTGAACTCCATTTGCCACCTCTCAGCCCAATTCTGCTATTTATCCAAGTCCCTCTGCAACCTGTAACATTCTGCCACACTATCCACTACACCACCGACTTTAGAGTCGTCTGCAAATTTACTAATCCATCCACCTATGCCTGCGTCTAAGTCATTTACACAAATGACAAACTGCAGGAGTTGCAAAACAGATCCTTGTGGCACACCACAAGTAACCGGACTCCAGGCTGGATATTTTCCATCAACCACCACTCGCTGCCTTCCTTCAGAAAGCCAGTTTCTAATCCAACCTCCTAAATCACCCTCAATTCCACGTCTCTGTATTTTCTCCAATTGCCTACCATGTGGAACCTTATCAAAGGCTTTACTGAAGTCTGTGTATAATACGTCAACTGCCCTACCCTCATATACATGCTTGGTTGCATTCTCAAAATACTCAGTGAAGTTTGTGAGACATTACCTGTCCTTGATGAAACCACAGGACGCCCTACAGGATTTTCAGACAACGCCATCCTCCCTGTGACATGTACGTGCTGGTGAAGATTCGGTTGTGAAGACGTGTCCGGCCTTTGCCAATATAGCCATGGTCTAACTCCCTACATTCTGTTGGTCGAACTGTGATTCCACTCAGAATCACAAATGTGTCACAAACCACCTTAGATGTGCTGGCTCTCCACAGAGGTAAATGTGTTTCTCTTTTGGTACCATTCTCTTGCCTTCTCCCTGTAACTCTGCACACTTTTACTTTCAACATATATATCGAATTAGTTTTTAAAGAACTCGATTGAAACTGCGTCTTTGTCAATGTCAAGCAGTGATTTACAGACCCTAACCAATCCCTATGTGAAAACGTTTCTCCTCATGTACATTTCTCTTCTTTTATTA
This sequence comes from Chiloscyllium punctatum, assembly GCF_047496795.1. Lineage (NCBI taxonomy): Eukaryota > Metazoa > Chordata > Chondrichthyes > Orectolobiformes > Hemiscylliidae > Chiloscyllium > Chiloscyllium punctatum. The sequence continues at coordinate 49,041,416 of NC_092785.1, forward strand.
ATGAATTTGAAACTCTGCCGGATCGTTCTCGACCCTTTCAGGCGTAGGGAGCATTCTCCCTTCCTTATTTCCTCCGTCTAAGCCACTAATTTCTTGGAAAGGTTTAACAAGTCCAGCTTTCGTCCTTCTGCTCTCCAGGGAGACCTGTCCCAACGTTCTAAATGACCTTTATTATTGGCAGTGACATTGGTTTCTTTGCTGCAATCAGGCAGCAGTGAACACCTGATCCCCAACTGTCTCAGATGAAGACAATCCGAGTGAAATCCTCACTCACTGAGAGTCATCCCCACGGTCCTCAACCGCGGGGCTGCACACTGTCTAACGCAGACGATAGGTTAACAATGGGACGTTGTTTCACCATCAGCCACTCTGTCCCAGAGACAGGAAGAGTGGCAGCATCAACGTGTGGCGTCACTCAAGCGCCGACTGAAGGTGTTCAGCCCATCGAGTCCATGGCGATTCTCTGTCGCTTGTATATCTCTGTGGTTATTCATAGTTGGTGATGTATGTCATAATAATGCGAAGCTGTGTCCATATAGTAATGCGGTCTCCAACAAGTTGACCAATTGTCACTCATGGCTTTTCATTTCACGGGGAGGACACTGCTGTGTGAAACAGCGTGAGGAATAACTGCAGGGCTTCATGTGCAGAGAACACTCTGCAACTGATATATCGCACCTTCTCCAGTTTAGTCCCAGCTCTGGCAAGTTATTTTGTGAATCAGATCAGAGCAGACCGACAGTGAACAGGAAAAGAGCTTCCAGAACTTCACAAGAGTGTTTTCTCAATTGTGTAAATTTCCCTGGCTTTTCAGTACGAAATATTCATTTCAGATACATTAAGAGAAAGGAAGCAGAAAGTCAAACAACATGCAATACGTGTTATGAAGCTCTGTTATATAGAAACACTGGCAGGGGCAGTACACACACTGAAAGCGGGAAGGGTCAACGAGCAGAGGATGTTTCAATCCATTAATTTTAGGGCTATGAGCCGAATACGCTCCCAGTGGGCTGCTCTGTTAGCGCTGACCATAGAAGTTTCACACAGTCTTCAACTTTTCGTCTGGCGTGTGGCATGAACCACAGAGGATGATTACAAAAGGTCTTCACTATTACTGTGTGATGCAGATGTATTTTGTCTGTGTCAATATAACCTGTGAGTAACTTCTTACATTCTGTTGGTTTAACTGTGATTTTACTCAGAATCTCAAAACATGTCACAGTGCAAGGTGAGGCCATGCAGCCTGCCTTCGCTGTGCTGGCATCAAACATTAAGGAAATGTAGGGTGTAGGTTTGCTCGCTGAGCTGTAGATCTGATATCCAGACCTTTTATTACCTGGCTAGGTAACATCATCAGTGGCGACCTCCAAGTAAAGCAAAACTGTTGTCTCCTGCTTTCTATTTATACCTTTCTGCTGGATGGGGTTCCTGGGGTTTGTGGTGATGCCATTTCCTGTTCCTTTTCTGAGTAGTTGATACATGGTATCAAGAACTATGCATTTGTTTATAGCGTTGTTGTTTGGAGTGCCAGGCCTCGAGGAACTCTCTGGCATGTGTTTGCTTAGCCTGTCCCAGGATAGATGTGCTGTCCCAGTCGAAATTGTGGGTTTTTTTCATCCGTGTGTAGGGCTACGAGGGAGAGTGCATCGTGTCTTTTTGTGGCCAGCTGGTGTCATGTATCCTGGTGGCTAACTTTCTTCCTGTTTGTCCTACGTAGTGTTTGTGGCAGTCCTTGAATTGAATTTTGTAGATGACGTTAGTTTTGTCCATGGGTTGTACCGGGTCTTTTAAGTTTGTTAGATTTTGTTTGAGGGTGTTGGTGGGTTTCTGTGCGATTAGGAAATGTCTGTATGGTTCGACTGATTGACGTTATTTGATTGATTGATTGTCACATGAACCCGAGTACAGTAAAAACCTTTGTTTGCGATTGGTAAAGGCAGATCATAGGAATCAAAGGCATGCAGATCACACCATGAGAAAAACAAAACTTTGAACAGATTAAGGCTTTCAGTTACTCCGCACAGGACGTGCACTCGGCAAAATCCACATTAACAGGATCATCATCATTTGAAGTTAGAGAATCCATTTCTCCGCCGAATAACGGCCTACAAGAAACTGCTGTTGTGTGTCTTTAAGCTTCGGTACCTTGATCTGACCTCGATCTCATCAAAATTATGCTTTCTGAGTCAAACATGGAAGTGGATGCATAAACTCCAGGGCTCAAGTGTAACTTCTCGCATTTACATCACCCACCCGAGGTGATATCACACCCAAGACCAACAAGCCAGACCGCAGCAGAAACATGATCCATAAATCAGGTGAATTTGCTTGTTTTAAAAAAAAACAATTCTGTTGCTTCGGAGTGAAGGTAGCACGGACTTTTAATAACAGTTCCTTGCCATTCTGAATTCCAATTCCCTGGAGGCAGTGCTAGCCACTTTATCCGCGAGTTGGCCCCCACCAGAGGCAGCTGGACAAACTCGTCTTTTCTTGGCAATCAGTGTCATGGGAGAGCAATGTGAGTCCGCTCTTCAGCTTCCTATCAAACACGGGCTTGTGGAGCGCGGGAGGGGGCGAGTGGGAGTGGGAGTTATGGAAATTCTGGAAAGTGGTACAAAATGGAGATCACGCATTCACAGGACCTCATATTTTTTTGGGAATCTTGTGCAAATAACGCCATCGGAGATAAATAGGAATGTGTAGAACTGTAGGGAAAGAGAGAATCTCTCTCAGTCATCGGGAACAGTTTCTGTGTCCTTCTCGAATTCACAGGAGGACTATGCTGTCTGAACCAGCATGGAATGTTACTGCAGCGAGTCCTGTCGCTCAGGCACATTGCACATGATGTGTATAAGCTTTATCACGTTACCCCCAGCTCAGAGAGTAGATTTCACAGCTCACATCGTCCCAGAGTGACAGGGAACAGAAAAAGGCGATTCGGACCATCATCTGAACACCTGCTGGGGAGAAAACGGATGTGGGAGAGCAAACAGTCACGGCCAGTGCATGGTCCCAGCATTTAAAATCTTGCTCTATGTGACAACAAAAGGCGGAACCAGGAACTGTTTATGTCGCTTCTTAAAACAGGCGTGAAAATTTTGCAGAGCACAGATACGTCTACCTGCTGTTAGAGAAATGATGAACAGCAGACTACAGTTCACAGATTATGGTCAACCCTCTGAATTATGGGCTCATCCTGCTCCAACTGTGACGCTCTGCTTACAGGCTTTGAACACAAACAAATAAATGACTCAGTGACATAATCTGTTGAAATGGATTCTGTGAGGAATTCAAAGCAATGGAATGAGAAGCCCCTTGAGAGCGGGAAGAAACGTTAACTGTGACGGGATTGTTTTCCAGACTGGACGAGAGTGCGCAGTGGTGTTTCCATGGGTGGATATCAGGATAGATAGACAGAATCAGCGTCGCATATTGTAGGGAGCCCTGTCGCCTAGACCCACTTTGCCTTTCGCACCTTGGTGAAAAAGCACGGACCTTTTGTGTAGAGGGGCAACTTCAAAATCGTTTATGAGGCAAAATGCACAAATGAGCGAAACAATAAAGCAACCACAGAAACTGGTGTTATGTGACGGGGTAAACCCCCTCTGCTCAGGTAAACCATCAAAACAGAAAGGATTCACCCCGTTCTGTCTTCTGTTAAAATTCAAGAGGCAAAGAACGATCCCAAAAATCATTATTTAATGTTAAAAATAACAACTTTATTGTCTTTTTTAACATTTGAAAGAGAATAACCAGTTTATAACGAACAACTCCTTTCGGTAAACCGGTCTTTCACCTTCTGCTCTATAATACCTTCCCCAACCCCGAGCCCATTAACAATTCCAAAAATGTTCCAATTTAAATACCGGCTAGCTGTCAAATCTTCTCTTTGTATCTTTCCCTGTAGATTATTTTCTCCAGGTCAGTGTTGAATTTGTTATAAGCAATCTATTTCTCCAGATAGGTACCTCTTGGAGATTTTACTAACATTCTATATCTGATGGTCTTTGCAATGTTTGTGAAGGTTTGCAGCTCAGGTTGAGGTTTAGGGTGTAGGTTTGCTCGCTGAGCTGTAGGTTTGATATCCAAACGTTTCAATACCTGGCGAGGTAACATCATCAGTGATGACCTCAAAGTGAAGCGAAGCTGTTGTCTCCTGCTTTCTATTTATATGTTGGTCCTGGATGGGGTTCCTGAGATTTGTGGTGATGTCCTTTCCTGTTCGTTTTCTGCGGGGTTGATCGATGGTATCTGTGTGTTTGTTTATGGCGTTGTGGTTGGAGTGCCAAGCCTCTAGGAATTCTCTGGCATGTCTTTGCTTAGCCTGTGCCAGAATAGTTGTGTTGCCCCAGTCGAAATGGTGCTTTTTTTTCTTCTGTGTGTCGGGCTACAAACCTGCGTATACATAAAACTGACAAACACTGACCAAATACTTAACTACACCCGAAACAATCCCAATACACACAAACGAAGCTGTATCAGAACATTATTCCAACGAGCCACCTCACACTGCAGTACAGACGAACTTCGGAAAACAGAGGAGAACCATCTATACAACGGATTCAAGATGAATAGACACTCAAAAAATACAGTCCGCAGATTCCTCAAGAACAAACCATGACAAGCAGACCTAACACAGCCAGAAATCATAACCACCTTACCATACATCAAAGAAGTTTCAGAAATGACAGCCAGACTACTAAGAACCCTCCGAATCCATGTAGCACACAAACACACCAACACTGTAAAAAAAAACTAACCAACATAAAAGACCCCCAATACAACCCATGGACAAAACCAACGTCATCTACAAAATTCCATGCAAGTACTGCCACAAGCACTGCGTAGGACAAACAGGAAGAAAGTTAGCCACCAGGATACACGAACACCAGCTAGCCACAAAAAGACACGACCCTCTCTCCCTTGAAGCTCTATATACGGAAGAGAAAAAACACCATTTCGACTGGAGCAACACATCTATCTTGGGACAGGCTAAGCAAAGACATGTCCGAGAATTCCGAGAGGCTTACACTCCAACCACAACGCCATAGACAAACACATAGATCTAGATACCATCCATCAATCCCTCAGAAAATGAACAGGAAATGACATCACCACAAACCCCAGGAACCCCATCCAGGAGAAAGATATAAATAGAAAGTAGGAGACAACAGCTTCGCTTCACTTGGATGTCGCCACTGATGATGTTACCTTGCCAGGTAATGAAACGTCTGGATATCAAACCTAGAGCTCAGTGAGCAATCCTACACCCTAAATCTGACTGTCTTTTAGCTGCTCTTTTTGCTGTTCATTGCCGCTCTAGGTAACTGTTCAAACTATCCGATATTTGTCCCACAAAACGTCGGATCGTTTCATTGGTTTTAACATTGTAAAAATACCAATTTCAAACTTGATTGGGGCATAGTTTAAACTGATTGACCGAATTCGATATTTTATTTTTTATCCATGTAACACAGCTCTTAGTTGTTTCGACCAAATATTTTGTTGTTACCTTGTTATGGACTCCTTCTACTAGCCAGACATTTCAGCACCATTAAAAGTACATTACACCCAAAACTTCATAACACTGGCATTTTCCCTGACAGTCGATTTCACTCAACATCGCTCTCTGTGAATCTCATGTGGCTGAGGTTTGAACAGTCTCTGGTCTATGTTGATCAAAACTGCCCTATTCTCATATCTTCAAATTTAACACGCCCCCTTATGTAGGTCTTGCAATATTAATTGATCCCTCACTGTGTTACTTCAGAACACGTTGATAAGGAATAAAAATGAGAACAACAGTCACCTATGTGATTGCAAATTGATACAATGTTGCTGCAGCCAACCGATTCAGCTGGAAGTGAAATAGCCCGCTTCTTTCCTGTGCCAGTAATGAGATTGCATAGCATAGTGGTCAGTTTCCATGAGTTGAATCTCAGGACGAAATTTACTGGGATATAAAGACATTATGAAATACACTGGGGGGGGTGGAATACTGTTTCGAAGGATATGGTCAGAGTTCCCTTTTTTTAAAAAATCGTTTCAGATGACGGAAATGAGATTTACTGGGAGATAAAGTCACGAGAAAAGAATAGAAGACGTTTTATGGGATGGTGGAATAGATGAGAATCATGTGATACAAATCAGGAATGACTGAGTTGTGTCCTAATGGATGTGTGTTTGGTAAGGGTAAATAGGAAGGAAGTTCCCTCATTCAGGTGAGTGTATAAATACTGGTTAGAGCTTCAAAACCAGCGAGGAACGACAAAGAAGTTTACAGCAGGTACTTTTTATTTTGATAGTTATTGAAATCGTTGATGACTTTTCAGAAAGAAAAAAATACGTTTTAGAAGGTGATTCCAGCATATTTGAAAGGCCACGTGTAAACACACAAGGAGCGAATTTACAGACAGGGATTCTGGGCTGCCTGGATGGGGAGGCAAAAGTGACACACTGACGAATTGTTTAGCGTTCATCAGAAAGAAATTGCACAACACCTGCAACTGAAAATGTTAAGTGCAAGAAGAGCTGGTGATGTTGAAAGGTGCAGCAGCAGGTTCTCCGTGAACTACGACAGATTGTTAATGTGCTGAGCTGTGTGTTTTAGCTTTGCATTAAATGGAAGCCGGTAAACTCAGTCCGCTGGCTAACTGGTTTATGGTATAGAGTGAGAATAACAACGTGGGATTAATTGTCGCACTGTCTCTGGTTGCCATAAGGATCCTCATCTCGTCCGCTCACGTGATCTGTAATACAATGTGACTCTAGTGAGGAGGAATGACCCTGCAGATGTCAACCATCATTGTCATTGCCTTGAACATTTGGTCACAATGATCAGGAACGGGACTGAGTCCATTTAATACTCACTGATCTCTGTCCAAAAAATCCAGCGACAAGAATCATCCTTATTCCAGTTTGAACACTCTGTTCCACACAGCAGCAAAACTATTTGTCGTGACTTTTACCAGATTCACTGACAACATGCAATCTACCCAAAGAGAAAAAACTATTTCCTTTTGAATGGTTTAATGAGCTGTGTGAGTTTGCAGCAAACAGTGTTATATGAAATTATTTTAACAGCCTTTCCAAGAATGTAATCCAATGCAGTGTCAGAGATTTGAAAAAGGTCATCAAGCTAAAATATCACCTCTGTTTCTTGATCCAGAGATGGATAATCACGCGGGGAATATGTGCAGTTTAACGGTTAATAATTGACAACTTTCCCAAAGACAGAACAATCCCACAAATCAGAAACTGGAGTGTTAGAATCGATGCTGCTTTATTCCACGTTATTCTTCAAGTACGGTTCAGTCTGATGCTCCAATAAGTCCTGATCAACGACAGTAAAACCAGCTTTAGATAAAGATTGAAATTACAACTGTGGTATTTTTACACGCTGTTAAATACCAAGCGCTGATCAGTTCCTCCACTGGAGTCGCCGGCAGCAAGCCAATAACGTGCCCTATTCATACCTCTGGGACCTTCGACCCGACTGCTCTACTTTTGCTGTGGCTGTGAAATTAAATCTAAGGCAGAGGAGAAGAAACTGATATAGATTTGTGACTATTCGAGCATCAGGTTCAGGAAATGGGACACAGAAAAATGTTATGCAAAATCGACTTGATTGAAAAATGGGTTTCCACGGGTCGCTGCATTGTTTACAGAAAATGTTATATTATCGCTGTCACAGGGCTTCTCATTCGGTCGGCTTCAATTTGGAACAGAATTCGATTCAATGGCACTTCACTAATTTCCTTCTGCAAGTTCGTACAGACAACATGAAACACACTCTACATCCAAGGCCATGTTGCACAGTTTTCATGAATATTGATGATATAAGAATGTCATGCAAGAGTAAATTGAATTTCAGTTTAAATTGTAAAGTGGGAAGAATCCAGAAAAAAAGATACAGAATGCCCAAAGTTCATTTTTATAACCGTGGACTGAAGTCTCGCAAGGCAAAGGGGAAATCTGTCCCTGAATCCCCAATATCCAAACGGCCATTTGCTCCAGGCGACTAGTTGGAAACCTGTGTGAAGAAGCATGCAGTCTGATAGAGCGCCTGGGAGAATCCTCCACGGTCTGATCTAAAGCTGCAACAGGAGCTGTGCATTCCTGCTGTGAGAGCGGTGGGATAACGTGGAGGACCTTGGTATTCCTTAGTGTAGATTCACATTGTCCTCATCATGTTATTGCTTAAATAATATGGACTTCCAGAAATCTTTTGATATAGTCCTACATTGGAGGTTAGTGAGCAAAATTACGGCGCATGGTATTGGGGGCAAAGTACTAACTTGGATTGAAGGTTGGTTGGCTGATAGGAAACAAAGAGTAGTAATAAACTGCTTTCGGAATGGCAGGCAGTGACCAGTGGGCTGCCACAGGGATCAGTAATGGGACCACAGCTTTTTACAATATATGTTAATGATATAGAAGATGGTATTAGTAATAACATTAGCAAATTTGCTGATGATACTAAGCTGGGTGGCAGGGTGAAATGTGAGGAGGATGTTAAGAGATTACAGGGTGAACTGGGCAAGTTAGGTGAGTTGTCAGATACATGGCAAATGCAGTTTAATGTGGATAACTGTATGGTTATCCACTTTGGTGGCAAGAACAGGAAGGCAGATTACTACCTCAATGGAATCAAGTTAGGTAAAGGGGCAGCACAGAGAGATCTGGGTGTTCTTGTACATCAGTCAATGAAGGTAAGCATGCAGGTACAGCAGGTAGTGAAGAAGGCTAATAGCATGCTGGCCTTCATAACAAGAAGGATTGAGTATAGAAGCAAATAGGTTCTTCTGCAGCTGTACAGGGCCCTGGTGAGATCACTCCTGGAGTACTGTGTGCAGTTCTGGTCTCCAAATTTGAGGAAAGACATTCTGGCTATTGAGGGAGTGCAGCGTAGGTTCAAGAGGTCAATTCCTGGAATGGCGGGATGAACTTACACTGAAAGTTTGGAGCGACTAGGCTTGTACACCCTTGAGTTAGGAAGACTGAGAGGGGATCTGATTGAGTCATATAAGATTATTAAAGAATTGGACACTCTGGAGGCAGGAAACATATTTCCGCTGATGGGTGAGTTTCGAATTAGAAGGCACAGCTTAAAAATACGGGGTAGACCATTTAGGTTAGAGATGAGGAGAAACTTCTTCACCCAGAGATTGGTAGCTGTGTGGAATGCTTAGAGGGCAGTGGAGGCCCAGCCTCTGGATTCATTGAAGAAAGAGTTGGATAGAGTTCTCAAGGATTGTGGAATCAAGGTTATGGAGATAAGGCAGGAACAGGATACTGATTAAGGATGATCAACCATGATCATATTGAATAGTGGTGCAGGCTCGAAGGGCAGAATGGCCTACTCCTGCACCTATTATCTATTGTCTAAAACCCTCTGTCAGAAACAGCACAGACAGAGAGGAATAGGAGGGGGCAATTTCACCCGCCAGAACTACCCCGCCATTTGACATCATTATGGCTGACAGAACACGTCAATGTCTTTTCCCATGCCACCACGTCAACCTGTTGTCTAAATGGGAAAAGACACTGAATAATTCGAAACACTCTGTGCAACTGTAGAAGGTAAATGTGTTTAGAAACTGTGGGCATCTGCTGTGGGTTTTGTGAATGCGCAGCCGATTCCTGTCAGATCATTTTTAAAATGATATGATTTTCTCAAAACTCCACCACTAAAAAAGTGAGGAAACTTCTCTGGTCAGTAACAGGAACGAGAATTCCAGACGATGGGAACAGATGACGAATCAACAGGACAATCATTGATTTAGCTGAAATCTGAACTAAACTCCGATTCTGGTGGGACTCACCCTGCAAACTTTGAATCGCAATCTTACCAATGCAGTAGCCGTCCAACACGTCTTTCATTGCGCCACAGAGCTGCGGTAGCCTCCATTTTACTGCATTCAAAGTTACGGTTTTCAATTATTTCAATAAATATCTATTTATCCTCGCCCCACTTTCCAGTACCAGGTCCTTATCCGTGCATGCTCTAGCTCCTCAAGTGTTCGGCTAAATACTCCTGAAGTGCTTGTATGACTCTTAGCATTACCACACGTTCGAACAGTGAGTTCAAGACAAACTCTCAGGATGCAATTATTCTTCCTAATTCTTCCATGAACATCCTCTCTCTAGCGTTTCATCTATATCCCTGGATATTTATCCTTCCCATAAGAAGCTTATTCGTGTCACACGTATCTATCCCCTTCCTGTGCACGTTAATCAATTGCGTTCTCAGCTTTCACCGCTCTCGGATAAAGAGCTCCAGTCGAACTCATCTATCTTTTAAGTGGCGAGAGTGTAGTGCTTTAAAAGCACATAATGTCAGGCAGCATCCGAGGAGCAGGAGAATCGATGTGAAGGTCATAATCCCTTCATCTGGAATGAGAGACTTTTGAGTCGGGGTTGAGGTAGGGTAAAGGAGAAGGTGGTCATGTAGCTGGGAAAGTGATAGGTGGATGAAGGTGAGGGAGAATGTGATAGTCCAGAGAGGTCATTAATGGACAGGTCCAGAGAGCAGTGCCTAGTTGGAGGTTTGGTACTGGGATAATGTGGGGAGGGGAGGGTGGTGGCGAAACGAGGAAACTGTTGAAATACACATTTATCACGTGTGGTTGCAGGATGCTAAGGTGGAATATGAGACGTTCCTCCTTCAGACTTCGGCTGGTAATGCAATGGCGGTGGCTTGTGCCCGAAACATCGATTCTCCTACTCCTCAGATGCTGTCTGACGTGCTGTGCTTTTCCACCACTACTCTCTCGACTCTGAGCCCAGCATTTGCAGCCTTCACTTTCGCTTATCTTCGCAGGGGGAATGGTCGAGCTCAGGTACCAACTTGGTAAATCTCCTCTGACCACGGTCCCATGCAAACACACGTTTCCTGAAGGCTGGCCCTCAGAACAGAAAAAAATTATCCAAAGAAAATCAGAAATACCTGAACCAAACCAGCTGGTCTAGTGCATCTGGGGAGAGATTTTCGAGCCAAACGATCCGCCTTTGGAACTAATGGTATGTGTAGGTGGGGCAGGTACGTGAAAGAAGGTGCACAGGGCCTAAAATGATTGAACTCGATGTTGGGTATTGAAGATTGCACGGTGTCTCAGTAAGAAATGACGTGCCACTCTTCCAACTCGCCCTGTGTTATGTGGGAGCACGGCAGCAGGCCAAACCGAAGTGGAGGCATGGGAACACAGTGGGACGTTGCAGTGACAGAAACCTGGAAGCTCAGGGTTTTCTCATGCTTGCAGACAGAACGTAGATGTACTCATGTTTGACACCCGTTCTGTTTTGCTGTACCCAGTCGAGATGAGATCACGTTGTGAGCAGGAAATGCAGTTTGCTAAATTGAGTGATGGGCAGAAAAATCACTGGAGCCTGACACAGTGAGGAGAGACATCATAAACAAGCAGCATTACACCTTCTGGGATTTCGTGGAATTGTACCATATGGGGAAGTGCTGGGGGTCAAGGAGGATTGGACAATGGTATTCAGAGAGAAATTGCCCTGCATTGTGCTGGTATTCAGCGGTATGGGCTCGTGGGGAAAGGGCAATAGAATGCATATCTTCTTGAGCTACCTGCTATAAGTAAACACCTCATTATGGAGAAAATGTTTCTAATGATTTTCATTCCAACACCGACACTAGGTACAGCTTGCAGAAGTCACGTGTTTGCACTGTCAAAGCCACTCTGTCTCCCCGGGAACAGTCGTACTCCCCCACGCTGATTCAGACAGCACACTTGTTCCTGTAACATGTCCTTCGAGAATAGAAGGACAGGTATTAATAACCCATACTTGGAACGGAGTATCTTTATTGCTCAATAACAATCGCTAAACTATCCTAATTCCTTTTTACTTCACTTGACCCATATCCTTGCATGTCTTGACATCACAAATTCACATCTGAATACGTCAGAAAGTTATGTGGATTTCTTCCTCTCCGAGTCTTGCATACACTGTGTTCCAGATTTCAACCACCCACTGTTTGAAAACATTTTTCCACCGATTCACTCGAAACTTTCGGTCTCTGACCTTAAATCCATGGCCTCCCGTGACCGACATCTTCATCATAGTGAAACATGTATTTCAGTCTCTGCTATCCATATCCATCAGTACTTTTTACATCTTTATCATGACCCCTCAATCTCCTCTGCGCTAAGAAAAACAACTCCAGTTTGTCCAATCTCTCTTCTTCAGCCCAGACAATATCCTGACAAATGTCCCCTGCATCGTTTCCAGTTCTGTCGCATCCCTGCTATAATGTGAATCACGTAACTGCACACAATTGTCTCGCTAGAGCCGAATTAACAAGTGAAATAAATGACGCTGAAGTCCACAGAAACTGGTGTTTTTTGAATAAAGTTTCTTTTCCTCAATGCTGCCCTGTGCCTTTTTCCTGATCCTGTTGTTTCAATAATTGCTGGTCCATGTCAGTAAAAGCTGCGACATGGGGATTGATCTCACAATCGTGGTATCGAAATGGATCAACTGGTTTGAAGATTCCGATGATGAGATTTGGACATGGTCACCCAGCAACTGTGAGCGTAGCAGCACAGACTGAAGGACGTCAATGTGAAAGTGATTGTAAGTGAAATGACAGGGGGAACTTAAAGGACGTAAGTGATTGCGGTAGTGAGGGAATTCTTCGAGAATGGGTGAGTCTGAAGACTGATATATGACTCGCCTGAGATGTGTGTGAGAGATGGAAAAAAGTCATAATCTCTGAGAATGCTTTCATGTAAAATCAACTCATGCCTTTCTGCATTTCTTCAGCATGAGTCACAAGGAGTAAAATGCAGTGACTCGGATTCGAACGAGCTTACTGCGGCCACAATGCAGAATATTTTCACATTCAAACCATCACTGAGTCATGCAGAGACATGCGTTTAAAAACAGCAATAATTACAATGACAGAGGAGTTGTTTGGAAGAGTAGCAGATGCACAACAGGAATATTAGGCGAGCGATAGCAGACATGTGGGAACTCAGAATTAGCTGAATCTTTAAATTCGATATCCCCAGACGGTGTGGTGGTTCCATCGAGGACTGCATGCTCAAAACTGAGTTTGATAGATTTATAGAAACAAAAAGGTTCAGGGGATAGTGCGGGATATTGGTGCAATGTGTGTTTAAATAACAATGTGTTATTAACAATGTGTTAATAACAGTATTTTCACCAACTTCACCACACAAGGAAGCACCCATTGCTGCAGTCAGTCAAATAACCCTAGTTCCGAGAACTGGAATCAGACAAAATTCGTGGCGCACCCACCAATACCAAATCGAAAATGGGGATGGAAATGAGCACGTGAAGCTATTCTGTGACACCAGTGACATGATTGGTAAAGGCACGTTCATAGAGTCATAGATATATACAGCATGGATATAGACTCTTTGGTTCAACCCGTCCATGCTGACCACGTGTCCAAACCCAATCTAGTCCTACCTGCCAGCACCCTGCCGATATCCCTCCAAACCCTTCCAGTTCATATACCCATCCAAATGCCTTTGAATTGTTGCAATTGTCCCAGCCTCCACCACTTCGTCTGGCAGCTTATTCCCTCCACACACCACCCTCTTTATGAAAAGGTTACCCCTTCGGTCTATTTTATATCTTTCCCTTACCAATCTAAATCTATGCCCTCTAGTTCTGGACTCCCCGACCCCAGGGAAAAGACTTTGTCTATTTATCCAAACGCATGAAATGCTGCGGCTTGGAGTTCTTCTGATCAATAGGCGAGGTGGAAGGGCATATTAGTCTCAATTTATTATATTATTAATATTCAGCAGCAGCATTAACCCGCACTGAGAATTGGGTCAGAGGAAGCGTGCTGGAACTTTAAGTGAGAGGTCGATGTGTTAAAAGCATTCTGAGAGATTTCCTGAACAAAGTGGTATTTTCTTACTTTGACAGTAAGAACTGCTTTTGCTCGCATCATCTCCACGTCAGTCTCTTGCTCCAGTAAACACTCCAATCCAGAGTACATTGCTTCCATTCCAACAGAGAAACGCGTATTATTCTCTCTCCATCTGGGATAATCTGAATTGACAATGTCATTCTTTGAATGGAGAAATGCAGCAGGGAGTTGTTAGTGCAGCGGCGATCCATTGGGCTATAATCTTTGGAGACTGGAACGTTCGTTAAATTCGATCAATAAAATCTGGAAAATAAACACAATCTCAGGAACAGAGACAATAACTTTATATTGCTGAAAACTCATTCATTCATGTCCCTTCAAAATGAAAATCTGCCGAATGTAATGAGTCTGTCAACATGTGACTCCAGACCCACAACAATTTGGTTCACCCATGAATCACCCATGACTCCGTTCAAGGTGAATTAGAATGAACAACAAATGCTCTTCAGACCAATGATAGCCACATTCCGTGGGAGAAGAAGGAAGAATTGAAATACATGGACAACAGGCGAAATGGGAATCGTGTCTGTGTGGACTCGAATTCAACTGATTACCAAACAAAATAGACACAAGGATACCCGCAGGGCCAAGACGTCAGGGCCATGAGATGACTGCAGGAAGGGATTCAAATAACCACTGAAGTGTAAACTCACTTACTCAGTCACAGTGTGCACAGGTCATTCACCACTCCCATATGTGAGAAGTGATCCCTCAGGAGACCAACTGGCAGAGTCACCAGAGGGTTTACAAATGACAGCAGCAGTTCGATTCTGCTGTTATTGCAGCTGTTAGTCCCAACCAGCAAGGAACCCTGTTTGGATACGTGTTTCCAGTGGAGCTCCACTGTTTTCTGATGTAGATCAGTGATTTTGACTTAGTTGTAGGAGCCATGATTCAAAAGTTTGCTGGTGATGCAACAATTGGTCGTGCAGTTGACCATGGTGAAGAATGCGAGGGACTGCAGGGATGTATCAGCCAGGTCAAAGGGAAAAATGGTGAACGGAATTGAATCCAGATCAATGAGTGTTCATGAATCTGTGGAGAAGAAACAATAACAGTAAGGATTCTGTGTGGTGTAGATGGACAAAGACGTCTTGGAGTGGACATTCACGATCGCTGAAGGTCAATGGACAGTGGAATCATTTGGATGGAAATACGTACTGCAGATTTTGGTAATCAGAATCAATATTACAGTGGTGCTGAAGAAGAACAGCAGGTCAGACAGCATCCGTGTTGCAGAAAAAAAATGACTTTTCGGTAAAAAGCCCTTCATCAGGAATAAAGCTGCAAGCCTCGAAGGTGCAGAGATTAACGGGAGGACTGGGTCTGTGAAGAATTTAGCTGAGAGTGCAATAGGTGGATGGGGTTAAAAGTGATAGGTCGGAGGAGAGGGTGGAGCGGATAGGTGGGAAGGAAGATAGACAGGTGGGACAGGTCAATAGTATCGTGCCAATCTAGAAGGTTGGAACTAGGGTAAGGTGGGTGTGAAGAGAAGAGGAAGCTGGTGGCGACCTCATTGATGCCCTGGGGTTGAAGGGTCCCGAGGTGGAAGATGAGGCGTCAGGTATTGAGGGAATGGCGGTGGAGGAGGCCCAGGAACTGCATGCCCTTGCAAGAGTGGGGGGGGGAGGGAGTTGATGTGTTTACTCATGGGGAGGTGGGGTTGAATGTTGCGGGTGTACTGGAAATGTTCGCTGAAGCGCTCTGCGAGAAGTGTCTGTTGGCCCCAATGTAGAGGAGAGCAACAGATGCAATAAATAAATATGTGACACTGAAGATCCACATTTGATGGATGTGGAAGGATCTATTGGAGCCTTGGAAGGATGTGATGGGGAAGATGTGGGTGCAGGTTTTGCAATTCCTGTGGTGGCAAGGGAAGGTGTCGGGAGGGGAGGGTGGGTCTTTGGAGGGCGTGGACTTGACTAGTTAGTCGTGCAGGAAACAGTCTATATAAAAATGTGGATGGGGTGGCGAGGGAAATATATCCCTTGAGTTCAGTGTTACTGACAATTTTTACAAACCCACTGACTCCCACAGCTGTCTGGATTATACCTCCTCGCATGCCATCTCTTGCGCAAATGTGATCCTATATTCCGAAGTCCTCCACCTCCATCGCATCTGCTCCGAAAGGAGAAGCACAGCAGTTCAGGCAGCATCCGAGGAGCAGTGAAATATATGTTTCGGGCAAAAGCCCTTCGTTCCTTCCTCAAAGGACCTCAGTGAACCCGATGGTTTTGTTTTTTCAACAATTGACCATGGATTTAAAGGTGTCATTAGATTCGTAATTCCAGATATCTATTGAATCTCAATTCTAACACCTGACATAGTTGGAGTAAAACCCGGGTCCCTGGTTCATTTGCATGGTGTCTGAGTTAACAGTCCAGTGGTTATAGTGCTCAGCCATTGCAGAAAACCCGTGAAACTAATCTTTCTCAATGAAGTCGCATTTCCTCGATATTGTCCTGTGTCATTTTCCTGAGTTTGACTCCCAATAATCGAAAATCCATATCAGTAAAAGGTGCTACCTGAGGATTGGCCTCACAACAACGGTAACCAAATGGATCAACTGGTCTGCAGGTCCCGATGGTGGGGTTGGGGCACGTTCACCCAACAACAGTGACTGCTGCAGCACAGACTGAACAGTATCAATGTGAGAGTCAGTGTTAGATTCTGCAGTGCCTTAATGAAATAGGAAATAACTCCACAATAACATGATGAAAGAGCAGCACTCCCAAATTGGTGCTCAGTTAAACCTGGTAGACTCTAATATGGTTTTGTGTGATTTTTAACTTTGTCCACCATAGTCCAATACCGGCATCTCGAAATTAATGAAATGGGGGTGTGGGAGGGAAAGTTCAGTTGGTGATCGAAGAAGGGAGAGAAATCTCTGAGAACGGGTGGATTTGAATTCTGAAATATGAAACACAGAGATGTGAGCGAGTAGAATTTGAAGGGAAAAGATCATCACCTTGGAGAAAATTACCATGTTAAAGCAACTGATTCCTTTATGTTTCAGAAAAACTGGGGCAGATAATTACTGCCGTGACTCGGATTCGAGCCGAGGCTGCTGCGGCCACAACGCAGAGTAGTAATCACTATACGATCACAGCATTTCACAGACATGCACACAGACAGCACGCAATAAGTACAGTAGCATAAGAAATGTTAGGCAGCGTACCAAATGCACAATATCAGTTCTCAGCGAACTTTGACAGATATGTGGGAACTCAGAATGGGCTGACCATTTAGTATCGGTTCCCCCAATGGTTGTGGTGATTCCATCATTAATATGCTGAAGGCTGAGATAAATAGATTTCTCCAAAACATCAAAAACTCCGGGGACAGTGCAGGTGTTGTTGAAATGTATGCTTCAATAGCAATGCAGCTTAACATCGGTCACTTCTCCAGTTTCCCCCCACAGGTCAGTAGCCACAGCTGCCACATAGTCCCAATTCCCAGCTCCAGAATCAGAGGAAGTGAGTGGCGCAGTCGCGAAGATCCAACTGGAAGTCAGGATGGGAATGAGGTCGCACAGATATTCGACGGCTCCAGTGACACAACCGGAGAATGCACGACATTTCCATGATGGTTTAGAGGCGCAAGCAATTCCGAGGTTGGGAGTGCTCCTGGTCAAAGGCGAGGCACAGGGAAATTTTTTTCCCTTTATAGCAATCTACAGTGCATCTTGCTGAGACAGTTGAGTTCCACGACTGGAGCGTGGGTGGCTGGTTTGAAGTTTGAATTTGGTTCACTGTCACCAACTTGCTTGGAATGAATTGCTTTCACCACTTTCATTTCCAATTGTTTAATATCTCGCTGTAATCTGGGGCTTTCTTCCACATGGTTAATTGCATGACTAACTGTTGTATGATCTGCACACTGCTAAATCACGACCACTACAAGTAAATATGAATCACTGATCTACATGAGAAAACAGTGGAACGCACTGCAGGCATGGTTCGTAGGATTGCAGGCGACGCCAGAATTGTAGACAGTGAGGAAGATTATCTAAGTTTCAAAAGGATCTTAATCCAATGAGTCGTTGTACTGAAAAATGTAACATGGAGTTCAATCTGGATAAATGGAAGGTATTGCATTTTGGTACAACAACAAGAGTAGGACTTCGCATAGTGTTGGAGAACACGGAAGCTAGGGGTGCAGGTGCATAATTCCTTGTAGTTTGCATCACCTACAGACAAGATGATTCAAAAGCATTTAACATACTTCCCTTCATTGTTCAGTCCTTTGTGTATAGTAGTTGGGCCGTTATGTTGAAGCTTTGCAGGAAATTGATGAGGCCTCTACTGGAATATAATGTCCAGTTCTGGCCGCCCAGTTGTAAGAATGATATTAATCAGCTGGAGCTGGTTCAGAAAGGTATACACGCATGTTGCCATGTGTAGAAGGTTTGATTTAAAATGATAGGCTGGAGAGGCTGAGACTATTTTCAGATTCGAGATTGGGGTGCTGGAAACCACAACAGCAAAGGCAGCCTCCAGGAGCAGGAGAATATTTTTTTCGCGCAAGTGTCGTTCATCAGGCCCTTCCCCGAAACGTTGATTCCCCAGCTCCTCAGATGCTGCCTGATCTGCTGTGCTTTCCCAGCACAACACTCTCGACTCTGATCTCTCATCTGCAGTTCTCACTTTCTCCTAGTTGAGACTGTTTTCACCCTAGGTTAGAGGTTTGAGCGGCGAACTGTCAGAAGTTTATGAATTATTGAGAGGTAAGTTAGAGTGAACGATAGCTGCCTTTTCCCAGGATGGGGATTTCAAGGCGAGAGGGCATATGTTTAAGATGAAAAGAGAGAAATCTTTTTCTTAAGAATTCATGTGAGGCATATTTTTTAGGGAAGTTGTTTTACGTGTGCAATTACCTTGCTGAGGAAGTGATGGATGAGGGTACGTTTGCAACATTTAAAGGACAATTGATTCCAAACATGAATGGGAAAGTGAGATTTTTAAAATAAATTTATTCATGCCTCGTACATCAGTTATTTCCGAGAGGACATATAAGAGTCAACGACGGTATTGTCCATCTGGAATCGCCTCTGTGCAGATGACAGTTTGCTTCCCGAACTGGAATGAGTGAATCAGATGGGATTTTCAACACAACTGATTCAGGTCATCACGAGACTCTTCAATTCCAGGTGCTTATTGAATTCAAACTCCACTATCTGTCATGCCAGGACCTGAACACTTTGTCCCCAAAATATTTTCTGTTTTTTTTTGGATGAACAACACAGAATTAAAACTACAAGGGCGTTATAACCACTTAACGGGTACAGGAAGAAACAGATGGAACGAGTTTAGTTTGGCAGTATGTCAGCTTGGATTAGTTTGGACTGACGGGCCTGTTTTCATGCTGTATGACTCTATGATTGACGCTATGGAACAAATAGCTGGTTGGGATTACCAGCAGCATTTACAGCATAATCGAACACCTGATGGGAAATGTAATCCTGCTGGAGTCTCTGGAGGTTGTTTTGCTCAATGATCCCTTCCCACACACGGGACTGGTGAACAGTCTCTCCACAGTGTTACTGATGAAATGAGTTTCCATTCCTGTGTTTAATTGAATCCCTTCCAGCAGTTCCCACATTTGCCTGCATTCTCGGTGGTATCAGCGTCGTTTTTACGAGCCAGGGTGAACAGTCCTTTCAAATTGTGTCCACACGGATACAAATCCTGTTGTCCATGTTGAGAATGTGTTTTCATTCTTTCTCATTCACCCACAGGGTGTGAGTATTCCTGGTCAGGACAACATTTATTCTTCGCCCCTCGTTCGTTGCTGCCTGGCTCCACCACAAACCCGGGTGCGATCCCAGAATCGGGTGCCTGCCTGTGGGCAGTCTGCACATTCTCTGTGTGTTTGCGTTTTTATTTCTACCTCTGACCAAAGATGTGCCAGTTACAGGGATCAGCACTGGGAAATGCAGGCTTATGGGAGAGGGAATACCGTTGGGTCTGGTGGGATGCTCTTCGATGTACCGTGTGGACTGGAATGGCCGACTTGCCTGCTTCTCCACACGATGGGGATTCTTGAATTAAGGGTCAGCTCATGTTTGTCTGGTCCTGGAATCTCTCGTAGGCAGGATTGGGTGAACATGGTAGAATCCCCTGCAAAAGGGACATGAATGAATGGGATTGCAGGAAATTAAAGTTATTATCTCTATTCCTGAGGTCATGCTTGCATTCCTGGTTTTATTCGTAGAGCTTAAACATCACCCTTTCCGTGTTCCAGTCGCCAAGGATGACAATTTTAAAATATCACCCCAACACCACCTTCTCCAGGTTGAAGTCTTGACTTTGTGGAAGAAACTGATACTGAGCTGATGCGAGCAAATGCAGCAGCCACCGCCAGTGTCGGAAACACAGATCCAAATAGCAAAACCATCTTTTAAACCCATCACTGCAAAGTTATGGGCTCAACACGCTCCAGTTGTCCCACTCAGCTGTCTTAGCAAGATGCACTGTAGATCGCTCGGAGAGTATAAACGGGGACAACCATTCCATTGATCAGGAGCACACTCAGCCTAGGAATTTCTTGTGTCTCTATGCCATCATAAAAGGACTGCACGCTCACCTATTGCATCACTGGAGACAAAGCCTAACTCCGCGACTCATTCCCATCCCATTTCCGTTTGGATCTGGTCGGCTGTGCCACAGTTTCTCTGATTCCGAGGCTGGGAACTGCGATTGTGTGTGATTATCTGCAACACTGATTACAATTTTAGGAAGCTGGTGAAGTCGCTGATGTTATGCTAAAATGCTATTGAAGCATACTTTTCAACAATATCCTGTACTGTCCCCTGAGTCTTTGATGTTTTGTCAAAATCTATCAATCTCAGTTTTCAACATTCTCATTCAAGGGATCTCCACAGCCTCTGAAGACATCGAACTGAAAGAGTCAGCTCATTCTCAGTTCCCACATATCTGTCACTGTTCGCTGAGTACTGTTATTGTACATGTGCTTTTGTTCCGAACATTTCCTCAGCTGGTATACTTACTGATGCTTGCAAGCGTCCTGTTCTGTGGTTACTGTGATCGTGGTTGTTGGTATTTGGCATTGTGACCACAGCAACCTCGATTTGAAACCAAATCACGGCACTAAGTGTTATCTCCGTTGTCTTTTTTGTGACACAGGCTAAGAAATTAATTGTTTTACCGTCAGATTCCGCTCTCTCACATCTCTGCGTTTCATATATCAGGATTCAAACACACCCGTTGTCGGAGATTTCCCTTCGACTCATGATAATTAAACCTCCTTTACATCCGTCCCCCCATTTCTCTCAGGCAATGCCCAATCTATCACTCCCTTTCACATTCATACTGATCTGTCTGTGCTGCTGCTGCGGTTACTGTTGTTGGGTGAACGTTCCCCAGTCCCACCATCGGGACCTCCAAACAAGTCTAACCATATGGATACCGTGGTTGTGAAATCAATCCCCATGTAGCAGCCTTTACTGACTTAGGACAGAGACAATTGGAGCGTCAGGCTCATGGAAAATACCCAGGGCAGTTTTGGTGAAAAGACATCTTATCGGAAAAGATCAGCTTTGTGGATTTCTTCGTAGGTCTTGTGGTAATTTCATAGGACTGATAATCCAGAGACCGAGGTAATAGTCAGGGTACTCGAGCTTCAATCCCACCGTACCATAATCGTCAAATTTGGCTTCAATAAGTATCTGCAATGAAGAATCTAATGTCTAATATATATCCATTGACAATTGTTGAAAATAAATCCGTTCCACTAATGGCATTTCGGAATGGAATTTGCTATTCTTACTTGGTCTGGGTTGCATGTGACTTCAGACTCATAGCAATATGGTTGAGTCTCAACTGCCTTCTGGGCAATTAGGAATGGGTAATAAATTCTGCTTAGCCAGAATTGCCCTCATACTAATTCAGAAATTTTAAGACAACTGCTCATAATGCTCACGCAAGAGTGTTGTTGTCCAGTTTTGCAAGTCACATTATAGCAGGGATGTGATCAAACTGAGAACATTGCAGGAGATATTTCCCGGGATAGTGTTTGGGCTGAGGAGTTTCAGTTAGGCAGAAAGACAGGACAGTGTGGA
The DNA here is from genome assembly GCF_047496795.1 of Chiloscyllium punctatum. NCBI lineage: Eukaryota > Metazoa > Chordata > Chondrichthyes > Orectolobiformes > Hemiscylliidae > Chiloscyllium > Chiloscyllium punctatum. The sequence goes on from NC_092785.1 coordinate 49,063,426, forward strand.
GTGATTGTCGCAGTGCAAAGGAGATGTAGACAAGACATGATTGAGTTCGGGTATGGACAGGGTTGACTGAACGAGTTTCCCATTAATGGAGGGATCGAGAACAGGGGCCAGAGATTTCAGGAGAAAGGCTGAATGGTTTGAAATAATGTGTGGTAAAGCTTTATCATCCAGCGTGGGGGGGGGGGGGGGGGGAGCTGTGGGGTGGAATTTGCAATACGTTGTCTATATTGTTCAGAGAGGCAGAAACCCTAATGACCTGAATAAATATTCAGATGTGAATTTGTGATGCCAAATATATAAGGTTGTTGAATAAACATAGTGAAATGTGATTCAGTTCATTAAGCAGTTGTTATTTACAAGTGTGGCCACAATTTGCTGACGGGCCTCCATTGACACTCTTGTCCTCGGTAGTATAATGGTTTGTGTCCCCGCCTGTCACAGGGCTCAGTTCTCCGCTGGGGAGAGTGGAAATATTTTAAAACTGTCCCTCCATTCCCAAGTGTGGCTATCGATATCTGTCCTTGCATTCTCGATGGGGCATGTCACAAGTAGGACACTGCTGCCTGATTCAAGGTGTGGAAGGGCTACAGCTCTCAGGGAGGCAGAGTGTCAGTGAACGTGCAAACATGTGACTTCTGCAAGCTGCAACTTGTGACTGTGTTGGAACGAAAGTCATTTGACAGACTTGTTCCGCATTGAAGTGTTTACTGGAAGCACGAAGGTGAGGAATAAACATGTTTGGTCCATTTAATACGTGGTGAAATCTGCCAAAGCAACGAGCAACAAAGCTGGTACGTTTTCTTCCGCACTTTAACCCTCTGTTTTTCTAAGCAGTATTTTCCTTCAGCTGAAATAAAGTCGGAGCAAATTTGAATACAACATTTAATATTCCAATGAGATAAGTTTAATTCACTTCCGATTATTACAATGAACATTGTGAGGTTGCAGTAAAATTAAAATGAAATGAACAAAACAGCGTTTCTTGCGATTTAATCCAATTCAGGTTCAGCAATATGAGAAAGGCCATTGAGCCACAACATCGCCTTTACTTCCCTCTCCATGGCTGCTTCTTCACGTGAGAGAGAAAGTGACTGAAAAAATACGAGTCCAACGTAGTTGTGAATATGACGGAAAATTCTTGTTCTATGTTTCACTCTGACACAGTTCTGACTCAGAATGTATCAATGAGAGCGATTCATTCTGCGAACATGGGTATTTATTGATATTTGTTGTTATTATAATTCTGGTGAAAGCAGAAACACCATGGTGTGGATTCGATTCCACTCTGGAAATTTCCATGATATTCACCACATGTAACCTGATGAGGTTACAAGTCAAACCTCCACAAATCGTGCTGAGGAGACTGAGCGATTATGATGGTGGGTTGTTATACCACTGTGCTCCACATTCACGGGTTAGAGTCACACTCTGGTTGCTAACTTCACAAACCGGTCCAGCAGTACTTCTTTGCACCTCTGGTATACACTGGTTCGAGGATCTTGGTCTTACCGTTGACTGCACAAGAGTTTCACGAATAATTGACACCACATTAAAGTCGAAATGATGAGCGAGACCAGTCATTCCATTCAATTTTCGATTAAATTGGTGTAATGAGATTGAACGCATTTTTCTTTCTGCCCCACGTTCAAACTTGTCTTTCTATGAGTTTTCGTCGAAAGAAAGAGAAACAAATAACAAGAGACTGGAACGCAAGTTTATCCAGTGCAGTTGTTCATGAGTATTTTAACCTCACACTTCACACAGTGATGTGATCAATATTTCAAACAGTCACTCGGCATTAGAACCGCAGAAACCTCTCCAATGAGACGAACCTTTCATTCTTTCACTAATTTCTGCTGTGTGTGGATCATACAACGATCCATCATCCAGCGTGATCACTCACTTGCCAGCTGTCTAAGATCTACCAACTTTCTTCAGCAATCATAGCTTCAGTACACAGCCACGTATGCTGGGCCCAGTATCATTTGTTGCCCTCAGGTCAAAGCTCATTTCTTCCTCCTGAGTTATTGAGCCTTGTTCCTGATCTGTCTGATCTGTTTATTAAACCTTTTCTATCACTTCATCCCATCCTCTGACAATACTGAATTAATGAATAAAATTAGACGTTAGACCAAATGTTAAGCAAGTGGAAGTTTGTCATTCAGCCCATGGAGTCTGCCCCACCATTCAAAGTAATCTTGGTTGATCTGATCATCTTTAATTCCTTTCTGCTCACTTACCTCGACAAAGTTTTATCATCTTTCTGATTAACTATCTGGCACAGTTTGAAAATGCCCAACAGCACAGTCTCAACAGCGATTGCTGAAAAATGCCGCAGATTTTTTGGTCCCTGAGCAAAGAAATTACTCCTCATTTCTGAACTAAATGGTCAATATCTAATTCTGAGATTATGTCCTCTGGTGCTCTCCTCACAGCATGGGGAAAACCAAATGCCCGTTTCTCCCCAGTCATTATTCCACGAATATTGAAAGTTTATAATTCTCTCCTCCGCCTCCTTTGTTTCGAGGAGAATAATCCCAGCCTAACCAATCCTTTCACAAAGCTCCATTTTATACAAAGTTGGCAACATCCTTGTGAATCTCTGCGGTACCCTGCAGCGTCCTTACATATTGTTAACACAGCTGAAGAAATGTCGGCGAGGAAACGATGTTGAAATTTCAGGCGCAGACAGAAATGGAACTTGAAATCAGAAAGTGATTGGAATCGGATTGATTTATAGAAGGACCAAATACAGCAATGATTACTCTGACAAATGTGAATCTTATCATGTTCGATTGACATTCAATGGCTTCATTGTAGCTGAATTCCTCCGTGTAATCGTCCTGGGAGCTAGCATTTAGGGTAAATGGTACCTGATCGCCCATATAAAGAAGTTGACTACAAGATAATGTCCGACGGTCGACTTTGTATGATTATTAATTAAACTCTTGTTAACGTGAAGGATACATCGTCTGCAACGCACAAATTAGATGTTTAACAGAACCCTCTCCATTTGACTAGGTCGTTGTCGCTTCAATACCATTGAAGGAACTGGACACACTCCATGACAATACAGTCACATAAGTGTACATTGTTCAACATTGGAATATTTATTCCCTGAACTGCTGAGGCGCAATTTCAGCAGAGAGCACCTCCTAGAAGATTCCCTGAAGTAAGTTATCCAGGTTTTGTTGACAGAACCTTCAAAGGTCAAAAACTGCACCGACTATAACGACAAGGTTGAAGACGCACTGAAACGTCACCATTTACAAATTACCCTCCAAGGCAGATACCAGCATGAATTGGAGAGAAATCAGTGGTAAATTCATTGAGTGATGAAGTGGTCTTGATGGTCAACGAGTTCCATTCGCAGTTTTTCCCTTAAGCCAGATTGATACAACCCTGTGGTCCCTGATATTATTCATCACAGTTCACTACATGACGAACTGTTGCATCGTCTCTAAACGTCTAAACACGACTCCTCCAACTAAGTTTGAATTATTGATCTACATCAGGAAACAGTGGTACTTCACTGGAAACAGTCGTCCAAACATGGTTCCTTGATACATGGGATGAACACCTGCAATTACAGCAGAGTCAGACCCTTGCTATCATTTGTAAACCTGATGGCAACTCTGCAGGTTGGTCTCCTGACTGATTCTCACATATGGGAGTGGTGAATAACCTGTCCACATTGTGACTGAGCAAGTGAGTTTACCTGTCAGCTGGTAATTGAATCCCTTCCTACAGACTCCGCCCCCATGGACCTGGCTTCATGATGGCGTGGGTATCATTTTGTCTATTTAGTTTGGATAATCAGTTGAATTTGAGTCCACGCTGAGATGACTCCCAATTTTCCCGTCATCCATGTATCAATATATCCTTCCTTAATTCCACCCGAGTGTGGCCATCATAGCCGAAACAGCATTTGTTGTTCATAATTAACTTTCATTGAACTGAGTAAGAGGGAATTTATGGGTGAACCGTACTGTTGTGGGTCTGGAGTTATATGTTGGCAGGTCTCGTTAAGGACGGCAGGTTTCCCTTTTGAAGGGACATGAATGAATGGGTTTTCAGCAAATTAAAACGTTTTGTCATCCTTCCTCTGAGCGGGTTTATATTCCATACTTTATTCGTCGAATCTAATTACAAGCAGCTGCAATGCTCCACTCTCCAAGGATTGCTAGCCCAAATATCGCCATGACATTTGCAGATCGCACGACGATTGGTGGAGGACCAGAAAGCATAGGGGACTTCAAAGAATGAAGGATAATATGGACATACAGTAGAGTTGAGCGGAGAATAGCCAAGTGGAGTTGAATCCAGGCAAATGTGAGGTGATACATTTTGGGAAGTCCAATTCTAGACCCACGAACACTGTAAACGGAAGTGCCTTGGGTGATGTTGATGAACAGAGAGATCTGTGCGTTCAGGTCCTTTGTACCCCGAAGGTGGCTGTACAGATGGATCGAGTAGACCAGACGGCAGATGGCATGCTTGCTTTCACCGGACCGGGCATTCAGTATAAGAGCTAGCAGGTCATGCTAAAATTGTACAAGATTTTGGTTCAACCCCATTTAGAATGCTGTGTACAGTTCTGGTTGCCAAATTACCAAAACGATCCGGACGTTTCGGAGAGGGTACAGAGAAGTATTATGAGGATTTTGCCTGGTACGGAAATGCTAGCACTGAAGAGAGGTTGAGTAGGTTATGCTTGTTTTCATTCGAAAAAACGAGATTGAGGGCAATCCGATTGACGTGTACAAAATCATGAAGGGAATAGTTCGGGTGGATAGGGATAAGCATTTTCCCAAGGTGAGTGATTCAATAATGAGAGTTGACACATTCAAGGTGAAAGGTGTAAAGTTTAAGAGAGATAGCTGTTGGAGGGTGGTAGGTGCCTGGATAGTGTTACCAGCAGAGGTAGGAATGGCAATCACAGTAGATTCAGGTGTGTCTGGACAGATGCTTAGTAGGTGGGGTGCAGAAGGATACAGATGTTTAGCAATTGGGTGATAGATTTAGATAGTGGATTTGGATCAGCTCAGGCTTCGATTTCCAAAGTATCTGTTCCTGGGCTGTGAATTTTCTCTGAGTTCTTTGTTCATCTTTGTTAATACTCTGCCAACTTCATGTTTCATTGCTGCATCTCAGAGAATGACATTGTCAATTCTAATTATCAAAGAGGGAATGAGAACATGATATGTGGCTGTGTCGGAATGAAAGTGATGTATGCTGGATTGGAGTGTTTACTGGGAGCAAGCGGCTGATGTGGAGACGATGTGATCAAAAACAGGTCTTACTGTCAAAGTAACAAAACAGCGCATTGTTAAGGAAAATTTCAGAGAATGCTTTCAATTAATTGACCTCTTGCTTAATGCTCCAGCACGCTTCAGCTGAGCTACTCTGCAGTGCGGTTCATGCTGCTGTTGTATTTTAATCATCGAATAAACGGAGACAAATATGATCCTCCTCCACGCCTTGGACCGTGAGCACTCTCAGCTTTGCCATTTCTTGCACCTCTGTGCCGTCATAGAAGAAACAGGTGTTCGTCTTCAAATCAGTCAATCGATTTCAATACAATGGTAGTGACACCAAGTCACATGTAGCAGCTTGTACCACATAGACCAGAGATTATTGGAATATCAGGCTTTGGAAAAGGATACAGTTGAGCACTGAGGAAAAGAACATTTATTCGAAAATACCTCTTTCTGTTGGACTTCTATATCATTTATTTCACTTGCTCATTTCGCTCTATCTTGTCTATTGTGTGCAGTTCTGCAATTCGCATGATAGCACGGATATAATAGCATAAGAAATGATGCAGCAGAGATTTACCAGAATATTGTCTGGTAGAAGAGTTTCAGTTATGAAGAGAAATTGTCTAAACTGGAGGCGTTTTTTTCATAGACCAGAAGAAATTGAGAGGAAACATGATTGAGATCTACGAAATAATAAGGAATATGGATGGCAGAGACGGAAATAAACGTTTCTCTTTGATGGTGAGGTAGATCACAGGGGGAGGGTTAGGATGGCATAAACTTAAAAATAGAAGAGGAAAGATTTGAGTGAATGTGCAGACAAATGTTTTGAAACAACCGTTAAATAAAATCTGGAACTCAGTGCATGCAAAGGTTGCAGAGGCAGAAATCCTCATAACTTTCAGAGGTATTCAGATGTGAATTTGCGATGCCAAGACATACAAGGCTATAGGCCAAGTAATTTTTTAAAACGAGTTCAGATAGTTAAGCGAGTGTTAATTTCCAGTATGAACAAATAGGCTTCTTTTTGCATAGAATTCCTGGGTTGTACCAACGCCTGTCACTGCGTGAGGTCGGGTTCAATTCGCTTCCAGGACGTGCACTTGCATATTGAGAGGGCTCAGTGTGAGAACTGCACCATTCAGCGTCAGAAACCCGACTTCATTCAAGTCTTGTGTGACTTACTGTGTGGAATTTGCACACTCCTGCTCTCTCTCTCTCTACCGTGTGTATTTCCTCTGGCTACTCCGCTTCCTTCCGACAGTGCAAGGGTGTGCAATTCAGGTACATGGCAAACAAAATCTGAATGGAGTGTAAGTTTTGTAAATAAGAGACAAAAGTCAGAATTGCAGCTCGCGGAAAACAGAATGACCATTTCGGGTAAACAGACCCTTCCTCGGAACTGTTTTGAATTCGCAATGTTAACTGAATTCTCTCCACTGATGCTGCCTGACTCGCTGAGCTTTTGGTGAAAATTCTATTATTGTAGTTGGATCACAAGTGCAGAGTCAACATTGCGAATTCATGCGAGCCGCTGCACTTTGGGAAAGCAAATCTTAGCAGGACTTATACACTTCATGGTAATGTCCGAAGAAGTGTTGCTGAACAAATAGACCTTGGAGTACAGGTTCATAGCTCATTGAAAGTGGAGTCGCAGATAGATAAGATAGTGAAGAAAGCGTATGCTTTCCGTTTTTGGTCAGAGTGTTGAGTACAGGAGTTGGGAGGTCATGTTGCGGCTGTACAGGACATTGGTTGGACACTGTGGGAATATTGCGTGCAATTCTGATCTCCTTCCTACCGTAAAGACGTTGTAAAACTTGGAAGGGGTCAGAAAGATTTACAAGAATGTTTCCAGGATTGGAGGATTTGAGCTATTAGGAAGATGCTGAACAGGCTGGGGCTCTTTTCCCTGGAGCGTTGAAGGGTGAGGGGTGACCTTATGGAGGTTTTAAAATTATGAGGAGCATGGACATTATAAATAAACAAAGTCTTTTTCCTGGGTCATGGATTCCAGAACTAGAGGGCAGAGGTTTAGTTTGAGAGGGGAAAGAGAAAACAGAGACCTGACGGGCAACGTTTTTTCACACAGTGGGTGGTACGTGTATGGAATGAGTTGCCAGATGATGTTGTGGAGGCTCGTACAATTGCAACATTTAAGAGGCTTGTGAATAGGAAGGGTTTAGAGGAATATGGGCCAGTTGCTGGCAGGTGGGACGAGATTGGGTTGGGATATCTTGTCGGCATGGACAAGTTGGACAGCAGGTTCTGTTTCTATGCTGCTTATCTCAATGACTCTATGACTCTCTGCCATGGACCCTGAGGTTCAGGGGATTCAAGAATTTGTTTTCTAAGTTTCACGGTTTTTGTTTGCAAATAAAATATCTTCTCCTTGAAAAACTCTCCGTAACCTCCTGGTGATTGTTGACATTTTCTCCACGACAACCACAACTTTGGGTGCAGTAAAATTGTGGCGACTGCAGCTCCGTGGTGCAGTGAAAAGCGTGTTAGATTTCTACAAATTTGGAAACTTTGCTATTCAAAGTTTGTGGGTTTGAACTGCACCAGAATTGGAGTTTAGTTCATTTTTCAGCTAAATCATTGATTTTTGCGCTGATTCATCGCCAATTCTTGTCTTCTGGTGTTCTCATCCCTGGTATGGAATCATGATCTGACCAGAATCAGATGCTCAATCGCAAAACCTGCGAATGACGTGCAGAAACCCATTGTCTCTAAACACATTTCCCTCCCAAATGCACAGAAATGTTCGATTGCCTAAATGACTATCCCGTTGTGTGACAGGTAGTTGTGGATGAGCTGGGTAAAGTTATTGACGTGTTGGTCAGCCATGCTGATATCAAACGGCGGGTAGGACACGTTTTTGGAATAGCCTTTTCCTGTTCCTCTCTTTCTGTGCTGTTTCTTACAGAAGGTTTTCAAAATTAACGTGATGAAGGCAATGTGAATCGACACTACGGAATATCAATGTCCTTCGCTTTACCCCACCGCTTTCACAGCCAGAACAGACAGCTTCTATTGGAGCTTTAGATCAGATATCGAAGGATTCTCTCAGGTGCTCTGTCAGACTGCATGCTCATTCACACAGGTTTCCAACTGGATACATGGAGCAAGCAAACGTGTGGACATTGGGATTCAGGGACAGGTTTCCATTCCGCTGCGCTGCAGTTCTGCTCACGTGAATTTCTGACATGCTGAAACTTTCTGTGCATTCTTCCTACTTTACGATTTAAACTGTAATTCAATTTTTTTATTGCATAACATTCCAACATCTTCAATATTCATACAAACTGTGCAACGTGTTCTTGGATGTAGGACTGGTGAAGATTATTAATGAATGCAATATGTTTCATATTACCTGTGCGAACTTTCAGAAGGAAGTTGGTGAAGTTTCATTGATTCGAATTCTGTGCTGATTGAAGCTGATCGAAGCAAAAGCCCTGCGACACTGCAAGGTGACATTGTTTGTAAACAACGCAGGAACCTACGGAAACCCATTTTTCAATGTCGTGTATTTTTTCACATTTTTTGTGTCCCTTCTGTATCCTTTTCGTGAACCTGATGCTTTAATAACCACAGGTTCATGTCAGTTTCACCTTGTCTGCAATAGCTTTAATTTCAGAACCAGACGGTTCAGGGAAATGAAGCAGGATGCGTGACTGAGGTAACAGTGGGCAGCACATCACCACAAAAGATCCCACAGGGTGTGGTTCAGTGGTTTGTACTGCAGCTTCAACAGGGTCTAAAGTTCGATTCCAGCCTTGGTGGACTGTCTGTGTCGAGTTTGCACATTCTCCCGTGAATGTGTGGGTGTTCTCCGGGTTTTCCAGTTTCCTCCCACAGTCCAAAGATTATGCAGGTCAGGTGAGGTGGGCATTCTAAATTGCCCATAGTACTTTTTCAGATGGGAAATCGTTCTGGTTAGGTTGCTGTTCGGAGCGTTGGTGTGGACGTTTGGGTCCAAAGCGTCTGTTTCCATACTGTAGGGAAGCTAAGAAGCACAGAAAAAGTAGAGCAGTTGAGTTAAAGTTCCCAAGGTACATGTAGGTCACATGACAGGTTCGCTGTCTGCGGCTCCAGTCACGCAATTGGTCAGCGCCGAATACTGAAAGGTGCATAACATGCCAAGGCTATAAGTTCAATCTTATCTAAAAACGCTGTTACTGACATTGACCAGGCATTATTGAAGCATCAGACTGAAGCGCAGTTGAAAACAATATTGTGTAAACTAGCATTTGTTTGGAAATTCCAGTTTCTGACGTGGGGAAATGTTTTGCCTTTGTTAAACATGCCAATTATTAACAGAAAATCAGCAAATATACCCCAGGTTAATCTCCATCTGTGGATAGAGAAACAGAGGTGAAGTTTTAGCTTGATGACGTTCCTAAATTCGCTGACCCAGCACTGGATTACGTCCTGGGAAAGCTTGCATAAATCGTTTCATATCATTCAATATCCTGCAAGCTGCACAGCTCATTCAATCAATCGAAACCAATAGATTTAACTCCTTGTGGAGTTTGTTGTCTGTAAACCTGGAAAAGGATCTGGGCAAGTAGTTTTGTTTTTGTGAGGAACAAAGGGTCAAACTCGAATAAGGTTGAGTCTTGACGCAGGATTTTTCAAGCGGAGTTAAAAGAGTATTAAATGGACTCCCTCCCCTTTCAGTTGATTATGACCAAATGTTCAAGACAACAGATAGCAATGATAATGTTTTACATCGACAGGCCAAATCTTGCTCACTAGAGGCACCACAGTATTACAGATCAGGTGAGCGGGGGAGATTATAATCCTTGTGGAAACCTGAGACAGTGACAGAATTAGTCCCACGCCGTTGGTCTCACTTTTCTCATAAACCGGTTAGTCAGCGAACTTAGCTAACAGACTTCCATTCAATGCAGAGCTAAACCAAACAGCTCAGTGCATTTACAGCATTAAATATTTCATGACGAATGAGTTGTTGCACCTTCCAACTCCACCAGCTCTTCTTGTACTGAACATTTTCAGTTGCAGGTGTTATGCAATTTCTTTCCTATGAATGTTAACCAATTCGAGAAAGTTTCAATTTTGCATCCCTATCCAGGAAGTCCAGAATCACTGTCGCTGTTTAATTCTCCCTGTGGCTGAGTGGGTTTGCTCAGTGTGCTCCGGTTTCCTCCCACACTTGAACCATGTGCAGGTTAGGTGAATTAGTTGTGTTAAAATGCCCATACTGTTGGGGCAGGGGTAAATGTAGCGGAATAGGTCTGGGTGGATTGCGCTTCAGCAGTTCGGTGTGGACTTGTTGGGCCAAAGGGCTTGTTTCCAAACAATAAGTAATCTAATCTAATCTAATCTAATCTAATCTAATCTAATCTAATCTAATCTAATTCACTCCTTGTCTACCGGCACTCGCTTTTCAAATATTCTTGAATCAGCTCCAAAAATGATTCAATTTCTGAAAATTCATCTCCGAATTCAATAACTCTCAGAATAAAAAATGTCTACTCCAAACTTCTTTATCGTGCCCCGATGGGTTTGAAATTCTAACCTCTAGTTTCCACTCACCTAAACGTGGAAAATTCCCTCGTATTTACGCTTAACAACTTCACATCAGCTGGATAACTTCTTTTCGGACACAACTCAGTCTTTCCTGATTTCTCCCGCATTATTCCTTATCAATGCCACCATCCCATTAAATTCTCTTCTTTTTCTTTTCTAGTGGCTTTATCTCCCAGTACACCTCATTTCTATCGTTTCTCACGACATGGTATCATGGCCGTGTCATTCCTAACTCCTTTAGAGTCCAGTAAACACTGCCCGTGTCTCACATCATGTCTTTATATCCCTGTATATTTCAACCTGAGAAAGGATGCTGGGTCCAATTCAATGCATGAAAACTCTCCACTAAGCTGTGCAATCTTATTACCGACACAGGAAAGGTGGAAGCATTTTCAATTACAGCTGAATGGATTGGTTGCAACAGAATCGGGTCAAATCCCAGTCACGAAGGTGACTGTTGTTCTTATAGTTATTTCTTCTCTACGTGTGCTAATGTAACACTGTGAGGGATCAATTACTATTGCCAGACATACTTAAGGGAGTGGTATGGAATGCTGAAGTTGTGAGATCAGTGTAGTTTATATTGGCATAGACCATTCAGTGTCCGAATATCAGTCTTAGGAAATAGACAGAGCGCGATTTTGAAAGAAATTTGAGCAGGGAAATTCACTGCATGATGTAACACCAAATTGTGTGGTTACTTTGTTGTTTACCTCATTTGTGTGCTTTGCCTCTTTGGGGATTTTGAAGTTATCCCCTCTATACAAAAGTTCTGTGCTTTTGCACCATTATACAAAAGATGCAGTCCGATAACACCCAACGCTATTTCAGTCTACTTGCACAAATATTGACCCCTGGAAACAGCACTATGCACTCTCCTCGAGTGTGGAAAACAATTTGCTGCATTCCCGCTCTGATGGCTCTTTTCCTTACATCAGCTTCTGTTCTTCACGGAATCCGATACAGCAGATCTTGTCACGGAGTCATTTCTTTATATGTGTTCAGATCATGTGAGCAGAATATCACAGTCCATAACCTTAAAGTCAGACCATACTCAGGGAACCGTACTCTGCTCTAGATCATTTCATGAGCACCAGGGAGAAATATCTATGCTCTTCAAAATTTACTAACCTGTTTTTCAGAAGCAAGATAAACAATTCCAGGTTCCTGCTTTTGTTGTCTCACGGACCAAGATTTTAAATTCTGGAACCAGTTGAGACCGTCCGTTCTCCTACATCCATTTTCTCCCCAGGAAGTGTTACCTTGATGGTCTGAATTGGATTCTTCCGAAAAGAAGAATCTTTTTGTCCATTGATGTCTGGGTTATGGGCCCACTTGGCTCCCGCTGGGCTTCTGTACATCGCGCTGACGACAGCAGTTTCCCACAGTCTTCCGCTTTTTTGTACCAAGTACCTTCGAGGATGACATCAAAAGATGTTCGCTGTGACTGAGTGATACTCTACCAATGGAAACAGCTCTATCAATGTAGGCAGCTCAGTCCGCTGGGATGGGATAATTTGTGCAATGTGTCCTGCGGATCAGATACAGTGCACAGGTCATACAGAGTGAGAGCTCTCGAAAAAGCCAATTGGTCACTCATGCCTGTGTCAGCTCGGGAGTTACAAAATATGGGTTAAAGTGGTAACACTGGGGATTGGATCATGTTTCAAGTGTTTACGTGAGGCAAGAAGCAGAAAAAGATACACTGCGAAGCGATTGGGATCTGACGACAGGAGCAGCAAATAGTTTGTACAGCGCAGAGGAGAGCTTTGAAGTATTGAATTCTGATTGATGGGCCCATCATGCTTTCACTAGGCCACGCTGATGCATATTATAATATGTCAGTGTCTCTCGGAATTGTGATGTCACAGACAAATATCACCGTTACACTGCAGGAAATTCCTTTTTCCAATGTGACGACAGTCTGTATGTAAAATAGCTTAAATATTTAATACTTTCTCATAAATAATTCCATTCCATCTCATTGTTTTGAATTGTCTTCTTTCTAATTATCCTCTTATTTTGCCTGCACTGAAGTTGATTTGCTCCTTCTGCGTGTCTTTTACAATCTGGGTGATATGATGCATTTGTACTGATACACCTTCTGACAGAATTTTCCACTTCACTTCAGCCCACCCTAACTTCGCTATCTGATACCATTCCAACTGTCTGGGTGTTAAGTGCAGGTCTCAGATCCAGCCTGTCCTCACGCAAAATAAATGCAAAATTCAGACACACTGTGATCAATGCAATCCAGGGACAACTTCACTCCGAGGTCATTGATTATTCCTAGGAGAAAGTTCGGACTACAGATGCTGGAGATCAGAGTCGGGAGTGTGGTGCTGGAAAAGTACAGCGGGTCAGACAGCATCCGAGGAGCAGGAGAATCAACGTTTCAGGCATAAGCCCTTCAACGGGAATAAGGCTTGTGAGTCGGGACTGAGAGATAAATAGTAGGGATTTGGGGTTTGGGGGAGATAGTTGGGACAGCCATAGTTGGATGAAGGTGTGGGAGAAGATGATAGTTCAGAAGGAGCAGTGATGGAATGGGTCCAGAGGGCGCTGACAAGTTTTTGGCTTGGGACTTGGGGCAAGAGAAATGAGGAAACTGTTCAATTCCAAACTTATCCCGTGAGGTGACAGAGTCCCAAGGCGGAATAAATGGCGTTCGTCCTTCAGGTATTGGGTGGTTATGGTTTGGCACTGAAGGAGGCCCAGGACCTGCACTCTTTGACGGAGTGGGAGGGGGAGTTGAACTGTTCTTTCACTGGATCGTGAAGTTGGTGGGTGTGGGTCCCAAAGATGTCCCCTGAAATGCAGGTGTCCTGTCTCCCTGATGTAGAGGAGATCAAACTGGGTTCAACAGATGCAGTCGATGACATTGTAAGTTGTACAGATGAATTTCTAACGTATGTGGGAAGGATCCCTTGGGGCCTTAGACGGAGATGAGTGGAGTGGTGTGGGAGCTGCTTTTACCCTTCCTGCGGTGGCAGGGAAATATGCCAGTAGTGGGGTGTGTGTTTATTGGGGGTTGTAGACCTGGCGAGGGGTTCGTGGAGGGAATGGTCTTTTCAGAACGCTGATAGGGGTGTGGAGGGAAATATATGCCTGATAGTGTGGTCTGTATGGAGATTGCAGAAGTGGTGGAGTCTGATATGTTTCATGCTGAGTTTGGTGTGGTGAAAGTTGAGGACAATGGGATTCTGTCCTTGTTGCGGGAGGGGTGGGATTTAAGGGCAGTGGTGAGTGAAGTGGAGGAGATGCCCTGGAGGCATCGTAAACCACGTGGGAAGGAGACCAACTGGGACTTTCTGAGGTGGAATTGTTCATACTTCGAAAAAATGCATTAGAGGCGAAGGAATCAGGAATAAGGGATGGTGTTTTTACACGCAGTGGTGTGTGAGGACGTGTCGTATTGTTGCCTGTAGGAGTCGGTGAGCTCTTAATATATGTCTTTTATTGGTCATTCGCTGGAGACGGTGATAGACAGGTCCAAGAAGTGGAAGGGAGATGCTAAGAACATCCAGGTGAAATCGAGGTCGGGGTGAAAGGTGTTGGTTGATGAACTGTTCAAGTTCCTCGTAGGAGCAGGAAATGGGGCCAATGAATTCATGAATGAAGCGTAGGAACAAGTGGAGAGAGGTGCCAGAGTAACTGCAAAAGACAAACAATTCCACATATCAAACAAACAGGCAGGCAGGCATATCTCGGTCAAATGTTGGTGCCCATGGCTACTCCTTTGGTTTGGAGGAAGTGGGAGGATTGGACAGAAAAGTTGTTGAGGGTGAGGACCAGTTCAGCCAGCTGGATGAGGGTGTCGGTGGAAGGATACTGGTTGGGATGGGGCGAGATGAAGAATCAGAGGACTTGGAGACTTCCGTCATGGCAGATGGATGTGCAGAGGGACTGGATCTCCATGGTGAAGATGACACGTTGTCGACCAGGGAAATAAAAGTCTTTAGTGAGTTGAAGTACATCGGTGGTGTCACAAACGTAGGTGCGAATTTCCTGGACTGGGGAGACAGGAAGGTGTTGAGGTAGGAAGAGATGAGTCGGGTCAAACAGGCGCAGGCAGACAGCAGGTCTTAGGAAGGAGGTGGAATCGGGCAGTGAGGGGTTCATGGACAATGAGGTTGGAGACTGTGAATGGGAGATTCCCCAAAGGTGATGAGATTGTGATGATCTGGGAGATTATGTTATGCCATTTCATTCATATGTGACGAGGTGTCCGAGAGATTAATGCAATGGACTGCTAATCTATTGTGTTCTGCACGCGTGGGTTCGAATACCACTCTCGTCGCTATTTTCGGATTATCACACTGTCTTGTTGAAATTGGAACTCCAATGGTTAGTTTATCTTCATCAACCACATTATAAAACCTCAAAGAATAATTTGAGACTGATGCCTGAACTCAACGAAATGTAGACTGAAATGGGATAATGAAAAGGAACGCAATTTTCTCTTCCAAGTCAAGTTGCTGTGAACATTAATCTTATGAAAGAGATCCAGGGAAACAAAATAACGAGAGATGCGATGTGCATGTTTAATGCTATGGGATTCTTAATGAGTGTTTTGTCTCATGAAATCTGGAGCAGGTTGGGCAGAAGTGATTCATCTTGGTGGTAAGAGCACAGAGAGACACCACAAAATAATAGAGATATTTCAAAAGGTGCAGGGGTTGTGTGTAGCGGCACAGAAAACTGGATGTTAATGCACAGTAGAGAATTGCCGATGTGGTGCCGTGATTTGGCTGACAGACTTACACGTTGATCTCGCCCTTTCTCCCTTGCTCTCGCAATTGATGAAGGCAGGATATAAGAGACAGATAAACACAAGATGTGAAAAACAAGCTCCCTCTCGTTATGCACACACTAGATACATCACACTGAACTATGAAAAACTGGGGAAATCAGCATGTTAACTGCAGGAAGTGAACGTAAACTGTCGATCAATAACCACAGATGAATGCAGCATAAACATCTAAAGTGTCTTTAAACGAATGTGATTAACAGACGTTTCGTTCTAATACCTAGCATTGCTTTCGTGGACTTCATGAAGGACTAATTCGGAAGGTTAGATCTCATCGAATAAAGGGAGAAACAGCCATTTAGATACAGAACTAGCTCAAAGGTAGACGAGTGAGGGTGCCAGTGAAGCGTTGTTTTTTAGACTGGAGGACTGTGACCAGTGGAGTGCCATAAGGAACGGTGCTGGGACCTCGACTTCTTATAATTTACATAAATGATTTGGATATCAGCATAAAAGGTACAGTTAGTAAGTTTAGAAATGACACCGAAATTGTAGGTGTAGTGCACATCGAAGACGGTTACCTCAGATTACAACATGATCTAGCCAGATGGGCCAATGGGCTAAGAAATGGCAGATGCAGTTTAATTCGGAAAAAAGGAAGGTGCTGCATTTTGGGAAAGCAAATCTTAGCAGGACTTATACAAATAAGGATCAGTGCTTGGGAATGTTGCTGAAGAAAGAGACCT
Source organism: Chiloscyllium punctatum (assembly GCF_047496795.1). Classification (NCBI taxonomy): domain Eukaryota; kingdom Metazoa; phylum Chordata; class Chondrichthyes; order Orectolobiformes; family Hemiscylliidae; genus Chiloscyllium; species Chiloscyllium punctatum. The sequence continues at coordinate 49,079,739 of NC_092785.1, forward strand.
TGGAGTGCAGTTTCATAGCTCCTTGAAAGTGGAGTCGCAGGTAGATAGGATAGTGAAGAAGGCGTTTGGCATGCCTTCCTTCATTGTTCAAAATATTGAGTGCAGGGGTTGGGAGGACATGCTGCGGCTGTACAGGGCATTGGTTAGGCCACTGTTGGAATATTGCATGCAATTCTGGTCTCCTGTCTGTTGGAAAGATATTGTGAAACTTGAAAGGGTTCAGAAAAGATTTCCAAGAATGTAGCCAGGGGTGGAGGATCTGAGCGTTCGGGGGAGTCTGAACAGGCTGGAGCTGTTTCCTCTGGGGCATTGGAGGCTGAGGGCTGACCTTACAGATATTTACGAAATTACGAGGGGCATGGATACGATAAATGGACAAAGTATTTTCCCTGAAATCGGGGAGTCATGACTTAGAGGGCATAGGTTTAGTGTGAGAGGGGAAAGATATAAAAGAGACCTAAGGGACAACGTTTTCACACAGACGGTGGTAGGTGTATGGAATGAGCTACCAAAGGATGTGGTGGCTGGTACAATTGCAACATTTAAGAGGCTTTTGAATGGGAATATGAAGAGGAAGGGTATGGAGGGAAATTGGCCTGGTGCTGGCGGGTGGGACGAGATGGGGTTTGGATATCTGGTCGGCGTGGACAGGTTGGTCTGAAGGTTCTGTTTCATTCCTGTACATCTCTATGACCACATGTCAAAGTGGATGACAACACTACCGATTTTGTTTTGAAATTGAGATCTACTTCATCATTTTACACACCGAACAAGTTCAGTTCAAATAATACAAATCACGTTCGCACACACGGAATAAAACTGTGATTTCATTCCAAACACTGTCCTTTTTAAGTAGCAGTTACTTTACATGAAAAATAAGATGTATTTTTTATTGAACATACGTCAATTAATGCCATTATCTTACTTCGGATTGACTGCAATATGCACGTGCTAAATAAGGTTTAAGAAAGGAAATATTTTAGTATGATTCGGTGGTGATGAAAAATAAAATAAGATTAGGTTTTCATGGTGTGGATATTCCAGCAATGGCTCCAGTGGTGGAAATGGTCAGTGGGCATTATTTCTATGATGGTATAGTGGTGAGAGAGCTGCCAGGGATGGGAACCCCCACCTCATCAGGAGCAGCGTCTGTAGACATGGCCCAGGGAGCATTGTGACATCAGACTGGGAGGTCCAACCACACCTGGAGCTGCGTTTATTAACATGGACCGGCAGGGACCATCGGGACATCAGACTGCGAGATCCAACCTCATTTGGAGCAGCATCATTTGACATCGACCAGGTAGCTTTGCGAGATCAGTCTGAGAGCTCCACTCTCACCTGGAGTAGCATTTAATGACATGGACCACCAGGGGGCATTGGGACATCAGAGTGGGAGCTCCAATCTTACTTGCAGCAGCTTGTGTTGACATGGAGCAGCACGGAGCAATGGAACGTCAGTTTGGGAGATGCAACCTCACCTGGAGGAGCTTGCATATACATTGAAGAGGAGGGAGGATTGTGATATTAGGCTGGGGGAAAGGATATTCAACCAATTTAATCTGAAGTAAAATAAGTTTCAACACCTCAGATGTTAATTGATTTATGAAGAATCTATAGCGAGAAAAAAAAATCCTTAGATATTGAAGACAAATCCTGCAAATATTCAACTCAGAAACACGCATTAATACAGAGAGAAATGCGAGTGATGTTTCAGGTCTTTGCCTTTTCTTTTCTGACCGACTCTACACTGGATTACATCACCAAAGGACTTCTTCACTCATTTCATGTTACTTATTTCCTGCAAATATGAGAGGTCATTGACGCAATCTAAATCTGAAAATTGTGGAAAATGCGATATTGTCACTTGACTGGAGTTTACCTCGAATTATAATGCAAACGCAGTAAAATAAGTTGAAATTTCCTCGATTAGCAGTGACCTCGTTGATTGGCTGATCGGATTGTGAATGGTAGTTTTATTTGAGGACAACGTGAAGTGAATGATTGACGGTGATTTTCTTTGTTTTTTGTTCACCTCGGGAATGTTACTGTTTTTGCTCGTGTCCTCGTTAACACCACAGCTCTGCAGAGTTATAATTTCAGCTGTGCATATGGCCAGTGTTACAACCATTCATATACCTGGCTGCGGATCAGATGGTTATAGGTTCGAAATTTACTTGGCGCAAGAGCATTGTGGAGATTCACATTACATCCAAGCTATTATTTTTTTTGTTACACTGAGGTGGATAATATTTGGAATTTGCATCTCTACGAACGAAAATTATTTCACTGTCTTCGATAAGATAAACATTACCAAGGACAATCAGAGTTAAAAATCCCACAGCACCAAGTTGCATCTAACAGGCGTATTTGGAAGCAACAGCTTCTTCGTCAGATGGTTGACAACTAATTTGGCTTTGCGTGATTTTCAAATTTGTCCACCCCAGTCCAACACCAGCACATCCAAGTCAGGGGTACCCTCGACACCACCAACGATCGGTTAAAGTCCAGATGATCTTCCAAGATTGCGCATGTTGACACATACATCAAGTTTCGGCAGAAAGACACCCACCTGATGAAGGAGCGGCTCTCTGAAAGCTCGTGCTTCCAAATAAACCTGCTGGACTATGCCCTGATGTTGTGTATTTTTTAACTTCCTCTACCCAACTCAAACACTGGTACTTCCATCTCATAGAGAACATCATTGATGTCCCAGCGCTGTCAGAGAAGACAATCCTGAAATAGCAACGCACATTGTTCATAGGAACGTTTCATTTGCAGAAACCAACCCATTCAATCGCTGCAGCTCCTGTGTATGAAAAGCACAGAAAAGAAATAGCTGAGATTCAGTTTTGACAGTATTTTGAAACTCTTTGGGAAGTAGACTCAGAGGAGAATGAAGGATGAACTGTCCGACTGTGCAGAGAGGCGGAAGGCACTTTTCCCTTCTTTCAAGGGCTAGGGTATTGACTGATCTAAGGCATTAAACAGATTCCTGATACAGCTGATCTCTGTGCGTCAGGAACAAGAAGTCCTGATTTCCTGAACGGTAATGAAATCCAGTCCACTCAGTTAAGGCTCCGAATACTAACCACTAGATCACTAGGGATGAGGCAGAAACTGTTGCACCGTTTCTTCATAACATTTTTTTTTTTAAATTATGTCACTGCAGATGTGTTTCCACTCAAAAAGGAATGAATTATCAAGTGTTTACAGCACAGAAATGGGTCCCATCATTTCCCTTCCCAGCACCTGGTCTGTAACCTTGTAATGTCTGATGTTTCACGTGTTCATCTCAATGCTAATTACCCTGGAACGTTTTAATCTTGTAAGATGCAATAAATGGGAGTGAAATTTGAGATGGGAAAAATATGTTCACACCCAGTCAGGGAACTGAAGCCCATTTTTACGCACAGACTGCAGCACGCAGACACATTTCCCCAAGAGTGAAACAGGCCTCGGGAGAAAACAAACAGAAAGTAAGATTTCGCCTGTTTGGCTGATATTGTCCAATTTCAGACTTCAACACCAGTGTCTGGTTACAGCAAAGAAAGGAAACATTCAGCCCCTCCCGTCCCAGTATTCCTTGCCCATTGTTTCCCCATTACTCTGTAGTTTATAATGCCTCACCTCGTTCTTTCAGCAAAACTAGTTCTTTGCTCACGCCCGCTATTTCCTGTCCTGCCGAATGGTTTTCTTCAAGTTCTTGGACTGAAAAACAGGAATGGGATATTTCAAACACTTTTCTAGTTTACAAGGCCAGTGTTATCACCATTGAGCCAGCACATTGCCAGCTCAGAGATAATATTTCATACATCAGAAACTTCAATGCAACAGATGATTGGTTAGCCTCAGTGTTATAAGCCAAACAACAAGACTGGAATGGAGCCAAGGTCATCATGCACAGAAGGATGAGAGAATAGAATGATGAATCTCATGTTGTCCAGGATGGTGGTAACAGAAATCTTCCCTGGTAGTATATTGATGAGGATTCAATGCTTTCACTGTCATGGCTTGTTAAATGTTAACGTTTACAGTAATCGATGCTTGATCTTTCGAAGCAGAATGATGTTGTGGAGCAGTCAGAACCACTTCCCTGTATGTTACAGTTCCGCATCAGCCAACGTCAGCTGCAATTGCCTGACGTTCAATCAGTTTAAATCAAGAACGGAGTGGGAGTCACTAAAATGGAAGGGGAATGGTGGTTTGTGAGAGTTAACTACATGCCTCATGGAGCCAGGTTCAACGTAGATAATGGATATCGTGTTGTTCTTTGTTCATTTCACCTCGGTTCAGTGTTCCGGGGGGACACGCATTTTTTAAATTTGGCACATTTTACTCAGGTCTGTTTTGCAGCTTCATATTAAGGCCAACAATTTGAGGAACAGAAAGACACCATTCAGACCATCAAGTGTGCTCCGCTGTTGAATGGTTTCATATCTGATCTGATAACCTTGAACTGCACTTTCTTTCTTTTACCCATAACGCTTGATGTCTTTGCGGTTTGAAGATCTGCCGATCTCAGCCTCATTACACCTAATAACCCTTCCTCAATAGCCTTCCGCTACAAGAAAATCCACTGATCCAGAACTGTCTGAGATATGAAATGCTTCCTCACCTCTGTTTTAATTGTGACATTCGTATTCTAATGCGAAGTTAAAAATCGTACAACATCAGGTCATAGTCTAATAGGTTTAATTGGAAGCATTAGCTTTTGGAGAGCTGTTCCTCTATCAGGTGTTCGTGGAGTACACAGTTATAAAATACAGAACTTATAGCAAAAGTTTACAGTGTGATGTAATTGAAATTATGCATTGAAAAATATATTGATTGATTGTTAAGTCTTCTATCTGTTAGAATGACCATGTTAGCTTCACTTCTTTCCTATGTAATTTGCAAAACTTTCTTTGAAAGTCACATTCTCAGGTGAACTTTAACAATTAGTGTCAGCCACGATAATATTTTGAAGGTCCCTGTGTGCTGTGTACGTGCCATAATGTTTAGGCTGACGCTAATCTCGGCATAATGGTGAGCACTGCTGCCTCACAGCGCCAGAGACCCAGGTTTAATTCCCGCCTAAGGCGACTGACTGTGTGGAGTTTGCGCATTCTCCCAGTGTCTGTGTGGGTGTGCTCTGGTTTGCCCCCACAGTCCAAAAATGGACAGGTTAGGTGAAGTGGCCATATTAAATTGCCCGTAGTGTTAGGTGTAGGCGAATAGATCTGCGTGGGTTGCGCTTCGGCGGGTTGGTGTGGACCTGTTGAACCAAAGGGCCTGTTTCCACTCTTTAAGTAATCTCATCTAAAAAAAAAACACGCTGCAGGCAAGGATGCTTTGAGGTATGGTACATTGGTGAAACCGAGCAAAGGGTACTGCAACAGATGAATGGAACTGCACATCAATCACATACAGGTGTGCCCCTTCCCAGCTGGAGAGCACTTCCGTGGTCCAGGACATTCGACCTCAGACCTTCAGGTGACAATCCTCCAAGGCGGACATCAACACAGGCAGCAGCTAAATGGGCCCGAGCAGAGGCTGTGGGCAAATTTCAGCACAAATGCGGATGGCCTCAAGTGCGACCTTGGGTTCATGTCACAATACAGGTGATCCCATTGCCCTATCTACACACAGCGACCCTCCTGCACACACACACAAGCATATATAAATTTGTGGGGTGAATTTGTACTTGCAGAGTTACATTGTACTTTGCTCAAAAACTGCATGAATCCATGTCAGTCTCTGTTAACTCATTTTATAAAATTAGAATCAGTCTAAACATTATGGAACAGACAACAGCCCACGGGGGCTGACACCAACTCTTAAAGCTCACCTGAGAATGTCACTTTAAAATAAAAAGTTTTGTGCTTTACAAATGAAAGTAGTGAACTTAACATACTTATTCTAACAGATGGGAAACTTAGCAAACAATGAAGCTATTTTTCAACTTACACTTTCAGTTACATCGCACTGTAAACTTGCGCTTTAAATTCTGTGTACTCCACAACCACCTGATGAATGAGCAGCAGTCCGAAAGCTAGTATTTCCAATTTAACCTGCTGGACTAAAACCTGGTGTTCTGTGATTTTCACACTTTCATACCCTTGTCTAAAACCTGCATCTCCAAGTCATTCGATCCAAGGCATTCTGGTCACAGAACCAACCTTTGTGCATTCAACTTATTAAATCCTTGAAAAAACATGAATGTTTCAGTAAGCATTACTTTTGTAGTACTGAGTAAGAGCAGGCAAAGACAACTGCTTTCAACATTTATTTCCATTTGAATTCATCTCCGATATGAAATTCTCACTGACTTTGAAAGCACTGTTACCTTTTCTATTTTGTAATGTCAGGAATTCATGTTCTATTTAGGACTTTCATAAGGAACAACAAATATTTTTCCCTGACTGGAAATCAACGTTGGGTAATAGCAGTGAGAGAGCTGAATTTGAACACTCTCGCACCAAGGAAGACATATGCAAGGTGTGCAAATTTTCTTGGTGACTTTGCTTTTGCTTTATTGGTTCAGTTGAAAAATGACAGTCATTGAGTTTTTAAAAGCATGGCGAGAGGCCCTTCAGCCTATTGCATTATTATCAGTCTCAAACATCTGGCTTCTAAACACAGTTTCCAGCACGTGACTCATCGCCTGGTGTGTTCTAACATTTCAAGTCTTCAGTTAAATTGTTATTCCATTTCTTAAGTGCTTAAGTGGAACAAAAACACCTCTGTGAGCTAACAGTTCTGAGAGTGAAATGCTTTTTCAGAGCCGTTTGTCAGTTTTCCTCAAGAAGCTGTGGAAAATCTTTCTGTACTCACATCGGAATTGGTTTACCCTGTTTCTACTACAGCTTCCTTCTTCTTTCTATTAAATGGTTTAGATTCCAATACAGACACACGGTGCACGTTGCAGAAGTCACGTGTTTGCACTTTCACTGACACTGTCTCGCCAGGAAATGCAGTCCTTCGCCACGCTGATTCAGACAGCACTGTCCTTCCTGTGACATGTCCCATGGAAAATGGAAGGACAGGCATTAATAACCAGCACTTTAGAAATTAGCGACAATTTTAAAACATTTGCCCTGCCCCAGCGAGGAATTGATCTCCTATCTCCCGGATAACATGCGGCGACACGAACCACTATACTACCGAGGACAACAGTTTCAAAGGAGACCCCTCAGCCCGTTGTGACTCCATTTGTCAAAAACATCTGCTCAACGACTCGAATCGTTTCGCCCATAGCCTTATAGTTATTGGCAGAACATATTCACATCTGAATATTTCTTCAGGTTCTCAGGGTTCTTGCCTCTCTGACCCTGACTGACAAATTGTTGCAAATTCCAACACACGCCGGCCTATAACACTTTTCCACACATCTACTTAAACCTTTTGTGTCTTTCTCATTAAATTTCTGCCCCTCTGCGATCGATCTCTCCGTCGATGGGAAACGTTACTTTCAGTCTACCTTATCCATACCCCTCATTATTTTGTACATCTGAACCCTGCCTTCTCACAAATGCCTCTGCACCGTGACAAACAACCCCAGTCTGTCCTGTCTGTCTTCATGACCAAATCTCTTCAGCCTAGACGCTATCCGAGTGAATCTCCCCCCCAAGTTTTCTAGTGTGATCACATCACCGGACTCACGTGAACTACAGACAATTGTCTAGGTAGAGTCAAATGAACCTGTTTTTACATTCTGCATAAGCATGCGGTGTGGCTCTGCCTAGCAGTGTGGAGTCACATGGAGTCGAGAGCAGTTAAGGACGGCAGATTCCTTCCCTCAAGGCCTTTAGTGAAACAGATGGGCTTTTCCGACAACGGGTTTAGCGTATTCTTAATTGAAGGTATTTCTTGCACTTATATTCTACCACCGGCGTGGTGTGGTGCGAATCGAACCCGTCTCGCCAGAATGATACCTGGCCTTTTGTGTTAACAATCCAGCGATAATACCAGTCGGCTATGCAGAAAGCCATCATGGCTGATCTTTTCCAATAGAGTCTCTTTTCGCCAATTATTCTCTGTGTCCATTTATTGAGTCTCACGCTCCAATAATCTCTGATCCATGTCAGTAAAAGCTGCTAAAAGAGGATTGATCTCACAGCCACGATATCCAAACGGATAGAGTGATTTGAAGGTGCCAATGAAGAGATTGGGGCATGGTCGCCCAGCAACAGTGAGTGCAATGGCATAGACTGGATGGTATCAACGTGAAAGTGTATGTTAGATTGTGCAATGCCTCAGTCAAATGGGACGAGGGACGGAAAAGACAGTGAGGTTGAGTGGGAGGGAGGGACATCTTCGAGAACTTTTGGGTTTAAATTCTGATACATGAAACGCTGAAATTTCAGAGAACGAAATTCGATGGAAAACAAATCATCACTTCGGAGAACATTATCATGTAAAAACGAGCTATTTCTTTCCGTGTTTCATCAAAAGTAAAACTTTGAAAGAACTGACCGCTATGATGTGGATTCGATCCGAAGTCATGGAAATCCCAATGCAGAAAACGAAATACTTCTTGGTTGCAGCACTCCACAGACCACGCTTGCAAACTGCATCCAGTATGGTAGCAGAGAAAAGGTCAGGAAGAATACACAATATCAGGACTTAATGACAGGCATGTGGGAACTCAGAATGGGCTGAATCTTTAACTTTAATGTCCCCAGAGTCTGTGGAGATTCCATGAATGAGACTATTGGAGAATGGGATTAATGAAACTCTCCAAACTCATGGGACAGTGCAGGATATTGTTCAAATGTATGCTTCAATAACACTATAGTTTAACATCGGCCACTTCATTACTTTGCCCACACAAAGCAATAACAACTGCTGCACGCAATCACACTTAATTCCAGTTCCAGACAACGAATCAGGGAAACTGTGTGAAGCAGCCATGAAGATCCAATTGGATATTGAGATGGAATGATGGGAGAGCGGCGTGTGCTTTTCCGTTTTTGGGACTGCTCTTGGTCAAAAAAGCGGCGGAAGAAAATACTTGCCCCCATTTATAATATTATAGTCATAAGCAGTACATGTTGCTGATGCAGCTAACTGGCGTATCCTAAGCGTGTTGAACCTTTAGCTTTGGGGTGATAATATTCGAAATATAATTTTCCTATTTGGATCAGTGTTCTTGACATTGGCAGTAGCAGCTGCTTATGTTTGTGTCAGCTCAGGACCAGCTTCTTGTTCCCAGTAAATACTGCAACCTGGAGAAGGTTGTGTTGTGGTTGTATAATAAACGAGTCATTCTTGGGCACTCAGACACGGATCTGGTAATGTTAACGTTCGACGAATAAAATCTGTAATGGAAGCCTGACCTCAGGAACAGAGAACATGACTTTAATTTTCTGCAATCCCATTCATGCATTACCATTATGCAGTGCATGCTACCATCTTAACCCAATCCTGCCTACTTGTGATTCCAGGTGCAGAACAACATAAATGACCCTTAATCCGAGAATGCCGACGGTTTGGGAACGCAGGCCATTCGGCCCATTCCAGTCGACACCAACTCTCTTATTCACATCCTATCAGACCCACACTCCATACCTATTCCGTTCCCCTTCATTTCCCATGGCTGATCCCAGTAACCTGCACAAATTCAGACTGTGGGATAAACTCACACAAGCAAAGAGAGAATGTGCAAATTGCAAACAGTCACACGAGACTGGGATCGAATCCATATCTCTCGAGCAGCGAGGCAGCAGCGAATCAGGATGAACAACAAATGCTGTCCTGACCAGCGACATCCACACCCTGTTGGTATATCAGGAAAAATAACAACATATTCATAACATCGACAACGGGACTTGCGTCTGCGTGGACATGATTTGAACCAATCGTTCAACCAGGGTAGATACAAAGACACGGTTATCTCAGAGAAACAAGGGCAATGCGGAATTCAAAGACCTACTGTAGTGGAAACTCACCGACTCAGTCAAACTGGGGCCAGACTGTTCAACAGTCCCGTGTGTTTGGAAGGGCTCAATAAGCAACAAAATCTCCAGAGTAACCAGCAAGATTACATATACCAGAAGGAGATCAATTAAACTGTCAATGCTGCTGTTAATCCCAACCAGCTGCCATTTTAATAGCGGCAAAGTCACAGACTCACGCAGCATGAAAACAGGCCTTTCACTCCTACCAGCTCATACTTTACATAATGCCAAACTAAACGAGTCGCATCTGACGGCTCCTGTAACTGCTGAGTGTTAATAATGCCCTTGTAATAATATTACTGCATTGTTAATATTAATTCCAGATATTATTCTGTGGACACATGTTCAAATCCTGGCATGGCAGATGCTGGAATTTTATTTCAATAAATACCGAGAGTTGAAGATTCTAATGATGATGTTGAATCAGTTGTTGTACATCTGATTCACTAATGCCTGATAGGGAAGGAAATTGCCATACCTATCTGGTCTGGCTGGCAAAAGTCTCCAGATCCATAATATCGTGGTTGATCTTGAACTGCCCTCTGGGCAATAAATAATGTACTAGGCATGAATGAATAGCTTTTGTTAATCCCACTGAAAGTTTCCAATTCATTTATCGATCCAAATATCCTGTAAATATTGTAAATGTAGTTTCATTCATCACTGTCTCAGGAAGTGAATCGCACACATCAACCATCCTCCTTTTAAAAAAGCCTCTCATGTCTTATTTTAAATATCTCTCTTTTCACCCGAAATATTTACCCTGTTGTTGTGGTTCTGTTCGTCGAGCTGGGAATTTGTGTTGCATTTACCCTCTCGTGCTGAAGTGCCCCTCCTTAGAGAAAAGGCAGTTAAAGTTAACTCTATTCGAACTCTCAATAATTGATAAATTTCTATCAGGTCGCCTTTCAACCTCCACTGATCGAGTGAAAATATTCTCAGCCTATCCTGCCTTTCGTTATAACTCAAACCTTCCCCACTACCAATATCCTGGTTCACCTCTTCTAAACCGACTCCAGCTGAATAAATTCTATTGCTATTACTGGGCGACAAGAACTTGACGCAGTATTCCAGAAGAGGCCTCACACAATGTCCTATTCAACTTTAACATAAAGTACCGACTCCTACGCTCAAAGGACTGTACATCGCAGGCAGGATGACAACGTTTTTAACCATTCTGTCTATATGTGAAGCAAACTAAAAAGAAATATTTAACTGCGTCCCTGGCCTCCGTTTTCCACAACATTATGCAATGCCCTATCACTAATTGTATCAACGCTACTCTTATTTGATGTAGAGAAATACAATACCTTCCATTTATCCAGATTGAACTCCAAGTGAAATTTTTCAGCCCAAAGACGCATTGGATTAAGATCCTTCTGGAAACTGAGATCACCTTCTTTACAGTTTACAATTCTGGTGTCCTCAACAAGATTATGAACCGTGGCTTCTAAGAGTTCCATTGTTTTCTTACATAGGTGAATGATTTATATTTATTTGTCGTGGTCATCATTTAGCAGTTTGCAAATCAGGTAACAAAATGCCATGTCGTTAACCATGAGGATGAAAGCTATAGACTGCAGGGAGATTGGAAACAATTGTCAAGAAAATGTGCTGAAAGGAATTCAATCCAGTGAAGTGGGTGATCATGAATTTGGGGAGGCTCAATGATAAAAGTGTGAATACTGAGTGGTTAAAAGTAATAAAAGAGAAATTTGAGTAGAAATTCACGAATATTGGAAGTTGATTGTACAAGGGATCAAGTGGTCTCGAGGGGTTGGAGATAATTTCTGTTCTTGACCGCAGGTGGGAATGTAAGAGCAGGGAAATGATGCTGGAACTTTAGCAACGGCCTGTTCAAGATCAATGGACAGGGTAATCAGTTGGACGGAAGTGCGTACTGCACGTGCTGGAAATCAGAATCAAGATTGGGGGTGCTGATGAAGCACAGCAGGTCAGGCAGCATCCGAGTTGCAGAAAAAAATAACGTTTCGTGCAAAAGCCGTTCATCAGGAATAAAGCTGGGAGCCTCGAGTGTGGAGAGATAAACGGGAGGACTGGGTCTGGGAAGAATTTAGGTGACAGTGCAAGAGGTGGATGGAGATGGGGTTAAATGTTATAGATCGGAGAAGAAGGTGGAGTGGATAGCTAGAAAGGAAGATAGACAGGTGGGACAGGTCAGTCGGATGGTTCCAAGCTAGAAAATTGGAACTCGGATAACGTGGGCATGGGGAGGGAAGGAAACTGGTGAAGACCACGTTGATGCCCTGGCGTTGAAGGGTTCCGAGGTGGAAGATGAGACGTCTGGTGGTGATGGAATGGCGGTGGAGGAGACCCTGGAACTGCATGTCTTCGGGAGAGTCGGGGCGGGTGCGTAGTTGATGTTTTTGGTCATGAGGCGTTGGGGTTGAATGTTGCGGGTGCCCTGGAAATGTTCTCTGAAGCGGTCTGCGAGAAGGTGTCTGTTGGCCCAAATGTTGAGGAGACCACATTGGGAGCAACAGATGCAATAAATGACACGTGTGAAAGTGCACATGCACATTTGATGGATGTGGAAGGCTCATTGGAGCCTTGGAAGGATTTGAGAGGGAAGATGTGGATGCAGGTTTTGCAATTCCTGTGGTGGCAGGGGAAGGTGCCGCGAGGGGAAAGTGGGTCATTGGAGGGCGAGGACTCGACGAGGTAGTCGTGGAGGAAAGAGTCTTTGTGAAAAGTGGATAGGGGTGCCGAGGGAAATATATCCCACTAGGGCAATGTTGCTGACACTTTTTACAAACCTACTTATTCCCACAGCTATCTGGATTATACCTCCTCCCACCCCACCACTTGTACAAATGTTACCCTGTATTCCCAATTCCTCCACCTCAATCGCATCTGCTCCCAAAGGTCCAGTTCCGCCACAGAACACACCAGATGACCTCCTTCTTTAAAGACGGCAACTTCCCCTCCTATGTGTTTGAAGATGCCCTCCAACGCATCTCATCCATGTCCTGTACCTCCGCCTACGAACCCCACACCCCCACACCTCCAACAACAAAGACAAAACCCCCTTGGTCCTCATCTTCTAGTCCACCAGCCTCTGCATAAATCACATCATCCTCCGACAGTTTCGCCAACTCTAAACGGATCCCACCACCATGAATATGTTCCTCTCCCCAACCCTATCCACTTTCTGCCAAGACCATTCGCACTATGATTACCGAGTTAAGTCCGCCTCCGCCAATGACCCACCCTTCCCTCCTGGCACCTTCCCCTGTCACTGCAGGAATTGCAAAACCTGCACCCACATCTACCTCCTCACCTCTGTCAAAGCCTGTAATGGAGGCTTCCACATCCATCAAAGTTTCTCCTGCACTTCCACACATGTCATTTCTTGTATACGTTCCTCCCGATGCGGTCTCCTCTAAATTGGAGAGAGGAGATGTGTTCTCATAGAGCACTTCACAGAATATCTCCAGGATACCCGTAAGAATCAACTCCAGTGCCCCATGGCCAAACATTTCAACTCCCCCTCCCACTCTCGTGAGGAAATGTAGGTCCCGGACCTTCTGTATCGCCACTGCCTCATGACCCAATGCGTGGAGGAAGAAAGCCTCATCATTGGCCTCGGGAACCTTCAACTCCATGGCATCAATTTGGAATTCACCCGTTTCCTCACTTCCCCACCGCTACCTTACCGCAGTTCCCACCTTCCAGCTCAACACTGTCCGCCTGACCTGTCCCACCTGTGCATCTTCATTCCCACTTATCCACTCCACCTTCTTCTCTGACATATCATGTTCACCCCCCACCCGCGTCCACTGACAGCACTCTCAGCTACCTTCTCCCCACCCCCACACCCTTCCCATTTATCTCTTCATCCCATATGCTGCAGTCTCATTCCTGATGAAGGGCTTTTGCCTGAAACGTCCATTTTTCGTGCTCCTCATATGCTGCCGGACCTGCTGTGCTTTTCCAACACCACTCTAATCTTGAGGGGGAACATTTCATTGAGAGGGTTTTCGGATATTTTCTATTGTTGACAACAGGCTGTGGATGATAGCAGAACCTCAGCAACCACCAGTTTAGGGAACAGCTAAAGGAATGATCACAAGTCTGGTCACCGCATAAATCAACATTTTTTTTAATGTAAGATAAAAGATGGAAGGCTGAAGTATGCAACTTTGCCCATCAAGACCGTTTCACCAATCAGTTTATCACTGATTCCTTTCCAAGCCAGGGTGCTATGGGCCTTGGAGGGTAACTTGAAACTGGTGGCGTTTCGTTGCATCTTCCTTATTATTTTTCGTTGTCCTTATAGTCAGTACAGCTGTTGAGCTTTGACGGTTCTGTGAAAATGCCTGAATGACTTACTCCAGCGCATTTTGTAGTTGGTGCACTCTGCTGCAATTGTGCCTTAGCGGTGAAGGGAATGAATATTGCAGGTATTGAAGAGGGTACACTTAAGTGACTGCATTGTCGTGGATGGTATCCAGTTCCTTCAGTGTTATTGAAGCTACACCCATCTAGGCAAATTGAGAGAGTTACGTTCCACATCCCTTTTGTGCCTTGCAAACGATGTAGGATTCACGGAACAATGAGTTGATTTTATAATCACAAAATGTCTCAAGAACATGTTGTTGTTGTCAAAGTGTTTATGTAGCCAGTTTCTATCCGTTTTTGCCCAAAATTATAGCTCTGTGGACGACTACACGGGGTAATTTGTTTACAGTAAAGGCATTGAATGTCATTGGGATATGATTAGAGTCTCATTTCTCAGAGTTATCATTACTCGATATCGTCCTTGTGTGGACCAATCTGATTGCAGTCGCTGTCTGATTTCAAGTTCCAATTCCCGTCGATGTTTGAAATTTCAACCGTTTATTAACATAAATGTATCCCCGGCCTTAATAATATGTAAGGACGCTGCCGGGGGTGAACATGTTGTTATCACTGAAGAAAATGGAGGTTCGTGGAATGATTGGTTAGGCTGGGATTATTCTCCTTGAAACAAAGGAGGCGGAGGGGAGCTCTATAATCACATAATAACATAATAACATTCATAAACGTTCAATATTCATGGGACCTTGACAGGGTAGTTATGGGCAGGTGGTTTACCCTCTGGTATGAGGAGAGCACCAGAGGACATGATCTCAGAATTAGATATTGCCTATTTAATTCAGAAATGAGGAGTAATTTCTTTGCTCAGGGGCCTGTGAATCGGTGGAACTACTTGCAGAAACTATTGTTGAGGCTGAGTTGTTGTGTATTTTAAATTGTGCCAGACAGATATTTAACCAGAAAGACGATGAAGCTTTGTCGAGGCAAAGCTGGAGAATGGAGTTGAGGATTATCAGATAAGCCAAGAGTTCATAGAATGATGGAGTAAACTCGATGGGCTCAATGGCCGACTTCCAATCCTACATCATTTGGTCTAACGCCTTATTTTATTGATTCCTTTAGAATTTTGAGGGGATAGGCTGAAGTGATAGAAAAGGTCTCTCAAACTGATCAGACAGATCAGGAACTAGGCTGATAAGTTCATGAACAAGAAATGTGCTGTAGCCTGGAGACAACAAATGGCACTGGGCACATCGCAGATGGGTATGTGCAGAAGTTGTAATTGCTAAAGAAAATTAGCCGATCTAATATTGTTTCCAACTTTGTGATCATGCTGGATGATGGATCGCGGTATGTTTCATACAGCAAGAGGTTGTGAAAGAATGAAAGATTCTTTTCATTTGAAATGTTTTCTGCGGTTCCAATTCAATTGACTGTTTGAAATAGTGATCAGAACTTTGTGTCGAGTATTACATTAAAATTCACAATCCCACTGGATAAACTATTGCACCCGATCTCCTTATTTATTTCACTTTCATTCGATGTAAATTCATAGAAAGTCAAGATGGAGTAAAAGGAGGAAAGAAACGTTTGCACTCCTTTTCATTATCCCAATTTAACTTCCAACAGAATCAATTTGCTTTACTTTGACTTTGATGTGGTATCGATTTATCACCAATCTCTGGTGCAATGAAGGGCAAGAGCAAAATTCTCCATTCAATATATCCTAAAGATTCTCGGCACGAAGGAAAACCACAGCTGAGTTTGATAAAAGTAACAGTCCGAGTAGGATTCAAATTCACACATGCACAATGAAAGAACAACCCGTCGCCTTAACCTCTGGGCCAACTCAGCCCATTGCAAAGGGGCTCGCATGTGACCCCGTCAAGATCACATATGGTGCACGGAGGGGATAAGAAATTCCCAGAGCGGAATCAAATCCACACCATTATGTTTCTGCTTTCAGCGGAATAATAATACCCGCAAAATCCAAGGAATTGACCTCGTCCTTGGCAGGAATACCTTGTCCTTGATTTACTTCGAGTTGGAACTGTCTCAGAATGAAACAGCAAACATGAAATTCCCGTCACATTCACACGCACATTTAATCTTGACGCATAATTTCTTCAGACAGTTTCTCTCTCACGTGAAGAAGGAAATATGGACAGAGAAGTGAAGGTTATGTTTTAGCTCGATGGTCTTTCTCATATGGCTGAACCTGAAGTGGGTAAATTTCCCGGAAATGCAGCTTTGTTCGTTTCATTTTATTAATTTTGCTGCAACTTCACTTTATTCATCGCAATGCTCGGAAGTGAATTGGATTTATATCATTGGAATGTTTAATATTGTATTGAAGTTTGCTCTGAATTTACATCAGTTTAAAGAAAATACTGATGAGAAAAACAGACAAGGCGTCAGTTTAAACTACAAAACAAGATGCCAGTTTTGATGCTCAGTTACTTTGACAGATTTCATTGGGTATCAAATGAACCCAACATCATGGCGATTGTCCTCCCATCTTTAAACCATGGGATTAATGCAGGAAAGCGATCTCGAAAAGACGGGTCACTTGCTATTCATCATGGAATACCTTTCCTTGACAATATACAAAATCTGCTCAGTTCCATGTATAATGCTTCAAGTGGAATATTAACAGAAATCTTTCAAAACTGAGTTTTTTTAGATGAATCTTACTCAGCTGCAAACGTTTCCGATATTTCTTTGCATCTGAAGTCGCCCAAATCAGACATTGTTTCCTCGCACATTAAACCCCCACCCCCACCCTCCACACTCCACACACCACTTTTCCACTTTTAACTGGCCACAGGCTGTCCCTCTCCTGGTGAAAATCACTGCTTGTGTGTCTCGAAATGTGCCTTTCCAAATATTTTGGAAACGGATTTTTTGAGAGACAGAAATTCTGATCCCATTATTTCTTTGTCCTACATCGATGGTTTGGAAACCCTGACGTTCAGAAACATGTGAACTTGAAAGAGTGAATTTACCACCTATTTACTCTGTTCAAACCTCAACTACTCTGGAAAACATCCATTCGGTTTTCCTTGGTTTAGTGTCAAATTTTCCAACACAGAGATAAATAAAATCCCATCCCCAATTAACTGCATCAGCATCGTCTCCAATGGCTTTGCAGCCCAGTAAAAATTGCAGTGTCCTCTCTGATAGAATCATAGATTTTAACAATGCAGAAATTACAGTTCAGCCAATCGAGTCTATGAGGACACTCTGAAGAGCATCTCAACCAGACCGAGCTCCTGTCTCTATCCCCGCAGGCCTCTGGCTTGTGATTTCAAATAAACCAGCTGGAATAAAACCTGGCATCGTGTGACTGCTGAACTTATCACTGCGTTACCCATGGATAATTCACTTTACTTACTGAATTCACTCCCTGGAAACATCAGCGCAATTTAAACATGGCCAAACCACAGTCTTAACAGCAGTGCGAACTACTGAGCAAGTGAACAATGACATTGAATACCATCTGTATCATGTCTAATACCTTTATACACTGGTAAATCAGCCGAGTGAAAGCAAGATGCGCTCACCAACCCGATTTCAATGCATCCAAACGCGGTTCCACGCCTCACAACCTCTTTAGTGCTGCTGGAAATGTTTCTGCACTCAGATCTGAATGGGTTTACGATGTTTTCTTCCTCAGATTCCTGCTTTAAATAAACACATCAGTAAAGGAACAACTCTATATAATGGTTTTCATTGCAACACAAACACAATGTGCAGTTTGCAGAAGTTGCGTGTTTGCAATTTCACTGACACTGTCTCTCCCCAGGAGCAGCAGTACTCCCTCAGCTGATTCCTCAGCACTGCCCTTTCTGTGACATATCCAATCGAGAATGGAAGGCCAGGCATTAATAACCTTCAGTGGATAATAGAGCGGCAGGTTTAAAACATTTGCGATGCCCCCAGCGGAGAATTGAGCCCCGTGACATGCGGTGACACTAACCACGATACTGTGGACGACAACATAGAAGGAGACCCTTCAGCCTGTTGTGGCTGCACTTGTCCAACACAACTGCTTAACGACCTGAATCAAGTTTCCATGATTGAGCACTTAGTCTTATGTGTTCTGGCATCACAAATTCTCATCTCAATTGTTTTCAGGTTAGAAGGGTTTCCGCCTCTCTGACCCTTTCCGCAAATCTACTCAAACTTTTCTGCCTTTTCCCGAAATCTCTTGGCCCCAGTATTCGATCCCTCTATCAATAATGAACGCTTCTTTGAGACTACCTATCAATATCCCCAATTTTACTACTTAGCATGGTCGGAGTCCAACCCGAGTCCCTGGTGTCTGAATAAACAGTCCAGTGTTCAGTGGTAATAACGCTTGGCCATTGCAGAAAAGCAGGGAAACTATCCAACGAAGTCTCTTTTCCCCGATTCTGTCCTGTGCCATTTTCCTGAGATTGACACCACCCTCCCCCCCCCCCAATAATATTTGGTCCATGTCGGTAAAAGCTGCTAAATGAGAATTGATCTCACAACAGTGGTAACCAAATGGATCAAATGGTCTGCAGGTCCAAATGGTGGGGTTGGGGCACGTTCACCCAGCAACAGTGACCGCAGCCACACAGACTGATCAGTATCAAAGTGAGAGTCAGTGTTAGATTCTGCACAGCCTTAAAGAAATAGGAAATGACTCCACAAACACATGGTGAAAGAGCAGAGCTCAGAAAGCTAGTGCTTCAATTAAACCTGTAAGATCATGACCTGGTGTCGGCTGATTTTTAACTTTGTACTCTATAGTCCAACACCGGAATCTCCAAATTAATGAAATGGGGGTATGGGATGGCAAGTTCAGCTAGTGATCGTAGGAGGGAAGACATCTCTGAGAACGGGTGGATTCGAATTCTGAAACACAGATGTAAGCGAGCAGAACTTGAATGAAAAATGTCATCACTTTGGAGAAAATTACCATGTTAAAACAACTGATTCCTTTGTGTTTCACAAAAGACTGGGACAAATAGAGCGATTGCTGCCGTGACTCGAATTCGAACCCAGGTTCCTGTGGCCATAACGCAGAGTAGTAACCACTATATGGTCACGGGATCACACAGATGAGCACAATAACCGCAAGCAATAAGTACAGTATTATAAGAAAAGTTAGGCAGAGCACCAAATGCACAATATCAGTGCTGAGCGAGCAGTGGCAGATATGTGGGAACTCAGAATGGGCTGACCGTTTAACAGCGGTGCCCCCAGTGGCTGTGGTGATTCCATCATTAATATGCTGAAGGCTGAGATAAATAGATTTCTTCAAAACATCAAAGACTCCGGAGATAGTGCAGCTTTTGTTGAAATGTATGCTGCAATAGCAATGCAGCTTAACATTGGCTCCTTCACCAACTTCCCACACAAGGCAGTGACCACTGTTGCCACAGACTCCCAATTCCCAGCACCAGAATCAGACGAACTGAGTGGCGCAGCCGCGAAGATCCAACTTGAAATTGGGATTGGAATGAGGCCGCACAGATACTCGATGGCTCAAGTGACACAACCGGAGAATGCATGGTATTTCTATGACGGTTTAGAGGCACAACCAATTCGGAGGTTGGGAGTGCTGCTGGTCAAAGGCGGGGCAGAAGGGAAAATTTGTTCCCATTTATAACGACATAGCAATCGACAGTGCGTCTTGCTGAGAGAGCTGAGTGCCACAACTGGACCGTGGGCGGCTGGTTTGAAGTTTGATTTTACTTCACTATCACGCTTTCACCATTTTCATTTCCAATTGTTTAATATCTCCCTGCAGTCTGCGGCTTTTTTTCCACATGGCTAATTGCATGACTAACTGTTGTACGATCTGCACACTGCTATATCACGGCCACTACAGTAAATATGAATAATTGATCTACATGAGAAAACAGTGGAACTCACTGCAGGCATGCTTCGTAGGTTTGCAGGCGACATCAGAATTGTAGACAATTAGGAAGATTATCTAAGTTTCGAAAGGATCTTATTCCAATGAGTCGTTGGACTGAAAAATGTAACATGGAGTTCAATCTGGATAAGTGGAAGGTATTCCATTTTGATACAGCAAAAGGAGCAGGGCTTTCCGTCGTGTTGGAGAACACGGCAGCTAGGGATGCAGGCACATTATTCTTTGTAGTTTGCATCACGTACAGACAGGATGGTTCAAAGGCATTAAACTTACTTCCCTTTATTGCTTAGTCCTTTGTGTGTACTATTTGGGACGTTTAGTTTAAGTTTTTCAGGACATTGATGAGGTCTCTTCTGGAATATTATGTCCAGTTCTGGTCGCCAAGTTGTAGGAATGATCTTATTCAGCTGGAGCAGGTTCAGAAAAGGTATACACGCATGATGCCGTGCGTGGAATGTTTGAGTTATAATGAAAAGCTGGATAGGCTGAGACTATTTTAAGATTCGAGATCGGGGTGCTGGAAAACCACAACAGGTAAGGCAGCATCCGAGGAGCAGGAGAATCAGCTTTTCGTGCAAGTGGAGTTCATCAGGCTCATGCCTGAAACGTCGATTCTCCAGCTCCTCAAATGCTGCCTGACCTGCTGTGCTTTCCCAGCACAACACTCTCGACTTTGATCTGTCATCTGCAGTTCTCATTTTCTCCCAGTTGAGATTGTTTTCATTCTAGGTTGGGGGTTTGAGCGGCGACCTGACAGAAGGTTATGAATTATTGAGAGGTAAGTTAGAGTTAACGATAGCTGCCTTTTCCCAGGAGGGGAATTTCAAGACGACAGGGCATACGTTTAAGATGAAAAGGGAGAGATTTTGTTAAAAAAAGACATGAGGCATTTTTCTAGAGAAGGTGTTTTACGTGTGCAATTAACTTGCTGAGTAAGTGATGGATGAGGGTACATTTACAACATTTAAAGAACAATTGGATCCAAACATGAATGGAAAGTGGGATTTTTAAAATAACTTTATTCATGCCTAGTACATCAGTTATTTCCCAGAGGACAGTAAAGATTCAACCATGATATTATCCATCAGGAGTCTCATGTAGGACAGAGCAGATGAATATGACAGTTTGCTTCCCGAAATCAGATGGGATTTTCCACACAACGGATTCAGGTTATCACGAGACTCTTCAATTCCAGGTATTTATTGAATTCAAACTCCACCATCTGTCATGCCAGGACATGCACCTTTTGTTCCCAAGATATTACCTGGGTTTTTTTTGGATTAGCAACACACTAATAAAACTCCAAGGGCATTATAACCACTCAGCGGGTACAGCAGGAGGCAGATGGGACGAGATTAGTTTGGCAGTATGTTCAGCATGGATTGGTTGGACTGACGGGCTTGTATGTCTTCATGCTGTATGACTCTATGATTGACGCTATGGAACAATTAACTGGATGGAACTAACAGTTATTGACAGCATAATCTATCACCTGATGGGAAATGTAATCCTGCTGGAGTCTCCGGAGGTTGTTTTGCTCAGTGATCCCTTCCCACACACGGGACTGGTGAACAGCCTCTCCCCAGTGTTACTGATTAAATGAGTTTCTATTTCTGTGGTTAATTGAATCCCTTCCAGCAGTTCCCACATTGCCCTCCTTTCTCTGTGGTATCAGTGTCCTTTTTTCTTCCGAGGGTGAACGATCCTTTCAAATTGTGTCCATACAGATACGAATTCAGTTTTCCATGTTGTGAATGTGTTTTCATTCTTTCTCATTCACACACAGGGTGTGAGTATGACGGGTCAGGACAACATTTATTCTTCGCCCCTCGTTCGTTGCTGTCTGGCTACACCATAAACCCAGGTGTGATCCCAGCCTCGGGTGCCTGCCTGTGGGCAGTCTGCACATTCTCTGTGTGTTTGTGTTTTTATTTCTCCCTCTGACTTAAGATGTGCCAGTTACAGGGATCAACAATGTGAAATGCAGGCTTATGGGATAGGGAATACCGTAGGGTGTGGTGGGATGCGCTTCGGATGGATGTGTGGACTGGAAGGGCTGACAGGCCTGCTTCTCCACACGATGGGGATTCTTGGATAAAGGGTCAGCGCTGTTTTTCTGGTCCTGGGGTCTGTGCGTAGGCAGGACTGGGTGAAGATGGTAGAATCCCCTGCATAAGGGACATGAAAGAATGGGAATGCAGGAAATTAAAATTATAATCTCAGTTCCTGAGGTCAGACTTGCATTTCAGGTCTTTTTCGTCGAACTTAAACATCACCGTTTCCATGTCCCAACCCCTAAGGACAACCAGTTCAAAATATCACCCCAACACCACCTTCACCAGGTTGAAGTCTTGACTGTGTGGAAGAAACTCATACTGAGCTGATGCAAGCAAATGCAGCTGCCACCGCCAGTGTCGGAAGCAGAGATCCAAATAGCAAAATCATTTTTTAAACCCAACACTACAAAGTTTAGGGCTCAACACGCTCCAGTTGTGCCACTCAGCTGTCTTAGCAAGATGCAGTATAGATCGCTAGGAGAGTATAAACGGGGACAATCATTCCCTTGATCAGGAGCACACACAACCTAGGAATTTCTTGCATCTCTATATCATCAGAAAAGGACTGCACGCTCACCTGTTGCATCACTGGAGCCAGAGAATAACTCCACGACTCATTCCCATCCCCATTTCCGTTTGGATCTGGGTGGCTGTGCCACAGTTTCTCTGATTCCGAGGCTGTGAACTGGGCTTATGTGTGATTGTCTGCAACACTGGTTACAACTTGAGGAACTTGGTGAAGTCGCCGATGTTAAGCTAAAATGCTATTGAAGCATACATTTCAACAGTATCCTGTACTTTACCCCGAGTCTTTGATGTTTTGTCGAAATCGATCGATCTCATCTTTCAACATTCTCATTCACGGGATGTCCACAGCCTCTGAGATCATAGAACTGAACGATTCAGCTCACTCTCAGTTCCCACATGCCTGTCACTGTTCTCTGAGTACTGATATTGTACATTTGCTGTTCTTCCGAACATTTCCTCTGCTAGTATACTTATTGCTGCTGCAAGCATCCTGTTCTATGGTTACTGTGATCGTGGTTGTCGGTATTTTGCATTGTGACCAAAGCAACCTCGATTTGAAACCAAATCACGGCACTAAGTGTTCTCTCCGTTGTCTTTTTTGTGACACAAGCTAAGAAATTAATTGTTTTACCTTCAGATTCCGCTCTCTCACATCTCTATCATATATCAGGATTCAAACACACCCGTTGTCGGAGATTTTCCTTCTACCCATGATAATTCAACCTCCTTTCCGTCCGTCCCCCCATTTCTCTGAGGCAATGCCCAATCTATCACTCTCTTTCACATTCATACTGTTCTGTTGTTGGGTTAACGTGCCCCAATCCCACCATCGGTTCCTCCAAACAAGTCGATCCATTTGGATACATCGGTTGTGAAATCAATCCCCATGGAGCAGCTTTTACTGACATAGACCAGAGACAATTGTAGCGTCAGGCTCATGGAAAATACCCGGGGCAGTTTTGGTTAAAAGCCATTTTATCGGAAAAGATCAGCTTTGTGGCTTTCTCCGTTGGTCTTGTGATAATTTCTTAGGACTGATAATCCAGAGACCGAGTAATAGTCTGGGTACTCGAGCGTGATTCCCAGCATGCCATAATCGTCAAATTTGGATTCAATAAATACCTGCAATGAAGGATCTAGCGGCTGCTATATATCCATTGACAATTGTTGAAAAGAATCTGTTTCACTGAGGTGATTTCGGTATGGAATTTGCTGTCCTGACTTGGTCTGGGCTTCATGCGACTTCAGACTCATAGCAATATGGTTGAGTCTCAACTGCCCTCTGAGCAATTCGGAATGGGTAATAAATTCTGCTTAGCCAGAATCGCCCTGATACTAATTCAGAACATTTAAAACAAATGCTCATAAGGCTCACGCAAGAGTGTTGTTGTGCACTTTTGCAATTCACATTATAGCATGGATGTGATCACACTGAGAAAATTGCAGGAGATATTTACCGGGATATTGTTTGGGATGAAGAGCTTCAGTTCGGAAGAAAGACAGGACAGAGTGGAGTGTTTGTCGCAGTGCAAAGGAGATGTAGATAAGTCATGATTGAGTTAGGGTATGGTCAGGAATGACTGAACGAGTTTCCCATTGATGGAGGGATCGATTAGCAGAGGCCAGAGATTTAAAGAGAAAGGCTGAATAGTTTGAGAACATGTAGGAAAAAGTATGATCAGCCAGTCGATGGTTGTAATTTAGAATACACTGTCTGTATTGTTCAGTAAGGCAGAAACCCTATTGACCTGAATAAATATTCAGATGTGAATTTGTGATTCCAAAACATATAAGGCTGTGGGATAAACATAGTGAAATGGGATTCAGTTCATTAAGCAGTTGTTTTTGACAAGCGTGGCCACAATTAGCTGACGGTCCTCCTTTGACACTCTTGTCCTCGGTAGTATAATGGTTTGTGTCCCCGCCTGTCACAGGACTCAATTCTCCGCTGGGGACAGTGGAAATAATATTTTAAAACTGTAGCTCCATTCCCAAGTACGGGTATTGATACCTGTCCTTCCATTCTCGATGTGGCATGTCACAGGAAGGATACTGCTGTCTGATTCAAGGTGGGGAAGGGCTACAGCTCTCAGGGAGGCAGAGTGTCAGTGTACGTGCAAACATCTGACTTCTGTAAGGCGCATCTTGTGACTGTGTTGGAACGAAAATTATTTGACAGACTTGTTCCGCATTGAAGTGTTTACTGGAAACAAGGAGGTGAGGAATAAACAGGGTAAAAGCATTAAAATATGAGTGCAGAAACAATTCCCGCAACAAGGAATGAAATTATAAAGTAGAGGGTAGTGTTTCGATACATTGAATTTGGGTTGATTTGCATTGATGAGGCTGAGTTATCAGGGTATAAAGCTATTAAAAAATGATCCACCATTTGCACACTATGATGGAACATTGACTCAGTAATTCGCACTGCTGTTCGGTCGGAGGGTTCGGTTGATTGAAGAGAAGGTGACGACTGCAGATGCTGGAGATCAGAGCTGAAAATGTGTTTCTGGAAAAGCGCAGCAGGTCACGCAGCATCCAAGGAACAGGAGAATCGACGTTTCCGGCATAGGCCCTTCTTCAGGAATGAGGAAAGTGTGTCCAGCAGGCTAAGATAAAAGGTAGGGAGGAGGGACTTGGGGGAGGGGCGTTGGGAATGCGAGAGGTGGAGGGAGGTCAAGGTGAGGGTGATAGGCCGGAGTGGGGTGGGGGCGGAGAGGTCAGGAAGAAGATTGCAGATTAGGAAGGCAGTGCTGAGTTCGAGGGATTTGACTGAGACAAGGTGGGGGGAGGGGAAATGAGGAAACTGGAGAAATCTGAGTTCATCCCTTGTGGTTGGAGGGTTCCCAGGCGGAAGATGAGGCGCTCTTCCTCCACCCGTCGTGTTGCCATGGTCTGGCGATGGAGGAGTCTTAGGACCTCCATGTTCTTGGTGGAGTGGGAGGGGGAGTTGAAGTGTTGGGCTACGGGGTGGTTGGGTTGGTTGGTCCGGGTGTCCCAGAGGTGTTCTCTTAAACGTTCCACAGGTAGGCGGCCTGCCTCCCCAATATAGAGGAGGCCACATCGGTTGCTGCGGATGCAAGAGATGATGTGTGTGGAAGTGCAGGTGAATTTGTGGCGGATATGGCAGTGTTCCTTGGGGCCTTGGAGGGAAGTAAGGAGGGAGGTGTGGGCGCAAGTTTTGCATTTCTTGCGGTTGCAGTGGAAGGTGCAGGAAGTGGAGGTTGGGTTTTTGGGGGGGTGTGGGCCTGACGAGGGAGTCACGGAGTGTGTGGTCTTTTCGGAACGCTGAGAGGGGAGGGGAGGGAAATATATCCCTGGTGGTGGGGTCCGTTTGGAGGTGGCAGAAATGACGGTGGATGATACGCTGGACATGGAGGTTGGTGGGGTGATAGGTGAGGACCAGTGAGGTTCTGTCCTGGTGGCGGTTGGAGGGGCGGGGCTCAAGGGCGGAGGAGCGGCAAGTGGAAGAGATGCAGTGGAGGGCATTGTCGACTACGTCTGAGGGGAAATTGCAGTCCTTGAAGAAGGAGGACAACTGGATGGTACGGTTTTGGAACTGGTATTCCTGGGAGCAGATGCGGCGGAGACGAAGGAATTGGGATTATGGGATGGCGTTTTTACAGGGGGTAGGGTCAGAGGAGGTGTAGTCCAGGTAGCTCTGGGAATCGGTCGGTATATAGTAACTGTCCGTGTCAATTCGGTCACCTGAGATAGAAATGGAAAGGTCTAGGAAGGGGAGGGAGGAGTCTCAGACGGTCCAGGTGAATTTGAGGTCTGGGTGTAAAGTGTTGGTAAAGTGGATGAACTGTTCAACCTCCTCGTGGGAGCACGAGGCAGCGCTGATGCAGTCATCAATGTTGCAAAGGAAAAGGTGGGGGCTGGTGCCAGTGTAACTGCGGAAGATGGACTGTTCCACATATCCTACGAAGAGGCAGGCATAGCTGGGGCCCATGCGGGCGCCCATGGCTACTCCTTTGGTTTGGAGGAAGTGGGAGGATTGGTAAGAGAAGTTGTTCAGGGTGAGGACCAGTTCAATCATTCGAAGGAGGGTGTCGGTGGAAGGGTACTGGTTGGTACAGCGGGAAATGAAGAAGCGGAGGGCTTTAAGTCCTTCGTGATGGGGGATGGAGGTGTACAGGTACTGGATGTCTATGGTGAAGAAAAGGCGTTGGGGACCGGGGAAGTGAAAATCATGGAGGAGGTGGAGGGCGTGGGTGTTTGATTGGCAAAGTTACATTGCCCTCTCGTGTCCAGGGATTGAATAAAGCATGTTAAGAGTTACTTAACCATGGGTTACGCAGGGACAAGGCCAGAAGTCACAGAACGCCAGGTGAAAGTCCAACAGGTTTCTTTGAAATCGTAAGGGAGACGGCTGCCCCTTCTTCATTAGGAGAACTAGGTCTGTGTAAGATGTTCTTCAGAGAGTCGACACCGACTCGGTTGACTTAAATGCCCTTTCTGCACTGTAGGATTCTGTGATTCTATCGGAGAGGGTAATGACGGTGATTACTGGGGTGTAACGCCATGAGGGACGATGCTGATGGGGTGTACTGAGAATTACATTTTATTCACTTGTTGCCTTGG
Source organism: Chiloscyllium punctatum (assembly GCF_047496795.1). Taxonomy (NCBI): domain Eukaryota; kingdom Metazoa; phylum Chordata; class Chondrichthyes; order Orectolobiformes; family Hemiscylliidae; genus Chiloscyllium; species Chiloscyllium punctatum. The sequence goes on from NC_092785.1 coordinate 49,107,083, forward strand.
AAAATTTACAACAGTTATCCCTGTACTAAGAAAGACTTAATGGGGCTTTTTCAGGTTATGAAATGTTTGGACAGAGTAGATACGTGGAAAATTCCCTCTTTCAAGTAAGTAAACGTCTTGACGTCAGGCATTCAAAGCCTTTGATAAAACCTTTGATGGACAAAGAAATGATGAGAGCAGAATAGCTGTCACTCTGATAATCTGTTTTTCAATATATTTGGAAAGGCACATTTGGTGACACACCAGGAATAAATTTCACAAGGAGAGAGACAGCGAGTGGCTAGATAAAGGTGGTGGGGTAGGATTTAGTCGGTCAGAAGTTGCGGGGAAAAATGCCTAAGTTGGTTGTCTTTAAATATAAAGACATTTCATGAACGCGTGCAGCTGAATACGATTCGGTTCCAAAAACTCTGGATTTTGAAAGATTTGGCATAATATTCCACATAAACCATTGTAAATGGAACTGGTTGGACTTTCTTATTGTGAAGGGAAAATATTACATAATGAAAAGGAAGTGATCAGTTGCTTGGAGATATACTTCCAGCTTTAATCAAATGCGTTAAGTATGTGAGGTCAAACACCATGATGTTTGGTCCATTTCATACTCGGTGAAATCTGCCAAAGCAACAAGCAACAAAGCTGGTGGGTTTTCTTCTGCAATTTAACCCTGTTTTTCGAAGCAGCATTTTCCTTCAGCTGAAATAAAGTCGGAGCAAATTTGAATACAACATTTATCATTCCAATGAGATAAGTCTAATTCACTTCCGATTATTACAATGAACATTGTGAGGTTGCAGTAAAATTAAAATGAAACGAACAAAATAGAGTTTCTTGCGATTTAATCCAATTCAGGTTCAGCAATATGAGAAAGGCCATTGAGCCACAACATCGCCTTTATTTCCCTCTCCATGGCTGCTTCTTCACGAGAGAGAGAAACTGACTGAAGAAATTACGAGTCAAACGTAGGTGGGAATATGACGAAAAATTCTTGTTCTATGTTTCACTCTGGCACAGTTCTGACGCATAATGCATCAATGATAGCTATTCATTCTGTGAACATGGGTATTTATTGATATTTGTTGTTATTATAATTCTGGTGAAAGCAGAAACACCATGGTGTGGATTCGATTCCACTCTGGAAATTTCCATGACTTTCACCACATGTAACCTGATGAGGTTACACGTCACACCTCTACAAATCGTGCTGAGGAGACTGAGCGAATATGGTGGTGGCCTGTTATACTGCTGTGCTCCACATTCACGAGTTAGAGTCACACTCTGGTTGCAAACTTCAGAAACTGCTCCAGCACTTTTTATTTGCACCTCTGGTACACACTGGTTAAGGGATCTTGTTCTTGCCGTTCACTGCACTGGAGATTCACGAATAATCTACACCATATTAAAGTCGAAATGAAGAGTGAGAGCAGTCATTTTATTCAATTTTCGATTAAATTGGTGTAATGAGAATGATAGCATTTTTCTTTCTGCCTCACATTCCATTTTGTCTTTCTATGAATTTTCGTCGAAAGAAAGAGAAGCAAATAACAAGACACCGGAGCGCAAGTTTATCCAGTGGGGTTGTTCATGAATATTTTAACCTAACACTTCACACAGTAATGTGATCACTAATTCACAGTGACTCAGCACTGGAACCGCAGAAACCTCTCCAATGAGACGAACTTTTCATTCTTTCACAAATTTCTGCTGTGTGTGAATCATCCAGCGTGATCACTGACTTGCCAACTCTCTATGATCTACCAACTTTCTTCAGCAATCACAGCTTCAGTACACAGCCACTTGTGCTTGGCCCACTGTCATTTGTTGCCCCCAGGTCATAGCACATTTCTTCCTCCTCAGTTTATGAGCCTTCTTCCTGATCTGTCTGATCTGTTTATTAAACCTTTCCTATCACTTCATCCCATCCCCTCACAATACTGAATTTATGAATAAAATTAGGCGTTAGACCAAATGTTAAGCAAGCGGAAGTTTGCCATTCAGCCCATGGAGTCTGCACCACCATTCAAAGAAATCATGGTTGATCTGATCATCTTTAACTCCTTCCTGCTCACTTACCTCGACAAAGTTTTATCATCTTTCTGATAAACTATGTGGCACAGATTGAAAATGCCCAACACCACAGTCTCAACAGCGATTGCTGAAAACTGCCACAGATTTTTTGGTCCCTGAGCAAAGAAATTACTCCTCATTTCTGAGTTAAATGGGTAATTTCTAATTCTGAGATTATGTCCTCTGGTACTCTCCTCACAGCATGGGGAAAACCACATGCCCGTTTCTTCCCAGTCAAGATTCCACGAATATTGAACGTTTACAATTCTCCTCTCCACTTCCTCTGTTTCGAGGAGAATAATCCCAGCCTAACCAATCAATTCACGAAGCTCCACTTTATACAGAGTTGGCAACATCTCTGCAGTCCCCTGCAGCGTCCTTACATATTATTATGAAAACTGAAGAAATATCGGCGACGTTAAGGGTTGAAATTTCAGGTGCAGACGGAATTGGAACTTGAAATCAGAAATTGATTGGAATCGGATTGATCTATAGAAGGACCAAATACAGCAATGATTACTCTGACAAATGTGAATCTTATCATATTCGATTCACATTCAATGGCTTCATTGTCGCTGAATTCCTCCGTGTAATCGTCCTGGGAGCTAGTATTTAGGAGAAATGGAACCTGATCGCCATATAAAGAAGTTGACGACAAAATAGTGTCATTCGATCGACTTTGTTTGATTATTAATTCAACTCTTGTTAACGTGAAGGATAAGTCGTCTGCAACGCACAAATTAGATGTTTAACAGAACCCTCTACATTTGGCTAGGTCGTTGTCACTTCAATACCATTGAAGGAACTGGACACATTCCACGACAATACAGTCACATAAGTGTACATTGTTCAAAATTGTTGGGATATAGAGAACATAGAACATAGAACAATACAGCACAGAACAGACCCTTCGGCCCACCATGTTGTGCCGAACTTCTAACCTAGATTAAGCACCCATCCATGTACCTATCCAAATGCCGCTTAAAGGTCGCCAGTGATTCTGACTCTACCACTCCCATGGGCAGCGCATTCCATGCCCCCACCACTCTCTGGGTAAAGAACCCACCCCTGACATCTCCCCTATACATTCCACCCTTCACCTTAAATTTATGTCCCCTTGTAACACTCTGTTGTACCCGGGGAAAAAGTTTCTGACTGTCTGCTCTATCTATTCCTCTGATCATCTTATAAACCTCTATCAAGTCACCCCTCATCCTTCGCCGTTCCAACGAGAAGCTGCAGAGCTGGGCAGAAAGGTGGCAAATGGAGTTCAATGTAGCTAAGTGTGAGGTGATTCACTTTGGTAAGAGTAACAAAAAGATGGGGTACTGGGCTAATGGTCGGATACTTGGTAGTGTGGAAGAGCAGAGGGATCTTGGTGTCCATGTACACAGATCTCTGAAAGTTGCCACCCAGGTAAATAGTGCAGTGAAGAAGGCATATGGCGTACTGGCTTTTATTGGTCGAGGAATTGAGTTCCGTAGTCCTGAGGTCATGCTGCAGTTGTATAAGACTCTGATGCGGCCGCATCTGGAATATTGTGTGCAGTTTTGGTCGCCATACTATAGGAAGGATGTGGAGGCACTGGAACGGGTGCCGAGGAATTTTACCAGGATGTTGCCTGGTATGGTAGGCAGATCCTATGAGGAAAGGCTGAGGCACTTGGGGTTGTTTTCATTGGAGAAAAGAAGGTTTAGGGGTGACTTGATAGAGGTGTACAAGATGATTAGGGGGTTAGATAGGGTTTACAGTGAGAACCTTTTTCCACGTATGGAGTCAGCTATTACAAGGGGGCATAGCTTTAAATTAAGGGGGGGGGGTAGATATAGGACTGATGTCAGGGGTAGGTTCTTCACTCAGCGAGTCGTAAGTTCATGGAATGCCCTGCCAGTAGCAGTGGTGGACTGTCCCTCCTTATGGGTATTTAAGCGGGCATTGGATAGGTGTATGGAGGATAGTGGGTTAGTGTAGGTTAGGTGGGCTTTGATCGGCGCAACATCGAGGGCCGAAGGGCCTGTACTGCGCTGTATTCTTCTATGTTCTATGTTCTATGTTCTAACATCGGAATAGTTATTCCCTGAACTGCAACGGCAAAATTTCAGCAGAGAGCACCTCCTAGAAGATTCCCTGAAGTAAGTTATCCAGGTTTTGTTGATAGAACCTTCAAAGCTCAAAAACTGTACCGATTAAAACGACAAGTTTGAAGATGCCCTGAAACGTCACCATTTACAAATTACCCACCAAGGCACATACCAGCATGACTTGGAGAGGAATCATTGGTAACTTGGTTGGGTGATGAAGCGGTCTTGACGGGCAAAGAGTTCCATTCGCCGTTTTTCCCTTCTGCCAGATTGATACAACCCTGCGGTCCCTGATATTATTCATCACAGACCACTACATGACGAACTGTTGCATCGTCTCTAAACCTCAAAACATGACTCCTCCAACTAAGTTTGAATTATTGATCTACATCAGGAAACAGTGGTACTTCACTGGAAACAGTCATCCAGACATGGTTCCTTGCAGCATGGGATGACCACCAGTTCATTGCGAATTAAAAACAGTTCCAAGGAAGGGTCTGTTGACCCGAAATGGTCATTCTGTGTTCCCCGGGCTGCAATTCTGATTTTTGTCTCTTATTTACAAAACGTACACTCCATTCAGATTTTGTTTGCCATGTGCCTGAATTGCACACCCTTGCACTGTGGGAAGGAATCGGAGCAGCCAGAGGAAACTCACACGGGAGAGAGAGAGCAGGAGTGTGCAAATTCCACACAGTAAGTCACATAAGACTTGAATGAAGTCGGGTTTCTGACGCTAAATGGTGCAGTATCACTCACTGAGCCCTCTCAATATGCAAGCGCACGTCCTGGAAGCGAATGGAACCCGAACTCATGCAGTGACAGGCGGTGGTACTACCCACGAATTCTATGCAAAAAGAAGCCTATTTGTTAATAGTGGAAAATAACATTCGCTTAACTACCGGAACTCTTTTTTTTAAATACTTGGCCTATAGTATGTATGTCGTGGCATCACAAATTCACATCTGAATACTTCTGAAAGTTATGAGGATTTGTGCCTCTGCAACCTTTACATGCACTGAGTTACAGATTTTATTAAACGGTTGTATCAAAACATTTGTCTGCACATTCACTCAAATCTTACCTCTTAAATTTTTAAATCTATGCCTCCCTACGTCTCCCCCCCGTGATCGATCTCACCATCAACGAGAAACGTTTATTTCAGTCTACACCATCCGTATTCCTTATTATGTTGTACATCCCAATCATGTTTCCTCTCAATTTCTTCTGCTCCAATAAAAACGCCTCCAGTTTATACAATTTCTCTTCATAACTGAAACTCTTCTACCAGACAATATTCTGGTAAATCTCTGCTGCATCATTTCCAGTGCTATCGTATCCGTGCTACCATGCGAATTGCATAACTGCACACAATAGACAAGGCAGAGCGAAATGAGCAAGTGAAGTAAATTATGTAGAAGTCTTCAGAAAGAGTTATTTTCGATTAAAGTTTATTTTCCTCAGTGCTGCCCTGTGTCCTTTTCCACAGTCTGATGTCCCAATAATCTCTGGTCTATGTGGTAAAAGCTGCTCCATGTGAATTGATGTCACAACCATGGTATCGAAATTGGGAGTGTGATTCTCTTCCACGGAACAGTGCAGATTCAAATGTCCACATGATTTGTGTCTGCACTGTGTCGACTTCCATTAACTCTGAATCTATACGTTTTTCTCCTTTTTTTCGGTCCTTGGTTTTCATATCTCTCCTGTCATGTGAATTGCAGAGCAGGGCAATCGACGTTTCGGGCATAAGCCACCATCAAACTGTTCCTACCTGACGCGTCATATTCTGTCTTGGGGACCTGCAACCACACGGGATAAATGTAGATTTCAGCGGCTTCCTCATTTCCCCTCCCCCCACATCATCACAGTCTGAAGCATCAAACTCAGCACCACCCTCCGGACCCATTCATCTCCCCCCCCTCCACGACTGATCGCCTTCTCCTGCCTCCATCCACCATTCCCTTTTCCAGCTATCTTACACCCAACCCCAACCCCCTCCCATTTACCTCTCAGTCCCCACCCACAAGACTCATTTCTGATGAAAGACTTAAGCCAGAAAACATCGATTCTCCCGCACCTCGGTTACTGTCTGGCTTACTATACTTTTCCAGCACGACACTATCGCCATGGCGAAGATAGACGAGCTCAGCTCAGGCGCCTTCATGAGAGCGGAGAGGGCTGAGTGAGGAAGTGATTAAGTTGCACTTTAAAGGGATAGATACGTGTGATAAGAATAAACTTGTTATGGGAAGAGTTAACAACCAGGGATTTCCGTCGAACGCAAGTAAGAGGATGTTCAGAGGAGAGATAGGAAGAACGTTTTCACTCTGAGAGTGTTGTTTATTTGGAATTCACTGTTTGAACGTGTGGTAAAGCTATGCGTCAGGAGTATTTAGCCGAATACTTGAGAAGTTAGAGCACACATGGATAAGGACCAGGTACTAGAAAATAGTGTGAAAATAAATTGAAGTCTGATGAAAAATACAAACACTGGACAGAACATACTGAGCATGAAAACATGGAAAGGGTAAAGACATGGAAACTATTGGCGATCTGGTACAAGGGGTCTGCGGAATGCCAGATGTGTCAAAAGGTCACTGGGGCTGGATGGGGCCAGTGTGGCAGGATGGGATCAGAACAGTGGAATCCTGCTACACCAATTAGCAGAGTCAGACTGGGCTGAAAGGTTACTATGGCAGGCTGAGAAAAAAAAAACAATTAATAAGGTCAGACTCACCTACTAAATATCATCATGGCAGGCTGGGACAAGTCGTGACAATAAATACTTAGGACATGACTTTAAATAATTAATTCATTGCAGAGTCGGCCTGCTTGAGACGCTTGTAGCTGGATATGACATTAAATATCTAATCAGAAGTTAGTCGAGTCAGCTTGGGACAGGAAAACATTGTGGTAGATAGGGTAGCTAAATATCTAAGTATGACAGGTTAGTCTGGGATGGAAGATCATTGTAGCACATGTGACAGTAGAATACCGAATAGTGACAGTAGAATAATATTATGTAGAATTATGAAAAAGCATAGTGGCAGAAGTAGAACGATAATGGGAACGAACACGATTGGTTTATTGTATAGTTGAAGTGAAGTAATTCGAACTAACACATTTGGCCATTTTGATAAGCTAACAAAACATGATTAAAGGAAAGGTAAGAAGTGATGGAGTTTAATTCAGATACATGCGAGCCGCTACACTTTGGGAAAGCAAATCTTAGCAGGACTTATACACTTAATGGTAAGGTCCGAGGAAGTGTTGCTGAACAAAGAGATCTTGGAGTGCAGGTTCATAGCTTCTTGAAAGTGGAGTCGCAGGTAGATAAGATAGTGAAGAAGGCGTATGCTTTCCTTTTTTGGTCAGAGTGTTGAGTACAGGAGTTGGGAGGTCATGTTGCGGCTGTGCAGGACTTGGGTTAGGACACTGTTGGAATAATGCGTGCAATTCTGGTCTCCTTCCTACCGGAAAAACGTTGTGAAACTTGGAAGGGTTCAGAAAGATTTACAAGAATGTTTCCAGGATTGTAGGATTTGATCTATTAGGAAGATGCTGAACAGGCTGGGGCTCTTTTCCCTGGAGCGTCGAAGGGTGAGGGGTGACCTTATAGAGGTTTTAAAATTATGAGGAGCATGGCCATTATAAATAGACAAAGTATTTTTCCTGGGTCAGGGATTCCAGAACTAGAGGGCATAGGTTTAGTTTGAGATGGGAAAGAGAAAACAGAGATTTAACGAGCAACTTTTTTTTCACACAGTGGGTGGTACGTGTATGGAATGAGTTGCCAGATGATGTTGTGGAGGCTCGTACAATTGCAACATTTAAGATGCATGTGAATAGGAAGGGTTTAGAGGAATATGGGACAGTTGCTTGCAGGGTGGACTAGCTTGGGTTGGGATATCTGGTCAGCATGGACAAGTTGGACAGCAGGTTCTGTTTCCATGCTGCATATCTCAATGACTCTTTGACTCTCTTCCATGGACCCGAAGGTTCGGGGGATTTAGGAATTTGTTTTCTGAGCGTCACGGTTTTTGTTTGCAAATAAAAGATCTTCTCCTTGAAAAACTCTCCGTCATCTCCTCGTGATTGTTGACATTTTCTCCACGACAACCACAACTTTGGGTGCAGTAAAATTGTGGCGACTGCAGCTCTGTGGTGCAGTGAAAAGCGTGTTAGGTTTCTTCAAATTTGTTAACTTTGCTATTCAAAGTTTGTGGGTTTGAACCGCACCAGAATTGGAGTTTAGTTCAGTTTGCAGCTGAATCATTGATTGTTGCGCTGATTCATCGCCAATTCTTGTCTTCTGGTGTTCTCGTCCCTGGTACGGAATCATGATCTGACCAGAATTAGATGCTCTCTCGCAAAACCTGCGAATGCCGTGCAGAAACCCATTGTCTCTGAACACATTTCCTTCCCAAATGCACAGAAATGTTCGATTGCTAATATATCTTTATCCCGTTGGGTGACAGGATGTTTTGGATGAGCTGGGTAAAGACATTGACGTGTTTGGTCAGCGATGATGATATCAAACGGTGGGTAGAACACGTGTTTGGAATAGACTTTTCCTGCTCCTCTCTTTCTGTGCTGTTTCTTACAGAAGGTTTTCAAAATTAACATGATGAGGGCAATGTGAATCAACACTATGGAATTAAAATGTCCTCCCCTTTACCCCACCACTTTTACAGCCAGAACAGACAGCTTCTATTGCAGCTTTAGATCAGATAGTGAAGGGTTCTCTCAGGTGCTCTGTCAGACTGCAAGCTTCTTCACACAGGTTTCCAACTGGGTACATGGAGCAAGCAAACGTGTGGATATTGGGATTCAGGGACAGGTTTCCATTCCACTGCGCTGCAGTTCGGCTCACGAGAATTTCTGACATCCTGAAACTTTCTGTCTATTCTTCCTACTTTACGATTTAAACTGTAATGGAATTTTTAATATTGCATAACATTCCAACATCTTCAATATTCATGCAAACTGTGCAACGTGTTCTTGGATGTCGGACTGGTGAAGATTATTAATGAATGCAATATGTTTCATATTATCTGTATGAACTTGCAGAATGAAGTTGGTGAAGTTTCATTGATTCCAATTCTGTGCGTATTGAAGCTGATCGAAGGAAAAGCCCTGTGACAGCGGCAAGGTAACATTGTTTGTAAAAAACGCAGGAACCAACGGAAACCCATTTTTCAATGTCGTGTATTTTTTCACATTTTTTGTGTCCCTCTTGTATCCTTTTCGTGAACCTGATGCTTCAATAATCACAGGTTCATGTCAGTTTCACCTTGTCTGCAAGAGCTTTAATTTCACAACTAGACGGTTCAGGGAAATGAAGCAGGGTGAGTGACTGAGGTACCAGTGGGGCAGCACATCACCACCAAAGATCCCACAGTGTTGTGGTCCAACGGTTTGTGCTGCTGCCTCCACAGGGTCTAAAGTTCGATTCCAGCCTTGGTGGACTGTCTGTGTCGAGTTTGCACATTCTCCCGTGAATGTGTGGGTTTTCTCCTGGTGTTCCAATTTCCTGCCACAGTCTAAAGATTGTACAGGTCAAGTGAGTTGGTCATTCTAAATTGCCCATAGTACTCAAAGTTTGGTAGATTGACCATAGTACATTTGTCAGAGGGCAATCGTTCTGTTGGGTTACTGTTCGGAGGGTTGGTGTGGACTTTTGAGTCCGAAGCGTCTGTTTCCATACTGTAGGGAAGCTAATAATCACAGCAAATGTATAGCAGTTGAGTAAACTTCCCAAGGTACATGTAGGTCTCATAACAGGTTCGCTGTCTGCGGCTCCAGTCATGCAATTGGTCAGCGTCGAATACTGAAAGTTGCATAACATGCTAAGGCTATATGTTCAATGCTTATCTGAAGAAGCTGTTACTGACATTGACCAGGGATTATTGAAGCATCAGACTGAAGCGCAGTTGAAAACAATGTTGAGTAAAGTAGCATTTGTTTGGAAATTCCAGTTTCTGACGTGGGGAAATGTTTTGCCTTTGTTAAACATGCCAATTATTAACAGAAAATCAGCAAATATTCCCCAGGCGAATATCGATCTGTGGATAGAGAAAGAGAGGTGACGTTTTAGATTGATGACCTTCCTAAAATCGCTGACCCAGCATTGGATTACATCCTGGGAAATCTGTATGAATCGTTTCATATCATTCAATTTCCTGCAAGCTGCACAGTTCATTCAATCAATCGAAACAATTAGATTTAACTCTTTGTGGAGTTTGACTGTTGTCAGTCAACCTGGTAAAGGATCTGGGCAAGTAGTTTTGCTTTTGTGAGGAACAAAGGGTCAAACTGGAATAAGGTTGAGTCTTGACGCAGGATTTTTCAAGCGGAGATAAAAGAGAGTTAAATGGACTCCATCCCCTTTCAGTTGATTATGACCAAATGTTCAAGATGGCAATGAGAATGATATTTTACAACGACAGGCCAAGTCTTGCTCTCTAGAGGCAAAACAATATTACAGATCAGGTGAGCGGGGGAGATGATGATCCTTGTGGAAACCTGAGACAGTGAGAGAATTAGTTCCAAGCCGCTGGTCTGACTTTTCTCATAAACCAGTTAGTCAGCGAACTGAGCTCACAGACTTCCATTCAATGCAGAGCTGAACCAAACAGCTCAGTGCATTTACAGTATTAAATATTTCATGTCGATTGAGTTGCTGCACGTTCCAACTCCACCAGCTCTTCTTATACTTAACATTTTCAGTTGCAGCTGTTATGCAATTTCTTTCCTATGAATGTTAACCAATTCGAGAATATTTCCATTTTGCATCCCTATCCAGGATGTCCAGAATCACTGTCGCTGTTTAATTCTCCCTGTGGCTGTGTGAGTTTGCTCAGTGTGCTCCGGTTTCTTCCCACAGTCCAAACATGTACGGGTTAGGTGAATTAGTTGTGTTAAATTGTCCATACTGTTAGGGGCAGGGGTAAATGTAGCGGAATAGGTCTGGGTGGATTGCGCTTCAGCAGTTCGGTGTGGACTTCTTGGCCCGAAAGGCCTGTTTCCAAACTATAAGTAATCTAATCTAATTCACTTCTTGTCTGCCTGCACTCGCTTTTCAAATATTCTTGATTCATCTCCTAAAATGATTCAATTTCTGAAAATTCATCTCCGAATTCAATAACTCTCAGAATAAAAAATGCCTACTCCAAAATTCTTTGTCGTGCCCCGATGGGTTTGAAGTTCTAACCTCTAGTTTCCACTGACCAAAACGAGGAAATCTCCTTCGTATTTACTGTTACCAACTTCATATCAGCTGGATAACTTCTTTTCGGACACAACTCAGTCTTTCCTGATTTCTCCCGCATTATTCCTTTTCTATGCCACCATCCCATTAAATCCCCTTTTTTTCTTTTCTAGTGGCTTGATCTCCCAGTACACCTCATTTCTATCGTTTCTCACGACATGGTATCATGGCCGTGTCATTCCTAATGCCTTTAGAGTCCAGTAAACACTGCCCGTGTCTCTCATCATGTCTTTATATCCCGATATATTTCACCCTGAGAATGGATGCTGGGTCCAATTCAAAACATGAAAACTCACCACTAAGCTATGCAATCTTATTACTGACACCGGAAAGGTGGAAGCATTTTCAATTACAGCTGAATGGATTGGTTGCAACAGAATCGGGTCAAATCCCTGTCACATACTTGACTGTTGTTCTTATAATTATTTCTTCTCTACGTGTGCTAAGGTAACACTGTGAGAGATCAATTGCTATTGCCAGACATACTTAAGGGAGTGAGTATGGAATGCTGAAGGTGTAAGATCAGAGCAGTTTTTATTGGCATATACCATTCACTGTTCGAATATCAGTCGAAGGAATCAGAGAGCTTGAATTAAATTTGAGCAGGGAAGTTGACTGCATGATGCAACACCAAATTGTGTGTTTACTTTGTTGTTTACCTTACTTGTGTGTTTTGCCTCTTTGGGGATTTTGAAGTTATCCCGTCTATAAAAAAGCTCCGTGCTTTTGCAACATTATACAAAAGATGCAGTACAATAGCACCCAACGCTGCTTGCACAGATATTGACCCCTGGAAACAGCACTATGCACTCTCCTCGAGTCTGGAAAATAATTTGCTGCATTCCCGCTCTTATTGCTCTTTTCATTACATCGGCTTCTGTTCTTCACGGAATCCAATTCAGCAGATCTTGTGACTGAGTCATTTCTTTGCATGTGTTCAGATCTGTGAGCAGAATATCACAGTGCATAACCAGAAGTCAGACCATACTCAGGGAACCGTACTCTGCTCTAGATCATTTCATGAACACCAGGGAGAAATATCTATGCTCTTCAATATTGACTAACCTGTTTTTCAGAAGCAAGATAAACAGTTCCAGGTTCCTGCTTTTGTTGTCACACGAAACAAGATTGTAAATGCTGGAACCAGTTGAGACTGCCGCTCTCCCACATCCATTTTCTCCCCAGGAAGTGTTAACTTGATGGTCTGAATTGGATTCTTCTAAAAAGAAGAATCTTTTTATACATTGATTTCTGGTTTATGGGGCACTTGGCTCACGGTGGGCCTCTGTAGATCGCGCTGACGACAGCAGTTTCCCGCAGTCTTCCGCTTTTTTGTAGCAAGTACCTTTGAGGATGACATCAAAAGATGTTCGCTGTGACTGTGAGATACTATACCAATGGAAACAGCTCTATCAATGGAGGCAGCTCAGTACGCTGGGATGGGATAATTTTTTGCAATGTGTCCTGCGGATCAGATATAGTGCACAGATCATACAGAGTGAGACCACTCGAAAAAGCCAATTGGACACTCGTGCTTGTGTCAGCTCGGGAGTTCCAAAATATGGGTTAAAGTGGAGACACTGGGGATTGGATCATGTTTCAAGTGATTATCTGAGGCAGGAAGCAGAAAAAGATACACTGTGAAGCGATTGGGATCTGACTACAGGAGCAGCAAATAGGTTGTACAGCGCAGAGGAGAGCTTTGAAGTATTGAATTCTGATTGATGGGCCCATCATGCTTTCACTAGGCCACGCTGATGCATAAAATAATATGTCAATGTCTCTTGGAATTGTGATGTCACAGACAAATATTTCCGTTACACTGCAGGAAATTCTTTTTTCCAATGTGACGGCAGTCTGTATGTAAAATAGCTTAAATATGTAATCATTTCTCATAAATAATTCCATTCCATCTCATTGTGTTGCATTGTCTTCTTTCTAATTAACCTGTTATTCTGCCTGCACTGAAATTGATTTGCTCCTTCTGCGTGTCTTTTACAGTCTGGGTGATGTGATGCATTTGTACTGATACACATTCTGACAGACGTTTCCACTTCAATTCAGCCCGCCCTAACTTCGCTATCTGATACCATTCCCGTTGTCTGGGTGTTAAGTGCAGGTCTCAGATCCAGCCTGTCCTCACCCAAAATAAATGCAAAATTCAGACACACTGTGATCAATGCAATCCTGGGAAATCTTCACTCCGAGGTCATTGATTATTCCTAGGCGAAAGTTCGGATTGCAGATGCTGGAGGCCAGAGTCGGGAGTGTGGTGCTGGAAAAGCACAGCAGGTCAGTCAGCATCCGAGGAGCAGGAGAATCAACGTTTCAGGCATAAGCCCTTCAACAGGTATCAGGCTTGTGAGTCGGGACTGAGAGATAAATGGTAAGGGTTTTGGGGTTTGGGGGAGATAGTTGGGAAAGCCGTAGTTGGATGAAGGTGAGGGAGAAGATGATAGTTCAGAAGGAGCAGTGATGGAATGGGTCCAGAGGGCGGTGCCAAGTTTGAGGCTTGGGACTTGAGGCAAGGGAAATGAGGAAACTGTTCAAATCCACACTTATCCCGTGAGGTGACAGAGTCCCAAGGCGGAATATACGGCGTTCGTCCTCCAGGTATTGGGTGGTTATGGTTTGGCGCTGAAGGAGGCCCAGGACCTGCACTCTTTGACGGAGTGGGAAGGGGGAGTTGAAGTGTTCAGTCACTGGATGGTGAAGTTGGTGGGTGCGGGTCACAAAGATGTTCTCTGAAATTATCTGCAAGAAGGTGTCCTGTCTCCCTGATGTAGAGGAGACCACACTGGGTTCAACAGATGCAGTAGATGACATTGTAAGTTGTACAGGTGAAGTTCTAACGGATGTGGAAGGATCCCTTGGGGCTTTAGACTGAGATGAGTGGAGCGGTGTGGGAGCTGCTTTTACCCTTCCTGCGGTGGCAGGGAAAGATGCCAGTAGTGGGGTGTGTGTTTATTGGGGGTTGTAGACCTGGCGAGGGGTTCATGGAGGGAATGGTCTTTTCAGAATGCTGATAGGGCTGTGGATGGAAATATATGCCTGATAGTGTCGTCTGTTTGGAGATTGCAGAAGTGGTCGAGTCTGATGTGATTTATGCTGTGTTTGGTGGGGTGAAAGTTGAGGACAATCAGATTCTGTCCTTGTTGCGGAAGGGGTGGGATTTAAGAGCGGTGGTGAGTGAAGTGGAGGAGATGCACTGGGGACCATCGTCAACCACGTGGGAGGGAGACCACCTGGGACTTTCTGAGGTGGAATTAGTCATCCTGGGAAAAAATGCACGAGAGGCGGAGGAATTAGGAATAAGGGATGGTGTTTTTACATGAGATGGGGTGGGAGGAGGTGATGTATTGTTAGCTGTGGGAGTCGGTGGGGTTGTAATATATGTCTGTCATTGGTCATTCGCTGGAGACGTTTATGGACAGGTCCAAGAAATGAAAGGGAGTTGCCAAGAAGATCCAAGTGAATTTGTGGTCGGGGTGAAAGGTGTTAGTTGGTGAACTGTTCAACCTCCTCGTGAGAGCAGGAAGTGGGGCCAAAGAACTCATCAATGTAGCAGAGGAACAAGTGGAGAGAGGTGCCAGAGGAACTGCGAAAGACGGATAATTCCACATATCTGACAAACATGCAGGCACGCATAGCTCGGTCACATGTGGGTGCCCATGGCTGTCCCTTTGGTTTGGATGATGTGAGAGGATTGGAAGGAAAAGTTGTTGAGGGTGAGGACCAGTTCAGCCAGCTGGATGAGGGTGTCGGTGGAAGGGTACTGGTTGGGATGGGGCGAGATGAAGAAACTGAGGGCTTGGAGACTTTCGTCATGGCAGATGGATGTGCAGAGGGATTCGATCTCCATGGTGAAGATGACGCGTTGTGTACCAGGCAAAAAAAGTCTTCAGTGAGGTGAAGAACATAAGTGGTGTCACAACCGGAGGTGCAATTTTACTGGACTGGGGAGACAGGAATGTGTTGAGGCAGGAAGAGATGAGTCGAGTCAAACAGGCGCAGGCAGAGACAGCAGGTCTTAGGAAGGAGATAGAATCGGGCAGTGCAGGGTTCATGGACCATGAGGTTGGAGGCTGTGAATGGGAGATTCCACAAAGGTGATGAGATTGTGATGGTCTGGGAGATTTTGTCATATCTTTGTATGCACATGCGACGGGGTGCCGGGAGGTTAAGGCGATGGACTGCTGATCTCTTGTGCTTTGCACGCGTGGGTTCGAATCCCACTCTCGTCGCTGTTTTTGGATTATCACACTGTTTTCATGAAATTGGAACTCCAATGGTTGGTTTATCTGCATCGACCAGATTATAAAACCTCAAAAAATAATTTGAGACTGATGCCTGAACTTAACGAAATGTAGAGTGAAATGGGATAATGAAAAGGAACGCGATTTTCTTTTCCAAGTCAAGTTGCTGTGAACGTTAATCTTATGAAAGAGATCCAGAGAAACAAATAACGAGAGATGTGATGTGCATGTATAATGCTATGGGATTCTTAATGAGTGTTTTGTCACATGAAATCTGGAGCAGGTTGGGTAGAAGTGATTCATCTTGGTGGTAAGAGCACAGAGAGACACCACAAAATAATCGATATTTTAAAAGGTGCAGGGGTTGGGTGTAGCGGCACAGAAAACTGGATGTGTATGCACAGGAGAGAATTGCCAATGTGGGTGCCGTGATTGGCATGGACAGACTTACACGTTGATCTCGCCCTTTCCCCCTTGCTCTTGCCATTGATGAAGGCTGGATATAAGACACAGATAAACACAAGATGTGGGAAGCAAGCTCCCTCTCGTTATGCATACACTGAATGCATCACACTGAACTATGAAAAACTGGAGAAATCAGCATGTTAACTGGAGGAAGTGAACGTAAACTGTGGATAAATAACCACAGATTAATGCAGGAAAAACATCTAAAATGTCTTTAAACGAATGTCATTAACAGACTTTTCGTTCTAATACCTAACATGGTTTTCGTGGAAAACCGAGTCTCACAAACTTGATTGAGTTTTTTGAAGATGTAACAAAGAAGACTGATGAGAGCAGAATAGAAGGTGTGATCAATATGGACTTCATGGAGGACTGATTAGAAGGGTCAGATCTCATGGAATAAAGGGAGAACCAACCACTTAGACACAGAACTAGCTCAAAGGTAGACGACTGAGGGTGCCAGTGGAGCGTTGTTTTTCAGACTGGAGGCCTGTCACCAGTGGAGTGCCACAAGGATCTGTGCTGGGTCGTCGACTTCTGATAATTTACATGAATGATTTGGATATCAGCATAAGAGGTACAGTTAGTAAGTTTAGAGATGACACCAAAATTGTCGGTGTTGTGCACAACGAAGAGGGTTACCTCAGATTACAACAGGATCTGGCCAGATGGGCCAATGGGCTAAGAAATGGCAGATGGAGTTTAATTCGGATAAATGTAAGGTGCTGCATTTTTGGAAAGCAAATCTTAGCAGGACTTATACAAATAAGGAGAAGGGCTTGGGAATGTTGCTGAAGGAAGAGACCTTGGAGTGCAGGTTCATAGCTCCTTGAAAGTGGAGTCGCAGGTAGATAGGATAGTGAAGAAGGCGTTTGGGATGCTTTCCTTTATTGTTCAAAGTATTGAGTACAGGAGTTGGGAGGTCATGCTGCGGCTGTACAGGGCATTGGTTCGGCCACTGTTGGAATATTGCGTGCAATTCTCGTCTCCTGAGTATTGGAAAGATATTGTGAAACTTGAAAGGGTTCAGCAAGGATTTCCAAGGATGTTGCCAGGGTTGGAGGATTTGAGCGTTAGGTGGAGTCTGACCAGGCTGGAGCTGTTTCCTCTGGGGCATTGGTGGCTGAGGGCTGACCTTACAGATGTTTACGAAATTATGAGGGGCATGGATACCATAAATGGACAAAGTATTTTCCCTGGAATCGGGGAGTCCAGACTTAGAGGGCATAGGTTTAGAGTGAGAGGGGAAAGATATAAAAGAGACCTAGGGGATAACGTTTTCACACAGACGGTGGTCGGTGTATGGAATGAGCTACCAGAGGATGTGGTGGCTGGTACAATTGCAACATTTAAGAGGCTTTTGAATGGGAATATGAAGAGGAAGGGTATGGAGGGATATGGGCCGGGTGCTGGCGGGTGGGACTAGATTGGGTTTGGATATCTGGTCGGCGTGGACAGGTTGGACTGAAGGGTCTGTTTCAATGACATCTCTATGACCATATTTCAAGGTGGATGGCAACAATGCCAATGTTGTTTTGAAATTGAGATCTATTTCATCATTTTACAGAGCGAACAAGTTCAATTTAAATAATGCAAAGCACGTTCGCTCACACGGAATAAAACTGTGATTTCATTACAAGCATTGTCCTTTTTAAGTAGCAGTTACTCAACATGAAAAATAAGATGTAGTTTTTATTGAACCTACGTCAATTAACACCATTATCTTACTTCGGATTGATTGCAATATGCACATGCTAAATAAGGTTTAAGAAAGGAACTATTTTAGTATGATTCGGTGGTGATGAAAAATAAGATTCGGTTTTCATGGTGTGGATATTCCAGCAATGGCTCCAGTGGTGGAAATGGTCAGTGGGCATTATTTCTATGATGGTATAGAGGTGATGAAGCTGCCAGGGATGGGAGCTCCCACCTCATCTGGAGCAGCGTCTGTAGACATGGCCCAGGGAGCATTGTGACATCAGACTGGGAGGTCCAACCACACCAGGAGCTGCTTTTATTAACATGGACTGGCAGGGAGCATGGGACATCAGACTTCGAGATCCAACCTCATTTGGAGCAGCATCTTTTGACATGGACCAGGGAGCTTTGCGAGATCAGTCTGAGAGCTCCACCCTCATCTGGAGCAGCTTTTCATGACATGGAGCAGCAGGGATTATTGGGACATCAGACTGCGAGATCCAACCTCATTTGGAGCAGCTTCATTTGAAATGGAGCAGGGAGCTTTGCGGAATCAGTCTGGGAGCTCCACTCTCACCTGGAGCAGCATTTAATGACATGGAGCAGCAGGGAGCATTGGGATATCAGACTGAGAGATCCAATCTTACTTGCAGCAGCTTGTATTGACATGAAGCAGCAAGGAGCAATGGAACGTCAGGTTGGGAGCTGCAACCTCACCTGGAGCAGCTTGTATATACATGGAAGAGGAGGGAGGATTGGGATATTAGTCTGTGGGAAAGGATATTCAACCAATTTAATCTGAAGTAAAATAAGTTTCAACACCTCAGATGTTAATTGATTTCTGAAGAATCTGTCGCGGGAAAAAAAATTCTTTCGATATTGAAGACAAGTCCTGCAAATATTCAACTCAGGAACACGCATTAATACAGAGAGAAATGCGAGTGATGTTTCAGGTCTTTGATTTTTCTTTTCTGACCGACTCTACACAGGATTACATCACCAAAAAGACTTCTTCACTCATTTCATGTGACTTATTTCCTGCAAATATGAACAGATCATTTACGCAATCTAAATCTGAAAATTGTGGGAAATGCGATATTGTCATTTGGCTGGAGTTTACCTCGAATCATAGTGGAAACGCAGCAAAATGAGTTGAAATTTCCTCGATCAGCAGTGACCTCGTTGATTGGCTGATCAGATTGTGAATGGTCGTTTTATTTGAGGACAACTTGAAGTGAATAATTGATGGTGATTATCTTTGATTTTTGTTCACCTTGGGACTGTTACTGTTATTGCTCATGTCCTCGTTAACTCCACAGCTCTGCAGCGTGCATCTGGCCAGTGTTACAACCATTCGTATACCTGGCTCCGGATGAGATGGTTATAGGTTTTAAATTTACTTGGCGCAAGAGCGTTGTGGAGATTCAGATTAGATCCAAGCTATTATTTTTTTTTTGTTACACTGAGGTGGATAATATTTGGAATTTACATCCCTATGAACGAAAATTATTTCACTGTCTTCGATAAGATAAACATTATCAAGGACAATCAGAGTTAAAAATCCCTCAGCATCAAGTTGCATCGAACAGGCGTATTTGGAAGCAACAGCTTCTTCGTCAGATGGTTGACAACTGTTGGACTCTAATCTGACTTTGCGTGATTTTCAAATTTGTCCACCCCAGTCCAACAGCAGCACATCCAAGTCAGGGGTACCCTCAACACCACCAACGATCGGTTAAAGTCCAGATGATCTTCCAAGATTGCGCATGTTGACACATACATCATGTTTCGGCCGAAAGACACCCACCTGATGAAGTAGCGGCTCTCTGAAAGCTCGTGCTTCCAAATAAATCTGATGGACTATGCTCTGATGTTGTGTAATTTTTTACTTTGTCTACCCAACTCAAACACTGCCACTTCCATATCATAGAGAACAGCAGGCATGTCCCAGCGCTGTCAGAGAAGACAATCCTGAAATAGCAACGCACATTGTTCATAGGTACGTTTCATTTTCAGATACCAACCCATTCAATCGCTGCAGATTCTATGTATGAAAAGCACACAAAGGAAATAGCTGAAACTCAGTTTTGACAATATTGTGAAAGTCTTTGGGAAGTGGAATCAGAGGAGAATGAAGGATGAACTGTCCGACTGCACAGAGAGGAGGAAGGCACTTTTCCCTTCTTTCGATGGCTAGGGTATTGACTGATCTAAGGCATTCAACAGATTCCTGGTAGACCTGCACTCTCTGCATCAGGAACAAGAAGTCCTGATTTCCTGAACGGTAATGAAACTCAGGCCACTCAGTTAAGGCACCGAATACTAACAACTAGACCACCAGGGATGAGGGCAGAAACTGTTGCACCGTTTCTTCATAACACAGTTTTTAAAATTATGTCACTGCAGATGTGTTTCCCCTCAAAAATGAATGTATTATCAAGTGTTTACAGCACAGAAATGGGTCCCATCATTTCCCTTTCCAGCACCTTGTAAACTCTGATGTTTCACGTGTTCATCTCAATGCTAATTACCCTGGAACGTTTTAATCTTGTAAGATGCATTAAATGGGATTGAGGTTTGAGTTAGGAAAAAATATGTTCACACTCATTTGGGGAACTGAAGCCCGTTTTTACGCACAGAATGAGGCACGCAGACACATTTCCCCAAGAGTGAAACAGGCCTCGGGAGAAAACAAACAGAAAGTAAGATTTCGCCAGCTTGGCTGATATTGTCCAATTTCAGACTTCAACACCAGTGTCTGGTTACAGCCAAGAAAGGAACCATTCAGTCTCTCCCGTCCCAGTGTTCCTTGCCCATTATTTCCCCATTACTCTGTAGTTTATACTGCCTCACCTCGTTCTTTCAGCAAAACTAGATCTTTGCTCACGCCCGCTCTTTCCTGTCCTGCCGAACGGTTTTCCTCAAGTTCTTGGACTGAAAAACAGGAAGATGTTATTTTAAACACTTCTTTCGTTTGCAAGGCCGTTGTTATCACCACTGACCAGCACATTGCCAGCTCAGAGGTAAGGTCTCATACATTAGAAACTTCAATGCAACAGATGATTGGTTAGCCTCAGTGTTATAAGCCAAACAATAAGACTGGATTGGAGCCAAGGGCATCATGCACAGAAGGATGAGAGAATAGAATAATGAATCGCATGGTGTCCAGGGTGGTGTTAACAGAAATCTTCCCTGGTAGTATATTGATGAGGATTCAATGCTTTCACTGTCATGGCTTGTTAAATGTTAACCTTTACAGGAATCGATGTGAAATACTGCCTGATCTTTCGAAGCAGAATGATGTTGAGCAGCAGTCAGAACCACTTCCCTGTATGTTACAGTTCCGCATCAGCAACGTCAGCTGCAATTGCCTGACTTCAATCAGTTTAAATCAAGAACGGAGCGGGAGTCAATAAAATGGAAGGGGAATGGTGGTTCGTGAGAGTTAACTACATGCCTCGTGGAGCCAGGTTCAATGTTGAGACTGAATATTTGTTTTCCTTTTTACCTTGGTATACTGATCACTCTGGATCAATTATCCATATTATCTACCATTTGTGATGTTCTTTGTTCATTTCACCTCGGTTCAGTGCTCCCGGGGGACCGCGCTTTTTAAAGATTTGGCATGTTTTACTCAGGTCGGTTTTGCAGCTTCATATTAAGGCTAACAATTTTAGGAACAGAAAGAATCCATTCAGACCATCAAGTCTGCTCCACTATTGAGTGGTTTCATATCTGATCTGATACCCTTGAACTGCACTTTCTTTCCTTTACCCATAACGCTTGATGTCTTTGCAGTTTGAAGATCTGTCGATCTCAGCCTCATTACACCTAATGACCCTTCGTCAACAGCTTTCTGCAACAAGAAAGTCCACTGATCCAGAACTGTCTGAGAGATTAAATGCTTCCTCACCTCTGTTTTAATTGTGAGATCCGCATTCAAATACGAAGTTATAAATCAAACAACACCAGGTCATATTCTAATAGGTTTAATTGGAAGCATTAGCTTGTGGAGAGTGGCTCCTCTATCAGGTGTTCGTGGAGTACACAGTTATAGGATACAGAACTTATAGCAAAAGTTTACACTGTGATGTAATTGAAATTATGCATTGAAAAATATCTTGATTGATTGTTAAGTCTTCTATCTGTTAGAATGACCATGTTAGCTTCACTTCTTTCTTTTGTAATTTGCATAACTTTCTTTGAAAGTCACATTCTCAGGTGAACTTTAACAATTAGTGTCAGCCCCGATAATATTTTGAAGGTGTTAGTCCCTGTGTGCTGTGTCCATGCCATAATGTTTAGGCTGACGCTAATCTCGGCACAATGGTTAGCACTGCTGCCTCACAGCGCCAGAGACCCAGGTTTAATTCCCGCCTAAGGCGACTGACTGTGTGGAGTTTGCGCATTCTGCCAGTGTCTCTGTGGGTGTGCTCCGATATCACAGAGAAACCAGGGCAATGTGGGATTCAAATACCTGTTGCAGTTGAAACTCATTTACTCAGTCAAACTATGGACAGACTGTTAAACAGTCCCTTGTCTGGGAAAGGCTCAATGAGCAATAAAAACTCCAGAGTAACCAGCAAGATTACATATCCCAGAAAGAGATCAATTAAACTGTCAATGCTGTTGTTAATCCAAACGAGCTTCCAGTTACATAGCGTCAAAGTCACAGACTCACGCAGCATGAAAACAGGCCTTTCACTCATATCACATCATACTGTACATAATGCCAAACTAAACGAGTCGCATCTGACAGCTCCTGTAATTGCTGAGGGTTACTAATGCCCTTGTAATATTACTACTGCATTGTTAATATGAATGTCCAGATATAATTCTATGGACAGCAGTTCAAATCCTGGCATGGCAGATGCTGGAATGTTATTTCAATAAATACCAAGAGTTGAAAAGTCTAATGATGATGTTGAATCAGTTGTTGTAGATCTGATTCACTAATGCCTGATCGGGAAGGAAACTGCCATACTTATCTGGTCTGGTTGGTATGTGACTCCAGATCCATAACATCCTGGTTTATTCTGAACTGCCTTCTGGGCAATAAATAATGAACTCGGCATAAATGAATAGCTTTTTCTCTAATCCCACGGAAACTTCCAATTCATTTATCGATCCAAATATCCTGTGATTATTGTAAATGTACTTTCATTCATGAATGTCTCAGAAAGTGAGTTGCACACATAAACCATCCTCTGTTAAAAAAAGCCTCGTATGTCTTATCTTAAATCTCTCTCTTTTCACCTAAAGCATATACCCTCTCGTCTTGAAGTGCCCCTCTTTGGAGAAAAGTTACAGTTAACTCTATCCGAACTCTCAATAACTTATAAATTTCTATCAGGTCGCCTTTCAACCTCCAGTGCTCAAGTGAAAATATTCTCAGCCTATCAGCCTTTCGTTATAAGTCGAAACTTCCCAACGACCAATACGCTGGTTTACCTCTTCCAAACCTACTCCAGTTGAATAATTTCCTTGCTATTACTTGGCAACAAGAACACGACGCAGTATTCCAGAAGAGGCCTCACACAATGTCCTATTCAACATCAACGTAACGTACCAGCCCCTATGCTCAAAGGACTGTGCAACCGCGAGGGTGGAGAAATAAACGGGAGGACTGGGAGTGGGAAGAATTTAGCTGAGCGTGCAAGAGGTGGATGGAGTTGGGGTTAATGGTGATAGGTCGGAGAAGAGGGTGAAGAGGATAGGTGGTAAGGAAGATAGACAGGTGGGACAGGTCAGCAGGATGGCGCCACGCTAGAAAGTTGGAACTCGGATAAAGTGGGCATGGGGAGATGAGGAAACTGGTAAAGACCACGTTGATGCCCTGAGAAGGAAAGGTTCCAAACTGGAAGATGAGGCATCTGGTGGTGAGGGAATGGCGGTGGAGGAGGCCCAGGAAATGCATGTCCTCGGGAGAGCCGGGGGTGGGGCGGGGGGTAGTTGATGTTTTTGGTCATGGGGCATTGGGGTCGAATGTTGCGGGTGCCCTGGAAATGTTCTCTGAAGCGCTCTGCGAGACGGTGTATGTTGGCCCCATTGTAGAGGAGACCACATCGGAGCAACAGATGCAATAAATGACACGTGTGGAAGTGCACATGTACATCTGATGGATGTGGAAGGCTCATTGGATCATTGGAAGGATGTGAGGGGGAAGATGTGTGTGCAGGTTTTGCAATTCTTGCGGTGGCAGGGGAAGGTGTCGCGAGTTGAGGGTGGGTCATTGGAGGGCGTGGACTTGACTCGGTAGTCGTAGAGGAAACATTCTTTGTGAAAAGTGGATAGGGGTGGGGAGGGAAATATATCCCTCGAGGTCAGTGTTGCTAACACCCTTTACAAACCCACTGATTCCCACAGCTATCTGGATTATACTTCCTCCCACCCCACCTCTTGCACAAATGTTACCCTGTTTTCCCAATTCCTCCACCTCAATCGCGTCTGCTCCCAAAGGTTCAGTTCCACCACAGAACACACCAGAGAGCCTACATGTTTAAAGACTGTAACTTCCCCTCCTCAGTGGTTGAAGATGCCCTCCAATGCATCTCATCCATGTCCAGTACATCCACCCACGAACCCCACACCTCCAACCACAATAAGGACAGAACTCCCGGCCCTCATCTTCTATCCCACCAACCTCTGCATAAATCACATCATCCTCTGACAGTTTCGCCACCTCTGAACAGATCCCACCACCAGGGATCTGTTCCCCTCCCCACCCCTATCCACATTCTGGCAAAACCATTCGCTCTGTGATTATCTCGTCAAGTCCACGCCATCCAATGACCAACCTTTCCCTCCTGGCACCTTCCCCTTTCACTGCAGGAATTGCAAAGCCTGCACTCACATCTACCTCCTCACCTCTGTCCAAGGCTCTAATGGAGGCCTCCACATCCATCAAAGTTCCTCAAACACTTCCACACATGTCATTTCTTGTATACGTTCCTCCCGGTGCGTTCTCCGCTTAGTTGGAGAGAGGAGATGTGTTCTCACAGGGCACGTCAGAGAATAACTCCAGGGTACCCGCAAGAATCAACCCCAGTGCTCCCTGACCAAACATTTGAACTCCCTCTCCCACTCTCTGGAGGACATGCAGGTCCTGGGCCTCCTGTATCATCACTGCCTCACGACCCGATGCCTGGAGGAAGAAAGCATCATCATCCGCCTCGGGACCCTTTAACACCATGGCATCAATTTGGACTTCACCAGTTTCCTCATTTCCCCTCCGCCTACCTTACCCCAGTTCCCACCTTCCAGCTCAACACCGTCCGCCTGACTTGTCCCACCTGTGCATCTTCATTTCCACCTATCCAGGCCACCTTCTTCTTTGACATATCATGTTCACCCCCCACCTACATCCACCTACAGCACTCTCCGCTACCTTCTCCCCAGACCCACATTCTTCCCATTTATCTCTCCGTCCCATATGCTCCCAGTCTCATTCCTGATGAAGTGCTTTTGACTGAAGCGTTCATTGTTCCTGCTCCTCAGATGCTGCTAGACCTACTGTGCTTCTCCAACATCAGTCTAATATTGAGGGGAAACATATAATTGAGAGGGTTTTTGGATATTTTCTATTGTTGACCACAGGCTAAGGATGATAGCAGAACTTTAGCAACCACCAGTTTAGGGAACAGCTAAAGGACTGAGCACAAGTCTGATCACCGCATAAGTCGACACTTTTTAAAAAAATATATAAGATAAAAGATGGAAAGCTGAAGTATGCAACTTTGCCCATCAAGACCGTTTCACCAATGAGTTTATCACTGATACCTTTCCAAGTCAGAGTGCTATGGGCCTTGGAGGGTAATTTGAAAATGGTGGCATTTCGTTACATCTTCCAACCTTGTCCTTATAGTCAGTACAGCTGTTGAGCTTTGAAGGTTCTGTCAAAAATGCACGAATGACTTACTCCAGTGCAACTTGCAGTTAATGCACTCTGCTGCAATTGTGCCTTGACAGTGAAGGGAATGAATATTGCAGGTATTGAAGAGTGTACACTCAAGTGACTGTATTGTTGTGGACGGTGTCCAGTTCCTTAAGTGTTGTTGAAGTTACACCCATCCAGGCAAATGGAGAGAATTCCGTTCCACGTCTTGCAAACGATGTCGGATTCACGGAGCAATGAGTTTAGTTTATAATCAAAGAATATCTCAAGAACATGTTGTTGTCCAAGTGTTTATGTAACCTGTTTCTATCTGCTTTTTTTCCCCCAAAATACGAGTTCTGTGGAAGATTACACGGGGTAATTTGTTTGCAGTAAAGCCATTGAATGTCAGTGGGATATGATTAGATTCTTATTTATCAGAGTTATTATTACTCTGTTTCGTCCTTGTGTGGACCAATCTGATTCCAGTCCCTGTCTGATCTCAAGTTCCAATTCCCGTCTGTGCTTGAAATTTCAACCGTTTCTTCGCATAAATGTCTTAACCTGCCTTAATAATATGTAAGGACGCTGCAGGGGACAGCAGAGATTTACGGACATGTTGTCAACACTGGAAAAAATGGATAAAGTGGAATGATTGATTAGGCTGGTATTATTCTCCTTGAAACAAAGGAGACGGAGGGGAGCTCTATAATCACATAATAACATTTATAAACGTTCAATATTCATGGGATCTTGACAGGGTAGTTACGTGCAGGTGGGTTTTCCTCTGGTATGAGGAGAGTACCGGAGGACATGAACTCAGAATTAGATATTACCCATTTAATTCAGAAATGAGGAGTAATTTCTTTGCTCAGGGGCCAGTGAATCGGTGGAACTCCTTACCAAAACTATTGTTAAGGCTAAGTTGTTGTGTATTTTCAAACTGTGCCAGACAGATATTTAAACAGAAAGACGATAAAGCTTTGTCAAGGCAATGCTGGAGAATGGAGTTGAAGATTATCAGATCACCCATGAGTTCGTTGAATGGTGGAGCAGACTCGATGGGCTGAATGGCCGACTTCCAATCCTACATCATTTCATCTAATGCTTTATTTTATTGATACCTTTAGAATTCTTAGGGGATGTGCTGAAGTGATAGAAAAGGTTTCTCAAACTGTTCAGACAGATCAGGAACGAGGCTCATAAGCTCATGAATAAGAAATGTGCTGTGGCCTGGAGACAACAAATGGCACTGGGCACACCACAGATGGGTATGTGCAGAAGTCATGTTTGCGAAAGAAAATTGGTGGATCTTATATTGTTGCTACCTTGGTGATAATGCTGTATGATGCATCACGGTATGATTTACACAACAAAAGGTTGTGAATGAATGAAAGATTCGTTTCATTGCAAACGTTTCTGCAGTTCCAATTCCAATTGACTGTTTAAAATACTGATCAGAACGATGTGTGGAGTATTACATTAAAATTCACAATCCCACTGGATAAACTATTGCACCCAATCTCTCCTTATTTGTTTCACTTTCATTCGATGTAAATTCATGGAAAGTCAAGATGGAATGAAAGGAGGAAAGAAACGTTTGCACTCCTTTTCATTATCCCAATTTAACTTTCAACAGAATCAAATTGCTTTATTTCGATCTTGATGTCGTATCGATTTGTCATAAATCTCCGGTGCAATGAAGGGCAAGAGCAAGATTCTCCATCCAGTGTACACTAAAGATGCGAGGAACAAAGGGAAATCACAGCTGTGTTTGATAGAAGTAACATCCGGAGTCGGATTCAAATCCGCACATGCGCAATGGAAGAGCAACCCGTCGCCTTAACCCCGTGGCCACTTCAGCCCATTGCAAAGGGGCACGCATGTCACCCTGTCAAGATCACATGTGGTGCACCTAGGTAATAAGAAATTCCCTGAGCGGAATCGAATCCATAGCATTATGTTTTTGCTTTCAGTGGAATAAAAATACCAACAAAATCCAAGAATTTTACCTAGTCCTTGGACGGAATACCTGGTCCTTGATTCATTTCGTGTCGGAACTGTCTCAGAATGAACCAGCAAACATGAAATTCCCGTCACATTCACACGCACATTTAGTCCTGACACATAATTACTTCAGACAGTTTCTCTCTCACGTGAAGAAGTATATATGGATAGAGAAGTGAAGGTGATGTTTTAGCTCGATGGTCTTTCTCATATGGCTGAACCTGAACTGGGTAAAATTACCAGAAATGCAGTGTTGTTCGATTCATTTTATTAATTTTGCTTCAACTTCACTCTGTTCATTCCAAAGATCTGAAGTGAATTGGATTTATGTGATTGGAACGTTTAATGTTGCATTAAATTTTGATCCGAATTTATTTCAGCTTAAAGAAAATACTGATGAGAAAAACAGAAGGTAAAACTACAAAACAAGATGCCAGTTTTGATGCTCAGTTACGTTGGCAGATTTCACTGGCTATCAAATGAAGCGAACATCATGGCGATTGTCCTCCCATCTTTAAGCCATGGGATGAAAGCAGGAAATCGATCTCCAAGAGACGGATCACATCCTATTCATTGTAGAATATCTTTCCTTGGCAATATGCAAAATCTGCTCAGTTCTATTTATAATGCTTCATGTAGAATATCAATATATGACGTTCAGAAATTTACGAACTTTAAATAGTAAATTTACCACCTATTTACACTCTCCAAACTTCAAATACTCTGGAAAACTTCCATTCCGTTTTGTTTGGTTCAGTGTCAAATTTTCCAAAACACAAATAAATAAAATCCCATCCCCACTAAACGCCGTCAGCATCGTCTCTAATGTCTTAGCAGTCCAGTAAACGCTGGCAGTGTCCTCTCTGATAGAATCACAGATTCCTTACAATGCAGAAAGTGCAGTTCAGCCAATCGAGTCTGTAGGGAGACTCTGAACAGCATCTCAACCAGACCTAGCTCCCGTCTCTATCACCGCAGGCCTCTGGCTTGTGATTTCAAATAAACCTGCTGGAATAAAACCTGTCATCGTGTGACTGCTGAACCTATCACTGCGTTACCCATGGCTAATTCACTTAACTTACTGAATTCACTCCCTGATCACATCAGTGCAATTTAACACTGCCCATCCACCTAAACTACAGACGTAACAGCAGTGCATACCACTGAGCAACTCTACTATCACATTGAACACTATCCGTATCATGTGTAATGGCTTTACACACTGGTAACTTAGCCTGGTGAAAGCAAGCTGCACCCATCAACCCGAATTCAATGCATCCAAACGCGGTTCTGCGCTGTACAACCACATTAGTGCAGCTGTAAATGTATCTGCACTTTGATCTGAATGGGTTTACTGTATTTTCGTCATCAAATTCCTGATTTAAAAAACATTTCAGTCAGGAACAACGCTATATAATGGTTTTCATTGCAACACAAACGCAATGTGTAGTTTGCAGAAGTTATGTCTTTGCACTTTCACTGACACTCTCTCCCCAGGAGCTTCAGTCCGTCTCCACGCTTATTCAGACAGCACTGTCCTTGCTGTGACATATCCAATCGAGATTGGAAGGCCAGGCATTAATAACCTTCACTGGGGAACAGAGCGACAGGTTTAAAACATTTACGATGTCCCCAGCGGAGAATTGAACTCTGTGACAGGCAGACCACTAACCACGATACTGTGGAGGACAACAACATCGAAGGAAGCCCTTCAGCCTGTTGTGGCCGGACTTGTCCAACACAAATGCTAAACGACCTGAATCAGGTTTTCCGTTATTTAGCCCATAGTTTTATATGTTTTGGCATCACAAATTCACATCTGCATTTTTTTCAGGTTAAAAGAGTTTCCGCCTCTCTGACCCTTTCTGCAAATCTACTCAAACCTTTCTGCCTTTTCCCGAAGTCTCTTGGACCCAGTGTTCGATCCCTCATTCAATAACAAAAGCTTCTTTCAGTCTATCCAATGCATATCCCTCATTATTGTGTATATCTCAGTCATGTCCTCTCCAATCTCCTCTTCTCGGCGACAAACAACCCCAGTTTGTCCAATCTCCACTTATAACTGAAAATGTTCAGCCCAGACAATATCCCATTTAATCTCTCCTGCAAAATTCCCAGTGCGATCACATCCAAGCTGTACTGTGAATTGCAGAACGGCACACAGTAATCCAGCTAGAGCCAAATTAGCATTTTTTTTCCCATTCCGTTCCAGTATGAGGGCATCGCTGGTTCGGCAGTATTGATTGCTATCCCTAATTGCACAGCAGGCAGTTGATACTCAACCGTAATGCAGTGAGTCTGGAGTCACATCGAGGCCCGACCAAGTAAGAATGGCAGTTTCATTCCTCAAAGGACGTCAGCGAACCCGATGGTTTTGTTTTTTCAACAATTGACCGAGGATTTATAGGTTTTATTAGATTCGGAATTCCAGATATGTATTGAATCTCAATTCTAACACCTGGCATGGCTGGAGTCAAACCCGGGTCCCTGGTTCATTTGCTTGGTATCTGAGTTAACAGTCCAGTGGTAAGAGCGCTCGGCCATTGGAGAAAACCAGTGAAACTAATCTTTCCCAATGAAGTCGCTTTTCCTCGATATTGTCCAGTGTCACTTTTCTGAGCTTGAACCCCAATAATCGCAAATCCATGTCAGTAAAAGCTGCTACCTGAGGATTGGCCTCACAACAGCGGTAACCAAATGGATCAATTGGTCTGCAGGTCCCGATGGTGGGGTTGGGCACGTTCACCCGGCAACTGTGACTGCAGCAGCACAGACGGAACGGTATCAATATGAGAGTAGTGTTAGATTCTGCAGTGCCGAAATGAAATAGGAAAAGACTCCACAAGCACAAGATGAAAGAGCAGCGCTCCAAAAACTAGTGCTCAGTAAAACCTGTTAGACTCGAACATGGTGGATTGTGATTTTTAACTTTGTACACCATAGTCCAACACCGGCATCTCAAAATTAATGAAATGGGGGTGTGGGACGGAAAGTTCAGTTAGTGACCGAAGGAGGGAGAGAAATCTCTGAGAACAGGTGAATTTGAATTCTGACATATGAACCACAGAGATGCGAGCGAGCAGAATTTGAAGGGAAAAGATCATCATCTTGGAGAAAATTATCATGTTAAAACAACTGATTCCTCTGTGTTTCACAAAAACTTGGGCAGCCAGAACAATTACTGCTGTGACTCGGATTCGAACCGAGGTTGCTGTGGCCAGAACGCAGAAAACTAACCACTACACGATCACGGCATTCCACAAACGTGCACACTAATGGCACGCCATAAGTACAGTATCATAGGAAATGTTAGGCAGCGCACCAAATGCACAATATCAGTGCTCAGCGAACAGTGGCAGATATGTGGGAAGTCAGAATGGGCTGACCGTTTAATATGGGTTCCCCCTAGTGGCTGTGGTGATTCCATCATTAATATGCTGAAGGCTGAGATAAATCGATTTCTGCAAAACATCATAGACTCCGGGGAACGTGCAGGTTTTGTTGAAATGTATGCTTCAATAGTAATGCAGTTTAACATCGGCTATTTCACCAGTTTCCCCCCTCCCCCCCCCCTCCAACAATGCACTACTGCCACATAGTCCCAATTCCCGGCCCTAGAATCGGAGGAACTGAGTGGTGCAGCCGGGAAGATCCAACTGGAAGTCGGGATGGGTATGAGGTCGCACAGATACTCGAGGACGATCGTGACACAACCGGTGAATGAACAGTATTTCTATGACGGTTTAGAGGCGCAAGTAATTCCGAGGTTGGGAGTGCTCCTGGTCAAAGGCGGGGCGGAAGGGAATTTTTTTTCCCGTTCAACAGTGCATCTTGCTGAGACAGTTCAGTGCCACAACTGGACCGTGGGCGGCTGGTTTGAAGTTTGAACTTGCTTCACTATCACCAACTTGCCTGGAATGAATTGCTTTCACCATTTTTATTTCCAATTGTTTAATATCTCCCTGCAGTCTGCGGCTTTCTTTCTCATGGTTAATTGCATGACTAACTGTTGTATGATCTGCACACTGCTAAATCACGGCCACTGCAAGTAAATAGGATTCATTGATCTTTATGAGAAAACAGTGGAACTCACAGCAGCATGCTTTGTCGGTTTGCAGGCGACGCCAGATTTGTAGACAGTGAGGAAGCTTATCTAAGTTTCAAGAGGATCTTAATCCAATAAGTCGTTGGACTGAAAAATGTAACATGGAGTTCAATCTGGATAAATGGCAGTTATTACATTTTAGTACAACAACAAGCTGCATAGTATTGGAGAACACGGAAGCTCGGTGTGCAGGTCCATAATTTTTTGTAATTTGCATGACCAACAGACAAGATGGTTCAAAGGCATTTAACAGACTTCCCTTCATGGCTCAGTCCTTTGTGTATAGGATTCGGGACGTTATGGTGAAGTTTTGCAGGACATTGATGAGGCCTCTTCTGGAATATTCTGTCCAGTTCTGGTCGACAAGTTGGAGGAATGATATTATTCAGCTGGAGTAGGTTCATAGAACATAGAACATAGAACATAGAACAATACAGCGCAGTACAGGCCCTTCGGCCCTCGATGTTGCGCCGATCAAAGCCCACCTAACCTACACTAACCCACTATCCTCCATATACCTATCCAATGCCCGCTTAAATACCCATAAAGAGGGAGAGTCCACTACTGCTACTGGCAGGGCATTCCATGATCTTACGACTCGCTGAGTGAAGAACCTACCCCTAACATCAGTCCTATATCTACCCCCCCTTAATTTAAAGCTATGCCCCCTTGTAATAGCTGACTCCATACGCGGAAAAAGGTTCTCACTGTCAACCCTATCTAACCCCCTAATCATCTTGTACACCTCTATCAAATCACCCCTAAACCTTCTTTTCTCCAAAGAAAACAACCCCAAGTGCCTCAGCCTTTCCTCATAGGATCTTCCTACCATACCAGGCAACATCCTGGTAAACCTCCTCTGCACCCGTTCCAGTGCCTCCACATCCTTCCTATAGTATGGCGACCAAAACTGCACACAATATTCCAGAAGCGGCCGCACCAGAGTGTTATACAACTGCAGCATGACCTCAGGACTCCGGAACTCAATTCCTCTACCAATAAAAGCCAGTACGCCATATGCCTTCTTCACTGCACTATTTACCTGGGTGGCAACTTTCAGAGATCTGTGTACATGGACACCAAGATCCCTCTGCTCTTCCACACTACCAAGTAGTCTACCATTAGCCCAGTAATCCATCTTTTTATTACTCTTACCAAAGTGAATCACTTCACACTTAGCTACATTGAACTCCATTTGCCACCTTTCTGCCCAGCTCTGCAGCTTCTCTATATCCCGCTGTAACCTGCCATATCCTTCCTCACTGTCTACAACTCCTCCGACTTTCGTATCATCCGCAAACTTGCTCACCCAACCTTCTAACCCTTCCTCCAGGTCATTTATAAAAATGACAAACAGCAATGGTCCCAAAACAGATCCTTGCGGAACACCACTAGTGACGGCACTCCAAGATGAATCTTTGCCATCAACTACTACCCTCTGTCTTCTTCCAGAGAGCCAATTCCTAATCCAAACCTCCAACTCACCCTCAATGCCATATCTCTGTATTTTCTGCAGTAGCCTACCATGGGGGACCTTATCAAACGCCTTACTAAAATCCATATATACTACATCTACCGCTTTCCCCTCATCTACCTCCTTCGTCACCTTCTCAAAGAATTCAATAAGGTTTGTGAGGCACGACCTGCCCTTCACAAAACCATGCTGACTATCCTTGATCACATCATTCTTATCCAGATGTGCATAAATCCTATCCCTTATAATTCTCTCTAAGACTTTGCCCACAACAGAAGTGAGACTCACTGGCCTATAGTTACTAGGATTATCCCTACTCCCCTTCTTGAACAAGGGAACCACGTTTGCTAGCCTCCAGTCCTCTGGCACTACTCCTGTAGACAAAGAGGTCACAAAAATCAAGGCCAATGGCTCTGCAATCTCCTCCCTTGCTTCCCAGAGAATCCTAGGATAAATGCAATCAGGCCCAGGGGACTTATCTATTTTCACCCTTGCCAGAATTTCCAACACCTCTTCTCTACATATCTCAAAGCCATCCATTCTACTTATTCGTGCCTCAGTATTCATATCGACAACAATGTCCTGTTCCTGAGTGAATACTGACGAAAAGTATTCATTCAGCGCCTCCCCAATCTCTTCAGCCTCCACACGCAACTTCCCATTACTATCCTTGATTGGACCTATTCCTTCCCTAGTCATTCTTTTATTCCTAACATACCTATAGAAAGCCTTAGGGTTTTCCCTAATCCTACCAACTAAGGACCTTTCATGTCCCCTCCTTGCTGCTCTTAGCTCTCTCTTCAGGTCCTTCCGGGCTACCTTATAACTCTCAATCGCCCCTATTGAACCTTCACGCCTCATCTTTACAAAGGCCGCCCTCTTCCATTTAACAAGGGATTCCAACTCCTTATTAAACCACGGCTCCTTCACACGACCCTTTCCTCCCTGCCTGATAGGTACGTACTTATCAAGGACACTCAATAGTTGCTCCTTGAACAAGTTCCACATATCAATTACGCTCTTGCCTTGGAATCTACTTTTCCAATCTACACATCCTAAGTCATGCCTCAACGCATCATAATTTCCCTGCCCCCAGCTATAACTCTTGCCCTGTAGTACACACTTATCCCTCTCCATCACTAGAGTAAAAATCACCGAATTGTGGTCACTGTCCCCAAAGTGCTCACCTACCTCTAGTTCTAATACCTGGCCTGGTTCGTTACCCAGAACCAAATCCAGTATGGCCTCACCTCTTGTTGGCTTATCTACATATTGTGTCAGGAAACTCTCCTGCACACATTGCACAAACACTGACCCATCTAACGAACTTGAGCTATAGCTTTCCCAATCAATATCAGGAAAGTTAAAGTCTCCCATAACAATCACCCTATTACTGTCACTCTTCTCCTGAATCATCTTCGCAATCCTTTCTTCAACGATTCTAGGACTATTAGGAGGCCTGTAAAAGACTCCTAACAGGGTGACCTCACCTCTCCTATTCCTAACCTCAACCCAAACTACCTCAGATGGCAAATCTTCATCCATCTTCCTTTCCACCGCTGTAATACTATCTTTGACAAGCAAAGCCACACCCCCCCCTCTTTTACCCCCACCTCTGACCCTACTAAAACATTTAAACCCTGGAACCTGCAACAGCCAATCCTGTCCCTGATCTAGCCATGTCTCCGTAATAGCCACAACATCGAAGTCCCAGGTACCAACCCACGCTGCGAGTTCACCTACCTTATTTCGTATACTTCTGGCATTAAAGTATACACACTTCAAGCCACTCTTCTGTTTACAGGCACGATCCTTTAAGATTGATACCATATTCCTACCCTCCCTACACTCCAGGTCCTGCACCCTAAAGTTACAGTCTGGGTTCCCATGCCCCTGCAGAGTTAGTTTAAACCCCCCCCAAGAGCACTAGCAAACCTCCCCCCAAGGATACTGGTGCCCCTCAGGTTCAGGTGCAGACCATCCTGTCTATAGAGGTCCCACCTTCCCCAGAAAGAACCCCAGTTATCCAAATACCGAAATCCCTCCCTCCTGCACCATCCCTGTAGCCACGCATTTAACTCTTCTCTCTCCCTATTCCTCGACTCTCTATCACGTGGCACGGGTAACAAACCAGAGACAACAACTCTGTTCGTTCTAACTCTGAGCTTCCAACCTAGCTCCCTAAAAGCCTGTCTAACATCCTCAGCACTCCTACCTATGTCATTGGTGCCAATATGGACCACGACTTCAGGCTGCTCCCCCTCCCCCTTAAGGACCCGGAAAACACGATCAGAGACATCACGTACCCTTGCACCTGGGAGGCAACATACCAAACGTGAGTCTCTCTCGTTCCCACAAAACCGCCTATCTGTGCCCCGAACTATCGAGTCCCCAATTATTATTGCTCTGCTCTTCTCCACCCTTCCCTTCTGAGTAGCGGGGACAGGCTCCGTGCCAGAGGCCTGAGCCCCGTTACTTACCCCTGGTAAGTCGTCCCCCCCACAAGTATCCAAAACGGTATACTTGTTCTTGAGGGGAACGACCACAGGGGGTCCCTGCACTGGCTGCTTCCTCCCAGTCCCCCTCACTGTCACCCATCTATCTGCCATCTTTGGAGTTACTACTTCCCTATAGCTCCGATCTATGACCCCCTCTGCCTCCCGAATGATCCGAAGTTCATCCAACTCCAGCTCCAGTTCCCTAACACGGTCTTGGAGGAGCTGGAGATGGGTGCACTTCCTGCAAGTGTAATCAGCAGGGATGTCCATGGCATCCCTCACCTCATACATGTTGCAGGAGGAACATTGCACTGCCTTCACTGCCATCCCTCTAAAGCTAACCTTTATTTAAAAAAAACTGGGTCTAAAGAATACAACAAGCAAAATTCGGCACTTACCTCCTTACCACAACGGATCTTATTATTAGGTTAGAGGAGGAGGGCGGGAGGGAGGCACTACCTCCGTAGTGCCTCGGGTTCTTCAGCTGCACGCTTTTAAAGGGGAAACAAACCTACCCAGGTAAGCTTACGCTCTACCTGCTTCCGGGTCTCGGCTGCCTCTCTGGTCGTCGTCACTTCCCCCTACTGCTCCCGCTCTTTCTGTGAAGAGAGAGTGAAAAAAACCACCGCTGCCCGCTACCGGTAAGTACTTTTAAAACAAACAGTCTTACCTTAGCTGCTGCTCGCACTCAAAATGACCGTTAGCGTCGAAGGGTGAGTATTTATACTCACTGCTTTCCTTCCCGGCTGCCTCTCTGGTCGTCGTCACTTCCCCCTACTGCTCCCGCTCTTTCTGTGAAGAGAGAGTGAAAAAAACCACCGCTGCCCGCTACCGGTAAGTACTTTTAAAACAAACAGTCTTACCTTAGCTGCTGCTCGCACTCAAAATGACCGTTAGCGTCGAAGGGTGAGTATTTATACTCACTGCTTTCCTTCCCGGCTGCCTCTCTGGTCGTCGTCACTTCCCCCTACTGCGCCCGCTCTTTCTGTGAAGAGAGAGTGAAAAAAACCACCGCTGCCCGCTACCGGTAAGTACTTTTAAAACAAACAGTCTTACCTTAGCTGCTGCTCGCACTCAAAATGGTATACACGCTTCAGAAAAGGTATACACGCTTGCTGCCGTGTGTGGAAGGTTTGAGTTATAATGAAAGGCTGGATAGGCTGAGACTATTTTCAGATTCGAGATTGGGGAGCTGGAAAACCACATCAGGTAAGGCAGCATGCGAGGAGCAGGAGAATCTTTTTTTTTTGCGCAGGTGTCGTTCATCAGGCTCTTCTCCGAAACGTCGATTCTCCTTCTCCTCAAATGCTGCCTGACCTGCTGTGCTTTCCCAGCACAACACTCTCGACTCTGATCTCTCATCTGCAGTTCTCACTTTCTCCTAGTTGAGAGTGTTTTCACTCTAGGTTAAGGGTTAGAACGGCGACCTGACAGAAGTTCATGAATTATTGAGAGGCAAGTTAGAGTGAACGATAGCTGCCTTTTCCCATGACGGGGATTTCAAGGCGAGAGGGCATCTGTTTAAGATGAAAAGAGACAGTTTTTTTAAAAGGTTATGTGAGGCATTTTTTAAGGAAGATATTTTACGTGTGCAATTAACTTGCTGAGAAAGTGATGGATGAGGGTACGTTTGCAAAATTTAATGGACAATTGATTCCAAACATGAATGGGAAAGTGGGATCTTTAATATAAATTTACTCATGCCTAGTACATTAGCTGTTTCCCAGAGGACATTTAAGAGTCAACCACGGCATTATCCATCTGGAGTCTCCTGTGCGACAGAGCAGGTGAATATGACAGTTTGCTTCCCGAACTGGCATGAATGAATCAGATGTGATTTTCTACACAACTGATTCAGGTCATCACGAGACTCTTCAATTCCAGGTGCGTATTGAATTCAAACTCCACTATCTGTCATGCCAGGACCTGAACCCTTTGTCCTCAAAATATTACCTGTTTTTTTTTTAGATTAACAATGCAGTAATAAAACTACAAGGGCATCATAACCACTTAACGGGTACAGGAGGAGGCAGATTTGACTAGATTAGTTTGGCAGTATGTTCAGCATGGATTGGTTGGACTGACGGGCCTGTTTTCATGCTGTATGACTCTATGATTGACGCTATGGAACAAATAGAAAATTGGGATTTACAGCAGCATTGACAGCATAATCGAACACCTGATGGGATATGTAATCCTGCTGGAGTCTCCGGAGGTTGTTTTGATCAGTGACCCCTTCCCACACACGGGACTGGTGAACGGTCTCTCCCCAGTGTTACGGATTAAATGAGTTTCCGTTCCTGTGGTTAATTGAATCTCTTCCTGCAGTTCCCACATTGCCCTGCTTTCTCTGTGGTACCATCGTCTTTTTTCTACTCAGGGTGAACGATCCTTTCAAATTGCGTCCACACAGATACAAATCCCGTTTTGCATGTTGTGAATGTGTTTTCATTGTTTCTCATTCACACACAGGGTGTGTGTATGACTGGTCAGGGTCAGGACAACATTTATTATTCGCCCCTCGTTCGTTGATGTCTGGCTGCACCACACACCCGGCTGTGATCCCAGCCTCGGGTTTCTGTCTGTGGGCAGTCTGCACATTCTCTGTGTGTTTGTGTTTTTACTTCTCCCTCTGACCAAAGATGTGCTCGTTGCAGGGAGCTGCAATGGAAAACGCAGGCTTATGGGATAGGGAATACCGTGGGGTCTGGTGTGATGCGCTTCGGATGGATGTGTGGACGGGAAGGGCCTACTAGATTGCTTCCCACACAGTGGGGATTATTGGATTAAGGGTCAGCTCATGTTTTTTATCTGGTTCTGGAGTCTCTCGTAGGCAGGATTGGGTGAAGATAGTAGGATCCCCTGCATAAGGGACATGGATGAATGAGATTGCAGGAAATTAAAATCATGATCTCTGTTCCTGTGGTCAGGCTTGCATTTCAGGCTTTATTCGTCGAACTTACAACATCACCCTTTCCGTGTTCAAACCCCCAAGTATGACTAGTTTAAAATATTACCCCAACACCACCTTCTCCGGGTTGAAATCTTGACGATGTGGAAGAAACTGATACTGAGCTGATGCGAGCAAATGTAGCTGTCCCCGCCAGTGTCGGAAATTCAGATCCAAATAGCAAAATCATCTTTTAAACCCACCACTGCAAAGTTAAGGGCTCAACACGCTCTACTTGTGCCACTCAGCTCTCTTAGAAAGATGCACAGGAAATCGCTATTTTAGTATAAACGGGGACAACCATTCCCTTGAGCAGGAGCACACTCAATCTAGGAATTTCTTGTGCCTCCATACCATCGTAGAAGGACAGCACGCTCACATATTGCATCAGTGGAGACAGAGAGTAACTCTGCGCACTCATTCCCATCGCCATTTGCAGTTGGATCTGGACGGCTGCACTGATGTTTAGCTAAAATGCTATTGAAGCATAAATTTCAACAATATCCTGTACTATCCCCCGAATCTTTGACGTTTTGTCGAAATCGATCAATCTCATCATTCAAAATTCTCATTCAAGGGATCTCTGAGGACATCGAACTGAAAGATTCAGCTCATTCTCCGTTCCCACATGTCTGTCACTGTTCGCTGAGTACTGATATTGTACATTTGCTGTTCTTCCGAACATTTCCTCTGCTAGTATACTTATTGCTGCTTGCAATCATCCTGTTCTGTGGTTGCTGTGATCGTGGTTGTCGGTATTTTGCATTGTGACCACAGCAACCTCGATTTGAAACCAAATCACGGCACTAAGTCTTCTCTCCGTTGTCCTTTTTGTGACACATGCTAAGAAATTAATTGTCTTACCTTAAAATTCTGCTCTCTCGCATCTCTGCATTTCATATATCAGGATTCAAACACACCCGTTGTTGGAGAGTTCTTTCCTTCCCACGATCATTAATCCTCCTTTCCGTCCCTCCTCCCATTTCTCTGGAGCAATGCACAATCTATCACTTTCTTTCACATTCATACTGATCTGTCTGTGCTGCTTCTGCGGTCCCTGTTGCTGGGCGAACGTGCCCCAATACCACCATCGGGACCTTCAAACAAGTCGATCTATTTGGATACCGCGGTTGTGAACTCAATCCCCATGTAGCAGCTTTTACTGACAATGGCCAGAGACAATTGGAGCGTCAGGCTCATGGAAATTTCCCAGGGCAGTTTTGGTAAAAAGACATTTTATTGGAAAAGATCAGCTTTTATGGCTTTCTGCGTTGGTCTTGTGATAATTTCTTAGGACTGATAATCCAGAGACCCAAGTAATAGTCTTGATACTCGGGGATGAGTCCTTCCGTGCGTGATTGTAAAATTTGTATTCAGCAAATATCTGCAATTAAGAATCGAATGACGATTATAGATCCATTGACAATTGTTGAAAAATATACATCTGCTTTACTGATGTCATTTCAGGATGGAATCTGCTATCCTTACTTGGTCTGGCCTGTATGTGACTTCAGACTCATCGCAATTTGGTTGAGTCTCAACTGCCCTCTGGGCAATTCGGAATGGGTAATAAATTCTGCTTATCTAGATTCGCCCTCATACTAATCCAGATATTTTAAAACAAATACTCATTAGGCTCAAGTAAGAGTGTTGTGTGCAGTTTTGCAAATCACATTATAATAGGGATGTCATCACACTGATAATATTGCAGGAGATACTTGCCAGGATGTTGGTTGGGATGAAGAGTTATGAAGAAAGACAGGACAGAGTGGACTGTTTGTCACATTGCTAAGGAGATGTAGAGAAGTCATGAATAACTTAGGGTATGGACCGATTTGACTGAACGAGTTTCCCATTGATGGAGGAATCGATCAGCAGGGGACAGAGATTTAAGGAGAAAGACAGAAAGGTTTCAGAAGATGTGCAAAAAACTTTATCAGCCAGTGGGTGGTTGGATTTTAGTATACACTGCCTGCATTGTTCAGACCAGCAAAAAACCCTTATAACCTGAATAAATATTCAGAAGTGAACTTGTGATGCCAAGACATATAAGGCTGTGGGATAAGCATTGAGAAATGCGATTCAGTTCATCAGGCAGTTGTTTTGATAAGTGTGGCCTCAATTGGCTGAAGGGCCTTCTTTGACACTCCTGTCCTCGGTAGTATAATGGTTAGTTTCCCCGCTTGTCACCGGGCTCAATCCTCCGCTGGGGACAGTGTAAACGTTTTAAAACTGTCACTCCATTCCCAAGTTCGGGCATTGACACCTGTCCTTTCAATCTCGATGGTGCATGTCACAGGAAGGACAGTGCTTCCTGAATCAAGGGGGGGGGGGGGGGGGGGGGGAGCGGGAAGGGCTACAGCTCTCCGGGAGGCAGAATGTCACTGAAAGTGCAAACACGTGACATCAGCAAACTGTATATTGAGTCTGTGTTGAAATTAAAAGCATTTGGCAGACTTATACTGGATTGAAGTGTTTACTGAAAGCAAAACGGTGAGGTAGAAACAGCGTAAAAACATTCAAAAATGATTTCAGAAACATTTCCCTCAGCACGAATGAAATTGTAATGGACAGAGTAGCTTTACAATACGTTTAATTTGGGTTGATTTACATTGATGAGGCTGAGTTACCAGGGTATATAGCCATTAAAAAATGATACAACAATTGCTCACTATGATGGAATATTATGTCAGTAATTCGCACTGCTGTTCTGTCAGAGAGTGAGGTTGATTGGCCAAGTTAAATTGCCCTCTCATGTGAATTAAGTAAGTTAGGTGAATTAGTCAAGGGTAAGGCGGAGACAAGGTCAGAAGTCACAGAACGACAGGTTATAGTCCAACTGGTTTATTTGAAGTCAAACGGGGGGGTGGGGCTCACTCTTCCTCAGGTGAAATATACGGGAATAGGAAGGGGAGCTTAGTCTGGATGAGATGACCTTCAGAGAGTCGACACCGGCTCGATTGACTGAAATGCCCTTTCTTCACTGTAGGATTCTGTGATTCCATCGGAGAGGATAATGATGGTGTTAACTGGAGTGTAAAGCCATTAGAGAAGATGCTGATGCGGGTGTACTGAGGATGAGATTTTATTCACTTCTCTTCTTGGAAAATTGAGAACAGTTATCGCTGAATGAAGGAAGACTTAGTGGGGTTTTTTCCGGTTATGAAATGTTTGGACAGAGTAAATGGGTGGAAAATTCCCTCTTTCAAGTAAGAAAACTTCTTAATGTCAGGCATTCAAATCCTTTGAAGGACAAAGAAATGATGAGAACAGAATTGCTGTCACTCCGAGAATCTGTTTTTCAAAATATTTGAAAAGGCACATCTGGTGACATACAAGGAATAAATTTCACATGGAGAGCGACAGCGTGTGGCGAGGTAAAGGAGTAGGGTTGTGGTGTAGTCGGTCGGAAGTTAAAGTGAAACAATGTCTAATTTGGTTGATTTTAAATGTAAAGACATTTCGTGAAGATGTGCAGCTGAATAAGATTCGATTCTAAAACTCTAAGTTTTAAAAGATTCGACATAATATTCCCCTTAAGGCATTGTTAATGGAACTGAGCGGATTTTATTATTGCGATGCGAAAATATTACATAATGAATAGGAAGTGACCAGTTGCTTGGAGATCGACTTCGTGCTTTCATCACATGCGTTAAAGATGTGAGGACAAACACCATGATGTTTGGTCCATTTAATACTCGGTGAAATCTGCCAAGGTAATGAGCAACAAAACTGCACTTTAACCCTCTGCTTTTCTAAGAAGTATTCTCCTTTAGCTGAAATAACGTCGGAGCAAATTTGAATACAACATTAATCGTTCCAATGAGATAAATCTAATTCACTTGTGATATTACAATGAACATTGTCAGGTTGCAGTAAAATTAAAATGAAACGAAAAAACAGCGTTTCTTATGGTTGAATCCAATTCAGGTTCAGCCATATCAGAATGGCCATTGATCCACAACATCGCCTTTATTTCCCTCTCCGTGGCTGCTTCTCCACGTGAGAGAAAAAGTGACTGAAGAAATTATGAGTCAAATGAAGGTGAGAATATGACGTAAAAGTCCTGTTGTCTGTTTGATTCTGACACAGTTCGGACTCAGAATGTATCAATGACAGCTGTCCATTCTGACCAGCATGGATATTTATTGGAATTTGCTGTCATTATAATTCTGGTGAAAGCAGAAACATATTGGCGTGGATTCGACTCCGCTCTGGAAATTTCTCCTCCATGACTTTCACTGCATGTAACCTGCTTAGGTCACATGTCACGCTTTACAGAATGTGCTGAGGAGACCGAGCGAATATGGTGATAGGTTATTATACTGTGGTGCTCCACATTCACGGATTCGAGTCACACTCTGGTTGCCAACTTCACAAACCGCTACATCAGTTTTTCTTTGCACATCACACCTCTGGTATACACTTGTTCTTTCCCTTCACTTCACGGGAGATTGATGAGCAGTCGACACCACATTAAAGTCGAAATGAAGAGCGAGAGCAGTCATTCTATTCAATTGTGTATTAAATTGTTGTATAAGAAAGAACGCATTTTTCTTTCTGCCCCACATTCCATCTCGTCTTTCTGTGAAGTTTCATCGAAAGAAAGAAAAGGATAAAAAGAGATCGGGAGCACACGTTTATCCTGTTGGGTTGTTCATGAGTATTTTAGCCAAACACTTCACACAATGCTCTGATCAGTATTT
This sequence comes from Chiloscyllium punctatum, assembly GCF_047496795.1. Classification (NCBI taxonomy): domain Eukaryota; kingdom Metazoa; phylum Chordata; class Chondrichthyes; order Orectolobiformes; family Hemiscylliidae; genus Chiloscyllium; species Chiloscyllium punctatum. The sequence continues at coordinate 49,150,536 of NC_092785.1, forward strand.
CAAACAGTCACTCAGAATCGGAACCGCAGAAAAATTCTCCAATGAAACGAACCGTTCATTCTTCCACAAATTTCTGCTGTATGTGAATCATACAACGATCCATCATCCAGTGTGATCACTGACTTGCCAACTGTGTAAGGTCTACCAACTTTCTTCAGCAACCACAGCTTTTGGACAGAGACACCTGTGCTGCGCTCAGTGTCATTTGTTGCACCCAGTCCACAGCACATTTCTTCTTCCTGAGTTTATGAGCTTTGTTCTTGATCTGTCTGAACTGTTTAATAAACGTTTCCTATCACTTCAGCCCATCCCCTCACAATTCTGAACTTATGAATAAAATAAGGCGTTAGACAAAGTGGAAGTATGCCACTCAGCCCATCGAGTCTGCCACAACATTCAAATGAACTCATCGTTTATCTGATAATCTTCAACACGATTCTGCTTACTTCCCTCGACAAAGTTCCATCATCTTTCTGATTAACTATCTGGCACAGTTTGAAAATACCCAACAACTCAACCTCGACAGTGGGTGCCACAAAAATGCCACAGGCTCCCTGGCCCCTGAGCAAAGAAATTACTCATCATTTCTGAAATAAATAGGCAATACCTATTTGTGTGTTCATATTCATGCCGATTGGTGCTCTCCCCACACCATAGGGCAAGCCATCTGCCTGTTTCAACCCTGTCAAGATCCAGTGAATATTGAACGTTTATAATTGTTATTGTGTGATTATAGAGCTCCCCTCCACCTCCTTTGTTTCAACGACAATAATCCCAGCCTAACCAATCATTCCACAAAGCTCATTTTTATAGAGTTAGCAACATGTTTGTAAATCTCTGCTGGCCCTTACAGCGTACTTACGAAGTTATAAGACAGATGGAGAAATTTCGGCGAGGAAACGGGTTGAAAGTTCAGGCGCAGATGGGAATTGGAACTTGAAATCAGAAAGAAAGCGATTAGAATCGTATTGACCCACAGAAGGACCAAATGCAGCAATGATAACTCTGACAAATGAGAATCTAATCATATTCGATTCACATTCAATGTCTTGATTGTAACTGAATTCCTCAGTGTAATCGTCCTCGGAGCTAGTATTTCGGAGAAATGGAACCTGACCGCCCATATGAAGAAGTTGACTACTATAACATGTCCGTTGGTCGACTTTGTTTGATTATTAACTCAATTCTCGTCTCCGTGAAGCCTACGTTGTCCGCAATGCACAAATTAGATTTTAAGAGAACTCTCTCCATTTGCCTAGGTGGGTGCAGCTTCAATACCACTGAAGGAACTGGACACCCTCCACGACAATGCAGTCACTTAACTGTACATTCTTCAAAACCTGAATATTTATTCCCTTAATTGCTAAGGCACAATTGCAGCAGATGCCCCACCTAGAAGATACACTGGAGTACGTCGCCCAGGTTTTGTTGACAGAACGTTCAATGTTGAAAAGGTTGAAGATGCACTGAAACGTCACCGTTTGCAATTTACCCTCCAAGGAACATATCAGCATGATTTGGAGAGGAATCAGTGGTAAATGCATTGAGTGATGAAGGTGTCTTGATGGTCAAAGAGTTATACTTCACCCCTCCACCTTTTATCATACTGTTTTTAAAAAATTGACTGTTGCATTGACCAGACTTGTGCACAGTCCTTTGGTTGTTCCCTAAACTGGCGCTTGCTAAAGATCGAATATCATCCTCAGCCTGTGGTCAACAATAGAAAATATCCAAAAACCCTCTCGAACAACTGATCTCCCTGAACAACATTCTTCAGAGATCTGTGAATGTCCACTCCAAGATCTCTTTGTTCCTGTACACCACTCAGAATCTCCACTGTTATTGTTTCAACTCCCCAAATTCATTACCACTTATTGGTCTGGATTCAGTTCATTCGCCATTTTTCCTTTCTATCTGATTGTTCCATCTCTGCAGTACCTGAAATTATTCATCATAGTCAACTATATAAACAATTGTTGTATCTTCTGTAAACTTGTAAACCATGACTCCTGCAACTAAGTTTGAATTATCGATCTCCATCAGGAAACAGTGGCACTCCACTGGAAACAGGCATCCAAACATGGTTCATTTTTGGATAGGATGAATACCTGAAATAACAGCAGAATCGGACCCTTGCTGTCATTTGTAAACCTAATGGTGACTCGGCAGGTTGGTCTCCTGACTGATTCCTTCTCGCATGTGGGAGTGGTGAATAACCTGTCCAAGTTGTGACTGAGCAGGTGAGTTTACACTTCAGCAGGTAATTGAATCCCTTCCTGCAGACCGCACCGTCATGGACCTGACTTCATTGCGGCGTGGGTATCCTTGTGTCTGTTTAGCCGAGATAAGCATTTGAATTTGAGTCCACGCTGAGACGACTCCCATTTATCGCCGTCATACATGTATCTTTTTTTCCTTTCTTATTCTCCCACGGAGTGTGACCATGATAGTGTGAACAGCACTTGTTGCTCATTCTTAACTCTCCTTGACCTGAGTCAGAGGGAATTTATGGGTGAACCGTACTATTGTGCGACTGGAGTCATATATTTGCTGATCTCGTTAAGGACAGCAGATTTCCCTTTTGAAGGGAAATGAAAGAATGGGTTTTTCAGCAAATTAAAACTTTTTGTCACTCTTCCTCTGAGCGGGTTTATATGCCAGATGTTATTCATCAAATCTAATAACTACCAGCTGCAATGCTCCATTCTCCAAGGGTTTCTGGCCCAAATACCTCCATTACATTTGCAGATGACACGAAGATGGGTGGAGTTTTAGAAATCATACGGGAGTGTCAAAGAACGAAGGAGAATATAGGTAGACAGGAGAGTTGAGCGGAGAATGGCCGATGGAGTTGAATCCAGGCAAATGTGAGGTGATGCATTTTGGGAAGTCTAATTCTCAAGCCAAGTATACTGTAAACAGAAGAGCCTTGGGTAAAGTTGATGAGCAGAGAGATCTGCAAGTTCAGGTCCTGTATACCCTGAATGTAGCTGCACAGGTGGATTGAGCGGACAAGAAGGCATACGGCGTGCTTGTCTTCACCGGACCGGGCATTACGTATAAGAGTTGGCATTCTAAAATTTTACAAGATTTTGGTTCAGCCGCATTTAGAATGCTATGTACTGTTCTGGTCTCCAAATTACCAAAACAATGTGGACGTTTATGAAAGAGTGCAGAGAACGTTTATGAGGATGTTGCCTGGTATGGAAGGTGCTAGCTCTGAAGAGAGGTTGAGTAGGTAATGTTTGTTTTCATTAAAGAAAACGAGGTTGAGGGGGACCTGATTGACTTCTACAAAATCATGAAGGGTATAGCCAGGGTGGATAGAGATAAGCTTTTCCCCAAGGTGAGGGATTCAATAATGAGATGTCACATGTTCAAGATGAGAGGTCAAAAGTTTAAGAGAGTTTGACGTTGGAAGTATTTTACACAGAGGATGGTAGGTACTTGGATTGTGTTGAACAGCAGAGGTAGTAGAGGCAAGCACGGTAGATTCATTTCAGGTGCGTCTGGACAGATGCATGAGTAGATGGGGTGCAGAAGGATACAGTTGGTTTGGAATTTAGTGATAGGTTTAGACAGTGGATCAGCTCAGGCTTCGACATCCAAAGGGTCTGTTCTTGAGCTGTAAATTTTCTGTGTTCTCTGTTCCTCTGTGTTCACTACACTACAAACTGCATGCTACATTGTGATATCGCAGAGAATGACATTGCCAATTCCAATTATCATAGAGGGATTACGAATATGACATGTGGCTGTGTCGGAATGAAAGTGATGTACGCTGGATTGGAATGTTTACTGGGAGTAAAAGGCTGATTTGGAGGCGATGTGATCAAAAACAGCTCTTACTGTCAAAGTAACAAACAGTGCATTGTTAAGGAAGATTTCAGAGAATGCTTTCAATTAATCGACCTCCCGCTTAAGGCTCCAGCACACTTCAGCTAAGTCAATCTGCAGTGCGGGTTAATGCTGCCGTTGTATCTTAATAACCTAATAAACGAAGACAAATATGCCCTTCCTCCCCGCGTTTGACCAGGAACACTCCCAGCTTTGGCATTCCATGCGCCTCTGTACCATCATATAAGAACCATGTCCTCACTTCCAAACCAATCATTCCATTACGATACCGTGGTTGTGAGATCATTTCTCATGTCGCAGCTTTTACAACATGGACCATTGATTATTGGAACATCAGGCTCAGGAAAAGGACACAGGGTAGCAGTGTGGAAAAGAAAATGTATTTGAAAGTACCTCTTTCTGTGGACTTCTACATCATTTATTTCACTTGCTCATTTGGCTCTATCTAGTCTATTTTGTGCAGTTTTGCAATTCGCATGATACCACGGATATGATAGCATTGGAAATGATGCAGGAGATATTTACCAGGATATTGTCTAGGTAGAAGAGTTTCAATTATAAAGAGAAATTGAATAGTCTGGAGGTGTTTTTCTTATAGCAGAAGAAATTGAGAGGAGACATGATTGAGATGTACAAAATAATCAGGAATATGTATGGCGTAGACTGAAATAAACGCTTCTCTTTGATGCTGACACGATCGAGGGGGGAGGGGAGGGTGGCATAGACTTAAGGATAGAAGAGGAAAGATTTGAGTGAATGCGCAGACAAATGTTTTGAAACAGCGGTTGGTTGAAATTTGGCACTCAGTGCATCCAAAGGTTGGAGATGCAGAAATCCTCATAACTTTCAGAAGTATTCAGATGTGAATTTTGTGATGCCAAGACAGACGAGGCTATAGGATATGTGATTTTAGAAAGTGTTCGGATAGTTAAGCGAATGTTAATTTCCAGTAATACCAAATAGGCTTCTTTTTGGATAAAATTCCTGGATAGTCCCAACGCATGTCGCTGCGTGAGATCCGGTTCAATTCGCTTCCAGGATGTAACCTTGCATATTGGGAGGTCTCAGTGGGTAGAACTGAACCTTTCCGCTCCAGAAATCCACATTTGACTCCAGACTTGTTTGACTGAATGTGTGGAATTTGCACTCTCATGCTCTCTCTCTCTGTTGTGAGTTTCCTCTGGCTGCTCCGATTCCTTCCCACAATGCAAAGGTGTGCAAGTCAGGTCAATGGCAAACAAAATCTGAATGGACTGGAAGTGTTGTAAATCAGAGACAAAAGTCAGAATTGCAGCTCGGGGAAAACAGAACGACCGTTTCAGGTCAACAGACCCTTCCTCAGAACTGTTTTTATTTAACAACGTTAACTCTGATGTCTCTCTCCACTGATGCCGCCTGACTCGCTGAGCATTTGGAACAATTTCTACTTTCGTAGGTGCATCATAAATTCGGATTTAGAAAGATAGAGTGGGGGAGTGTGAATCTCTTCTATGGCACAGTGCAGACACAACTGGCCAAATGGTTTCTCTCTGCACTGTGTCTAATTCCATTAACTCTGTTTCTGTAAGCCTTTGTCCTGTTTTTAGTCTTTGTTATTCACATCTCTCCTGTCATATGAATTACAGAACAGGACAATCGACGTTTTGGGCATAAGCCACCACCAATCCGTTACCACCTGACGCCTGGAAGATGAACGCATGATATTCTGCTCCAGGATCCTGCAACCACATGGGAAAAATGTGGATTTCAATGGCTTCCACATTACCCCTCGCTACACATTATGACAGTCTGAAGCATAAAACTCAGCACCACCCTCCGGACCCATACATCTCTCCCCGTCTGGCATATCACCTCCTCCCCTGCCTCGAACCACCATTCGCTTTCCCAACGACATTGCACCCAACTCCAACCCCCTCCCATTTATCTCCCAGCCCCCACCCACAAGACTCATTCCTGATGAAAGACTTATGCCAGAAACGTCGATTCTCCCGCTCCTCGGGTGCTGCCTGACCTGCTATATATTTCCAGCACGACTCGATCGCCATTACGAAGATAGATGAGCTCTGCTCAGGCTCTTTATCTGGGAGCGGAGAAGGCTGACTGAGGAAGTGATTAAGGTGCGCATTAATGGGTTCGGTATGTGTAATAGGAACAAACTTCTTATGGGAAGAGTTAACAACCAGGGATCTCCGTTAAACACAATGGAGAGGATGCTCAGACGAGATTTCAGAAGAGCGTTTTCGCTCTTAGAGTGTTGTTTATTTGGAATTCACTGTTTGAACGTGTGGTAAAGGTATGAGTGATCAAAACATTTCAGGAGTATTTAGCTGAATACTTGAGAAGCTAGGGCACACATGGATAAGGATCAGGTTCTGGAAAGCGGGGTGAAGCTAAACAGATATCTGATGAAAGAACCGAACACTGTACAGAAAATACAGAGCATGAAAGCATGTGAAGAGTAAAGGCACAGAAACTACTGGCGATCTGTTCCAAGGGGTCTGTGGAAAGTTACACTCGTCAAAATGTCACTGGGGCAGGATGGAACCAATGTGACAGGATGGGATAAGAATAGTGGAATGTTCCTACACAAATTAGCAGAGTCAGACTGGGCTGTAAGGTTAAAATGGCATCTGAGATAATAACAATCAGTAAAGTCAGCCTCGCCTACTCAAAATCATCATGGCAGTTTGGGACAAGTCCTAACAATACAGGACATGACTTTAAATAATCAATTGATAGTTAAGTCAGCCTGCTTGACACGCTTGTAGATGGAAAGATATGACATTAAATATCTAATCAGTAGTTAGCAGAGTCAGCTTGGAACAGGGAAACATTGTGATAGATGGGGTAGGTAAGTATCTCATCATGACAGGTTAGTCTGGGATGGAAGTTCATTGCAGCACAGGTGGCAGTGGAATACCTAATAGTGACAGTCGAATAATATTAAGTAGAATTATGAAAAACCATAGTGGCAGAAGAAGAACGATAATGGGAACTAACACTATTGGTTTATTGTACAGCTAAAGTGATGTAATTCTGGCTAACACAGTTGGGCATTCTGATAAGCTAAAAAGCATGATTATAGAAATGGTAAGATGTGATGGCTTTTAAATAGTGCGCGGTACAGTGGTACAGTGGTTAGTACTGATGCTTCACAGTGCCACAGTCCTGGGTTCAATTCCCGCCTCAGGCGACTGACTGTGTAGATTTTGCACATTCTCCCCGTGTCTGCATGGGTTTCCTGCGGGTGCTCTGGTTTCCTCCCACAGTCCAAAGATGGGCATGTCAGGTGAATTGGCCATGCTATTGTCAGTAGTGTTAGGTAAGGGGTAAATGTATGGGTGAGTTGTGCTTCAGTGGGGTGGTGTATACTTGTGGGCCTGTTTCCACACTGTAAGTAATCTAATCTAAAATCACATACATGCGAGGTGCTGCACTTTGGGAAAGCAGGATTTATACACTTAACAGTAAGGTCTGAGGGAGTGATGCTGAGCAAAGAGACCTTGGAGTGCAGGTTCTTAGCTCCTTGAAAGTGGAGTCGCAGGTAGATAAGATAGTGAAGAAGGCGTTTGATATGCTTTCCTTTTTTGGTCAGTATGTTGAGTACAGGGGTTTGGAGGTCATGTTGCGGCTGTACAGGACATTGGTTAGACCACTGTTGGAATATTGCGTGCAATTCTGTTCTCCTTCCTATCGGAAAGATGTTGTGAAACTTGGAAGGGTTCAGAAAGATTTATAAGAATGTTTCCAGGGTTGGACTTTGGGGTATAGGAAGAGGCTGAACAGGCTGGGGCTGTTATCCCTTGAGCATCGAAGGATATAGTGGTTTACAAAATTATGAGGAGCATGGACATTATAAATAGACAAAGTCTTTTCCCTGGGTCGGGGAGTTCAGACCTAGAGGGCATAGTTTTATTTTGAGAGGGGAATGATTAAAAAAGAGACAAAAGGGACAACATTTTCACACAGCGGGTGGTACGAGAATGGAAAGAGTTGCCAGATGATGTGGTGGAGGCTGATACAAATGCAACATTTAAGAGGCAAGTGAATAGGAAGGGTTTGGAGGAATATGGGCCAGTTGCTGGCAGATGGGACTAGATTGGTTGGGATATCTGGTCGGCATGGACAATTTAGACAGCAGGTTCTGTTTCCATGCTGCATATATCAATGACTCTATGATTCGATGCCATGGACCCTGAGGTTCGGGGGGATTCAAGCATTTGTTTTCTGAATGACACCGTTTTTGTTTGCAAATAAAAGATTTACTCCTTGAAAAACTCTCTGCATCTCCTGGTGATTGTTGACATTTTCTCCACGACAACTGCAACATTGGGTGCAGTACAATTGTGGTGACTGCAGCTCTGTGGCGCAATGAAAAGCGTGTTAGATTGCTATTCAAAGTTTGTGGGTTTGAACCTCACCAGAATTGGAGTTTAGTTCAGTTTTCAGCTGAATCATTGATAGTTGTGCTGATTCATCGCCAATTCCTGTCGTCTGGATTTCTCGACCCTGCTACTGACCAGAGGAAATTCCTTACCTTCTTGGTTGTGAGTTTTTACAGAGTCATGATCAGATCAGAATCAGATGCTCACCCGCAAAACCTGCAAACGTCGTTCAGAAACCCACTGTCTGTAAACACATTTCCCTCTCAAACTTGCACAGAAATTGTCGATTGCTTAAATGACTTTATCCAGATGTGTGACAGGATGTTGTGGATGAGCTGGGTAAAGATATTGACGTGTTTGGTCAGCCATGATGATATCAAATGGTGTGTAGAACACGTGTTGGGAATAGCCTTTTCCTGTTCCTCTCTTTCTGTGCTGTTTCTTACAGAACGTTTGCAAAATTAACATGATGAGGGCAATGTGAATCGATACTACGGAATATCAAGGTGCTCCACTTTACCCCACCGCTCTCACAGCCAGAACAGACAGCTCCTATTGCTGCTTTAGATCAGATAGTGAAGGATTCACTCAGGCGCTCTGTCAGACTGCATGCTCCTTCACACAGGTTTCCAACAGGGTACATGGAGCAAGCGAACGTGTGTATATTGGGATTCAGGGACAGATTTCCACTCTGCTGGGCTGCAGTTCTGGTCACATGAATTTTTGTCATGCTCAGACTTTCTGTGTATTCTTCCTACTTTACGATTTAAACTGTATTTGAATATTTGTTATTGCATAACATTCTAACATCTTCAATATTCATGCAAACTGTGCAACGTGTACTTGGATGTAGGAATGGTGAAGATTATTAATGAATGCAATATGTTTCATGTTACCTGCATGGACTTTCAGAACAAAGTTGGTGAAGTTTCATTGATTCGAATTCCGTCCTGATTGAAGCTGATCGAATGAAAAGCCCTGCGACAGCGGCAATGTAAGATTGTCTGTAAACATTGCAGGAAACAACTGAAACCCATTTTTCGATGTAGTCTATTTTTCACATTTTTTTGTTCCTTTTGTATCCTTTTCGTGAACCTGATGCTTCAATAATCACAGGTTCATGTCAGTTTCACCTTGTCTGCGTTAGGTTTAATTTCAGAACCAGACGGTTCCGGGAAATGAAGCAGGGTGAGTGACTGAGGTACCAGTGGGGAAGCACATCACCACCAAAGCTCCCTCAGTGTTATGGTTCACTGGTTAGTACTGCTGCCTCAACAGGGTCCAACGTTCAATTCCAGCCTCGGTGGACTGTCTGTGTAGAGTTTGCACATTCTCCCCGTGTATGCATGGGTTTCCTCCGGGTGTTCCAGTTTCCTCCCACAGTCCAAAGATTGTGCAGGTCAGGTGAGTTGGTGCATTTGTCAGAAGCGAAATGGTTCTGGTTGGGTTACTCTTCGGAGGGTTGCTGCGGTCTTTTGGGTCCGAAGGGTCTGTTTCCATACTGTAGGGAATCTAATCATCACAGCAGAACTAGAGCAGTTGAGTTAAAGTTCCCAAGGTACGTGTAGGTCACATGACAGTTTCGCTGTCTGCGGCTCCAGTCGCGCAATTGGTCAGAGTCGAATACTTAAAGGTGCATAACATGCCAAGTTTGTATGTTCAATGCTTTTCTAAAGATGTTATTACTGACATTGACCAGGGATTATTGAAGCATCAGACTGAAGCGCAGTTGTGAACAATGTTGAGTAAAGTAGCACTTATTTGAAAACTCCAGTTTCTGACGTGGGAAATGTTTTGCCTTTGTTAAACATGCCAATTATTAACAGAGAATCTGCAAATATTCCCCAGGTGAATATCCATCTGTGGATAGAGAAACAGAGGATAAGTTTCAGCTTAATAATTTTCCTCAAATCGCTGACCCAGCACTGGAATACACCCTGGGAAAGTCTGTATAAATCGTTTTATATCATTCAATTTCCTGTAAGCTTCACAGCTCATTCAATCAATCCAAAGTATTAGATTTATCTCTTTGTTGAGTTTGACTGTTGCCAGTAAACTTGGTAAAGGATTTGGGCAAGTAGTTTTGATGTTGGCTGGAACAAAGGGTCAAACTGGAATAAGGTTGAGTCTTGACGCAGGATTTTTCAAGCGGAGATAAAAGTATTAAATGGACTCATTCCCCTTTCAGTTGATTATGACCAAATGTTCAAGCCAACAGATGGCAATGATAACGATGTTTTACATCGACAGGCCAAATCTTGCTCACTAGAGTCACCAGAGCATTACAGATGAGGTGAGTGGGGGAGCTGATGATCCTTGTGGAAACCTGAGAAAGTGCGAAAATTAATCCCACGAAGTTGATCTCACTTTTCTCATAAACCAGTTAGTTAGTGGACTGAGCTAACCGACTTCCATTTAATGTAGAGCTAAACCAAACAGCTCAGTGCATTTTTGGTACATAATATTTCATGTTGAATGAGTTGCTGCACCTTCCAACTCCACCAACTCTTCTCATCCTTAGCATTTCCAGTTGCAGGTGTAATGCAATTTCTTTCCTATGAATGTTAACCAATTCGATAATGTTTCCATTTTTCATCCCCATCCAGGCAGCCCAGAATCACTGCCACTGTTTAATTCGCCCTGTGTCTGCGTGGGTTTCCTCTGGGTGCTCCGGTATCCTCCCACAGTCCAAAAATGTGCCGGTTAGATGAATTTGCTGTGTTAAATTGCCCGTAGTGTGAGGAGCATGGGTACATGTAGCGGAATGGGTCTGGGTGGATTGCGCTTCGGCGGGTCAGTGTGGACTTGTTGAGCCGAAGGGCCTGTTTCCAAACTGTAAGTAATCTAATTTAATTTATCTAATTTACTTCTTGCCTGCCTGCACGCGCTTTTCAAATATTCTTGAATAAGCTCCTAAAATGATTCTATTTCCGAAAATTCATCTCCGAATTCAATAACTGTCAGAATAAAAAATGCCTACTCCAAACTTCTTTGTCGTGCCCCGATGGGTTTGAAGTTCTAACCTCTAGTTTCCACTCACCTAAACGCGGAAATTTCCCTCGTATTTACTCTTAACAACTTCACATCAGCTGGATAACCTCTTTTCGGACACAACTCAGTCTTTCCTGATTTTTCCCGCATTATTCCTTATCTATGCCACCATCCCATTAAATCGCCTCTTTTCGTTTCTAGTGGCTTTATCTCCAGGTAAACCTCATTTCCATCATTTCTAATGACATGGCATCATGGCCGCGTCATTCCTAACGCCTTTATAGTCCAGTAAACATTGCCCGTGTCTTTCATCAAGTCTTTATATCGCTGTATATTTCAACGTGAGAAAGGATGCTGGGTCTAATTCAATGCATGAAAACTCACCACTAAGCTCTGCAATCTTGTTGCCGACACAGGAAAGGTGGAAGCAATTTCAATTGCAGCTGAATCGATTGGTTGCAACAGAATCGGGTCAAATCCCAGTCACATACGTGACTGTTGTTCTTATGATAATTTGTTCTCTACGTATGCTGAAGTAGCACAGTGAAGGATCAATTACTATTGCCAGACATATATAAGGGGGCGTATGAAATGCTGAAGTTGTGAGATCAGAGCAGTTTTTATTGACATAGACCATTCACTGTTCAATTCGCAGTCTTAGGAATTAGACAGAGCGCGTGTTTGAGCAAAATTTGAGCAGGGAAGTTTACCCCAAGACGTAACACCAAATTATGTGGTTGCTTTGTTGTTTACCTCATTTGTGTTTTTTGCCTCATTTAGGATTTTTAATTTATCCCCTGTCCACAAAAGGTCTGTGCTTTTGCACCATTATTCAAAAGATGCAGTACAATAACACCCAACGCTGTTTCTGTCTACTTGTACAGATATTGACCCCTGGAAACAGCACTATGAACTCTCCTCGAGTCTGGAAAACAATTTGCTGCATTCCCGCTCTGATGGCTCTTTTCATTACATCAGCTTCTGTTCTTCACGGAATCCGATTCAGCAGATCTTGTCACTGAGTCATTTCTTTGTATGTGTTCAGATCATGTGAGCAGAATATCACAGTCCATAACCCAGTACTCTGCTCTTGATCATTTCATGAACACCAGGAAGAAATATCTATGATCTTCAAAATTTACTAACCTGTTTTTCAGAAGCAAGATAAACAAAACCAAATTTCTGCTTTTGTTGTCACACCGACCAAGGTTGTAAATGCTGGAACCAGTTGAGTCTGTCCGCTCTACCACATCCATTTTCACCCCAGGAAGTGTTAAAGATGATGGTCTGAATCCGATTCTTCGAAAAAAAGAATCTCTTTATCCATTGATTTCTGGTTTATGGGCCCACTGGGCTCTTGCTGGGCCTCTGTGTTAGCGCTGATCACAGTGTTCAACTTTTTTGTCGCAAGCACCTTCGAGGATGACATCAAAAGATATTCTCTGTTACTGTATGATACTCTACCAATGGAGACAGCTCAGTACGCTGGGATGGGATAATATCTGTAGCGTGTCCTGCGGATCAGATACAGTGATTTCTATCATTCAGATCATACAGAGTGAGAGCGCTCGAAAAGGCCACGCGAGTTTTCCCCTCCGGAGTTTATTGTAGGTGGAACAATACCAGCGGCACCACACTAACCCAGGAAAGAACTGTCTCAGAAGTACATTTGACAAGTTTACTTTTCAGACTCTTGTCACCATGCTCCAACAGCGCTGCAGCCTGTCGGCAATAAGCACAGTGAAGTTAGTGGTGTATCCCAAAATGAAGCATAATTCCCCATTAATATCTCCAATAAAATGGGTGTGGGGGGCATTGTCAGAAGGTAGACAAAATCCAATACCAAAGCAGGTAATAATCTGCTTGAGTAAAATATTTGCAACAGTTTTAGCAGTAGCGTTGGAAGTGGGGTAAGCTTCAACCCATCCAGGAAAAGAAATCGACAATGACCAAAACATACTTATAGTGCTGACACCTTTGCCACTCAATGACGTCTTTAACCATCTTTTGCAGTTGACATTAAGTAGTCAGGGGTCGACTCACCCTTGTCAAAGAACATAGAACATAGAAAGTACAGCATAGAACAGGCCCATTAACCCACGATGTTTTGGGGAGATTCAATCCTAATGTAAAATATAGCAACATCCTACACACCCCTCAACTCACTGCTATCCATGTGCAAGTCTAGAAGTCGCTTAAATGTCCTCAATAACTCTGCTTCTACCACTACCACTGGTAACGCATTCCATGCATTCATAGCTCTCTATATAAAAAAGACTACTCCTGACATCTCCTTTATACCTTCCTCCTAATATCTTCAAACTATGAGTTCTCATACCAGTCAATCTTGCCCTGGGGAAAATTCTCTAGCTATTGACTCTATCTATTCCTCTCATTATTTTTTACACCTCTATCAGGTCTCCTCTCTTCCTCCTTCTCTTCAGAGAGATGTCCGAGACTATTCAACCTTTTTTTCATAAGGCAAGCCCTCCAGTCCAAGCAGCATCCTTGGTAAACCTTCTTTGCACCGTCTCCCAAGCCTCTGTATCTTTCCTATAGTATAGCGACCAGAACAGGACACAATATTTCAAGTATTGCCTCACCAGGGACTTGTAGAGCTGCAGGTAAACCTCACTGCTCTTAAACACTATCCCCCTGTTAATGAAAGCCAAAATACCATATGCTTTCTTAACAACATTATCCACTTGTATGGCAACTTTGAGGGATCTATGTACTTGCACACCAAGATCCCTCTGTTCCTCCACACTGCCAAGAATCCTGTCTTTAATCCTATGTTCAGCATTCGAGTTCCACCTTCCAACATGCATCACTTCGCATTTATCCAGGTTGAACTCAATCTGCCATTTCTCAGCACAGCTCTGCATTCTGTCTATGTCGCGCTGTAGCCTGCAATAGCCCTTTATACTGTCGCTAACACCTCCAAACTTTGTGTCATCTGCAAATTGAATAACCCTCCCATCAACCTCCTCATCCAAGTCATTTATAAAATCTACATAGAGCAGAGGTCCAAGTACAGAGCCCTGGGAGACCCCACTCAACATTGTCGTCTAGGCAGAATACTTTCCATCGACAGCCACTCTCTGCCTTCTGTCAGCCAGTCAATTCTGTGTATATCTGTTTCATGCCTGGAAACAGAGTGTTGATGGAGGGTTGTCTGTTTATGTCTGATTAATGGTCGGTGATAGGGGGGTGGTGAAGGGTTGTGTGTGTTTTTCTGCATATATCTGCTTAATGATAGGAGACAGAGTGGTGGTGTTCGAAGGTTGTGTGTGTATTTCTGTGTATATCTCAGTAATGCAAGGATAACAAGACAGTGGTGGAGGGTTGTCTGTGTGTGTTTTTTTCTGTGTCTGTCTGTTTATTACTGGTGTTAGGGTGGTGGTACAGGGATGTGTATATTTTTCTGTAAGTATCTGCTTAATGACAGGAGACAGACGAGTGGTGGTGGAGGGTTGCGTGTGTCTGTTCTTCTGTATATCTGATTAATTGCAGGAAACAGGGTGGCGGTGGAGCGTTCTGTATGTATGTGTGTTTCTGTGTATATCTGTTTAAGGGCAGGAGACAGGGTGGTGGTAGAGGGATGTGTGCGTGCTTCTGTTCTATAAACAGAAGGGCTGGAGAGAGTGTGGTGATGGAGGGTTGTGCGTGTGTGTTTCTGTGTATATCTGATAATCAGCAGGAAACTGGGTGGTGATCGAGGGATTTGTATGCGTGTCTGTTTGTGTACATACCTGCTCAAAGGCAGGAGACAGGTGGTGGTGGATAGTATTGTGTCTGTATTCCTGTATCTATGTGCTTACTGGCAGGAGACAGAGTGATGGTGGAGGGTTGTATATGCATGTGCGTTTTTGCGTATATCCATTTAAGGTCAGTAAGCAGGGTGTTCATAGAATATAGAACATAGATCATTACAGCGCAGTACAGATCCTTCGGCCCTCAATGTTGCGTTGACCTGTCATACCAATCTGAAGCTCATCTAACCTACACTATTTTATGTACGTCCATATGCTTGTCCAATGACGACTTAAGTGTACTTAAAGTTAGCGAATCAACTACTGTTGCAGGCAAAGCATTCCATATTCTTACTACTCTTTGAGAAAAGAAACTACCTCTAACATCTGTCCTATATCTGTCACCACTCAACTTAAAGTTATGCCCCGTCGTGTTCGACGTCACCGTACTTGGGAAAATGCTCTCCCTGTCCATCCTATGTAACCCTCTGATTATCTTATATGTCTCTATTGAGTCACGTCTCAAACTTCTCTCCAATGAAAACAGCCTCAAGTCCCTCAGACTTTCCTCGGAAGACCTTATCTCCATACCAGGCAAGATCCTAGTAAAACTCCTCTGCACCCTTTCCAAAGCTTTCACATACTCCTTATAATGCGGTGACCAGAACTGGACACAATACTCCAAGTGCGGCCGCACCAGATGTTTGTACAGATGTAGCATAACCTCATGGTTCCAGAACTCTATCCTTCTATTAATGCTTTCTTAACAACACAGTCAACCTGCGTGGCAACTTTCAAGGATCTGTGCACCTGGACACTTAGATCTCGTTGCTCATCTAAATTACCAAGAATCTTATAATAAGGTCAGTACTTTGAATTCCTGTTCCTCCGATCAAAGTGCATCACCTCACACTTGTCCACATTAATCTCCATTTGCCACCTCTCAGTGCAGCTCTGCAGCTTATCTATAGCTCTCTGTAACCTACAACATCTTTCGTCACTGTCCACAACTCCACCGATCTTCGTGGTGTCTGCAAATTTACTAACCCACCCTTCTACACACATCCAGGTCGTTTATACAATTGATGAACAGCAGTGGACCTAACACCGACCCTTGCGGCACATCACAACTAACTGGACACCAGGATGAACATTTCCCATCAACTACCACCCTCTGTCTTCTTTCAGCATGCAATTACTGATCCAAATTGCTATATCTCCCACAATCCCATTCCTCCGCATTTTGAACAATAGCCTATCAAATGCGTTGCTGATATCCATATACACCACATCAACCGGTTTACTCTCATCTACCTGTTTGGTCACCTTCTCAAAGAACTCAATACGGTTTGTGAGGCACGACATAACCTTCACAAAACCGTGCTGACTATCCATTATCAAATTATTATTTTCTAGATGATTGTAAATCCAATCTCTTATAACCTTTTCCAACACTTTACCAACAACTGAAGTAAGGCTCACTGGTCTATAATTACCAGGGTTGTCTCTTCTCCCCTGCTTGAATAGGGGAACCACATTTGCTATCCTCCAGTCTTCTGGCACTATTCCTGTAGACAATGACGATTTAAAGATCAATGCCAAAGGCTCGGCAACCTCCTCCCTGGCTTCCCAGAGGATCCCAGGCTAAATCCCATCTGGCCCAGTGGACTTACCTATTTTCACACTCTGCAGGATTTGTAATACCTCTTCCTTGTGAACCTCAATCGAATCTTGTCTAGTAGCCTGCACCTCGTATTCTGCTCGACAACATTATCGTTTTCTAGAGTGAATACTGTCGAAAAATATTCATTTAGTGCTTCCCCTATCTCCTCCGACTCCTCACACAACTTCCCATTAATATCCTTGATTGTCCCTACTCTTACTCTTGTCATTCTTTTATTCGTTAAATACCTATAGAAAGCCTTATGGTTTACCCTGATCCTATCAGCCAACAACTTCTCATGTCTCCTCCTGGCTTTTCTGAGCTCTCTATTTAGGTCTTTCCTGGCTACCTTGTAACCCTCAAGTGCCCTAACTATTTAGGTCTATCCTGGCTACCTTGTAACCCTCAAGTGCCCTAACTGAGCCTTCACATCGCATCCTAACATAAGCCTCCCTCTTCCTCTTGACCAGAGATTCCACTTCCTTTGTAAGCCACGGCTCCCGCGCTCTACAGTTTCCTCCCTGCCTGACAGGTACATATCTATCTAGGACACTCAGGAGATTTTCCTTGAAAAAGCTTCAGATTTCTAATGTGCCCATTCCCTGCAGGTTCCTTCACCATCTTATACTTCCTAAATCTTGCCTAATCGCATCGTAACTGCCGTTCTCTCAGCTGTAAATTTCGTGGAAGTTTGAGTGTGTGTATATTTCCATGTATAACTGTTTGATGACAAGAGACAGGGTGGTCAAGGAGATTTGAGTGACTGTGTGTGTGTGTGTGTGTTTGTGTGTGTGTGTGTGTTTGTGTGTGTTTGTGTGTGTGTGTGTGTGTGAGCTTCTGCATATATCTTTTTCATGGCAAGAGACAGGGTGGTGATTGAAGTTAGGTTGTCTGTGTTTCTGTGTCTATGTGCTTACTGGTAGGAGACAGGGTGGAGGTAGAGGGGTGTGTGTGTGTGTTTCTGTGTATATCTGTTTAATATCAGGAGACAGAGTGTTGGTGCGGCGGGGTTGTTTGTCCGTGTGTGTTTTATTTCCTGTGTACGTATGTTTAATGGTAGGTGGTAGGTGGTGGTGCAGGGTTGTGTGTGTTTTTCTGTATATATCTGCTTAATTACAGGAGACAGACTGGTGGTGGTGGAAGGTTGTGTATATGTTTCTGTGTAAAATTGATTAATTGCAGGAAACATTGCGGTGGTGGAGGGTTGTGCGTGTGTTTCTGTGTATATCTATTTAATGGCAGGAGGCAGGGTGCTCGTAGAGGTTTGTGTGTGTGCGTGTATCTGTGTATATCTGATTAACGGCAGCAAACAGAGTGTTGGTTGAGGGATGTGTTTGTGTTTCTGTGTATATCTGTTTAATGACAGGAGACAGGGTGGTGGTCGAGGTTGGTGTGTGTGTGTTTCTGTGTAAATATGTTTAACTGCAGGAGACAGGCTGGTGGTGAAAGGTGGTATGTGTATGTTTCTGAGTATATCTGTTTCATCGCAGGAGACGTGGTGCTTGAGGGTTGTGCCTGTGTTTCTGTGTGTATCTGCTTAATGGCAGGCAACAAGATGTTGGTCGGGAGTTTTGTGTGTGTTTATGTGTGTGTGCGTTTCTGTGTATATCTCTTTAATGGCAGAAAACAATGTGGTAGTTAATAGTTGAGTGTTTGTGCATTTCTACGTATATCTGTTTAATCGCAGGGGATAGGGTTATGGTGGAGGGTTGTGTGTGTGTGTATGTTTCTGTGCATGCCTGTTCAATGGCAGGATACAGGGTGATAGTGTCAAGATGAGTTTGTGTTAGAGTTTATATCTGTTTAATCGCCGGAGAGAGTGTGATGGTGGAGGATTGTGTGTGTGTGTGTGTGTGTGTGTGTTTATGTGTATATCTGATTAATTGCAGCAAACATGGTGGTGGTCGTGGGTTCTGTGTATGTGTGTGTTTCTGTGTATATCTGTTTCAGGGCAGGAGACATGATGGTGGTCGAGGGTTGTGTGTGTGTACGTCTGTGTATTTCTGCTAAATGGCAGCAGAACAGGGTGGCGGTCGAGGATTGTGTGTGTGTATTTTTCTGTGTATATCTGTTTAGTGGCAGTAGAAATGGTGGTGGTGAAGTGTAGAGTGGGTGTTTGTATGTATATCTACTTAATGGCAGGAAATAAGGTGGTGGTGGAGGGTTGTGTGTGTGTTTCTGCACATATCTGTTTAATCGCTGCTGACAGGGAGGTAGTGGGGGGTTGTGTGTGTGAGTGTTTCTGTATATATCTGTTGAAATGCAGGAAACAGGGTGGTAGTGGATGGTTGTGCGTGTGCGTTTCTGTATATATCGATTGCATTGCAGGAGACAGGTTGGTAGTGGAGGGTTGAGTATTTCTGTATATATCTATTGAATTACAGGAGACAGGGTGGCAGTGGAAGGATGTGTGTGTGCTTCTGTGTACATCTGATCATTGGCAGAAAACAACTTGCTTGTGTAGTGGTGTGTGTGTGATTCTGTGTATCCCTGTTTAATGGCAGGAGACAGTATGGTCGTGGAGGGTTGTGTGTGTGTTTCTGTGTATATCTGCTTAATGACAAGAAAGAAATTGGGTGTCAAGGGTTGTGTGTGCACGTGTGTGTTTCTGTGTATATCTGTTTAATGGCAGAAAACCATGTGGTGTTGAAGGGTTATGTGTGTGCGTGTTTCTGTTTATGTCAATTTAATGGCAGGAGATGGGGGATGGTGTCGAGATGCGTGTGTGTTTCTGTTTATGCCTGTTTAATTGCTGGTGAGTGTGTAATGGTGGACCATTGTGTGTGTGTGTGTGTGTGTGTGTGTGTGTGTGTGTGTGTGTGTGTGTGTGTGTGTGTGTTTCTGTGTATATTTGTTTAATGGCAGAAAACAATGTGGTGTTGAAGGTTGTGTGTGTGTGTTTCTGTTATATTTGTTTAATGGCAGGAGACAGGAAGGTGGTTTAGAGATTGGTGTGTGTTTCTGTGTACATCTGTTTATTGTTCGGAGGAAAGGTGTTGGTGCAGGGTTGTGTGTGTGTGTGCTTCTGTGTATATCTGCTTGATAGTGTGACACAACGTGGTGGTGGAGGCTTGTGTTGTGTGTTTTAGTGTATATCTGATTACTGGCAAGAGACAGGGTTTTGGTGGAGAGTTGTGTGTGTTTCTGTGTATATCTATTTAATGGAAGGAGACAGCGTGATGATGCAGGGCTGTGTGTGTTTCTGCATATATTTGCTTAATGGCAGGAGACAGGGTAGTTGTGGAAGGTTGTGTGCTTGTGTTTCTGTCTATAACTTTAATAACAGGAGACAGGTATTGGTGCAGGTTGGTGTGTATGTTTTTCTGCATTTTACGTTAAAAGTTCAATTTGCTGCAGAGACGTTCACACCTGGACATGAGCCACATTGATACCAACTGAGTTGAAAACGTGTTGGAACTGAGTTGGAAGCGTATGTTGTTTTATACGTTTTCAAGATGTCAATCACGCTGGGCAACATCGAGCTATAGGAAACAGAAAGGTGAAACGTAGAATGGATTCAACTTTCAGTGCTGGATACCACTGAGCGGCAAAACACGCAGCTGAGGCTTGTTTCTGTAGTGTCGTGCTCATCACGTTCGCTTCATACGCAAAAATTCCCCGGGTCTAAACTGTTTTGTTCTTCAACTGCAGCCTTTTACATGGACAAGAACGGAGCTTTCTTGCTTGCTTTCCCATCTGCAAACCTGCCTTCGAAGTTGCTTGAACAAATCTGCTCCCGCAGTGAAATGTAATGCAACTCCATTTAATGACTGTGCAAAGCATTGGAAAGTTTTTCTTCAACCTGTTTCTGATCATATGCCATTCTGTTTGAGAGTGTAGATACCGCGTTCTGATCCTTCTACAATAAGCAGTACCACATTTGCATTCCTTGCGCAGGCGGCTCGGTTCAAAGACAGGGAAGCAGCTGATGCCTTGGTGTCACAGTGCACCACGGATTCCTGAATTGGCACCAGAAGTCCTGAATCATTTTTTGGAGCAGTTCGCACGTTAGTGGCTCTTTCAATCAGCAACAGCAATGAAATAAATTACACTCTCAGAGGAAGCTTTGGACCTGTGCTTTCATAGCGCCGCTAGCATTAAGGTGCGCCCCGAGATCAATGGCATGTTGGAAATGAAAAGGTGCAATCGACAGAGAGGCTACAGAATGACATTGCATCCATTTGGTTTTCTTTAAATCACTGAGGAGCAGGAAAATCTAAACGGCGAAGTCGAGTGGCGAAGCGAGGCAGTTGCAGCTCTGGTGAAACTCCTTCTTTGCGACTCACTCAGCAACCAGACACGTGAAGATCACTCAGATGCGTGAGGGCTCTTCACATCGTGAACAAAAAGCAATGAAGTGCAGTTAGCACCTCTTCCGGAGTGGGGGTGGGGTGAGGTAATTACCTTTTGACATCTGTTACTACGTTCAGAAACTGCCTTTTAGATTGAGCTGAACAGAAACTGCATTTCTAATAAGCACCATGGAATTTGGAAAAATTTATTGAGTCACTTCTCGTCGATTCCCACACAGGTTTCCAACTCTGTTGGTATCCATGTGGCTGATGTCCAGGAGTGAACATCTCTGCAGCAATTGCATGGTTAAGATAAATGGCAAGGAAAGTGGCATCTCGAACTGGCTCTGAGGTCAGAGCATCCCCACAATGTAATCTGTCGTTCTCTGATTGTAATGCGACCTCCGGTTTTAGGGTGGAGAACATTGTTTGGGACTCTTATTCTGCAAAACAGACACAGTGACTGAAACTTTGCTGCACGGTATGATGTGGAACACGGCCTGCTCAGCTTTGTGCGTTTTCCCTGTAGTCCGGTGTGTTTCATGTTCCGTGTAAACGTGAAAGTCGTCCTGTTTCGAGCAATGGGTGAAATCATTTAGCAAAGCAAGAATCGAAATTGCAGTAATGTCAAGCCGCTCATGGTTAATTGACCAAATCATAACCGAACATATATTCTCACAGATACATTTGGAGCTGAAAAGATAGACTCAGCTTACCATTGAATTTTGTCTGGATTGATGGGCTATCATTATCTGCTGCGAAATTGATATTGTAGATGGGCACATCCCAGCAGCTGTGCGAGTCGGAGAGGGATCATGGAACCATTTTCATGTGACTTCGCATGTGTTATTATGCAGGAGAGCATAATTGGAACTGCAACAAAATGGGTCACCCAGCAGGTAGTGTGGCTGAGCAGTCTAAGGCGATGGATCCTGGTTCCAGTCTCGAAGGGGCCTTTGGTTCGAAACCCACCACTGCCATTTCTGTTAATCAACTGCAGCTTGTGAAAATGCTGTTTCGGTCCCGACTGAATTGATGTTAAAAACAAAAGAAAAATGGGCTCGCTCCCCAGGAAATTATCTTTGGCGTTGGATAGTGCCGAATATTTCAAAGTGTCTCTGTCTGTCATGATTGTGTTCGCCTCCCGCGCAGAAAATCGCAAGCAGCTGTGCTGTTCCAGGCAAGTTGAGCTTGTACTGGAACCGAATGGAGACTGTTATTTCATCGCTGTTGTGAAACAACGTCCTGGAGTGACTCGACTCGTCGTTATTTGGTTTTCTGGCCAATGGGAAAATCGTTCCAACGGATTTCGATGTGATATGTTATTGAATTTCTCCCATTTCCTTCATTTCCGTCCTGGAGACATCGGAAGGGAAAGGTAATCTAATCGAGACTGTGATTGGTGAAATTCACTTTTTATGGCCCATTCTTATTAGGTTCTTTCTTTCTCTCTCTTCCCAGCATTGTCTGGGAAGTGGTGGTTCCCTAAGGCTGCAGTATGTTTGAAAGAGTAGTTTGGAATTGTCCTGTTGTTAGTTGTGAGATTACTTTATAAATCATGCCCTCGGACTGTCTCACGTTTTGCATTCATGCATTTCTGTGTCTGAAAATGCATTAGGTATGCCAGTTTTGTTTGTGTTCCGTGTTAAATGTTTTCTGTTTTGCGATTCGCTCAATACATTATGAGTTGACAGGGTTTCTGAGGTAACTTCCAGTTGTAAAAATCCTTAACTGAGGATCTGGGCAAATTTCACATATTATGGTCAGTCGGAGCAAAAGTAAGGAAGTCGTTCCTTTCTGCAGTGTTTCGCAATACTACCTTTCCAGTGAGCAGTCGAACACAGTAAAGGATTATGCCACAGACTGCGATGGCAAGCTCCGCGAAACAGTAATCCTTTAAAGCCGGTGTAGGCAACACAACGTTATTGGGGTACACCACGTGGAAACAGATACTTCGGTGTATCTCGTCCATGCTCACCACATAGTCAAATTTAAACAAGTCCGGTTCACCAGTATTTGGCCCCAAACCCTCTAAACCCATCCTATCCAGAAACTCATGCATTAACTTTGCAATTTTCTGAGCCTCCTCCACTTCCTCTGGTAGCTCATTCCATACACGCACAACATTCTGTGTGGGAAATGTGCCTCAGGCCCTTTGTCAATTTCAGCACACTCACCTTAAACCTATGCTCTCGAGTTTTCAACTCACCCCAACTTGGGTAAAACATGTAAATACTCAGTTTACAACCCTTCCATAAGATCATGTCGCAGCCATTACGCTGCAGGGAAAGTCGTCCCAGCCTATTCCACCTCGCCCTATGGTCCAAACATTGACGACATTCTTGTCTATATTTTGTCATCAATTTCACGTGTTCTTTTTACGTTTTCAAGATGGCAATTACGCTGGACAACAACGAGCTATTGGAAACAGAAAGGTGAAACGAAGAATGGCTTCAACTTTCAGTGCTGGATGCCACTGAGCCGCAGCAGGGGTGGCTGGGGGATGCCTCTGTACTATATTGGTCATCACGTTCGCCTCACACGCGAAAGGTCCCCAGTTCGGGACTGGGCAGAAACTGCTTTGTTCTTAAACTGCAGCCTTTTACATGAACAAGAACGGAGCTTTCTTGCTTGCTTTCCCATCTGCAAACCAGCCTTCGAAGTTGCTTGAATAAATCCGCTCGCGTAGTGAAATATAATGCAATTCCATTTAATGACTGTGCAAAGCATTGTAAAGTTTTTATCCAAACTGGTTCTGATCATAACCCAGTCTGTTTGAGAGTTTAGTTACCGCGTTCTGATCCTTACACGAAAAGCAGTACCACATTTGCATTCCTTGCGCAGGCGGCCCAGGTCAAAGACAGGGAAGAAGCTGATGCGCTGGTGTCCCAGTGCACCACGGATTCCTGAACTTGTCTGTCTGTCAAATGTACCCCAAAGTCGTCTCTGAAAGGCCTCGTTTGGAAACTGTCTGTCGTTATTCAACGTGCGAGAATTGGCACCAGAGATCCTGAATCATGTTTTGGAGCAGTTCGCACGTTAGTGGTTCATTCAATCAGCAACAGCAATGAAAGAAATTAAACTCTTAGAGGAACCTTTGGACCATTGCTTTCATAGCGTCGCTAGTATTAAGGTGCGCCCCGAGATCTAAGCCATGCTGGAACTGAAACAGAGGAATCGACAGAGAGGCTACACAATGACATCACATCCATTAGGTTTTCTTTAAATCACTGAGGAGCAGGAAAATGTAAACGGGGAGGGCGAGTGGAGAAGTGAGGCAGTTACAGCTCTGGCGAAACTCCTTCTTTTTGATTCACTCAGCAACCACAGACGTGAAGGTGACTCAGGCGTGAGAGCTCTTCTCATCGAGAACAAAAAGCACTCGAGTGCAGTTAGGACCTCTTCCGGAGTGGGGGTGGGGTCAGGTAATTAGTTCTGTTACTATGTTCAGAAACTGCTTTTTAGATTGAAGTGAACAGAACCTGCATTTGTAATAAGAACCATGGAATTTAGCAAAATTTATTGAGTTGCTTCTCGTCAATTCCCACACAGGTTTCCAACTTAGTTGGTATCCATGTGGCTGATGTCCAGGAGTGAACATCTCTGCAGCAAATTGCACGTTTAAGGTAAAAGGCAAGGAAAGTGACATCTCGAATTAGCCACGAGGTCAGAGCATTCTCACAATGTGATCTGTCATTCTCGGATTGAAATGCTACCTCCAGTTTTCGGATGGAGAATATTCTTTGGGACTCTTATTCTGCAAAATAGACACAGTGACTGAAACTATGCTACACGGTATGATGAGGAACACGCTTTGTGCATTTCTGTCCTGGAGACAGCGAAATTGAAATGCAATCGAATCGAGACTGTGATTGGTGAAATTCACTCTTTATGGCCCATTCTTATTGTGTTCTTTCTCTATATCTTTTCAGCACTTTCTGGGACGTGGCGGTGCACGAAGGCTCCAGGATGTTTGAAACACACCTTTGGAATTGCCCTGCTGTTAGTTGTGAGATTAATATATGGCTCATGCGCCTGGTTGTGCCAGCCAGAATCTACCCTCACCCTTCCTGTCCCTCTCTGCTCCCGGATATCAACTCCCCCTTTATCCTTCACCCATTCTCTGATGGGTGGCAGTTTCGTCTGTCAATTTCACTGTCCAGCTTCTGCAACCCGGGAACAAGCATCAACATATCCTCCACTCATGGACTCACATCTGGAGCACATCTCCCCACTGGCCATCACTGGCAGACACTTTACCAGACCACAGGGTGTTGCAGCAGACGTGCAACCCAGCGCAGAGCAGGCTGTACTGGCCTGCAAAGCAGTCCCGCACAATTCCTTTATAATTAAGTACACGTGGCACCCCAAAGATCTCACAACAATGATAGGGTATGTCGCACAACCAACAATACATTTCACACCATTTAGACTAGACAGACCCCTTCGTCGAGCATGCACTGTTTGGACAGGGCGAGTTTTGTGTGCGCTCTCGGCACAATAATAGAACCATGTAGGCAAGCTGTTGTCCACCCAATCAAATACAGTTACACTCAGACAGGGAGCAATTTGCCATCAATACGAGAATACCCGAATCACCCGCAGCAGTATTAGGAATCAAACCAGTTATTGAATCACCTCTGCAACACAGACTCCTCGTGCCCACACCTCATGCAACGCTCCTTTCTTAACTATCCCGAAGCATGGAAAATCATGATTGTAGGCTGTCAGTGCCACTGTTCTTCCCTGTTTCCCAGTAGTTCAGGACACAAATGCTATCCTGATCAGTATCCCCGCCTCCTCCACCTGATAATCTTGTAATCGATCTTTGCTCAGCCTCATTCACTGTGAAGTTGTTCCCTGAAACTTTATGTTTTTATATATGGCGGCTGCCAAAATACATGGACTGGCTTTCCCCAAGAATAATCGGTAAGCCCCATATTTATGCTGCTGCAGTATACCTCACCCTGTCCACCCTTCACCTACCATACCACAGCACGTGCCTCCAGTGTGCGGATGGCTTGCTGTTTGCTGCCACCTCCGCTAATCCATGCAGCAGTTTACGGCAGCCTTGCTCTGCATTCTGGCACAGGATGGGCACAGGGTGTCCTCAGAGCACTGTCCAAGGAGCAATTGTTTGTCATCACCCAGCTTCCCCTAACTGCCACGAACAGGCTGCTGCAAGTGTTTTTGGGGCTGGTTAACTACTGCAGCCCCTGGACTCCTGCCCATTGTGCTATTGATGCACCTCTGCTGGAGGCAGCTTCCCCTAAACAGCCAGCCAGAGTGAAGTGAACATCTAAAATGCAACGGGCATTCACTGAACTGAAGCAACAAATAATTTCCACTCCTGCTCTGACAGTCCCCGATTACTCACAGTGCTTCTATCTTTATGTAACCAAGCGAGACGGATTCGCGCCTTGCATTTTAACACAGCTTCATGGGGATCTCCATCGCCCTGTTGCATTTTATAGATTAGATTACTTACAGTGTGGAAACAGGCCCTTCGGCCCAACAAGTCCACACCGCCCCGCCGAAGCGAAACCCACCCATACCCCTACCTTTACCCCTTACCTAACACGAGTGGCAATTTAGCATGGCCAATTCACCTGACCTGCAGGGCGGAGCACTCGGAGTGAAACCCACGTAGACACGGGGAGAACGTGCAAACTCCACACAGTTAGTCGCCTGAGGTGGGAATTGAACCCGGATTTCTCGCGCTGTGAGGCAGCAGTGCTAACCACTGTGCCACCGTGCCGCCCACAATGTCATAATGTTTAGTTATCACCTATTATGAGCGGAATGCTGGCATGTTTGTTTGCCGTGGTAGCAGCCACAGTAACAGTGGATAAGGCCACCCCCAGTGTGCTGGATCACCCGTGTACTGTTTTGGTCCCACTTTCTCTCTCCCTGCTGCTTCATTTCGCAGCAATCCAACATTTTCCTGCAACTCTGAGAACTGGTCATGAGGTCACTTTGTGACCTCGGCAAAACTTTCCCTAAACCGCGAAATAGCTTTGAACACTGCCACCCTAATTCCGCTCACCTAACATGATTCTGCAGACAACCACAACTGGTTGGACCTGGTTCAGCATTCCTGACAAAGGACTTCTGCCAGAAACATTGATTTTCCTGCTTGTCGGATGCTGTCAAACCTGCTGTGCTTTTCCAGCACCAATCACATGTATACTCTAATCTCCAACATCTGCAGTCCTCACGATTGCCTAGTAAAGAAGGTGTCTTGACCGGTCTCAGAAAACCCTGACCAGATTCTTTTCAACAGCGGATCTTCCTTCCGGCAATCAGACCTATACACATTAGCAGGACATGCCATCTGCACCCCCTTCACCACTCTCGAATCAGCTGCTTTACCAGATGGGGTGTCCACACAGGCAGCAGAGCTCTTTGCTCTCATTAGAGCCTGCAACCTGGCACAGGGTTGCACAGCCAATATCTACACAGTCTCCAGATGTGCCTTTGGAGTCGTTCAGGATTTGGGCGTAATATGGAAACAGAGGAAGTTCATCAGCTCAGCACTGAGACCACTCCAACGTGCAGCAGTCATTTCCAACATCCTAGAAGCAGTCCCGCTACCTGCTGCAGTCGCAATTATAAAATGTGACACCCACAACTCTACCACCGATCCCGTAACCCAAACAAATGCCTCAGCTGATGCAGCCACCCGGGAATCTGCACTATCATTGGCTACTTATGCCCTACAGACCACACAGCGTGGTGAAACCGCAAGAGCCTCCTGACCCTCTCGATGCAGTCCGAGCAGCATAGCAAGCCGCCGCATCAGATGAGAGGGCCGCATGGGCCCGCATTGGTGTCTACAATCACTGGCCCTGCAGGTTCTTACCACCCCTGCATCGTCTACCTGAAAGCCCATCTGCACTTATTGGCACTGGCAGCACACGGAATCGGACACAGAAGCAAGATGCTGTCAGCCATTCCTGCTATGCAGCGGGATTCACTGCAGCTGCCCAAGCCCTGCTGTCACAGAGCCTCACCTGTCCACCAAAAAATGCATGGAAGCCGATGGCCAAACATGACTAAATAAAAGTTCCTGAGGGTCACTTCACCCACCTTCTAATTGACCTTGCCCACATGCCTCCGAAGGAGGAAGACAAGTATATCCTAGTTAATGTCGACATGTTTCCAAAATGGGTCAAGTCATTCCCCATAAAGTAAAATGCCCCCAGAGCAGTGATAAAGTGTATCCTGCACTACGTTATTACAAGAGGTTTCTATGTCAGGGCACAGAGAAACATACGGGGATTGGGGCCCATTTCAACGCGAAGCTCATTACTGCTGACTGGGACGCCGTCGGGATACCCTGGAGATAACACATTACGTACCATTCTCCATTCATCAGGAATGGTGGAGTCAATGAACGGCACCCTCAAATCCACCCTCCCTAAAATCATCAGGACACAGGACTCGCTTTGTTAGATGGTCGACCACTGGTGTTTTAAACAGTCAGAGGATAGGGAAACCAAACGACGGATTTTATACCATTAGAAGTGCGAATGGAACGACCCATTCCCACAGCCGGACCCCCAAAACTAGCCAATGACACAGCGCTGCTCTGAACACAGGAAACTCTCTTAGATTAGGTTCAAGGATCACTTTAAACCATGATTTGCAAAAGCTGCAGTGTACTGGGCACTTGGGCGTTTCTTTTCTTCCAGCTGATGGAAACTGAATAAAGGTTCGTGCATCTTGTGTTCTTCACTGTGTCTCAAACCTACACACACGCAACATGGGTGCTGGGGAAACATAAACACTACCGTAGATAGGCAATAGTGTGGGGGTAAAACAAAAAAGAACAAATAAAAAGCTGCGGGGTCCACACCACTGCAGGAACCACTTCACCCGTTTAAACTGAGCACAATGTTACGTGACAGTCCCTGCCAAAAGATTCTCTCTCCCCGAGATGGAAAGGACCACTCTTGGTCTGTCTCACGACCACGACAGCTGTTACGCTCCAAGGGAGACCAGAATGTTACCCGGTGAAAGAGGGCTCCGCTTCCACAGATGGACAACCAAGCAGAACAGGTTACAGCTCCACATACCACAGAGGGATCCAGCTGCTCACTGCAGCCATCGGGATCATCACTCTTGGTCTGACCTGCACATCATCACTGATCGGAAACAGGACATACAAAACAGGGGACTTCATCCACCGTGTGCCGTGGGTGAACGTTTTCCTTGATATAACACACAGGGTATGCCCAGAGGGTAAAAAAGGAACAGCTGGTGGGTCTGTAATGGTTTCCCTGAACATTCCTGCGGAGGCATTCCCCACTGCGCAGTCCCTTTTAACGCCGCATAGATGGCCGAATTGTGGCTAAAACGGGACAGGTCCCTGGGGTCACAACGATCAGTTTGCTAATCAGACCGCCCATTTTTGTGGCTAATAGCTAAGACGACTGGAAATCCGCAGGATACCACCTCGACAAATTCACAGGATGGTTCTACACAGCCCAAATACTCTCACATGAACACCCAACCTTGACCATCACTGACACCACCGCATGGGGTTCAGACAGAGGTATGATCGGCATGACGAGAAGCCAGCCATCCGCATGTATGGCTGGCTGGATCTGGTGCACTAACTCACTGCTCTTGACCTCTGCAGTACTGTGGTCTGTAGCAGAGTGTAGCGACCTCGGGATACTTGGCCACAATATGTCTGCCACAATTCCATTTTCAATAAAATTTGGACACGATCCCAAACCCAACTGCTAAGAACATACAATGACACTGATTTTGTCTGCGGCCACAAGCCATACACTGGCTGGCGTTGTCATGGGCTGGCACGTGGTATGTGGTAGCACTCCTTTTCCACTCCCAGTCGTCTCCCCTTCAGAAGCTTATTCCCCGCAGGAAACGCGCCCTCACTGCCCCAGATGAGATACCGTCTCCCCCCTTTTTGTTACAACTTACGAAACCCTGCACCTCGACATAGAGTCACATCAGTTGATCACCACGCTAGAGGAGATAACATGCCACGGCTGAAAGTCTTGCCCAGATGAATACAAAGGCTGTCGCGAATCTCACTGTGTCACCAACAAAACAGAATGGCCATGGACTACTGGCTGGACAAAAAAAGGGAAACCAGCACCTTCATTCGCAAACACTGCTGTACCTACATCCCTGAACCCAACGAAAATATAACGGAACTGTCATGCCACTTCCCACAGGCGGCTTCTGCCCTAAATGAACCGGAGTCCCACTGGGACCTGTGGACCTGGGCAACCTCCTGGCATGGCTCACGGGGCACTGAACTGCTAGAGGAACTGATATCCTTTATTGCGGTTGTGGGTATCATTATCCTGGCCATGGGCCTCCCTATGAGTTACTACTGGTTTTGTACAGCACTTTTCCCCCTGCTCTCCTCACAACACAGCTTGTACAAGTTCGCTGGAGTGAGATCCCTTACCCTGACACAAACTACACTCGGTCAGATTCAGACACTGACTACTACCTCTCTGACACCAAAGCCCCACCACTGATAGCCTCCCCTGTCGGGGCTACATTGCACCTTTTCAACATGCTCTTCATCAAAGGGCGAACTGTGGGAGAAAATCTGGTACACTTCCCACTCACACCATAACCACATAAAAAAACACAGAAGCATGTTGGCGAAACACAGAAATCATGCCTGCCAACACACACAGAACACACCCACAATGCCTGAGCCGTGGCCAAACAGGTGAATATCGAATCCAGATATTCTAAGCTACTCCCAGACCAGGTAAGACACTTCTCAAACAGCCTTCCCAGTAAGCTCCTAGCCTCGATCATCACTTCCGTCCTAATACCCTAACCGCAGTCTCGTTTCCCATATAAAACAATGGTGCATAAACAAAGAGGCAGTCTGAGAGACCCCGGAAGACTTTGCTCCCAGAAGGAACACAATGGCCAGAACTGAATGACAAGAGAAGGAACATTTACACATACTCATGCAGACAGGAAGTGCCGTTAAGAATCCTCTACAAGACATTTTCACCCATTCAAGGAGATGGCTGGAATCTACAGTGGCAATTACAAATGAATTGTTACTGCCAGATGCTTGTTTAAATTCCATTTAGTTTATTATTGTTTTAATCGTTTTACAATTTTCGCCACCATGCTGTTACAGATTTAAAATTATCCTCTTTGTTTTGTACCCCTATGAAATCTGCCTGCACTCTCTGCTTGGGGGAGAATATTCTTGCCATCTGTGCAGAGAATCAGTTCTGGGTCAGCCTGGTACATGTCTTTACTGTGATGTCAATTTGTTTAATCAAACTGCTTGCCAGCTTTGTACCTGATCTCTGATCCATTTGGCTGAATTTCTCTGACACCTCGTGATCGTGAATTGTTTATGTTTTTAACCTGTTATCAGTCCCCCGTGGGGGGATCTCGCTGAAACCCACATACACGACATCATTTTCACTCCCCTTGTTTGAACATCTGATCACTTCCTCAAATCATGTAATCAGATCTGTTATGCATCATCTCCTTTGAGAAAACCATGCTGACTCCTTGATCAAACCTTGCCTGGACAAGTCGCAAAAATTCTCCCCTTCAAAGGTTTCTCCAAACGTTTCCTGACCACTCCTGTGAGACTCACGTGGCTGTATTTCGCTGGTTTTTTTCTACCTGCCATGTAAAAAAGTGGAACCCCAATAGTAGTCCTGCAGTCATCGACCAACTCCCCTGTGGCCAAAGAGGAATGTTAACATTGGTCAGAACCCCTTAAATTGCTCTGTCTCACGAAGTTACGTAAGTTACAACTCCACTCTGAGCTGAGGATTTGTCCACGTTGAAGACTCTCAAAAACTCCAGTATAATCTCAGTTCAGATATAAAACTGATCAAGAACCGCTGAGTGCATCTTCCTACATTTTATACAGATGTCTTCCCACAAAGGGACTGCTTGCCAGCTGAATGTGTAAAGTGATTGATCCATATATCTTTACAATTGTACACTACTGTACTCTCACATTGGAGGGACTGCATTCACCTATTTTAACTGGAAGACGCTGTTTTCAGCCTTTGCACCTATTAAACCTTTAGTTTTGATACCCAATGGCACAATGTTACAGTGAGAAAGCGTTTCAGTGTTTTCTATCCCAAAATAGACCAGCACTTGATGACAACTCCTGCGTGGACGCCAATCCGTTCACATTTGACATGAGGGACTTTTATTTCTCTCTGCTGTTCAGTCCATCCAGGAGAGAATTGCGGTAGAAATTATTACTGTCTTCATTGACCGAAGAAGTTGATGCTGATGGCTCACCTTGTAATGGGAACTATCCACTAGGGAACTTTTCAAGAGGAACACAGTTCTGTCATCTGAGCAGGGGATCATTACACAAGCAGAGTAACAGGCTTCTACCAGGTCATGCGCAGTCATTCTTCTTGGAATATTCGCAATATCGACTCTAACCCGAGCAAAACCAGATGGTGCTAGAAAAACTCAGCAAGTCTAGCAGCATCTGAAAAAAGAAATCAGAGTTAACATTTCGAGTCCAGTGACCATCCTCAGAACTGACGATAGCTTGGAACATGTTGGTTCATCTGCAGAAGAAATAGTTTGGGCAAGGGTAAGGAATAAACGAAAGGGACTGATAGAGTTCAAATAGAGAGAAGAACAGTTGGACAAAGGAGTGGATGATGATCTGGCTGTCAGGGTGAATAGCTGTTAATGGAGACTATTAGTGGCGATCCATATGTAGTGTGTTATGGCAGGCTATGTGACAACCGGGCCTTTGTGTGTTTGATAGAGCGATAGGATTGGGAGAGTTTAGGCCCGAAAAAAATGAAAATGATATGGGATCTGGAAGGCTGCAGACACCCCAAATACAAACTGAGGTGGTATCCTTCCAGCATGCCCTGAGTCTCGCTGGAACTCTTCTTGACGACAGAACTTGAGTGGTCTACAATGTGTTCACCGAATCCAAACTTCATTTCCCAAGATAGTGGAAACCACATTGCAGTAGATTGGATTGCGTGAAGTGCAGTTCATGTTTTGCTTCACCTGGAAGGGTGTTTGGACCATTGGAAACAGAGGAGAGAAGACGGCAATAGTCAGGTGCGTAGAGACAAGAAGCAAACGGAAATATTATTAGAGAAATCATGCGGACAAGAAACCTAACAAAAAGACACTTCACCTGAATGCTGGTCGCATTTGTAACATGGTTGAAGACTTAATGGCACAAATAAACACGAATGAAAATGATTTATTACCGTTATAGAGATACGGTTAAGGGTTGTACACAAGTGCGAGTTAAACATCCAGGAGTACGAGAGTATTTGGAAGTTTAGAGAGCAGAGTAAAGAAGTTGGCGTCTGTCTGTTATACAAGGCTGAAATCAAGGCAGTGTGGCCAGGCAATAAGTGTTCTATTGGGAATGAGTTTGAATTACTTTGCGTGGAAAGTAGAAATTCTGAGAAGAAGAAGTCACTGATAATTGCAGTCTATAGGCCAGCAAATATTAACATCACACTGGTGAAGGTAATAAACAAACAAATAATCAATGCCTGTAAAAATGGGTCAGCTATGATCATTAGGGATTTTAATTTACATGAAGCTTGGTTGAACCAGCTCAGTCACAGTACCTTTGAGGAGGAGGTCGATGAATGTACCCATGATGGTTTGCTTGAACAGTATGCAATGGAACTGACAAGGGAGAAAGCAATCCTTGATCTGGTCCTCTGTAATGGAACAGGGATAATTAATGATCTCATAGTTAGGCATCCTCGGAACGAGAGATCACAATATGGCAGAGCTTAGAATTCAGATGGGGACTGTGAAGATAAAATCCTGTGCATGTAAACGGGGCACAACAATAGAATGAGAGAGCATCTGGCTAATGTCGACTGGAAACAAAGATTATTTGGTGGGACAGATATCGAGCAGTGGAGGACTTCCAGAAAGGATTTTTTTGTAGAAGCCCTCAGCAAAAGTATTTTCCAGTGAAAAGGAAGGACTGCAAGAAGAGGGATAATCTGCCCTGCGTGACTTCGGAAATAAGGGAGGCTACCAAAGTCAAAGAGAAAGCATAACATGTAACCAAGAACAGCTTGAAACTGGAAGATTGGGGAAGCTTTAAAGATAAACATGACGAAGTACGGAATACAAAGACGGATAGCAAACTTTCTATAAAAATATAAAACGAAGAAAGAGTGGCTAAAGTAAAGGTTGGTCCTTTCGAGGATGAGAAGGGACATTTAGTTATGCGATGTGATGAACTGGCCGAGGCATTGTATTTTGTGTCCGTCTTCACAGTGGAGGATGCTAATAACATGCCAGTAAGTTAAAAAGAGACAATTGTAGGTGAGGACCTGGAAACAAATATTATTAAGGAAGAGGTAGTGTTCGACAAGCTAGTGGAGCTGAGGAGCGGCAAGTCTCCTGGCCGTGAGGCAATGCACCTCAGGGCATTAAAGGAGATTGCGGGAGAAACAGCAAGTGCTCCAGTGGAAATTTTCAAATTCACTCGACTGCGTGGCCGTCTGTGCAGGTTGCAAAGCAACTACTGTGACACCACTGATGAAAAGGGAGATGGATACAAGATTGGGAATTATTGATCAGTTAGCTTAATTTTTGCAGTGGGGAAGATGCTAGAATCTATTATCGAGAATGAAATAGCCAGGCATCGAGATAGAATTTGGACAGATGTAACGTAGGTTCATTGAAGGTTCAAGCAGAGATGTTATGTTACAGCTGTACAAGGTGGTGGTGAGGTTATGCTTGGTGTGCTGTGTGCACTTTTGGTTCCCTTCCTTGAGAACGGATGAACTGACACTTGTGGGGGGAGGGGTGGTGGAGGGGTGCAGAGGAGGTTTGCTAGGTTGATTCCGAAGTTGAGGGAGTTGGCCTATAAAGAGCGACTGCGTATATTAGGATTATTTTCTTTGGAATTTAGAGAAACGAAGGGGCAATCTTACTGAAACTTTCACATTCGGGTGAAACTCGAACAAGCGGGCGTAGCCTCAGAATTAGAGGGAGCAGACTTAGACTGAGATCAGAAGGACCTTCTTCACCCAGACGGATATTAATATATGGAATCTTGTGCCCAGCGAAGAAGTTGACGCTATTTCAATAAAAGTTTTTAAAGCTAAGAGCGATACTTCATTTGAATAAATAAAGGTAATAAGGGATACAGTGAGAGGGCGAGTAAGTGGATTTGAGTCTTTAGAAAGATTAGCAATGATATGATTGAACGGCGGAGCAGGCTTGAAGGGCCGGACAGCCTACTCCTCTCTATGCATTTATGTGTGAGAAAAGCAGAGATGCAGGGGGAAGACTCCATGGGGCAAGTTGGGGGAGGTTTTGGAAGTGAAGGCAGATTGCAACAGGGTTTACTGTAGGGCATGGTCACTGTGGACAGTGGACAGGGACGGGAGAGGGATATATGTCTGATCATCTCATCTCGCTAGTGGTGATGATCACTTGATACACCACTACGAATACATGTGCCAACTTTAAAGGTGCACAATTGAGAGCATTCTGTCTGGATGTATCACTGCCTGGTATGGCACCTGTACCATTCAAGATCAGAGACGGTTACAGTGAGTGGTGAACTCGGCCCGGAAAAATACAAAGGATATTCTATTATATGTTTGCATGTTACTTATACATCTCTGCAACTTTACTCTGTGATATGCTTGCATTGATCGCAAGAAAAAGCTTTTCACTGTGCCTCAGTGCACGTGACAATCAATTCATTTAATTTCAATTCAATTGTGGAAAGTCGACGACATGGATTGTTGTAGCAGCTTGTGCTGGAGCCAATTACGGAACAGGCAATACTCGATTTAGCATTGTGCAATGAGGCAGACGAGACAGCGGAGCTGAAGATGAAGTAACTCTTAGGAGGCGGTGACGATAATATGATTGAATTTACACTGAAATTACACTGAGAGGGAGAAGATACAATCAGAGGTAACGGTATTAAAGTTGAATATATGCAAGTACAGAGGCATGAGGGAGGCTTTGGGTGAAATTGGTGAGGAGAGGAGCCTAGCAAGAAAGCAGAAATGTGGAAATGGATTGGCTGGAGTGTCTGAGGGTAATTCAGCAGACACATCAGAGACACATCCTGTGGAAGATGAGGCATGGTGTAGGGAGGATGAGGCAACCATGGCTGACTGAGGAAGTCATCGATAGAATAAAGTCAAAGGAGAAAGTATATAATGTGGCAAAGGGCAGTGGGTAATCAGAGGATTGGGAAGATCACAAAGATCCATAAAGGGCAACAACAAAACAAATGAGGAGGGAGAAGATTAAATATAAGATAACTAAGAATATCAAGGAAGACTGCAGTTGGTTCGTTATTCATATAAGTACAAAAGAGAGGAGGAAGCCGACAATGGCCCATCGGAAAATTACAATTGACAGAAAGTAGTGGGGAAGAAGGAACTTGTTGAGGAACTGAAAAAGTATTTTGTGACTGTCTTCACGGTGGAAGACATGAGTTATATCCAAACATACAAGAGAATGGGGGAACAGATGTGAGTCTAGTGTCCATCACTGTGAAGATGCAAAAAACACTGAATGGCCTGAAGGTCGATACATCATCTGGACCAGATAGAGTACCCTCCAGAGTTCTAAGGTAGCCATCTGAAGAAATAGTGGATACATTCGTGGAGAGCTTTCAGGAATCGCGAGAATCAGAAAGGATGCTGTAAGACTGAAAAATCACACAAAAGATGGTAAATGACAGACAAATCAGCCGAATCTTTGTTGTGGATAAGATCCGGGAATCCATTCCGTTGGAATAAATTTCTGAATACCAGGAAGTGCATGTTAAAATAAAGCAAAGTCAGCAATGTTTCATCATGGAGAGGCCATACTTAACAAATCCGCAAAACCTCCTCTTTGAGGAAGTAACGAGGAAGGTAGATCAAGGAGAGCCATTGGATGATATGTGTCTGGGTTTCATGAAGGCCATTGATATTTGCCGCAAAGGAGGCTACTGAATAAGAAAAGGGCCCATGGTTTCAGAGGCAAGCTGTGCTCACAGGTCAGAAAGCAGTGATTGGGAGCAAAAGGATCCTTCTCAGGATTGCTGCTGGTGACAAGTGGCGTTCCTCAAGGCTGTGTTGGGACCACAAATTTTCATTTTCTCCATTAGCGATCTAGGTAAAGTACCTGAGGGCACTGTGTGTCAATTT
The DNA here is from genome assembly GCF_047496795.1 of Chiloscyllium punctatum. Lineage (NCBI taxonomy): Eukaryota > Metazoa > Chordata > Chondrichthyes > Orectolobiformes > Hemiscylliidae > Chiloscyllium > Chiloscyllium punctatum. The sequence continues at coordinate 49,187,652 of NC_092785.1, forward strand.
GTAGACAATACAATGGCAGAAGGAGAGGAAGCATTGAGGAGGCCGGGATGCTGCAGAAGGATATGGACATCTAGGGAGCATCGGAAAATAAATGGCAGTTGGAGCATAATGTGGGAAAGTGTGAGGTGTTGCACTTTGGTCAGAAGAATAAAGACACGGACTGTTGTCTAACTGGGGCGAAGGTGCACATGTCTGTAGTGCAAGGAGACTTGAGTATTTTAGCCCAGGATTCTCTTGAGATGAACTTGCAGATTGAAGCTGTAGTTTGGAAGACGGCTGCAATGCTGACATTTATTTTTGGAATATTTGAATATAAAAGCGCCTCTGTAACAGTCTGGTCAGATCACATTTGGATTACTGTGTGTCCGTTTGGTTCTCAAGTTTCAGGAAGGATGCACTGGTGCTGGGGTGTGTTCAGAGGTGATTCACCATTATGGTGACAGAAGTGAAAAGCTAGACACATGAGGAACGTTCGAGGGCTCTGGGTCAATACTCGATGAAGTTTAGAAGAATAAGAGGAAATCTAATTGGTACTTATAGAATCGTGAATTGCCTGGACAGAGTGAATGCTGGGAAGTTGTTTCCATCTTTAGTAGAGACGAGAACCCAAAGGCAGAGCTTTGGAAAAAAAGGAAGACATTTGAGAGCAGTAATAAGAGACACCGATTCAGCCAGAGAGTGGTGAATGTATGGAATTCGTTGCCAGATAAGGCTGTGGAAGCCAGGGCTGTGATTATGTGTAAGACTGAGGTATGCAGCAGCCTGTTGTCAAGGAGATCAAGGTTAATGGGGCAAAAGCTGGAGAACTGGGTTTAGAAAGTATCTGCCATAATTTAATGGCAGAGCAGACACAATGCGCTGAATGGTTTAATTTTTGCTCTATTGTCTAATGGACTTATGCATCGAATGACCTCCATCTTCAAGTTCTCCTCCAAGGAACGTGCTAGCCTGACTTTGAGACTTGTCAGCGAAAATCTGATTGAGTGCTGATCCAGACATGATGCGCCAAATGGTCTCTTGCCGCCTTCTATCTTATATTTTATCATTCTTCATAAAAAAGATGAATGCAACGACCAGACTTGTGGCCGGTCCTCTGACTCATTCTGAACAGGCAGTTGTTAAAATTCCAGCATCATTTCCCTGCTCTTATATTCCCACCTGCGGTCAAGAATAGAAAGTATCTCCAACCCCTCGAGACCACTTAATCCCTTGTCCAATCACCTCCAAATATTCGTGAATGCTTACTCCAATTTCTCTTTTATTACTGTAAACCACTCAGTATTCACTCTTGTATCATTGTTTCTCCCCAAATTCATTATCACCCACTTCACTGGATTGAATTCCTTTCAGCACTCTTTCTTGCCAATTGTTTCCAATCTCCCTGCAGTCTATGGCTTTCTTCCTCATGGTTAACTCCATGACTAATTGTTACATAATTTACACTGCTAAATGATCACCACTACAAATAATTAAATATCGTTGGCCAATATGAGAAAACTATGGAAATCATAGAAGCCATGTTTCATAAGCTCACAGAGGACACCAGAATTGGAGACTGCAAAGAAGGTGATCTAAGATTCCAGAAGGAACGTAATCCAATGCGTCTTTGAGCTGAAAAATGTTACTTGGAGATCAATATGGATAAATGTAAGGTATTGCATTTTGCGACATCAAATATGAGTTGGGCTTATACAATTAGTTATAGGGCGTTGCATAAGATTGAGGAACACAGAGGCCAGGAATGCAGTTAAATATTTCTTTTTAGTTTGCTTTACATATACACAGATTGGTTAAAAACAATTGTCACCCTGCCTTCGTTGCTCAGTCATTTAAGCATTGGAGTAGGTACGTATTGTTGAAGTTGAATAGGATATTGGGTGAGGTCTCATCTGGAGTACTGCGTCCAGTTCTTGTCTAAAGTAATAGCAAGGAAATTATTAAGCTGGAGTCGGTTTAGAAGAGGTATACCAACGTATGGCTAGCGGGGAAGGTTTATGTTAAAACAAAAGGCTGGATAGGCTGAGAATTTTTTCACTCGAACTCTGAAGTTTGAAACGCAATCTGATCGAAATTTTTAAATTATTGAGAGTTCGGATAGAGTTAATTGTAACTGTCTTTTCTCCAAGGAGGTGGACTTCAAAACGAGAGGGCAAATGTTTTCGTTGAAAACAGAGAGATTTAAAATAAGACATGAGAGGCTTGTTTTTAACAGAGGATGGGTTATGCGTGCAATTCACTTCCTGATGCAATAATGAATGAAAGCACATTTACAATGTTTACAGGATATTTAGATAAATGAATTGGAAAGTTTCAGTGGGATTTAAAAATAGCTATTTATTCGTATGTAGTCCATTATTTATTGCCCAGACGGCAGTTCAGAATCAACCACGATATTATGGATCTGGAGTCACATGCCAGCCAGACAAGGTAAGTATGGCAGTTTCTTTCTCTATCAGGCATTAGTAAATCAGATCTACAACTGATTCAAAAACATCATTAGCCTCTTAACTCTAGGTATTTATAGAAATAAAATTCCAGCATCTGCCGTGCCAGGATTTGAACAGAATTATATCTGGACATTCATATTAACAATGCAGTAATAATAATACAAGGGCATTATAAACCCTCAACAATTACAGGAGACGTCAGATGCAACTCGTTTAGTTTGGCATTATTTTCAGTATGAGCTGGAAGGAGTGAAAAGCTTGTTTTCATGTTACATGAGTCTATGACTTTTGACGGTATTAAATAAGCAGCTGGTTAGGATTAACTGCAGCATTGACAGTTTAATTGATCTCCTTCTGGGATATGTAATCTTGTTGGTTACTCTGGAGTTTTTTTTTGCACATTGAGCCCTCCCCACACAAGGGACTGTTGAACAGTCATTCCCCAGTTTAACTGAGTAAATGAGTTTCCACTTCGCAGGTATTTGAATCCCGCACTGCCCTGGTTTCTCTGTGATATCGGTGTCCATGTATCTACCCAGAGTGAACGATTGGTTCAAATCATGTCCACGCAGACTCAAGTCTCGTTGTACATGTTGTGAATATGTTTTCATTCTTCCCGATCTGCCCACAGGGTGTGGATGTCACTGTTCAGGACAGCATTTGTTGTTCATCCTGATTCGCTGCTGCCTCGCTGCACGAGAGACATGGATTCGATCCCAGTCTTGTGTGACTGTGTGCAGTTTGCAAATTTTCTCTTTGCTTGTGCGAGTTTCCTCTCACAGTCTGAAGGGGTGCAGTTTACTGCGATCAGCCAGGGGAAATGAAGGGAAATGGAGTAGGTATGGGGTGTGGGTCTGATAGGATGTGCATCAGAGGGATGGAGTCGACTAAAAGGGCCGAATGGCTTGCGTCCCCACACGGTCGGCATTCTCGGATTAAGGGTCAGCTACGTTGTTCTGGCCGTGGAGTCACAAGTAGGCAGGACTGGGTAAAGATGGTAGAATGCCCTACATAAGGGACATGCATGAATGGGATTGCAGGAAATTAAAGTCATGTTCTCTGTTCCTGAGGGCAGCTTTTCATTCCAGGTTTTATTCGAGGAATTTTAACATTACCAGATTAGTGTGTGAGTCCCCAAGGATGACTAGTTTATTATATAACCACAGCAAATCCTTCTCCAGGTTGCAGTATTTACTGGGAACAAGAAACAGATTCTGTGGGGATGCGAGCAAAGGCAGCTGCTACTCCCAATGTCAAAAACACTGATCCAAACATGAAAATGAAATTTCGAACCTTGCCACCCCAAAGTTAAAGTCTTAACACTCTTTAGATGCGCCAATCGGCTGTCTCAGCAACATGCACTGCTTATGACTATAATATAATAAACGGCGGGGGGGGGGGGGGGGGGGGGGGGCGGTGCAAGTATTCCCTTCCTCTCCGTTTTTGACCATTATCAATCCCAACCTCGGAAATAGATGCGCTGCTCTCCCATTATTCCATTCCAACTTCCAATTGGATCTTTGTGACTGCTTCACACAGTTTCCCTGATTCCGGGACTGGAACTGGAATTAAGTGTGATTGCGTGCAGCAGTTGTTATTGCCTTGTGTGGGCAAAGGGATGAAGTGGCCGATGTTAAACTGTAATGCTATTGAAACATACGTTTCAATAATATCCTGTAATCTTATTAATGGAATCTCCATAGACTCTGGGGACGGTGAACCTAAAGATTCAGCCCATTCTGAGTTCCCACATGCCTGTCGTTAAGTCCTGATATTGTATATTATTCCTGACAATTCCTCTGCTAAAATACTAGCTGCAGTTCGCAAGCGTGGTCTGTGGAGTGCTGCAACCGTTTGGTATTTCGTCTACTGTATTGTAATTGCCACGACTTCGGATCGACTCTACATCATGATAGTCAGTTCTCTCAAAGTTTTACTTTTGGTGAAACACGGTAAGAAATTACTCGTTTTTACATGATAATATTCTCCGAGGTGATGACTTGTTTTCCATTGAATTTCGTCCTCTTATATTTCTGCGTTTCATGTATCAGCATTTAACCCCAAAAGTTCTTGCAGATGTCTTTCCCTCCCACTCACCCTAACTCTCTTTTCCGACCCTCGTCTCATTTGACTGAGGTATTGCACAATTTAACATACACTTTCACGTTGATACCACCTACTCACTGTTGTTGGATGACCATGCACCAATCTCTTCATTGGCACGTTTAAATCATTCAATTCGTTTGGATATCGTAGCTGTGTGGTCAATTCTCCTTTAGCGGTTTTTGCTGACATGGACCAGAGATTATTGGAACGTGAGGGTCAATAAATGGACACACAGAATAATTGGGAAAAAAGAGACTCTATTGGAACAGATCAGCCGTGATGGCTTTCTGCGTAGCCTACTGGTATTATCGCGTGATTGTTAATACGAAAGGCCAGTTAACATTCCAAGGTCGATGGGTTTGATTCTCACCACACCACGACAATTGTAAAATATGAATGCAAGAAATACCTCCAATTAAGGATATGCCAATTCCGTTGCATGAAAGACCCATATGTTTTAGTGACGTCCTTGAGGGAAGGAAACTGCCGTCCATGGCTCCTTTGCCTTCCACTTGTCCCCGGACCACAATCCAATAAATGCTGCAGAGCCACACCGCATGCTGGTGCAACAACGTAAAAACGGTTCATTCGGTTCTACTTAGACAATTGGCTGCAGTTCACATAGGTCTCTGGATATGATCGCACTGGGAAAGGTGCAGGAGAGATTCACTCGGATAGTTCTGGTCTGAATAGTTTCAGTCATGAAGAAAGACAGGACAGACTGGGATTGTTTGTCACCGTGCAAGAGGAGTTTGCGAGAAGGCATGGTTAAGGTGTACAAAATCATGAAGGGTATGTATTAGGTAGACTGAAAGAAGCGTTTCCCATCGACGGAGATATCGATCATAGGGAGCCAGAAATTTAATGAGAAAGACAGAAAGGTTTACGTAGATGTGTGGAAAAGCGTTATAGGCAGGCAGGTGTTGGGATTTGCAACACTGTGTCTGTAAGTGTCAGGGAGGCAGGAACCCTTATTACCTGAAGAAATGTTCAGATGTGAATATGTTCTGCCAATACCTATAAAGCTATGGGCTAAGCGATTCGGGCCGTGAAGCAGTTATTTTTAAAAAATGGAGCCACAACGGGCTGAAGTGTCTCCTTTGAAACTGTTGTCCTCGGTAGTATAATGGTTAATGTCGCCGCATGTTATGCAGGATATCGGAGCTCAATTCCTCGCTGGGGCAGTGTAAAAGCTTTAGAACTGCCGCTCCGTTTCCAATGCGGGTTATTAATGCCGGTCCTTCCATTCTCCATGGGAAATATCACAGGAAGGACAGTGCTGTCTGAATCAGCGTGGGGAAGGACTGCAGCTCCGAGCGACACAGAGTGTCAGTGAAAGTACAAACACGTGACTTCTGCAACCTGCACATTCACATTTGTATTGGAGTCTAAACCAGTTAATAGAAAGAATAAGGAAGTTGAAGAAAAAACAGGGTACACCAATTCAGATCTGAGTGCATAAACATTTTCCCCAGGATCTTGAGGGAAACTGACAATTGGCTCTGAGAAAGAGTTTCATTCTCAGAACTTTTAGTTCACAGAGGTGTTTAGTACCACTTAAGGCCTTAAGAAATTGAATGACAATTTAACTGAAGAAATGAAATTTTACAACATACCAGACTATGAGTCACGTGCTGGGAAATGTGTTTCCAAACAAGATGTTTGATGATTCATAATGATTCAATAGGCTGAAGGGCCTCTCGCCATGCTTTTAAAAACTCAATGACTGTCATTTTTCAACTGAACCAATAAGGCAAAAACAAAGTCACCAAGAAAATTGGCAAGCATTGCATATGTCTTCCTTGTTGTGAAGGTGTTGAAATTCAGCTCTCTCACTGCTATTTCCCAATGTTGATTTCCAGTCAGGGAAAAATATTTGTTGTTCCTTATGAAAATCGTAAACTGAACATGTATGCCTGACATTACAAAACAGCAAATATACTAGCTTTCGGACCGCTGCTCATTCGGACCGCGGTGGTTGTGGAGTACACAGTTGTAAGACACAGAATTTGGAGCAAAAGTTTTCAGTGTGATGGAACTGAAATCATACATTGAAAAATATCTTAATTGTTTGCTAAATCTCCCATCTATTAGAATGACTGTGTTAGCTTCACTTATTTCATATGTAAAGCACAAAATGTTTTATTTTGAAGTTACATTCTCAGATGGACTTTAACAATTAGTGTTAGCCCCCGTGTGCTGCTGTCTGTTCCATAACGTTTAGACTGATACTAATTGTATAAAATGAGTTAACAGAGACTTTCATGGATTCACGCAGTTTTTGAGCAAAGTACAATGTAACTCTGCAAGTACAAATTCACCCCACAAATGTGTATGTGTGTGTGTGTGTGTGTGTGTGTGTGTGTGTGTGTGTGTGTGTGTGTGTGTGTGTGTGTGTGTGTGTGTGTGTGTGTGTGTAGGAGGGTCTCGGTTTGAAGATAGGGTTATAGTATCACATGCGCTGTGACATGAGCCCAAAGTCCCGGCTGAGGCCATCACCATGGGTATCGAACTTAGCTATCAGCCTCTGCTCGGGCACTTTCAGCTGCTACCTGTTTCGAAGTCTGCCTTGGATGATGGTCACCCAAAAGTCTGAGGTCGAATGTACAAGAGAACAGAGAACATAGAACATTAAAGCACAGAACAGGCCCTTCGGCTAACGATATTGCACAGAACATTTGTCCTAGTTATGCACCTATCCATGTACGCATCCAATTGCCGCTTAAAGGTAACCAATGATTCTGACTCTGCCACTCCCACAGGCAACGCATTGAATGCCCCCACCACATCTGGGTATAGAACCCACCCCTGACATACCCCCTATACATTCCACCCTTCACCTTAAATTTATGTCCCCTTGCAACACTATGTTGTATCCAGGGAAAACGTCTCTGACTCTCTACTCTATCTATTCCTCTGATCATCTTATAAACCTCGATCAAGTCACCCCTCATCCTTCGCCTTTCAAATGAGAAAAGGCCTATCACTCTCAACCTATCCTCGTACGACCTATTCTCCATTCCAAGCAACATCCTGGTAAATCTCCTCTGTAACCTCTCCAAAGCTTCCACATCTTTCCTAAAGTGAGGCGACCAGAACAGCACACAATACTCCAAATGTGGCCTGACTAAGGTCCTGTGCAGCTGCAACATCACCTCACGAGTCTTGAATTAAATTCCTCTGCTAATGAATGCTAATACACCATAGGCCTTCTTACAAGCTCTATTCACCTGAGTGGCAACTTTCAAAGAGATATGAACATAGACCCCAAGATCCCTCTGCTCCTCCACCTAACTAAGAACCTGACCGTTAACCCTGTATTCTGCATTCTTATTTCTCCTTCCAAAATGGACAACCTCACACTTGACAGGTTTGAACTCCATCTGCCACTCCTCAGCCCAGCTCTGCATCATATCTAATTTCCTTTCAGCCAACAACAGCCCTACTCACTATCCACAACTCCACCAATCATCGTATCGTCTGCAAATTTACTGACCCCACTTCGACTCCCTCTTCCAAGTCATTAATAAAATTTACAAACAGCAAAGGACCAAGAACTGATCCCTGCGGAACTCCGCTTGTAACTGGGCTCCAGGTTGAATATTTACCATTTACCACCACTCTCTGTCTTCGACCAATTAGCCAGTTCTCTATCCAACTGGCCAAATTTCCCACTATCCCATGCCTCCTGACTTTCCGCATCAGTCTACCATGGGGAACCTTATCGAATGCCTTACTAAAATCCATGTACACTTCATCCACTGCTCTACCCTCATCCACATGCTTGGTCACCTCCTCAAAGAATTCACTGAGACTTGTAAGGCAAGACCTACCCTTCGCAAATCCGTGCTGGCTGTCCCTAATCAAGCAGTGTCTTTCCAGATACTAATAAATCATATCCCTCAGTAGCATTTCCATTACTTTGCCTACCACCGAAGTAAGACTAACTTGCCTGTAATTCCCAGGGTTAACCTTATTCCCTTTTTTGAACAGGGGCACAACATTCGCCACTCTCCTGTACCCTGGTACCACCCCGTTGACAGTGAAAACGAAAAGATCATTGCCAACGGCTCTACAATTTCCTCTCTTGCTTCCCACATAATCCTATGATATATCCCGTCAGGCCCGGGGGACTTGTCTATACTCAAGTTTATCAAAATGCCCAACACATCTTCCTTCCTAACAAGTATCTCCTCTAGTTTACCAGTCCGTTTCATACTCTCCTCTAAACAATACGGCACCTCTCATTTGTAAATACTGAAGAAAAGTACTCATTCAAGACCTGTCCTATCTTTTCCGATTCGAGACACAGTCTCCTACTACTGTCCTTGGTCGGACCTACCCTCGTTCCCGTCATTCTCATGTTTCTCACATACGCATATAAGGCCTTAGGGTTAACATTGATCTACCCGCCAAAAGTTTTTCATGCCCTCTCTTAGCTCTCCTAATCCCTTTCTTCAGCTCCCTCCTCGCTATCCTGTATTCCTTCAACGCTCTGTCAGAATCTTGTTTCCTCAAACTTATGTCAGCGTCCTTCATCCTCTTTACTAGATATGCAACCTCCCTCGTCAACCGAGGCTCCCTCACATGACCATCTCTTTCCTGCCTGACTGGTTAATACATATCAACGACACGTCGTATCTGTTCCTTGTAAAAGTTCCACATTTCAATGACATCCTTCCCTGACATCCTCTGCTCCCAACTTATGCTCCTCAGATCCTGTCTTGCAGCATCGTATTTACCCTTCCCCCAATTGTAAAAGCGACCCTGTTGCATGCCTCTATCTCTCCATAACCAAGGTGAAAGTCACAGAATTGTGGTCACCATCACCAAAATGGTTACCCACCAACAAGCCCATCACTTGTCCTGGTTCGTTACCGAGTACCAAATCCAATATGGCCTCCCCTCTGGTCGGACAATCTACATACTGAGTTAGAAAAGCCTCCAGGACAAACTGCACAAACACTGCCCCATCCAATCTATTTGATCTAAAGAGCTTCCGATCAATAGTTGGGAAATTGAAATCGCCCATGACGACTACGCTGTGGCTTCTGCACCTTTCCAAAATCTGTTTCCCAATCTGTTTCTGCACATCTCTGCTGCTATGAATGTCCTGGACCACTGAAGTGTTCCCCAACAGAGAAGGGGCACAACGGTCTGTTAATTGATGTGTAGTCGCCATTCATCTGTTCTGTAACATCTGCTCGGTTTCACCAAAGTACCATGCCTCAAAGCATCCTTGCTGCAGCGTGTTTTTTTTTAATTTAGCGTCAGTCTAAACATTGTGGCATGGACACAGGACACAGGGATGAACACCTTCAACAAATTATCTGGGTTGACATTAATTGTTAAACTTTACCTGAGAGTGTAACTACGAAAAAAAAGTTTTGCGATTTAAGTAAGAAAGAAATGAACCCAACATAGTCATTCTAACAGATGGAAGACTTAACAAACAATCAAGTTATTTTTCAATGTATAATTTCAGTTGCGTCACACTGTAATCATTTGCTTTAAATTCTGTGTCTTACAACTGTGTACTCCACAAAAACCTGAGGAAGGAGCAGCTTTCCAAAAGCTAATGCTTCCAATTAAACCTATTTGACTATGACTTGGTGTTGTGCGATTTTTACCTTCATATTAGAATGCGGATCTCACAATTAAAACAGAGATGAGGAAGCATTTATTCTCTCGGACAGTTCTGGATCTGTATAATTTCTTGTTGCAGAAGGATGTTGAGGAAGGGTCATTCGGTGTCATCAGGTTGAGATTGGCAGATCTTCAAACAGCAAAGACATCAAGCTTTACAGTTCGGCAGGACAGGAAAAAATGGTCGTGAGCCCGTTTGTCAGTAAGAACGGTATGAAAAAGTACAAACTACAGAGTGATGGGGAAAGAATGGGTCAGGAACACACGGACGGGAGAGGCTTATTGCTTCCTTTCTTTGCTGTGCATGGACACTGGTGTTGAAGTCTGAAATGGGACAATATCAGCCAAGTGTGTGTAATCTTACTTTCTGCTTGTTTTCTCCAGAGGCCTGTGTCACTCTTGGGGAAATGTGTCTGAGTGCTTCAGTCTGGGTAAAAATGGGATTCACTGCTGCTTCTTTCAGCTACACGGGTATTAGAACGAAATGTCTGTTAATGAAATGTGTTTAGACAATAGACAATAGACAATAGATGCAGGAGTAGGCCATTCTGCCCTTCGAGCCTGCACCAACATTCAATATGATCATGGTTGATCATTCCTAATCAGTATCCTGTTCCAGCCATATCTCCATACCCCTTGACTCCACTATCTTTAAGTGTTCTATCCAATTGTTTCTTAAATGAATCCAGAGACTGGGCCTCCACTGCCCTCTGGGGCAGAGCATTCCACACAGCCACCACTCTCTGGGTGAAGTCGTTTCTCCTCATCTCTGTCCTAAATGGTCTACCCCGTATTTTTAAGTTGTGTCCTCTGGTTCGGCACTCCCCCATCAACGGAAATATGTTCCCTCCTGCCAGAGTGTCCAGTCCTTTCATAATCCTATACGTTTCAATCAGATCCCCTCTCAGTCTTCTAAACTCAAGGGGAAACAAGCCCAGTCGCTTCAGTCTATCCGTGTAAGGCAATCCTGCCATTCCAGGAATTGACCTCGTGAACCTACGCTGCACTCCCTCAATAGCCAGAATGTCTTTCCTCAAATTTGGAGACCAGAACTGTACACAGTACTCCAGGTGTGGTCTCACCAGGGCCCTGTACAGCTGCAGAAGCACCTCTTTGCTTCTATACTCAATCCCTCTTGTTATGAAGGCCAGCATGCTATGAGCCTTCTTCACGACCTGCTGTACCTGCATGCTTGCCTTCATTGACTGGTGGACAACAACACCCAGATCTCTCTGAACAGCCCCTTTACCTAATTTGATACCATTGAGGTAGTAATCTGCCTTCCTGTTCTTGCCACCAAAGTGGATAACCAGACATTTATCCACATTAAACTGCATCTGCCATGCATCTGCCCACTCACCTAACTTGTCCAGGTCACCCTGTAATCTCCTAACATCCTCATCACATTTCACCCTACCACCTCGCTTTGTGTCATCAGCAAATTTGCTAATGTTATTGCTGATACCATCTCCTATATCATTTACATATATTGTAAAAAGCTGCGGTCCCAGCACGGATCCCTGCGGTACCCCACTGCTCACTGCCTGCCATTCCAAAATGGAGCCGTTAATCACTACCCTTTGTTTCCTATTAGCCAACCAATTCTCTATCCTATCTAGTACTTTGCCCCCAATCCCGTGCGCCCTAATTTTACTCACTAACCTCTTGTGTGGGTCTTTATCAAAAGCTTTCTGAAAGTCCAGGTACACTACATCCACTGGATCTCCCTCGTCCATCTTCCGAGTTACATCCTCAAAAAATTCAAGAAGATTAGTCAAGCATGATTTCCCCTTCATAAATCCATGCTGACTCTGTCCTATCCTGTTACTATTATCCAGATGTGCCGTAATTTCATCCTTTATAATAGACTCCAGCATCTTTCCCACCAGTGAGGTCAGACTAACTGGTCTATAATTTCCTGCTTTCTCCCGCCCACCCTTCTTAAAAAGTGGCACAACATTAGCCGCCCTCCAATCCTCAGGAACCGACCCCGATTCTATTGAACTCTGGAAAATAATCACCAGCGCATCCACGATTTCCCGAGCCACCTCCTTCGGTACCCTGGGATGCAGGCCATCAGGTCCCGGAGACTTATCAACCTTCAGACCTAACAGTCTCTCCAACACCAAATCCTGGCAAATAGAAATTCCCTTAAGTTCAGGTCCTTCAGCCACTGTTACCTCAGGGAGATTGCTTGTGTCTTCCCCAGTGAACACAGATCTGAAGTACCCATTTAATTCCTCTGCCATTTCTTCGTTCCCAGTAATATATTCCCCTGCTTCTGTCTTCAAGGGCCCAATTTTTGTCCTAACCATTTTTTTGCCTTGGACATACCTAAAAAAGCTTTTAGTATCCTCCTTTATATTCTTGGCCAGTTTACCTTCGTACCTCATTTTGTCTCTGCGTATTTCCTTCTTACTAATCCTCTGTTGTTCTTTAAAAGCTTCCCAGTCCTCCATTTTCCCACTTATCTTAGCTAAGTTATACTTTTTCTCTTTTAACCTTATATGTTTCTTTACTTCCCTCGTCAGCCACGGCCGCCCATGTCTCCTCCTGGGATCTTTCTTCCTTTTAGGAATGAACTGATCCTGCAACTTCTGCATTATAAACAGAAATATCCGCCATTGTTCCTCCACGGTCTTCCCTGTTAAGGTATTGAACCATTGAACTTTGGCCAGTTGCTCCCTCCTAGCTCCATATTTCCCTTTATCCAACTGAAATATTGTTTAAAGACTCTTGCAATCATTTCATGTTTATGCTGCATTAATTTGTGGTTATTGATCCACAGTTTAGATTCAGTCCCTGCAGTTAACTTGCTGACTTCTCCAGTTTTTCATAGTTCAAAGTGAGGCATCAATTGCGTGTATAAGGAGAGCCAGCTTGTTTCCCACATTTTGTGTTTCTATGTGTCTTATGTCCAGCCTTCACCAATGGCTAGAGCAAGGGGAAAGGATGAGACCAATGTGTAAGTCTGTCCGTGCCCATGCACGGCACCCACATCGGTAATTCTCTACTGTGCATTTACAGCAGTTATTGGTACTCCTACACCCAGCCCCTGCCTCTCTTGAAATATCTCCATTGTTTTGTGCTGTGCCTCTGTGCTCATACCAAGGTGAATCACTTCTACCCAACCTGCTACAGATTTCATCTGACAAAACACTTATTAAGAATCCCATGCATAAAGATGCACTTCGTATCTCTCGTTATTTGGTTTCGTGGATCTCTTTCAGACGATATAAGTTCACGGCAACTTGACTTGGAAAAGAAAATGGCGTTCCTTTTAATATCCCAATTCAATCTACATTTCAATGCAGTTTAGACATCAGGCTCAAACTATTCTTTGAGACTTTATAATAGCGTCGGTGCATTTAAACTGACCATTGGTGTCCCAATTTCAATAAGACAGCTGCGATCATCCAAAGATAGCAATATTGAAAATCGTCGGTAACAGCGACGAGAGTGGGATGCGAACCCACACGTGCAGATCACACTGGATTAGCGGTCCATCGCCGTAACCTCTCGGCCACCTCGTCAAGTGAGTGACGATAGCGCTGATCTTATGAACAAGTGAATTGCGTAGATTATGCACACCACAGATGTTTCTCCTTGGTATTGGTGAAATGATAAATAGCACGGTATGGTTCCAAGAGTATCGTCTGACCTCTGGGTGTGGGGCAAGCTCACTTCCACTGTGACACTCTGCTCACAGTAATCAGTGCAAAAATTAAGAAATGGTTATGCAAAAAGATCTGTTGAATTCTGTGAAGATTTGAAGTCAATGGAGTGGAGAGCTGGTGACAGCAGGAGATGTGAAGTTGTGTGTGAGGAATTTTTTTCCAAACTCGAGGAGAGTGCACAGTGCTCAATGTCATTATTCGGAACATCTTTCTTCTGCTCAGATATTTTTGACACGCCCTTGCGTACAGGACAGACAATTTCAAAATCCTAAATAAGGCTCAACTGACAATTGAATTAAACAATGCAAAAACCTTGATCTGTATCATTTCCTGGGCTGTACGTTACCAGGTCACTGTATGATTACAGCAACACAGTGAGGAAGTGTCAGAAGGAAAATGAGAGCAGTGCCAGAGCGCATGCTGGGAGCAGCAGTTGACACACGGGGAAGTGCATTTCCCAAACAGCAGATTGCGGTGGAAGAATTCAAAGGTGTTTACACTTTGGAATTTGATGTCAGAGAAACAATGGAGATCTGTCATTGAGTCTGTTGAGATGACGATTTTAACATTTCTACCGATGAAAAAGAAAATAAAAGGCTCATGGGTCAGGGAATGCAAATGTTGAATTTGCACATTTCAACAGACTGCACATCTTTGTAATGAGTAGCTCACCACATTGCTCAAACGGGGTCAGAACCACTGGTGAAGATGATCGAATAATGCCAGTTCCCAGCTATAGAATCAGAGAAACTCGGTTCCTTACCGTTAAGGTACAGCCAGGAATGTGGAGGTAAGCAGTAATGTGTCGCTTCAGTGCTGCAGGTGACCAGTGCAAGGTATCTCTGTGCCAGTATCGTGGGCTGTGCTCCGCCAAAGTTTTAAATTTGAGACTCACATGGAGCAGCTTCGATTTGTCGTCGTGTTACGAGGTACGGATGGAAGGTGATATTGAGCAAAGTCAAGTTTATGGAAAAGTACCAGTTTTTGTGGATTGAGAAACGACCTTTTCTGAATAATGACACCATGATCAACAAACATACTACAAATATTTAAAACGTGAAGAGACATGTGTGGAGAGAGAGCCGAAGGTGTTTTTTTAGTAGATGGATGACGTTTCCCACGTGCACTGCGTTAAATTCCGGGAAAATCGATGTTGAGCTGGTTTCATGTTATGCAGTTTGTTGCAAACTCGCAATTGTCATTGTAATAATCAAAACAAAAAATAGACTGATCGCATAGGACCGTCTGAATATTATTTTCAATTTTAGTCTGAGCATCGTTCAGCTGAATTGGTGTGCTGCAGAGAAGTACAGAGGGTTAAAAATACAAAAAAAGGTAGGGTTACTTGGTGGTGGAGATAAGAAAGCGTGAAATACACCTAATATCATGTGAATGTGACCAAATCTTTAAAGTAGGTGTTGCTTATCCAAGTGACGATTCAATTGCTACTCATTAGGATGCAACTTCTGCCTGCAGTTATTTTAGGACATCAGCCCCACTTAGAATGCGTCACCTTTCAAATCCCTGAACTTTTTATACTCAGTCTCATTCAGCTGTACGTGATCATGAACTGCCTTTGTGACTGAAAACAACCAAATTCGAAATTAATCCACACCGACACGCTTCCTTTCTTTCAATGGTAAATTCTTCCTTGTATGTTTGTTCGTGCGTCTTTTAAAACACTACGAAATCAGAAATCTCCAGTTTATTTCTCGAAAGTCATTCAGGATTTCAGTAACTTTATTGAATGGAAGAAATTCTCTTCCAAGCTTTTCTTAATGATTCACTAAGAGTTTTGAAACTCTAACTAAAGTTGTTGATTGACTCGAAAGAGGGAATTTCCCCGATTTAGTCACTTCAAACCACACATTGTGTGTAAATCCCTTTTGTTTACTTTACAACTTGAGTGTTTCTGGTCCAGCATTTCCACATCTCGTGAATACGCTCCTTCATTCTGTCTATCATGCCGATGAAACCATTTCTATCCTTTCTGATGTCTTTATGTCTCGTGAAACCACATCCCTGGGCTTCCTAATATCTTGATATTCAATAAGCAGTGTGTGTGCCTTTTCTAACCTCTTCACATGCCTTTGGTGAGAATGAGGTCAAAGATTACACACATTGCCCCCACTGAGGGTGACCTAAAGATTTCACGGTTATGTGATGAACTCGTTGCTTTTTAAATATAATTTGTCTAAATCTCCATGACCTGAGTGAGTCTCAACTATTTCTAATGGTAACTGAAGTTCGAATACATCACAGTCGGCCTCTAGTCATTCCAGTGCACACTGATTCTGGACTGTAAATATCATTACGAAATGCCACCGTGGATCTGAAATCAACACTTTCCACATAGTAATTGACGTATGTCCGTGTTCTTGGCCAATTTGTTCATCACTTTATGTGTCCCTGTATTGAGTTCGACTGAATTATTAATTTGTGAATGGAGACATTCCCTTCCCCTCTTAATCGAAACTCATGGAGCATTGAATAATTGTACATATATGCTTCCAGAGGACAATCCTGCCATTACTGGGATGAATCAGTGAACGTTCTCCGCGTATTCTCGAAGGCAAGGATTTCCTTCGACAGTTTAAGAGATCATTACAGCGCTAAAGCCCATGTGCGTGTTTATTAAAACTAAAGCAGTTGCAGCAAGAGTTTCAGACTAAGATTTTGCAATCTGCTTGCATTGCTTGTCCGAAAGGTTACATTCGATATTGTGGTATGTTTGTGAATGATAGCATTTTCGGAATCTTGAGCAATGACATTTAGATTTTGCCAGAGCAATATCATTCACTGTTCTGTCTTTCCCTTATGGTTATCCATTTAATATCCTGTATTTTCTCAGTTTATCTTACTGTTTCAACAATTCAAACAATCTCGCTCCTGATTACCAATCTGAGATAATACGGTAATTTTGAAAATTTATATGCCGTGCAGCTGTAGGCACGGTGACCAAGTGGAAAGGCATTGGTCACGTGAACCAAGTAGCAGTAGCGGGCTGGTGCAATCTGGCCATTCGATTGCAGTCATATTGAAAACCTCTAACATAATCTTGAGCCAAATCATATTCATAGAAAATAACAAAAACAAAGTGAAAGAACCGCCGATGTTGAAAATCAAACAAAAACAGAGGTCGCTGGAAAAGTTCAGAAAGTCTGGCAGCATCTGTGGAGGGACGGACCCAGTGGATCTGAAACGTTAACTGTGATTCATCTGCACAGATGCTGCCAGCTCTGCTGAGGTTTTACAGCAATTTCTGTTTATGTTTGAGATTGGCAGATGTTGCAGCACGTTATGAGAACAGTGCTTTCTCGAGGCAAACAGACAGTACGGACCTGGTCGTGTGAAATGAAACCGAATTAATGAATGAATCGAAAGCGTGATGCTGGAAAAGCACAGCAGGTCAGGCAGCATCCGAGGAGCGGGAGAATGGACGTTTCATGCGTAAGCCCTTCATCAGGAATGATGCTTGTGAGTCGGCGTGAGGCACACTGTTGAAGCCAGACGCCAACTCGCAGACAACTCTTCCTACTGCCCCCGATCACAGCCTCACCTCCCATCATCTCCCAGACAATCGTAATCTCATCACCTCTGAGGAATCTCCCATTCACAGTCTCCAACCTCATTTTACATGAACTCCACATTCTCCATTTCTACCTCGTTCCTTAGTTCTGTTGTCTCAGACTGCGCTGGTCTGACCCGACTCATCTTTTCCTACCTCAACACCTTCCTGTCTCTCCAGTCCAGGAAATCCCCACCGACGTTCGTGACACCACCTATGCACTTCATCTCCTCAAAGACGTTTGTTTCCCTGGCCCACAATGCGTCATCTTAACCTTGGACGTCCAGTCCCTGTACACATCCATCTGCCATGGTGAAAGTCTCCATGCCCTCTGTTTCTTCGTCTTACCCCATCCGAACAAGTACCCTTCCACTGACACACTGCTCCACCTGGCTTAACCAGTCCTCAACCTCAGCAACTTCTCCTTCCAATCCTCCCACTTCCTCCAAACCAAAGGGGTAGTCATGGGCACCCGCATGTGACCTAGCTATGCCTTCTTCTTGGTCAGATATGTGGAATTGCCCGTCTTTTGCAGTTACACTGGCCCCTCTTTCCACCTGTTCCTCCACGACTTTGATGAATGCATTGGCGCCACTGCATGATCCCACGAGGAATTTGAACAGTTCACCAACGTTACCAACATTTTTCAGACCGACCTTAAATTCACCTGGATCATCTTGGCAAATTCCCTCCCCTTCCCGGGCCTGTCCATCAACATCTCAAGGGAATGATTAATTACAGAGAAATACGGCAAGCCACCGACTCCCACAGCTACCAATACTACACCTCATCCCACCACGCTTCGTGTAAAAACGCCATCCCTTATTCCCAATTCCTCCGCCTCCACCACATCTTTTCCCAGGATGACCAATTCCACCTCAGAAAGTCCCAGTTGGTCTCCTTCTTCCATAATCGCAAATTCCCTTCCCACGTTGTTGACGATGCCCTCCGTTGCATCTCCTCCACTTCTCACACCACCGTCCTTGAACCCCACCCGTCCCGCCACAAGGACAGAACCCCATGGTCGTCAACCTTTACCCCACCAACCTCCATATAAAACACATCATACTCCACCACTTCTGCCATCTCCAAACAGATCCCACCATCAGATATATATTTCCCTCCCAACCCCTATTATGATTCTGAAAAGGCAATTCCCTCCCAGAACACCCCCCCCCCATCGGGTCTTCAACCTCCAATTAGCCCACACCCTACTACTGGCATCTTTCCATGCCACTGCAGGAAGGGTAAAACCAGCACACACACCACTCCACTCATCTCCGTCCAAGGCCCCAAGGGACCCTTCCACATCCATTAGAAATTCACCTGCACCAGTTCCAATGGCATCTACTGCATCCGTTGCACCCAGTGTGGTCTCCTCTCCGTCGGGGATAGAGCGCCTTTTTGCAGATCATTTCAGAGAACATCTCTGGGACACCCACACCCACCAACTTCACCATCCCGTGACTGAGCACTTCAACACTCCCTCCCACTCCATCAAAGACGTAGAGGTCCTGGGCCTCCATCACCGCCAAACCATAACCACCCAATATCTGGAGGAGGAAGGGTGTACATTCTGCCTTGGGACTCTGCCACCTCATGAGATAAGTCTGGATTCATTTCTATTCCCCCAAGTCCCAAGTCAAACTTGGCAACGCCACCTGGGCATATTCCATCACTGCTCCTTCTAACCTATCGTCTTCTCCCTCACCTTCATCTAACTATCGGTTTCTCAGCGAACTCCCCCCAACCCCACACCCCTCACATTTCTCTCTCAGTCTCAAACCACATGCCTTATTGCTGGTGAAGGGCTTATGTTTTAAACGTGGACTGTCTTGCTCTTCGGAAGCTGACTGACCTGCTGTGCTTTTCCAGCACAACACTCCCGACTCTGATCTCCAGCATCTGCAGTCCTAACTTTCTCCTTGGAATAATCAATGACGTCAGAGTGAAGATGCTCCTGGAGTGCAGTGATCACAGTGTGACTGAATTTTGCGTTTATTTTGGGTGAGGGCAGGCTGGATCTGAGACGAGCGCTTAACACCGGAACAACTGGAATGGTATCAGATAGCGAAGTTAGGGCGGGCTGAAATGAAGTGGAAAATTCTGTCAGAAGGTGGGTCAGTACAACTGCATCATATCACCCAGACTGTTAAAGACATGCAGAAGGAGCAAATCAATTTCAGTGCAGGCACAATGACAGGTAAGTGGAAAGGAGAAAATACAACACACTGAGATGGAGTGGAATTATTTATGAGAAAGGGTTCAACTTTTAAGCTACATTACTCACAGACTGCCTACAAATTGGAAAAAACGAATTTCCAGCAGTGTAACGGCGATATTTGCCTGCGACATCACAATGCTGAAAGACACTGAGTTATTGTCTTCTGTAGCAGCGTGGCCAAGGAAAGCATGATTGGCCCATCAATCAGAATTCAATACTTCAAAGCTCTCCTCTGCACAGTACAAACTATTTGCAGCTCCTGTAGTCAGATCCCATTCGCTTCACAGTGTATCCTTTTCTGCTTCCAGCCTCACTTAAGCACTTGAAACCTGATATAATCACCAGTGTTTCCATTTTAACCCATCTTTTGTAACTCCCGAGCTAACACAGCTACGAGTGACCAATTGGCCTTCTCGAGTGCTCTCACTCTGGTATGATCTGAATGATAAAGTGTCATGTGTCTGATCCGCAGGACACATTGCAGAATTTCCCAATGCTGGACGGTGCTCTTTATCCCATCCCAGTGGACTGAGCTGCCTCCATTGGTAGAGCTGTCTCCATTGGTAGAGTATCACGCAGTAACAGTGAATATCTTTTGATGTCATCCTCGAAGGTACATACTCCAAAAATCTGAAGACTGCAGGAAACTGCTGTCGTCAGTGCTAACAGAGAGGCCCAGCGGAAGACTGGTGGGCCCATAAACTAGAAATTAATGGGTAATAAAATTCTTCTTTGCAGAAGAATCCGATTGAAACCATCATCTTAACACCTCCTGCGGAGAAAATGGATGTTGGAGGGCGGACAGTCTCAATTAATTCCAGCATTTACAACCTTGGTCCGTGTGACAACAAGAGCAGAAACCAAGAAAGTTTTTATCTTGCTTCTGAAAAATAGGTTAGTACATTTTGAAGAGCATAGATATTTCTTCTTGGTGTTCATGAAATGTTCAAGGGCAGAGGACGGTTCCCTGAGTATGGTCTGACTTCTGGGTTATGGACTGTGATATTCTGCTCACATGATCTGAACACATACAAAGAAATGACTCAGTCACAAGATCTGAAGAACAGAAGCCGATGTAATGAAAAGAACCAGAAGAGCGGGAATGCAGCAAAATATTTTCCAGACTCGAGGAGAGTGCATAAGGGTTGTTTCTTGGGGTCAATATCTGTGCAATTTGTCCGAATCAGTGTTGGGTGTTATTGTACTGCATCTTTTGTATAGTAGTGCAAAAGCACGGAACTTTTGTATCGAGGGGACAACTTCAAAATCGTCAACGAGGCAATACACACAAATGAGGTAAACAACCACACAAATTAGTGTTACGTCATGGGGTAGACGTCCTTGCTCAAATTTCGCTCAAAATCACTCTCTGTCTAATTCCTAAGACTGAGATTCGAACATCATAATCTACATCATAAAAAACTGCTCTGATCTCACAACATCAGCATTTCATACGACCCCTTGTGTATGTCTAGCAATAGTAATTGATCCCTCACTGTGTTACTTCAGCACACGTAGAGAAGAAATAACTATAAGAACAACAGTCATGTATGTGATTGGGATTTTATCTGATTCTGTTGCAACCAATCTATTCAGCTGTCATTGAAATTGCTTGCACCTTTCCTTTGTCGGTCATAAGATTGCATATCTTAGAGGTGAGTTTTCATGCATTGATTGGACTCGGCATCCTATCTCAGATTGAAATTTACTGTGATATAAAGACATGATGAATGACACGAGCAGCATTTATTGGAATATAAAGACATTAGGAATGACTCGGACAATGGTTCAATTGATACCATGTCGTTAGAAACGATGGAAATGGGGTTTACAGGGTGATAAAGCCACTAGAAAAGAATAGAGGGGTTTTAATGGGATGTGGCATAGATAAAGAATAATGCGGGAGAAATCAGGAAGGATTTATTTGTGGCCGAAGAGAGGTCACCCAGCTGATATGAAGTTGTTAAGAGTAAATTCGAGGGAAATTTCCTCGTTGAGGTGAGTGGAAACTCGAGGTTAGAGCTTCAAACCCAGCGGGGCACGATAAAGATGTTTGGAGAAGGCATTCTTTATTCGGAGAGTTATTGAATTCGGAGATGAATTTTCATAAATACAAGCATTTTAGCAGCTGTTTCCAGAATATTTGAAAAGCACGTGCAGGCATAGAAGGAGTGAATTAAACAGCGATAGGGATTCTGGGCTGCCTGGACGGGGATGCAAAAGGGAAATATTCTCGAATTGGTTAACATTCACAGGAAAGAAATTGCAAGGCACATGCAACTGAAAATATTAAATATAAGAAGAGCTGGTGGAGTTGGGAGGTGCAGCAGCTCATTCTACACGAAATATTATATAATGTAAATGTACTGAGCTGTTTGGTTTAGCTATGCATTGAATGGAAGGCTGTTAGCTCAGTCCGCTGACTAACTGGTTTATGAGAAAAGTGAGACCAGCAGCGTGGGATTAATTGTGTCACTGTCTCATGTTTCCACAAGGATAATAATCTCCACCGCTTATCAGATCTGTAACTCTGTGGTGCCTCTAGTGAGCAAGATTTGGCCTTTCGATGTAAAAGATCATTATCTTTGCCATTTGTTTCCTTGAACATTTGGTCATAATGAACCGAAAGGGGAATGAGTCCATTTAATACTCTCTGATCTCCGCTTGAGAAATCCTGCGTCAAGACACAACCTGATTCCACTTTGACCCCCTGTTCCTTCCAACAGTAAAATTACTTGTCCAGATCCTATACTAGGTTTACTGACTACATTCAACCTACACAAAGAGATAAATCTAATAATTTCGATTGGTTTAATGAGCTGTGCAACTCTCAGGAAATGGAATGATATGAAACCAGTAAAACAGACATTCCCAGGATGTAATCCAGTGCTGGGTCAGCGATTTTTGGAAGGTCATCAAGCTGAAACTTAACCTCTGTTTCCTTATCCACAGATGGATATTCAACTGGGGAAAATTTGCAGATTTCCGTTTAATAATTGGCATGTTTCCGAAAGTTTTCACTCAGAGAGTGGTACGTGTATGGAATGAGCTGCCAGAGCATGTGGTGGAGGCTGGTACATTGCATCATTTAAGAGGCATTTGGATGGGTATATGAATAGGAAGGGTATGGAGGGATATGGGCCGCGTTTTGACAGGTGCGACTAGATTGGGTTGACAGAAGGGTCTGTTTCCATGCTGTACAGTGGTTAGCACTGCTGCCTCACAGCGCCAGAGACCCGGGTTCAATTCCTGCCTCGGGCGACTGACTGTGTGGAGTTTGCACGTTCTCCCCGTCTCTGCGTGGGTTTCCACCGGGTGCTCCGGTTTCCTCCCACAGTCCAAAGATGTGCAGGTCAGGTGAAATGGCCATGCTAAATTGCCCGTAGTGTTAGGTAAGGGGTAGATGTAGGGGTATGGGTGGGTTGCGCTTCGGCGGGGCGGTGTGGACTTGTTGGGCCGTAGGGCCTGTTTCCACACTGTACGTAATCTAATCTAATCTAATCATATACCCATCCAAATGCCTCTTAAATGATGCAATGTACCAGCCTCCACCACATGCTCTGGCAGCTCATTCCATACACGTACCACTCTCTGAGTGAAAACTTTACATCTTAGATCTCTTTTATATCTTTCCCTCTCACCCTAAACCTACGCCTACTAGTTCTGGACTCCCCGACCCCATGGAAAAGACTTTGTCTATTTATCCTATCCTTGCTCCTCATTATTTTGTAAACCTCCATAAGGTCACCCCTCAGCCTTCGACGCTTCAGGGAAAACAGCCCCAGCCTGTTCACCCTCTACATATAGCTCAAATCCTCTAACCCTGGCAACATCCTTGTAATTTTTTTCTGAACCCTTTCAAGTTTCACAACATCTTTCCAATAGGAAGGACACCAGAATTGCGCGCAAAATTCCAACAGTGGCCTAACCAAATGTCCAGTACAGCCGCAACATGACCTCCCAACTACTGCATTCAATACTCTGAACAATAAAGGAAAGCATACCAAACGCCTTCTTCACTCTCATATCTACCTGCGATTCCACTTTCAAGGAGCTATGAAAATGCAATCCAAGGTCTCTTTGTTCAGCAACACTCCCCAGGATTTTTCCATTAAGTGTATAAGTCCTGCTAAAATTTGCTTTCTCAAAATGCAGCATCTGGCATTTATCTGAATTAAACTCCATCACTTCATACCTTTTCTTTAATCAGGTTGTGTTAGCTTATGTGAATGTCCAATTGTGTTAGTCAGAATTACTTCACTCCAGCTATACAATAAACCAATGGTGTTAGTTCACATTTTCTTTCTACTTCTGCCACTATGATGTTTTCCTAATTCTACTTAATATTATTCGACTGTCGCTATTCGGTATTCTACTGCCACCTGTGCTACAATGATCTTCCATCCCAGACTAACCTGTCATGATTAGATACTTAGCTACCCCATATATCACAATGTTTTCCATTCCCAAACTGGCTCTACCAACCACTGATTAGATATTTAATGTCATATCCTGCTACAAGCGTCTCAGGCAGGATGACTCTACAATCAATTATTTAAAGTTATGTCCTAAGTATGTCACGACTCGTCCCAACCTGCCATGATTATATTTTGCAGGCAAGGCTGACTTTACTAATTGTTATTATCTCAGCCTGCCATAGAAAACTTTCAGCCTCAGTCTGACGCAGTTAATTAGTGCAGAAACATTCCAGTATTCTTATCCCATTCTGCCACATCGGCCCCATCCTGCCCCAGTGACATCTTGACGAGTGTAGCATTCCGCTCACCCCTTATAATAGCTCGCACGTATTTTCCATGCCTTTCCCCTTCCCATGCTTGCATGCGTTGTATTTTCTGTGCAGTTTCGATTCTTTCATCAGACATCTGTTTATCTTCACTCCACTTTCCAGTACCTGGTCTTTATCCATGTGTGCTCTAGCTTCTCGAGCATTCGGCTAAATACTCCTGAAATATTTTGATGACTCATAGCTTTACCACACGTTGAAACAGTGAATTCCAAACAAACAGCACTCTCAGATTGAAAACGTTCTTCCTATATCTCGTCTGAATATCCTCTCCCTTGTGATTAACGGAGATCCCTGGATGTTAACTTTTCCCATAAGAAGTTTATTCCTATCACACATGCGGATCCCCTTAATGTGCACCTTAATCATTTCCTCACTCAGCCTTCTCCGCTCTGAGTTAAGGAGCCTGAGCTGAGCTCGTCTATCTTCGCCATGGCGATACTGTCATGCTGGAAAAGTACAGCAGGTCAGGCAGCATCTGAGGAGTGGGAGAATCGACGTTTCTGGCATACGTCTTTCATCAGGAATGAGGCTTGTGGGTGAGGACTGAGAGATAAATGGGAGGGTGTTTGGGTTGGGTGTAAGGTAGCTGGGAAAGCGAATGGTGGATCGAGGCGGTGAGAATGAGATAAGCCAGAGGGGGAAAGATGAATGGGTCCGGAAGGGGTGTTGGGTTGGATACTTCAGACTGATAATGTGGAGGGAGGGGAAATGAGGAAGCCGTTAAAATCCACGTTTATCTTGTGCAGTTGCAGGGTCCAAAGGCCAAATATGAGGTGTTCATCTTCCATGCATCAGGTTGTAATGGTTTGGTGGTGGCTTATGCCCAAAACGTCGATTGTCCTGCTCTGCAATTCACGTAACAGGAGAGATGTGAAAACCAAGGACTGAAAAAAAGGACAAAAAGTACAGATTCAGAGTTAATAGAATTCGACACAGTGCAGAAAGAAATTATTTGGCCAGTTGAATCTGCACTGTGCAGTGGAAGAGATTCACACTCCCCCACACTATCTTTCTAAACCCGCATTTATGATCCACCTACAAAATTAGAAATTACTCCAAAAGCTCAGCGTGCCAGGCAACATCAGTGGAGAGAAATCAGAGTTAACATTGCGAATTAAAAACAGTTCAGAGGATGGGTCTGTTGACCCGAAATGGTCATTCTGTTTTCCCCGAGCTGCAATTCTGACTTTTGTCTCTTATTTACAACACTTACAGTACATTGAGGCTTTGTTTGCCATGTACTTAAATTGCACACCTTTGCACTGTGGGAAGGAATCGGAGCAGCCAGAGGAAACTCACACGGGAGAGAGATAACAGGAGCGTGCAAATTCCACACAGTCAGTCAAACAGGTCTGGAATAGAATGCGGGTTTCTGGCGCTGACAGGCGCAGTTCTACCCACTGAGCCCTCCCAATATGCCAGAGCACATCCTGGAAGCGAATTGAACCCGATCTCGCGCAGTGACAAGCGGTGGTACTACCCAGGAATTCTATGCAAAAAGAAACCTATTTGTTAATACTGGAAATTAACATTTGCTTACCTATCCAAACTCTTTTTTAAAAAATCACTTGGCCTATAGCCTTGTCTGTCTTGGCATCACAAATTCACATCTGACTGCTTCTGAAAGTTATAAGGATTGCTGCCTCTCCAACCTTTGCATACACTGATCCAAATTTAAAACAACCGCTGTTTCAAAACATTTGTCTGCACATTCACTCAAATCTTTCCTCTTCTATTCTTAAGTCTATGCCACTCTACCTCTCCCCCCGTGGTCGATCTCACCAGCAAAGAGAAATGTTCATTTCAGTCTACACCATCCATATTCCTTATTATTTTGTACATCTCAATCATGTTTCCTCTCAATTTCTGCTGCTCTATGAAAAACGCCTCCAGTTTATCCAATTTCTTTGCGTAACTGAAACTCTTCTACCCAGACAATATCCAGGTAAATCTGTCCTGCATCATTTCCAGTGCTATAATATCCGTGCTATCATGCGAATTGCACAGCTGCACACAATAGACTAAATAGAGCCAAATGAGCAAGTGAAATAAATGAATTAGAAGTACACAGATAGAGGTATATTCGAATAAATGTTCCTTTCCTCAGTGCTGCCCTGTGTCCTTTTCCTGAGCCTGATATCCCAATAATCTCAGGTCCATGTTGTAAAAGGTGCTACATGAGAATTGATCTCACAACCATGGTATCGAAGTTGATTGACTGGTTTGAAGGTGAGCACGTGGTTCTTCTATGACGGCACACAGACGCATGAAATGCCCAAGCTGGGAGTGTTCCTGGTTTAAGTCGGGGAGGAAGGACATATTTGTCTCCGTTTATTTGATTATTATGATACAACAGCAATATTAACTGCACTGCAGATTGGCTCAGGTTAGCGTGCTGGAGCCTTAATCGGGAGGTCGATTAATTGAAAGCATTCTCTGAATTTTCCTTAACAATGCGCTGTTTTGTTACTTTGACAGTAAGAGCTGTTCTTGATCACATCGTCTCCATATCAGCCTCTTGCTCCCAATAAACACTCCAACCCAGCGTACATTACTTTCATCCCGACACAGTCACATTTCATATTCTCATTCCCTCTGTGATAATTGGAATTGATAATGTCATTCTCTGAGATGCAGCAATGTAGCATGAATTTGGTAGTGTAGTGAACAAAGAAGAACAAAGAACAGAAACTTTACGGCCAAGGAATAGGCCCTTTGGGCGTGGAAGCCTGAGCTGATCCAAATCGACTGTCTAAACCTATCACCCAATTCCTAAGCATCTGTATCCCTCTGCACCCCACCTACTCATGCATCTGTCCAGGCGCACCTAAAATGAATCTGTTGTGATTTCCTCTACTCCCTCTGCTGGCAAGACGTTACAGGCACCTACCACCCTCTGTGAAAAACACTTCCAACGTCTATCTCTCTTAAACTTTTCACCTCTAACCTTGAACGCATTATTTAATCCTCACTTGGGACAAAGCTTATCTCTATACGTCCTGGCTATACCCTTCATGATTTTGTAGACGTCAATCAGCTCCCCTTCAATCTCACCTCAGAGCAACATCCTCATAAATCTTCTCTGCACACTTTCCTAAAAGTCAACATCGTATTCGTAGTTTAGCAACCAGAACTGTGCACAGCATTGTAAATGCGGTTGAAACAAAATCTTGTACAATTTTAGCATCAACTGCCAGCTCTTATACTCAATGCCCCGTCCGGTGAACGCAAGCATGCCATATGCCTTCTTGTCAACTCGATCCACCTGTGCTGCACCTTCATGGTACAAATGACGTGAATTCCTAGATCTCTCTGCTCATCAACTTTTCCCAAGTCTCTTCCGTTTACTTGGCTCTCGAATTTGACTTTCCAAAATGCATCACCTCACATTTGCCTGGATCCAACTCCACCTGCCAATTCTCCGCTCAACTCTGCTGTCTATCTATATTCTCTTTCAATCTTTTACAGTCCCCTATGCTTTCTGCTACTCCACCAATCTTCATGTCATCTGCAAATGTAATGGCGATATTTGGGCCAGCAACCCTTGGAGAATGGAACATTGCAGCTTTTGGTAATTAGATTTCATGAATTCCACGTTTGTGAGAGGATTTGTAGCAAGGGTGCTTCTTGCTGTGGTTCTGTTCGCCGAGCTGGGAATTTGTGTTGCAGACGTTTTGTCCCCTGTCTAGGTGACATCCTCAGTGCTTGGGAGCCTCCTGTGGAGCGCTTCTGTGATGTTTCTTCCGGCATTTATAATGGTTTGTATCTGCCACTTCTGGTTGTCAGTTCCAGCTGTCCACTGCAGTGGCCGGAATATTGGGTCCAGGTCTATGTGTTGTTGATTGAATCTGTGAATGAGTGCCATGCCTCTAGGAATTCCTTGGCTGATCTCTGTTTGGCTTGTCCTATAATAGTAGTGTTGTCCCAGTCGATCTAATGTTACTTGTCATCTGTGCGTGTGGCGACTAAGAATAGCTGGTCGTGTCGTTTCGTAGCTAGTTGGTGTTCATGGATGCGGATTGTTAGCTGCGTTCCTGTTTGTCCTATGTCGTGTTTCGTGCAGTTTTGTGACTGACCCTCACCGCTCCCCCACACACCACGCACCAGCCTGACCCTCACTGCCGTCCACCCATCGCTCCCAGCCTGACCATTACCACCGGCCACACACCACCCCCAGCCTGACACTCACCGCCATCCAACACCGCACCCCAGCCTGACCCTCACCACCATCAACACACCACCCCCTGCCTGACCCTCATTGCCATCCACACACCGCCGTTCGCCTTACGCTCACAGCCGTTCAACGCCGTGCCCAGCCTGACACTCACTGCTGTCCACACACTGCACCCAGCCTGACCCTCACTGCGGTCCACATGCATCCACCAGCCTGACCTTCACCGAAATTCAGCACCACCACTAGCCTGACCCTCACCACCATACACACACTGCCACAGCATGATCTTCACAGCCATCCACACACTGCCATCAGCCTGACACTCACTGCCCCGAGACACCGCCCCCAGCATGTGCCTCACCGCTCCCTCACGCATCAGACCCAGCCTGACCCTCACTGCTGTCCACTCATGGCCACCAGCCTGACCCTCACTGCCGTCTACACACTGCCACCAGCCTGACCCTCACCGCCACCCACTCACTGCCCCCTGCCTGAACCTCACCATTCCCCACACAGCACGCCACAGCCTGACCATCACTGCCGTCCACACACCGCCCCAGCCTGACACTCACCGTCGGCCACACTCCACCCCCAGTGTGACCGACACTGCCGCCCACACACCGCCCCCAGCCTGACCCTCACTGCCGTCCACACACTGTCACCAGCCTGACTCCCGCCACTGTCTTCACACCGCCCCCAGCCTGACCCTCGCCAAAATCCACACAGCTCACCAGCCTGACCCTCACTGCTGTCCACACACCGCCACTAGCCTGACCCTCACTGCCATACACACATCACCACCAGACTGAGCGTCACCACCGTCCTCACAACGCCACGAGCCTGACCCTCACTGTAATCCACACACAGCCCCCAGCCTGACCCTCACTGATGACCACACACCACCCCCAGCCTGACCCTCGCCAAAATCCACACAGCTCACCAGCCGGACCCTCACTGCTGTCCACACACCGCCACTAGCCTGACCCTCACTGCCGTACACACATCACCACCAGACTGAGCGTCACCACCGTCCTCACAACGCCACGAGCCTGACCCTCACTGCAATCCACACACAGCCCCCAGCCTGACCCTCACTGATGTCGACACACCACCCCCAGCCTGACCCTCACTGGCGTCTGCACACCGCCCCAGCTTGATCTTCATCGCTATCCAACACTGCCCCCAGCGTGACCCTCACCGACGTCCACACACTGTCCCAAGGCTGACTCTCACCACCGTCCACACACAGCCCCCAAGCTGACGCTAATCGATGTACACGCACCGCCCCCTGCCTGACCCTCACCACCATCCACACACTGCTCGCAGCCTGACACTCACCAATGTCCACGCAACGTTCCCAGCCTGACCGTCACTGCCATCCATGCACCACCCCCAGCCTGACCCTCACCGCGTTCCATACACTGTCCCCAGCCTGACCCTCACTGCCATCCACACACTGACACCAGCCTGACCCTCACCACCATCAACACACTTCCACGAACTTGAACGTCAACATCGTGCACCTCCCCCGCCTGAACCTCACTGCCATACACACACTGCCCCCAGCTTGTCCGTCACTACGTCCACACACCGAAACAGCCTGACTCCCAACACCGTCCAAAACTGCCCAACATGACCCACACCATTACAGCAACGTCCAACACCACCCCCTCACCTGACTTACACCGCCCCCAGCCTGCCTCCCAATACTGTCCAACACAGCCCCCAACCTGGCCCACACCGCCCACAGACTGACCCTCACCACTGTACAAACATCGCCCCCAGCCTGACACCCACCGCCATCTAGACATCGCCCCAAGAGAGACCCTTACTGCCATCTTTAAACTGACCCCCGCCTGAACCTCACCACCATCCTCACACCGCCCACAGCCTGATGATCACCGCAATCCACACACAGATCCCAGCATGTCCCTCACCGCTGCCCAACACCGCCCACAGCCTGACCATTTCCACCATCCAGAAACCGCCCCCAGCCCGACCCTTACCGCCATCTAGACACCGCCCCCAGCATAACCCTATTGCCATCCTTACACTGCCCCCAGCCTGACCCTCACCTCCATCCTCACAATTCACCGAACCTGACCCTCACCGCTGTCCACACACTGCCCCGAACATGACCCTCACGATCCGACACCATCCCCAGCTTGACCGTCACTGCAATCCGCACAGGGCCCCCAGCTTGCCCCTCACTGCTGCCCGCACACCGACCCCAGCCTGACCTTCACCGCAGTCCACATACTGCCCAAAACCTGACCCTCACCATCAAACACTGCCTCCAGCCTGACACTCCCCACTGTACACATACCGCCCCAAGCCTGACCCTCAACAACGTCCACACACCGACCCAAACTGACTCCCAATACCGTCCAAAACCGCCCCCAATCGGTCTCACACCGCCTCCCGCCTGACTCCCAACACCGCCCAACACTGCCCCAACGTGACCCACACTGCACCCTGACTGACCGTCACGGCAGTCCACACACAGCCCAAAGCCTGACCCTCACCGCTGTCCACACACCGCACTCAGACTGACCCACACTGCCGTCCACACACTGCCTAGGGCCTGACCCTCACCGCTGTCCACACACCGCCCCCAACCTGAACATCACCGCCCCCAGTCTGAATCTCAGCAGGGTCCACACACTGCCTCCAGCCTGACCCTCACTGCCATGCACACCCTGCCCTCAGCCGGACACACATTGCCATCCACACAGCTCCCCCAGCCTGACCCTCACTACCGTCCAGACTGCTCCCCAGCCTGGCACTCACTACCGTCCACACAGCTCCCCGAGTCTGACTCTCACTGCCGTCCACACTCATCCCCCAGCCTGACCCGCACTGTGGTCCACAATGCGACCCCAGCCTGACCCTCACCGCCATCCACACACCACCCCAGCCTGACCCGCAACCCCCTCAGCCTGACGCTCACCGTCATCCATTCACCGCCACTTGCCGACTCCTGAAACTGTCCTCACACTGTCCCCAGCCTGACCCTCTCTGGAATCCACACAGGTCCCCCAGCCTGACCCTCACAGCCGTCCGCACACTGCTACCAGCCTGACCCTCACTGCCATCCACACACAGCCCCCAGCCTGACCGTCACTTCGGTCCACAAACCGACCCCAGCCTGACCCTCACCGCCGTTCAACACCACCATCAGCCAGAACCTCACCGCTGTCCACACACCATTCCCAGCCAGATCCTCACCGCCATCCACACACCGCTCCCAGACGGAATCTCAACATAATCCATACACCGCCCCCAGCCTGATCATCAACGCCGTCTGCCCCCTCCCACCAGCCTGACTCTCACTGCCACCTGAACAGCGTCTCTAGTCTGACCCTCACTGCCATCCACACACCACCCCCAGCGTGAACCTCACCGCCGTCCGCACACTGCACCAGCATGATCTTCACTGCCGTCCAACACTGCCCACAGTGTGACCATCACTGATGTCCACACACTGTCCCAAGGCTGACTCTCACCACCGTCCACACACAGCCCCCAGGCTGACGCGATCTGACGTGCACGCACCGCCCCCAGCCTGAACCTCACCGCCGTGCACACAGCACCCGCAGCCTGACCCTCAACGACATCCATGAACTGGCCTGTGCCTGACCCTCACCGCCATGCACGCACCACCCCCAGTCTTAACCTCACCACCCACAGCCTTAATCTCACCTCCATCCACACACTGCCACCAGACTGACCCTCACCGCCATGCATGCAACACTCGCAGTCTTAACTTCACCGCCCCAGCCTGAATCTCACCACCGTCCACACACTGCCCCCAGCCTGACCTTCTCTGCCGTCCACCCCCTGCCCCCAGCCTGACCCTCACTGCCGCCCGCACACTGCCTGCAGCCTGACCATCACCGCCGTCTACACACCGCCCCCTCCCTGACGCTCACCACTCTGAGCCTGAAACTCACCGCCGTCCACACACCGCCACAATCCTGACTCCGGAAACTGTCCTCACACGGTCTCTAGCCTGACCCTCACTGCCGTCCACACACCACCACCAGTCTGAACCTCACTGCCATCCACATATCAACACCAGCCTGACCCTCACTGCAATCCACACACAGCCCCCAGCCTGACCCTCACTGCCATCCACACACCAACCACAGCCTGACCCTCACCGTCGTCCACGCACCGAGCACAGCCTGATCTTCACCACTGTCCAACACTGTCCCCAGCGCAACCCACACCGACGTCC
This sequence comes from Chiloscyllium punctatum, assembly GCF_047496795.1. NCBI lineage: Eukaryota > Metazoa > Chordata > Chondrichthyes > Orectolobiformes > Hemiscylliidae > Chiloscyllium > Chiloscyllium punctatum. The sequence goes on from NC_092785.1 coordinate 49,220,541, forward strand.
ACACACTGTCCTAAGGCTGACTCTCACCACCGTCGACACACAGCACCCAGGCTGACGCTATCCAACGAACACGCACCGCCCCCAGCCTGACCCTCACCAACGTCCACACACACGCCCCCAGCCTGACCCTCACCGCCGTCCGCCCCTGCCCTCAGCTTGACCCTCACCGCCGCCCGCACACCGCCTCCAGCCTGACCCTGACCGCCGTCCACATCCGCCCCTCCCTGACCCTCACCACTCTCAGCCTAAACCTCACCGCTGTCCACGCACCGCCACAAGCCAGACTCCCGATACTGTCCTCACACTGCAACCAGCCTGACCCTCTCCACAATCCACACAGCTGCCCCAGCCTGACCCTCACTGCCATCCTCGAAATGCCCATGCATGACCCTCACTGCCGTCCACACACCACCACCAGCCTGACCCTCACTACCGTCCAGGCTGCTCCCCAGCCTGGCACTCATTGCCGTCCACACAGCTCCCATAATCTGATCCTCACTGCCGTCCACACACATCCCCCAGCCTGACCCGCACTGCGGTCCGCAATCCAACCCTAGCCAGACCCTCACTGCCATCCACACACCACCTCCAGCGTGAACCCCACCGCCATCCGCACACTGCCCCAGCCGGATCTTCACCACCGTCCAACACTGCCACAGTGTGACCATCACTGACTTCCACACACTGTCCCAAGGCTGACTCTCACCACCGTCCACAAGCAGCCCCCAGGCTGACGCTATCTGACGTGCACGCACCGCCCCCAGCCTGACCTTCACTGACGTCCGCCCCCTGCCCCCAGCCTGACGCTCAATGCCGCCCGCACACCGCCTCCAGCCTGACCTTCACTGCCGTCCACACACTGCCACCAGCCTGACCCTCACCTCCGTCCACACACCGCCACCAGCCTGACCCTCACTGCCGTCCACACAATGACCATGAATGACCCTCACTGCCGTCCACACACCGCCCCCAGACTGACCCTCACTGCATTCCACACTCAGCCTCCAGCCTGACCCTCACTGCCGTCCACACACCAACCCCAGCCTGACCCTCACTGCCGTCTGCACACCGCCCCCAGCCTGATCTTCACCGCCGTCCAACACTGCCCCAGTGTGACCCTCACCGATGTCCCCACACAATGTCCCAAGTCTGACTCTCACCACCATCCACACACAGCACCCAGGTTGACACTATACAATGTACACACACCGCCTCCAGCCTGACCCTCACCAAAGTCCACACACAAACCCCAGCGTGACCCTCACCGCTTTCCACACACTGCCACAAGCCTGACCCACACCACTGTCGACACACCACCGTCACCGGCATCCACGCACCGCCCCCATCCTGAAGCTCACTGTCGTCTGCACACCAGACCCAGCCTGACACTTACCACCATCCACACACCGACATAGCCTGACGCTCACTGCCATCCGCACACCAATCCCAGCCTGACCCTCACCACCGTCAATACACTTCCCCGAACTTGAACGTCACCATCGAGCACCGCCCCCAGCCTGAACCTCATTGCCATACACACACCACCCCCAGCTTGACCGTCACCGCCGTCCACACACCGACACAGCCTGACTCCCAACACCGTCCAAAACTGCCCCATCCTGCCCCACACTGTTCCCAGCCAGACTGTCAACACTGTCCAACACCGCGCACTCACCTGACCTACACCGTCCCCAGCCTGTCTGCCAATACTGTCCAACATAGCCCCCAAACTGACCCACGTTGCCCACAGCGTGACCCTCACCACTGTACACATATCGCCCCAGCCTGACCCCCACCACCGACTAGACACCGCCCCCAGACTGATCCTCACTGCCATCTTCATACTCACCATCCTCACACTGCCCCCAGCCTGACCATCACCGCAATCCACACATCGCACCCCAGCCTGACCCTCACCACCATCCAGACACCGCCCCCAGGCCGACCCACAACATCATCCACACACCGCCCCCAGCCAGACCTCACCGCCATCTTCACACCGCCCCCAGCCTGACCCTCACCGCCATCTTCACACCACCCCAGCCTGACCCTCACCACTATCCTCACACCGCCCCCAGCCTGACCATCACCGCAATCTACACACAGACCCCAGCATGTCCCTCACTGCCACCCAACACTGCCCACAGCCTGAACCTCACCGCCATCTAGAAACTATCCCCAGCCTATTGCCATCCTCACATCACCCTCAGCCTGACCCTTACGTCCATCCTCGCACCTCACCTAGCCTGACCTTCACCGCTGTCCACACACTTCCCCGAACATGGCCCTCACCATCGAATACCACCCGCAGCTGGACACTCACTACCAGCTGCACACCGCCCCCAGCCTGACCCTCACTGCTGTCTGCACATTGTCCACAGCCTGACCCTCACTGCAGTCCACACACTGCCCCGAACCCGATGCTCACCATCGAACACTGACTCCAGCCTGGCGCTTACCGCCGTGCAGATACCGCCCCCCCAGCTTATCCCTCACCGACATCACATACCGATCCAGCCTGACTCCCAACACCATCCAAAACCGCCCCCAAACTGGCTCACACCGCCTCCAGCCTGACTCCCTACACCGTCCAACACTGGCCCGAACATGACCCTCACCGCCCCCATCCTGACTCACAGCAGCGTCCAACAGAGCCCCCAACGTGACCCACACTGCCTCCAGCCTGTTTCCCAACACAGTTCAAAACCACCCCCAACCTGACCTACACCACCCTCAGCCTGACTCTCACGGCCATCCACACATTGCCCCAAGCCTGACCCTCTCCGCTGTCCAGACTCCACCCCCAGCCTGATCCTCACCACCATCCACGCACCACCCACAGCCTGACCCGCACTGCCGTCCTCGCACCGCGCTTAGCCTGACTCTCACCGCTGTCCACCCACTGCCCCCTGCTTGTTCCTCACTGCTGCCCACAGGGCGCCCCCAGCCTGACTCACTCCGCTATCCACAAAGCTCCCCCAGCCTGACCCTCACAGCCATCCACACACAGCTACCAGCCTGAACCTCACTGCCATCCACACACTGCCCCAGCCTGACCGTCACTTCGTCCACAAACCGACCCCAACCTGACCCTCGCCGCCATTCAACACCACCGTCAGCCAGAACCTCACCGCTGTCCACACACCATCCTCAGCCAGATCCTCACCACCAAAAACACGCCTCCCCCAGCCTGATCCTCACCACCGCCCACATCCCGCCCCCAACCTGATCCTCACTGCCGTCCACTCACCGCCCCCAGCATGATCCTCACTGCCAACATCATCATCCCCATCTTGACCCTCACTGCTCTCCACACACTGTCCCCAGACAGATTGTCACTGCCGTACACACATCACCCTCAGCCTGACCCTCACCACTGTCCACTCAGCACCTCCAGACTGACCCTCACCAGTCCCCGCACACCGCCTCCAGCCTGAACCTCACCGCCGTGCACACCCCACCCCCAGCCAGACACTCTCCGCCTGCAGCCTGACCCTCACTGCCATCTGCACACCACCCCCAGCCTGACCCTCAGCACCATCCACGCACCGCCTGCAGCCTGACCCTCTCTGCTGTCCACACTCGGCCCCTAGCCTCACCCTCACTGGCGTTGTTCACTACCCCCAGTCTGACCCTTACTGCCGACCATGCACTGACACCAGCCTGAATCTCACTGCCGGTCACACACTGCTCCCAGCATTACCCTCACTGCCACCCACACACTGCCTCCAACCTGACGCTCCCCCATTCACCACTGCCACCAGCCTGACCCTCACCACTGTTCAACACCGCCTCCAGCTTGATGCTCACCGCCATTCAATACTGCCCACAGCCTGACCCTCACCGCCGTCCACAAACTGCCCCCCGCCTAACCATCGCTGACGTCCATGCAGCGAATCCAGCCTGACCCTCACTGCTGTCCACACACAACCTCCAGCCTGACACTCACCTCTGTCCACACTCTTCCCCCAGCCTCACCCTCACCACCGTTCATCACTACCCCCAGCCTGACCCCTACCGCTGCCTATGCCCTGACACCAGCCTGAATTTCACCGCCATCCATACACCGCCCCCAGAATAACCCGCACTTCCACCCACATACCGCCCCCAGCCTGCCCCTCACCCCAGACCACACACTGCACCCAGCATTACACTCAGTGCCACCACACACCGCCCGCAGCCTGACCCTCACTGTTGTTGAGCACAGCCCCCAGCCTGATCCTCACCGCCGTTCAACACCGCCCCCAGCTTGATGCTCACGGCCGTTCAACACCGCCCAAGCCTGACCCTCACTGCCGCTCCCTGTTGACTTTCATGCCGTCCCCACACTGCTCAAGCCTGACCCTCACTGCCGTCAATGGACTGTCCCCAGCCTGAAACTCACCGCCGTCCATCACTGCCCCAGCCTAACCCTCACCGGACTCCAATACTTCCTCAGCCAAACCCTCACTGTCGTCCAATAACACCCCCTGCGTGACCCTCACCACCGTCGAACACCGCCGCCTGACTGGCCCTCACTACCATCCAACACTGCGCACAGCCTGATCGTGAATGCCGCCCATGTACCGCCCCCAGCCCGACCCTCATCACTGCCAACACTGCCCCCTGCCTCACTCTCCCGGCCGACCAACATTACCGACAGCCTGACTCTCACTCCCGCCCACATATGGCCCCTCGCCTTACCCAGTCTTACCCTCATCTTTGCCAACGCACCGCCCCAGCCTGACCCTCATTGTTGTTCAACAATGCCCACAGCCTTACCCTCACTGCCATACACACACCGCCCACAGCCTGGCCCCAACCGCGGTCCGCACATAGCCCCCAGCCTAACGCTCACCGGCATCCACACGCCGCCTGCAGCCTGACACACATCACTGTCCACACACTGTTCCCAGCCTTACCCTCACCACGGTCCTCACACCATTCCCAGACTGACTCTCACCGCCATCCACACGCCGCCCCAGCCTGACCCTCACTGCCGTGCACATCCCACCACCATCCTGGCCCGAACCATGGTGCACACACCACCTTCAGCCTTACCCTCACTGCAATCCACACACTGCCCCCTGACTGACCCTCACTGCCATCAGTCACCGCCCCCAACCTGAGTCTCACCGCCATCCACACCCTGCCCCCAACCTGGCCCTCACCGACGTCCGCATCCTGCCGCCAGCCTGACCCTCACTGCTGTCCACACACTGCCCTCAGCACGATGCTCACTGCCATCCACAGACCACCCACAGCCTGATCCTCAGCGCTGTCCACACACCGCCCCCAGTCTGACCCTCACCACCATCCACACACCGCCCCCACCTTGACCCTCTCTGCCATCCTCACATTGCCCCAAGCCTGACTCTCACTGCCGTCCACACACTGCCCTCAGCATGACGCTCACTTCCATCCACATACCGCACACAGCCTAACCCTCACCGCTGTCCACACCCTGCCACTGGCCTGATCCTCACCACCGTCCACACACTGACCCCAGGCTGACCCTCAGAGCCGCCCCCAACCCAGTCCAACACCTCCCCCGACCTCCAACCCGGTTCTAAACCGCCCAATTCCCCCAACCCAGTTGAATCCCACCCTCTCCTTCGTCCACCACCTCTCCTTCCAACACCGACCCACCAGAGAACTCCTCCCATCCCCAACAACTTTCTAACCCCTTCCCTCTGTGCCCCCTCCCTCTTGACTCCTCTCTCTCTCTCTCTCGCCCCTTCTCTCTCTCCCCTTCTCTGTCTTGTCCCCTCTCTCTCTCACCCCCTCTCTCTCGCCCACTCTCTCACTCTCCCTGTCTTGCTCACCTCCCTCTCACCTCCCTCTGTCTCTCACCCCCTTCTCTCTCTTCCCCTCTTTCTCTCTCCACCCCGTCTCTCACCCCCCTTTCTCGTTCCTTCTCTCTGTACTGCTCTCTCTCGCCCCCTCTCTCTCTCGCCCCCTCTCTGTCTCGTCCCTGCTCTCTCTCTCACTCCCCCATCTCTGACCCCCCACACATCCCTCCGTCTCGCACCCTCTCTCTCGCGCGCTTGCGCTCTCTCGCCCCTCCCTCTCGCCCCTTCTCTGTCTCGTTCCCCTCTCTCTCATTCATCGCCCTCCCCAATTTTTCTCAAACCCCTCTTTCTCAACCCCCTTTCTCTCTCATCCCCTCTCTCACTCTCGCCCATATCCATCTCTCACCTCCCCACTCTCTCGCTCTCTCTCACCCCTCGTCTTCTCGCCCCTATCTCTTTTGCCCCCTCTCATTCTCTCTCCCCCTCTCTCTTACCCCCAGCGCTCTTGACCCCCCTCTCGATCTCTCCCCCATCTCACTCTCGCCCTCTCTCTCTTTCTCTCGTCGCTCTGTCTTGTCCCACCTCTCTCCCGGCCCTCCCTCTCTCGCTCTGTCTCTTTCTCCCTATTCTCTCTCACCCCCTCTGTCTCTGTCGCCCCCTCTATCTCTGCTCCCCCTCTCTTTCTCACGCTCTCACTCGTCCCTCCCTCTGTTTTCCTTCTCCACTCTCTCGCTCACCTCCATTGCTTCTTACTCTCTCCCGTCACATCTCCTTCTGTCTATCTCTCTCTCACCCGCACTCTCTCTCTTCTCTCAACTTGCTCGCCCCTCTCTTTCTCTCTCAACAACCTTCTCTCGCTCCCTCTTTCTATCTCTCACCTGCTCTCTCATTCGATCCCTCTCTCTCTTGATCTCGCTCTCTCTTTCTTTCTCTTGCCTCTTCTGTCTCACTCTCGCCTCCGCTCTCTACCTCTCATCCCTCGCCATCTCTCGCACAATCTTTCTCTCACCATCCTTGCCCCTACTTCTCTGTCTTGCTCTGACGCTCTCTCTTGCCCTCACTCTCTGTCTCTCCCCGCCTCTCTCACTTGCATCCTTTCTCTCACATCCATCTCTCTGTCTCTCACCCCCCTCTCTCTTGAAAAACTTCCCCGTCTCACCCACTCTTTCTCTCAGCACCTCTCTCTCTCTTTCGCTCTCTCTCGCACTTCATTTCTCTTTCTCACCCCCTTTCTTTCTCGACCCTTTCTCTCTATCTCCACCCTTTCTCTCTCTCGATTCCCTCTCTCTTTCCGTATTTCGACCCACTCAGTCTCATTCCACTCTTTGACCGTCTCTCTCTTGCCCCCATCTCTCACCCATTGTCTCTCTCTTACCCCCTCAATCTTTCTCTCTCTGTTCTCTCTGTCTCTCCTCCCCTATCTCTTTCACCACCTTTCTCTCTCTCCTGGCCCCTCTCTGTCTTGGTCTTTCTCTCTCGCGCGCGTGCACACGCGCTCTCATGCGCGTGCGCGCTCTCTCTTGCGCTCTCTCTCTCTCTCACGTGTGCTCTCTCTCTCTCTCTCTCTTGCGCGTGCTCTCTCTTGCGCGCACTGTCTCTCTCGCGTGCACTCGCTTCCGCTCTGTCTCTCTCCCCCCTCTGTCTCGCTCCCTCCCTCTGTCTCTCTCTCGCCCCTCATCTCCTCCTATCTCTGTCTCTCCCTCACCCTATCTCTCCCTTGCTCATCTCTCTCTCCACCTTCTCTCACTCTCGATTCCCCCTCCCTCTGTGTCTCTCTATCTCTCCCACCCCACAACCCTCAGTTTCTATTTGGATGAATCTCTCTACACCCTCCATCCCTCCCTCTCTGTCTAATACACTCTGCCTTCCTGATTCTTCCCTTTACCTCTGAGGTGATGAGAAAGAGAGAGTTTGTGCTGAGAGAGAGGGAGAGAAATTATGAGAAAGAGTGGGCGATACGAAATGGGGAGGTCTGGCTGCAGGCGGGGACAGAGGAAGTTAAACTCCAGCTCCTGAGCTCAGGGCACAGTGTCCTCCTGTTCCCTGCGGACCAGGACTTGGGGCTGAGTCTGTCTATCTCCAACTCAGCTTCTCCAACGCAAAGACACACAACATCGGTCCCTCTGCTGCTCGGCACGATTTAATCAACATTTTTAATGTTTACAAATGGAAGTGATGGATACAGTTAGTGGGATGGTGCCTTATCTCACCGACCCGTGAATTGTGAGAAATATTGAAATGTTTCCATGTAACCCTCCCTGGGGGATAAGGATGGACAAACCAGCGCTACCCTCAGTCTGTTATCATACGGACAGGCTGCTCCAGCGCTGAAACACTAAACTGAAATGAGAAAATCCCGGATGGATTAATTAATGAGGGAATTTGATTGAGGGATGGATTTGGGTGAAGGGATATTTCAGCACATTCTTCAGCTGCTGACTGAACTTAGTCTGGGTCACGGCATAAATCGCGGTGTTTGTGCAGCAACTAAGGAGCTGCAGCATGAAGCCCAATTCCTGCACAAACCAATGGAGAAACACAGACCGATACCCAATAAACCACATCCGTCTCCATACAGAAAACAGCATGAACGTTGACCATAACAGGATCAAATTGGCCGAAATCACAAACAGTAAAATGATGGATTTGTTTCGGTTTCTCATTTCTGTGTCAGACTGAGCGTCCCCATTGGTGTGAGAGCAGAGTCTCCTGCGTGCTCTGCTGGTCACAAAGATGTGTCTGACAGTGAGAACATTGAGCAGCAGAATCAGTAGAAATGGGACACATGGCGTTAGAATGTGGTGGAGGAACTCGATTGTGACCCAGACACTGGAGTACAGAACAACGGCTGTTACATCACAAAACCAGGGGGAGTTAACCAGCAAATACCGAGCCATGAGCATAAAATACCAGGAAATGTTCTTTAAACAGCACAGCACAGTCACTGCTCCCAGAACCACAGCCGCCGTTTTCTCACTGCAATAATTGCTTTTCAGCTTCTGGCAACAAATGGCCACAAACCGATCAAAGGTGAAAGTGACTGTGAACCAGACACAGCAGTCAGTGGCTGCATAAACTAAGACGGCGTGGATATTACACACAGGGACCGAGTCCTTCAGGAAATAAAACTGTTCCCGATAAACGATGGGAATGTGTCTCAGTATCAGGTCGAGGATAATGACCAGGAGATCCGCCGCTGCCATGGCCCCCAGGTAACGTCTGACACATGGAGACAATCCACAATCTTTATAGAGCAGGACGTAGATGGTCACTACGTTAACTGTGATGAAGGAAAACAAACTCATTATCCATTAGCCTGGAGGTAAAGGGGCCCGTTTGATTGGGGACCCAGTGAGATTTTCAAATGTGTCCCTGTATTCAGGTATTTATCAAAGTAATTGGAGCTGGAATAACAAATGGGAAGGTCGGAATTACTGACAAAAATGTCACTTAAACCACAAGAAATGCACAAAGACAGATGGTTTCTAGAACATTCCCACACACTCGATCACTCGAGAACACACACAGGTCACTTCTTCCGAGTTCTTAATACAGAGGGTGGAAACGTTGCTGTCCTGAAGGATTCTCTCCCGGTTTCCTGAAGACAACCGGAGTTTGGGAATTTTGTATTTTGATCGAAATTGGGGTTGATCCTGTGTCGTGAAGAAATGTAAACACAGGGAAAACGTATTCACCCCTCTAACTGCCTGAGGGGCGTTCGGAACAGTGTCTCCTTATCCCTGGAACGGGATCTCTTCCCTCGGGATCTTATCGTTCGTTCAATTAACTGGCGTCCGGCCGTTCACAAACAATATCAGGGACAGAACGTTCCGGGAAATGTCAGTTATAGAATGGTCGGGACGGAACGTTCCGGGGAACTCCTTGACCTGTCCATCACCTTTCTACCCTATCCACACCACCAACATGATGTACTGTGCCTGGACACACTGTAACATTAATGGGGTTAGAGACAGAAGGTACAATCACAGGAAAGGGAACTGAAGGCATTGCCAGATCAGCTGAAATGGTTAGATACACCACTTTCTCAATTCACCTCACAGAACCAGCCCAGATATCATAAACCCAGTGGAGATATCTGTTCACCGTGGAACTCTCTGCAGACTAGGCCAGTGTACTGCTCAGTACAATCCAGCAATCTGTCCAGATTCATCCATTACACTGGTCAGTACAATCCAGCAATCTGTCCAGAGTGAAACACTGCACCGATCATGTCAAAATACTTATCTTCAAACCCAGACTAGACGTCTTTCCAGTCCGGGAAGCCGGGATAGAGACAGAAAAGCTGCAGATGCTGGAGTCCAAAGTAGACAGGCAGGAGGCTAGGAGAATACAGCGTCAAACTTCTGCACGAGCCCTGAAGGAAGGCTGCACCTGAAACATTCAATTCTACACCTCCTGATGCTGCCTGGATTGCGGTGTTCCTACAGCAAGTATTCAGCCTGGGAAGCAGTGCAGACCACAGCATTGAATTGATCGATAAACCAGGACTAGATATCTGTCCAGCACGGGGTGCTATGCAGACCAGAACAGGGCCCTAATGTGTAAACCTGAAACAAATATCCACCAGCATAAGGAGCTACACAAACCACATCATTGCTTTATCTATAAACCTCAACCGGTTAGTCTGACCAGCACAGGGAACTGTGCAGTTATCAGCGGTGAATTATTCTGTAAACCAGGAGCAGTTACCTACCCAGCATGTAGGACTGTGTACACCACTCTACTGCATTGTTCAGTAACACTGCGTTAGATCCCTGCCCAGTGTAGGGAAACGTGCAGCCCATACTGGAAGAGACAGGAAGTGCAGCTTCCATCCATTTCCAGCTCCATATCACCATTGTGTCATGACAAGGGGGTGCTGTGGGTGTGGACATCACTGTCATTGAGGGATTGATTGGGAATCAGTTTAAATATCACTTCATGGGAAGGGTATAGGAAATAGAGAGGGGGAGACTGAGAGACAGTGTCATGGAAGGATGTGTTCCCAGGCTTCAGAATGCTGAAATGCAGACACTTCGATAGCATCCTCTAACATGAGTCAGTCTTCCCAGGAAAGATGGGAAAAGGGAAATTGGTGTAAGTTCAGATGAAAAAACAGCTGCTGTTAGTTTATGTAACTTTAATGAACATCTTATTGAAACAGTATATTGCTGTCGAGTTGGAGTCCAGGTAATAAGCAGTAAAAAGGGGTCTCAGAGTTGTGAATAGTTGATGTAAAATGTTCACTTTCAGAGTGAAAAAACAAATTGATATTGTTATTTAAGCAGTGGAATTTGGGAGTTCTCTGTCACTCATGTTTTAACAATTTGTGAAATGAATTGAGCATTTCGTTATGTTTGATTTAAATTACCAGATGATCTCAATGCTGTGTCCTAACATTTCCTGTGTGTGTATCTGAGTGGGGCAGGTCGAGCAGTCTCTGTGGTGTTTAGTGATGGAATGCCACCTTCTGCTGGCCTCCACACGCCACTGCACAGGCATTGGCAGAGGGTGAAAACCAACAGGGATCCGCTCTGGGGGATGGAGAGGGCAGCTGCTCCACAGCACCAAACTGATGTCTTATCCATGTACTGATCTAAATGTACTTTAAACATTGTAACTGTCCCTGCTTTCACTACTTCCTCTGGAGGTTCATTCCACACACAAGCCAGATTCTGTCTAAAATAATTACCTCACATGACTTTTGTGAATCTTTTTCCTCGCACCTTAAAATATCTCTCAGTTTTGAATCCCGATCTCGATGGAAAAGACGTCACTCCTTCAGCTTTTCTGTACCCCTCATGATTTTATGAACCTCAATAAAGTTACCACTAAATCTCATACTCTCCAGTGAAAATCGTCCCAGTCTACCCAGCCTCTCCTTATCTCTCAATCCCTCCATTCCCTGCATTATCCATGTTAATCTCTTCTGAACTCTCTTCAGCTTAATAATATCGAGGTCAGTAATATCAAAGTGAATAGTCAAGGTATTTTCTAAGGGTAGTGGGAGTCTGAAACTAGAGGACATAGGTTTAAGGTGAGAGGGGAACATTTAAAAGTGACCGAAGGGACAGCTTTTTCACCCAGAGGGTGGTGTGCCTATGGAATGAACGGGCAGGATGACCAGATTGGACACAGTATTCCAGAAGTGGTCTCACCAATGCCCGTACAAACACAACATGGCGTCCCAATTCCGATACTCAAAGATCTGACCAATGAAGGCATGTGTGCGAAATACCTTCTTGAGCACACTATCTACATGAGTTGCAAATTTTAAAGAATTATACCTGATGGCCGAGGTCTCTGTTATACAACACTGCCAAAGGCCCTACTTTTAATTGTATAGGTCCTACTCTTGTTTGATTTACCAAATCCATTATCTCACATTAATCCAAACTAAACTCCATCTGCCACCCCTTAGCCCAGTGTATGATATTATTGCCACCTCATCCTCCCCCTTCAATTTAAAGTATCCTTCCCCTCTCCAGCAGTCCAACACACTCTGGCCTTGATTTTCTCAAAGACCCTGAGCTTGGTTTGCCTTGTGTGGTTAGGGGGAGGAGACACAGTCAGTGGGAAGAAGAGGATGGACAGTAATCACCGGCCTGGTATCATTTCATGGTTTTAGGAAGAGAGCAGTCGCATGTTAGAGGTGGGTAATAGTGATCGCTTTTTGGGGGTCAGAAATTAAGCTCTTCATTCGTCTCTGGTGTTGAGTAATAAATATATATTTTACACCCTTCATTGGACAGAGTGAGTCTGCAGGATTTCTTTCCCTAATATTGTAGACTACAGATAAAAACAATTAACGATGTTAATAGTTATATATGAAGGTTTGCTCGCTGAGCTAAAGGGTTCATTTCCAGACGTTTCATTGCCTTACTAGGTAACACCTTCAGTGGAAGATGGATCAAACACCCCACGCTTCAACAGATGATCCAAAATTCACAGACGAGGAGTCCCACCCCCCGCTCAGACCTATAGTCTCACTACCTGGAAACACGAACTTACAGATTCGCCAAGGAGTTACACCGAAGACTAAGACACTTAGTAGAAGGTTCACGCCTCTCCATCTACTCCACCCAAGAATTCCTGAGGACCATTAAAGACACTAAGATAGAAGAGGATGAAATTATGGTCTCCTTTAATGTAACAGCCCTGTTTACCTCAATGGACATTAACCTGGCCAAGGAAACACTGACTACACTATTAGAAAAGCTGAAAATGTGTTGCTGGAAAAGCGCAGCAGGTCCGGCAGCATCCAAGGTACAGGAGAATCGACGTTTCGGGCATGAGCCCTTCTTCAGGAATCATGCCCGATATGTCGATTCTCCTGCTCCTTGGATGCTGCCTGACCTGCTGCGCTTTTCCAGTTATACATTTTCAGCTCTGATCTCCAGCACCTGCAGTCCTCACTTTCTCCTACACCATTAGAAGACCCAAAGACACAGACACCAAACACCACTAACTTCATCAACAAGGAGAATATCATTGAGCCAGTTGACCTATGCCTTACCATACACTTGACCTTCAACAACAAACTTTACAGACAAACCAATGGAACACCCGTGGGATCTCCGATATCAGCGTTCTTAGTAGAGGCATTTATGCAGACTTGAGCAAACAGTTCTGCCAATAATCAAACCCAAACTTTGGGTACGCCAGGTGGATCATCACTTATCATCACGAAACGAAACAAGTTAGAAGAAACTGTCAAGACCATCAAGAATACCCTTACTGGCATAAAGTTCACTAAAGAGGAGGAAAACAGTAACCAGCTGCCATTCCTAAATGTCTCAGTAGAGTTAACAGCCAATGGGGAATTTCAAACCAGCGTCCACAGAAGAACAACACATGTGGACCAAGAAGAACAACACATGTGGACCAAATATTGAACTACAGAAGCAATCATCCGAACACCCACAAACGAATTTGAATCAGAACATTATTTCAACGAGTCAACACACACTGAAGCACAGAGTTACTACACACAGCAGAGGAAAAAACATCTATACTGTGTATTCCAAAAGAATGGACTCAGGGCTGAGCTTCGCAAGCCTACCTTTCTCACATTGTTTCTCTGTTGATGCTGCGATTAATCATTCATTTACACACTGCAGAAGCGCTGACCCCCCCCCCCCCCCGGTTAAAACAAGAGTCTCCAGGCTCCTGTGTAGAGCCTCGTTAACTATGGTGGGGACTCACAGTAATCTTGAAAATGTCACATGAAAGTATACTGTTTGCCTTTGAATGGAAAAGTGAACCAGAATTGACTGTCGGCGTGTAACGGTACACAAAACAAGGCATTTGCTAATTCCACAATAGAGAGCCATTCACATCCGGTGGAATTTGAGCCAATATAATATAGGGGTTGGGAACATTTGGGGTGTGCGGAACAACAGTGTTCTTGATAACCTGCAGGTCATGAACAAACCTCCATTCCCCCGATTCACCTGGAATATTTGCCTTTTTGAACGAAAAAAAATGGGTGTTCTCACCAGTGATTATTCACGGGGGATTATCATTCCAGCCTATAAGAGAGATTCAAAGACTGGAGTAATTCCTTGCACAGCCTCGGGTTTTAACGGCTCTTTTGCTTTGCAAGGACGATACTCAGACTTTGGGGTTATTCTTAAGGATTTGTATGAGCCCCATATCGTGTTTGCCTTTTGCCCTGAAATCAGTTGGGACCCTTCTTAATCTTGGGTCCGAGACATCTACCATAGGTAAACGCCAGATGACACTCCTGCCGGGGATTACCTGGACTGCCCTGTCTGCCTGAGTTAGCCAATTTAGTTTCTTCCTATACGTCCTTATAACTGCAGATACCCACACCGACCCTGAAGATACAATCTTTTGGTTTTTTTTGTGCCTGTTGTACCCATGGTCCCAAATTCTGACACCTGTCGCTGGATGCCTTCACCAATGATCCTTGAGGAAAAGAGCCTTCCACATCAACAAACAGGGTCTATTTCCCGTCACAGATACTTAAAAAAGTTTAAAGTGACAGCACATCTGTGATCATTCCAATAAAATTCGCACAATAACTACTGATCTGGTTTAACCAATCTCCTGAACCAATCCTTCTCTTATGATTTGTCAGGACCATCGCGGTGGATGTTTGCTGTGCAGTGCAGCATAGCTCCAGCAAGAAAATCGGTGTTAATGGGATTAACATGGCTACTTGCTTCCTGGGTGAGTGAATCGCTCACTGAACCTATCGCTCTCGAACATGCATCAGGGGTCGTGATTCGTATTTTCCAGCCTGCACTGTTAAATCTTCTTTTTGTATTACCTGCAAGCCCGTCTTGGTATTGCGCAAATCGGACCCCAGTCTCACTATGAGATCCTGAGACATCAGATTTAAAGTACAGAATTCCAATAACAGAAATGAGAATTGGAATATTTCCCCAATGCTGGTTTTGCACAATAGGGGTGAGGTAAATCTCTCTCGTGTCACGGCTCCTGATGCGCCCATTAAGTTCAGGAAGCTTCCATTCATCTTTATTTGTGTCGACTCTCTGAACTGCCTTGATTTATGAACTGAATATGTTGCCCTTGTATCTTCCAAAAAAGTAAGAGGTGCACCTTGCACATATAACATAGATGTAAGCATTGACTTATATGCATCATCGTTGTACTGAAAATATAGTTCACGCTTCGCAAACTCAGTGCTCAGTATAGAGGTGGGACATGTTTCAGTGCCCATAAGGTTAGTAGTAGTGATGAGCATAAGCGAGTATTCGTTGCCAAGCATAAAGCAAAAAGGCTTACCTGTAACTTTGGGGCTGCCCATCTCCACCTCAGCCTTCCTCCATTAGTCACACTGCTGCCCAGCCTCCAGGGCCGATTGAGGCTGTCTGGGCGTGCACTGCCTCACTAAGTCGTCCATTGCTCCGCAAACAAAGCACCCACCAGATTTACCTCTGACAGCCCTTGTTTTCACGCAGCACCTCCTTCCAACGGCTGGGCGACCATTTGCATCATAGTAAGCTGAGCTTTAAGTGTTTGCTTTTCCATCTTTCATTTCCGTTTTTCCTTCTCTTGGGCCAGAAAGTTTTCATCGTGTAGCGCGTGGAGTTCAATCAAATTCAGGTTTCCCGTGTCCCAGGCAATACATTGGCAAGACGCCTCATGTAATGGGCGCCTGATAGCTTTTACATATTCCCTTTAAAGTTCAATTCGCTTCTTCTTATCAACACTTCAAGTTCAGTGGCCTGCAACATTCGAGTTCCTTTCCAGATATAGAGTTGTTTTTTTTCTAATTCCTTGGCTGTTGATATGGTAGTTTGCTGGGCTTGTATGTCTGCTATTAGTTCGGTTTAAATATACATAGATTTTCTTTCTGTCTGCAACACTTGCCCTCTGCAAAATCAGGCCCTTAAGTTTTTTGTTCCCCTCTGCCATTATTGGTTTCAAAAGAAATGTTAATTTTCCATTGCAATGGACATCACATTATTTTCACAGGTCGGTGCAACATCGAGGGCCGAAGTGCTTGTACTGCACTGTAACGTTCTATGTTGTAAGATAAATTTCCTGCTGGTTTCCGATGTCTCTCCTCACTGTGGAAACTTCCAGACACATCTTCCGGTGATTTGTCTGCACTTCATTCAATCCAGAAAACTGTAGTTCCTGCTGAGAATGTGATCTCTCTACAATGGAGAGAGGAAAACAGAGTCGGTGACAAAGGTGAGATCACTTAAGTTCTATCCAGAATCAACAAAAATTACCCAAGTCTTCCAGTGTCCTGCCACTTTAAGATTGCATTGTGCACCCAAGCCATCATACCAGTCTCTGGGCTGCTGCAGATCTTCTTCAAGGCAAAGCGCAAGCTGGAAGATCGGGCAACTCATTTTCTACTGAAAGACCATGCAGATTTCAGGACCCAACATCGAGTTCAATCATTTTGGATCATGTCCGCACTTTTCCACATTTTTCACCCACCCATACATCGCATCAGTTCCGAAAACGAATCATTGGACTCGAAGCGTTCACTGTCCTTTCTCATCATTGATGGACAAGAGCTGCTGATTTTGTTCAGACATTTTGGCATTTCTTCAAAGAGCATTTCATTTTCCGTTGTAATCACAAGACTGCAGGAACCGTCTGATTGCAGGAGGAGAAGTTCACAGGAGATGAAATTAATGCCAAGGGCTGGACCATTCCCATTGTGAAGGTAGATGAGCTAAGCTGGGGCTGTGTAACTAAGCACAGAGAAGGCTGAGTGAGAAACTGATTAGCATGCACATATTATGAAGAGGATAGATATGTATGACAGGAATAAGGCTTTTCGGGTAGGAATAATAACCAGTGTCAGACATGAAAAACAGGAGAAAAGCGATTTAGAGGAGATTTAGGAAGAACGCTTTCACCCATAGAGTGTTGTTCATCTGGAATCTCTTATTTGAACGTGGGGTAATGCTAAGTGTTATGAGAACGTTTCAGAAGTATGTAGCCGAACACTTAAAGATCCAGAGCACACGTGGATAAGGACCAGATACTGGAAAGTGTGACGAGGTCAGACAGACATGAGATGGGTGTCCCAAACGAAATCGTTCTAAGGCAAACTTTTGTGCTGAAAACTGGGTGAGGCCGCGACTTTGTGGTGCAATGGAAAGCGCGTTGAATTTCTACGGCTTTCTTCAGACTGCCATTCAAAAGTTGAATGTTGCAAATCTCTTCGGAGTCGAGTTTTAGTTTATGGTTTGAAAGGTGTTCAGACCAGACTCGGCTGCTCATCTGCAAAACCTATAACATTCATGCAGAAACACAACTGTCTCGAAATGCAACGTTTTCCTCACAGCGATGAATAACTTCGATGTCTATTTATGGTAGAGATCGACAAATATGTGTTAGCCACTTGGCAACACGATGATATGGATACGCTGGAAAAAGACATAAAAGTGCTGTGTGAGCTATGATGGTACAGAATGGCGTGACGGGGCAGGAGCGATGTTAAAAATGGTCTACTTCTGCTCCTTGATGCTTGAGTCTTTTTTGGCCCAGATTTTTAAACAATCACAATGAGAACAATGTGAATCTTCACCAATTAATATATTCTGTCTCACCTCCACCTCGCTCCCCTCCAAGCTGGAATAGATAGCTCCTGTTTCAGCTTTAGGTCAGACAGTGGAGGACACTCACAAGTTCTCTGTCAGGGTGAACATTCCTTCATATAGGTTTCCAAGTGGACACATGGAGCAAGCGATTACATGGATGCTGGGGATTGAAGGACAGATTTCCCTCTTGCTGGGCTAGAATTCTGGCCAAGGTAATGAACGTGAATTTCTGACATTTTGAAACTTACTCTGGATTCTTGCGACTTTACTAATTAAACTAAAATTCAATTTGCCCTTGCATAACGTGATTAATTTTTCACTATTTATAAAAAAACTATGCCACGTGCCCTTGGATGGAGGAATGCAGAATATTGTTGACGTTGTGTACAGTGTGGGTCATTGTGCCGTATGAACATTCCAAAGGATGTTGGTGAAGTACCAGTGAATCGAATTCTCTGACGAATTGATACCGATAGAAGGAAAATCCCAGTACATTAGCGACATAACATTGCCTGTGATCAATGCAGGAAACCACGGTAAACGAACAAAGAATGCAATTATGCCTATTTTCACCACATTTTACTATTCATTTTCCTGAACCTGATGCTCCATAATCGATGATCCATCATCAGTATAACCTCCTCTGCGCTGTGTTTCATTTCAGATCTTCAGCAAAAAAGGAGTAATTGGTTTGAGGGGCCCAGTGATAAGATCAGTAGCCATTGGTCATCAGTACATGGCAACTCTAGTGGTGCAATTCGTCAGTTTGATGTAATTGCACGACAGACTTGAAGTGTGTAAGGTGCCAAAGTTGCACATTCGATTCTCGTCAGGTGTTGGTTTTACTGATAGTGACCAGAGATGATTGCAACTTCAAGCTGAAGAACAGTTCGAACACCGAATATTACAGCGCAATAAAGTTCATTTTGGCCCTAACGTTGCATCGACCTGTGATACCAATCTGACTAGTATTTTACCATCATAATCCGCAAGTTTATACAATGACCATTTCATTGCCCTGAAAGTTGTTGAATCTACGAGTGTTGAAGGCAAGACGTTCAGCACCCTTACTACTCACTGATAAAGGAACATATTCGGTATGTATTACCCTCAATTTACATCGATGTGCCCTTGTGATAAAATTACCATTTGAAGAATAATGCCTTCACTGTCCACCTTATGGCAACCTCTGATCATCTTCTATGTCTCTCTAAATTCACCCCTCAAACTTCTTGTCGCTA
This sequence comes from Chiloscyllium punctatum, assembly GCF_047496795.1. NCBI lineage: Eukaryota > Metazoa > Chordata > Chondrichthyes > Orectolobiformes > Hemiscylliidae > Chiloscyllium > Chiloscyllium punctatum. The sequence goes on from NC_092785.1 coordinate 49,239,612, forward strand.
TCAAAAACCGCCTTCAGTCCCTCAACCTTTCCTCGTAAGACCATCCCTCCATAGAAGGCAACATTCTAGAAAATGTCCTCTGCACCCTTTCCAATGCTTTCACATCCATCGTATAATGTGGCGACCAGAAATGCACGCAACTCTATGAGTGTGGCCACGCCTGTCAACGTGGGTGGTAACTTTCCGAGTTTTATATGCATGGGCACCGAGATCGCTCTGCACATCTACACTTCCAAGAATATAACTATTAGCCAAGAACTCTTTACTCTTGTTGCTCCTTCCGAAGTAAATTATCTCACACTTTTCCACCTTAAACTCCATTTGCCACCTCTGAGGTCAGCTCTGCAGATTATCCATGTCCCTCTAAAACCGTCAGCAGATATTGGCACTATTGACAACATCGTCGATCTTAATGTCATCTGCAAACTTCTTAATCCATCATTCCATACCCTAATCCAGCTCATTTATAAAAATGACAAACAACAGCGGACACAAAAAGGAACCTTGTAGTACACCATCAGTTACTGAACTCCAGGATTATCATTTCCTATGAACTGTCACACTCTGTCTTCTTTCAGCGAGCCAATTTCTGATCCAAACCGCTAAACCTTCCTCAATCCCATGACTCTGTATTTCATGCGACAGCCGACAGTGCCTTACTGAAAACCATATCCACCACATCAACCACTTTACTCTCATCCACCTGTTTGCTCACCTTCTCAAAGACCTCAATAAGGTTTGTGAGGCACAACCTGATATTTACAAAATCGTACTCACGATCCCGAATCAACTTCTTCCTTTTTTCGATGAACATAAATCCTATCTCTCATAATCTGTTCTAAAAAGTTAGCTGCAAGAAAGCTAAGGGTCACTGATCTATAATTACCAGCATTGTCTCTACTCCACTTCGTGAAGAAGGGGACAATATTTGCTCAACTCGGGTCTTCTAGCACTAATGACATAAACAATGACGAAGTAAAGCTTATCGTCAAAAGTTCTGCAATCTCCTCCCACGATTCGCAGAGAATCCTCGGATACATCCCATCAAGTCCAGGGGACAAACCTATTTTTAGACTTTCATGAATTGTTCACAACTCCTCTTTATGAATGTCAATTTCGTTCATTTTAATAGGTTGCATCTCAATACTCTCTTCGACAACATTGTCATTTTCATTTTTGATATGATAAAAAAAATACATTCAGCGTCTCTGTTAACCTTGGACTCCGCTGACAACTTCGTACTTCTGATCTTGACAGGCCATAATCATATGCTAGACATTCTTTTATTCTGGAACTATCAATTGAAAGCTTCAGGATTGTTCCTGCCAGACAAAGACTTCTCATGCCTCCTGTTCGCTCGAAGTAGCTTTCTCTTTAGGCCCTTCCTGGTTAGCTCTTAATTCCCAAACGTCCTACCTCAGCCTTCAAATCTCATGTTTATATACGCCTCCTTCTCCTTCTTCTCAAGAGATTCAACTTCTTCAGCAAACCCAGCTCCCTGTGTCGACCACATATTTCCTGCATGACGCATACATGCTTACCAAGGACATGCAGTAGCTTTTCCCTGAACAAGCTCCATATTTCAGGTGTGCACACCCCTTGAAGTTACTTTCCACATGCAGTGCATCTTAACTCTTGTCTAATCGCATCATAATGGCCTTTCTCCCCGCGATACCTCATGCTCTGCAATAAATACCAATGCCTATCCATCACTAAATAAACAGAACCGAATTGTGGTGACTATGAACAAAGTGCTCACTTACCTCCAAAGAGAGCAGCTGGCTGAGTTCATTACCCAGAAGCAAATCCAATGTGGCTTTGCGTCTTGTTGGCCTGTCGACATGCTGCGTCAGGAAACCCTCCTGCACACATTGGACAAAAACTGACTGATCCGAGGTGCTGAACCGATAACATTTCCAATCAATATTTGGAAAGTTAAAGCTCCCCATAACAATTACCCTGTCACTTTTGTTCCTATCCAGAATCATCTTTGCAATCTTTTCCTCCATAAATCTAGAACATTTTTGTGGTGATCTCTCCATTCCTGATTCTAATCTCAGTACATTCTACCTCAGTAGATTCAGTCGCATCCTCACCAATATCCTTTTTGCTACCATGATCCTGTCCTTGACGAATAATGCCACAACTCCCCTCTGAAACGACCCTCCTGTTCTGACTGAAAAATCGAAACTGAGGTACCAGGAACAACCATTCTCTTCAGTCCACCGTTCATGTCCCTGAAATGTCCACAACATCGAAGTCCCAGGTAACAACCCATGACACCTACCTTATCCCAGATGATTCTGGTGTTGAAGCAAACACACTTCAAGCCACCTTCATCCTTGCCAGTACACTCTTGTAAACCTGAAATGCTATTTATGACAAAACCACTCACAACCACCTGCAAACTGGAGCTACAATTCAGCTTCCCACTCCGCGGCTGAACTCGTTCAAACCCTCATGAATAGCTTTGGCAAATTATCCCCTCAGGGTATTGGTTCTCTTCTAGTTCAGGTGAAACCATCCTGTTTGTAAAGGTTCATCGACTCCAGTATGAGCCCCAACTATCCAGGTATCGGAATCTCTCCCTCCCTCACCATCCTTCCAACAACATTTTCAAGTGCTCTCTCCCTACTCTTCACCTCACTACGACGTAGAATGTGCAACAAATCAGAGAGAACAACTCTGTTTGTTCTAGATTTAAGATGTCACCCTCGATCCCTGAAATTCTGCCATACATCCACATCACTTCTATTACCGATGTTGGTGCATATGTGGACAATGACTTGGGGTTGCCCACCCTGTCCCTTAAGGATCCTGAAAACACGATGCGAGATATCACAAACCCTGGTAGCTGGGAGACAACACACCAATCATGAGTCTGCCCGATATCCACAGAATCTCAATCTGTTCCCATCGATATGGAGTCCCATTAACAAATGCTCTCCTCCTCTCTCCCCCACCCTTCTGAGAAAAAGGGCAAACTCTGTGCCAAACACCTATATCCAATGGCTTGCCCCTCGGAAGTCATTCCACCCAAAAATAACAAATATGGTATACATGTTACTGAGGGGCACGGCCACAGCAGATGCCTGCACTATCTTCCTGTTAGCGTTTCGGCTCGCGACAGTATCCCATCTATCTATTTCTTGTACCTGAAGTTTTACTACCACCCTATAACTTCGCTCAATTCCACTCAGACTCCAAATGATCTGACATCAAGCTACAGTTCCCGGACGCAGTTGCCGAGGAGAAGGAATGGGGTGCAATTCCCGCAGATGTGGATATCTGGGACATTATTGAAGACCCTTACCTCTCACATTACACAGAAAGAAATTTCAAACGTCTGGCAATCCATTCCTAATATTGTCCACATACACACACTCATATATATATATATATATATATATGCGAACATATATACATGTATATAAAAATGTGTGTGCACTTGCATGTATGCGTGTGCACATATATATTTAAAAGTTGAAAAAGGAAGTTGATTGAAACGGCATTTGTTTTTTTTTAAATGATTTTGTGGAGTGTTCTGTCCTTGGGAAATAACTCAGTTACTTCCAACCAGCAGAAATACTCCCTGAGTGAATATCCATCTCTCAATAGAGATACAGAGGTGACGTTTGAAGATGTTGACGTTTCTAATATCGCTGATCCTGTGCTGTGTTAAATTCTGGAAAGGACTTTTGTTTGGTCCATGTTACTTATTTTGATGCAACCTCGCACAGGGCATTAAACAATCCAAAAATTATTAGATTTATCTCCTTGGACAACGTTGTCGGCAAAACTGGAGCCGAAATGATAAAGATGTTTGAAGTACTGCTTTAAAGATTATAGGATTCAAACAGGAACATTTTTCGAGTCTTGTCACTGGAAAGTTTGGGGGAGATGGGTGAGCAGCAAATGGTCTCACTCGCTTCTCTGTGATTGCAGCCAAATGTCCAAGGCAATAGATGAAAAACAAATGGTGCATTCCATCGACAGGTCAGTTCCCACTCACTATAGGATAATTTCGCTTTGATTATCGCCATCGTAAAAAGGGTTAGGTGAGGGGGGAGATCGGGATTCTGATGGTAAACTGAGACATTGCGATAATTAATCCCACACTGTTGGCATCACTTTATATCATAAACCAATTATGCAGTGGACTAAGCTTACCGACTTCCCTTTAATGCTGTGCTAACAGAAACAGCTCAGTTCTTTTACAATACATGAAGTTCACGTAGAACAAGCTGCTAAACTTTTCTTCACAACCAGCACTTTCTACACTGAGTCGTACTCACTTGGAGGTGATATGTGGTATATTTCGAATTAACGTTAACCAATTAGAAATTGTGCACCTAACGCTTACTCGACCCGGCCGACCAGACTCCATGTCTTGGTGAAATTCACTCATTATGTTTCTGCACGCACTTTTACAAACACTTTAGAATCAGCTTCTGACACATTTTTCCTGAAAAATAATCACTTTCGATTTCAATTACTGTAGAATGAAAGAAAAGTGCTCCACACTTTTCCTTATCATTTATCGTTGGTTTTGAAGTTCCAAAGTCTAGATATAGATCCATCTGAATGAAAGATTTTCCCTCCTGTTTGCTCTCAGCAAATTCACATCATCAGGGAAACTTACATATGAACGCAACTCAGTTTTACCTGGTTCCACGCCACATGATCTATTCATCTGTTCCACCATCCCATGGAACCCCGCCTTGCCTTTTCTAATGTCGTTATGCCCCAGTACTTCGTTGGCTTCCTTTCCATTCTTTTTTGTTTCTCAGTAGACACTGTCCATTCTTCCTGACGTCGTTTGATTCCAGTCATCGGCATCCATGTCTTTTATCATGTCTTTTACATTCCAGGGAAGTCCATCTTGAGAAAGAATGCTGTTCTGATGCAACACATGAAAACCCGTTCATTTCCAGTATAGGGAAGATGGGAGCTAGTTCAGTCACAGGCGAATCGGTTGGTTGTCATACAATGGATCAACCACTGACTGGTTAATGACTGTTTTTCTTCACTTTTCTCCCCTCTCTGAACATGTGCTAAAGCAACACAGTAAGGTATCATAGAATGCCGACAATTAAGAAACTGGCCATTTGATGCAACAAATTCACACCGATCCTCCAGGGATTAACCCCCACAGAACAATTCCTTATCCTATTACTCTTCATTAGTTCCTGAATAAGGCACCTTTCTGACAGTCGACCCATTTGGATTCATGCCATGTCCTCAGGGTCTGTGAGGCAGCAGTGCTAACCAGTGAGCCACCTTGCCGCCCTGCAGCAATATTTCAAGGCACATGCGGAAACGTGTAAAATGCGTTTCCTGTCAAAGGTACTACGCTTTTGTTGTTGTCCTTATCAGGAGCAATAATCCTGATTCCCTGACCAGGCAATGAAACCAAACCACAGCGCTGATAGTGCTGAATTGTAACCACTAGCTGACATTTGGGACGGGAGGTGCAATTGCATCTTCTCTTAACAGCATAGTTTTTTTTTCCTGCGATGAGACGTTTCTTCCAAAATACTATTCGTGACAACGAGCTTTTACAGCACAGAATAATGCACTATATGTCAATGCCAGTCCATCAAACATCCATCCATTCTCATTTCCAGCTTCCAACAGCCCGCAGCCTAACTTCTGAAGTGTTCATCTTAAAGAGGCGTTCCCAGCAAAGGTTTAATCTCAAATGAAGAAGCGAATGAGACTGAAGTCAGATACCCTTAAATTTGATCATGAGCTGCGGGAGAACTGAACTGCATTTTCAACCAAAGAGGGAAATATAAAGACACATCTTGTGAGAATGACAAAGGCTTTCGGAGAGGCCAACATTCAGAAAATGAGGAATTGAACTGTTTGCCTCTTCTTTCTTCACTTCGGGCTTTAAAACCCGATTCTGTTTGCATATGCAAAGGGATAAACAGGCAGGTGACTGTCCTTCGAGGACTGGCACAGTCGTGAATAATTGGGACATGGTCCACCTGTTGAGGTAGCCTGGCTGGCCGTGCTCTTCCAGCCTTCTACCTGTTTCATTTGGATTCCAGCAGATTCCTGCCTCTACGTAAGGAATGGAAGCATTCAGCCACATCGCTGTATGTTTTCCTTCCCCACTCTTTCATCTTTACTGTTTCGACTGTATCACGTTGTTCTTCCGGCTAAACGAGAGCATTCGTGGCATCAGATGCTTGTCGTCCTTGTGTTCCTCGAAGTAGAAACACAGAGGGGGATTTCGAAAGTCAAGCAGATGAGGCCTGGTCCGTGGGGAAAATCACTTCACGATGTTCCCTCAGAAATAATTCCAAGCAGCACGGAAAATGCTTGTGTGAATGTTTGTTGCAACAGTTGTAAACAAATTCAGCAAGGCCCAAGCGAGATTCGAATACACGACCAATGGTTAATAAGACCTCTGAGCTATGGAGCCACCGGCATGGAAAGCGTTTTTTCTGACGAACAGAAAATGATGAACTCTAACACAGCAAGTCCGTCGTCCGAGGTTCGTGATGCAAGCTTCGTTTTCTGTTTTAAAACACAACTTGAAACCCAGTTCTTTGATCACTTGTTTGATATAACACTTTGTCAGCTTCCCAATATCTCATAATGTGACTGGGATCAAAATTTGTTTAAACTCCCTCCAGAGGAACAGCTTTGCAGTTTCCATTATGTGAAAGGCACGAAGTAGTATTGATAGCAATGAATTGCCTTTCATTTCAACAAAAATTACAGCTTTTCTTCTCCTGTTGTTGATTAATTTGTTTCCTATAGCATTGTGCGATTTACGTCGTGAAGCGAATTCACAATTTATGACCTTGGTTGATGAAGTTGAGGTACCAAACGTGGAACAGTTCAAATCGAACATACTCTGGAGATTGGAATTCCAGGCTATGCAGGTATCTGCGAATGCGTTTTAAAACAAAATCTTGGGTGTCGTGTTCACAGGCTGGGTTGGCATTTATTGAACAACACTAATTGCTCTTGAGTGGGCTGGATGACATGACAGTGATAGACAGAGCGCAGACAGTCAAGAGATTTGCAGAAATGATAAAAACGTTGGCATTTATCTGCCCGGTAATGGGTGAACAGCCCTTGTTGTTAATACTCCCACGCATAGCAGAGTTGTTGAAAGATCTCAGGACTACATCTTTGGATGAATAACCCGCAATCCTTGCCCTTCCAGCATGTGGGAGCCCGTGTGGAAAGATAAAGCTGCGAAGGCCGCAGTGCATGTTTGGGAAAATGTGCAGTGGTAAAAATATCATTCAGGTAAGGAACAATGAAACACTGAACAGAACGCAAGTACACCCTTGAGTAGAGGCAGAGGGAGTTAGGCCAGAGCAGAGGGGGAATTTGAGAGGATGGATGGAGGTATGTTACCACCGTTTAATCCGAATGAATGGATGAGAGTTTGAGCTGCAGAAGAGCGGAGACGTGGAAGAGTTAATGATGTTAATGAGGTGTCAGTAGGCTGACATGGTGATGATAGCAATATGTGGTTGAAAGCACAAAACCCGGTGAAGTATGTCACTATGGTTATGACGTGACTTGGTCAGACTCAGACAGTTGCGAGGGAGAAGATGGAGTCAGTGGCGAGGCATTTTCTACTCGCACCTGGTCAATGATGCCTTCTAGCTCATCTCATCCATTTGCCGCAACTCCACTCTCAAAACCCATCCCTCCAACAAGGACAGAGCTCCCTTATTCATCACTTTAAATTCCAGCAACCTCCGCAGACATCATGTCATTCTCCGACATTTCCACCACCTGAAAATGAACCCCACCAGCTAAGATGTGTTTCCCTCCCCACCCCTATCCGCTTTCTAAAAAGATCATTCCCTCTACGACTCCCTTGTCAAGTGAACGCCCCTCACTAAACCATCCTCCCCTCCCGCCCCATTCTCATTCCAGCACGGGATTTGCAAAACCTCCACTCCCACCTCCACTCTGTCGCAGGCCCCAAAGGAGCATTCCACATCCATTAGAATTTTACCTGCACTTCCACACATGTCATTGAATGTATCCATTGCTCCTGATACAGTCTACCTATATTGCGGAAACAGGATACCTAATAACAGTTCGCTTCAGAAAACACCCCCGGACACCCTTAACAAACAACATCCCTGACCCGTGGCCGAACACTTCAACTCTCCCTCCCAATCAGCCAAGTTCATGCAGGTCCTGGGCTTCCATCGCTCTCATGAACTGTCCTATGTATCAATCTTCCTTCCCACCTATCTACTCCGCACTGCTCTGCGACCAATCACCACTGCACCCACCTCCATCCACCTATCACACTCTCAGCTACTTTGTCCCAGCCCCATCCACTCCAATTTGTCTCTCTATCCCCTCGGTTTACAAGCTTATTTCCTGATGATGGCTCTTGTCTGAAACGTCGATTCTCCTACTCCTTGAATGCTGCCTGCCCTGCTGTGCTTTTCCAGCAGCACACTTTCGACTCAGGAGCGAGTCAGTGGATTTTGATTTCGGGACTGAAGACAGAGGCCTCAGATTTGCCATGATGCAATTCTAAGAAATGTCTGCTCCAACAGAGCTGCATGTCAGACAAGGCAGGACAGAGTTTGACCTGGAAGTAACAGGGAGGTGATCCTGTTTATATCCACCTGCAGATCTATTTGTTCTCTGTGGTGGATGCTGTGTGCATGAAAGATTCTGACGAAATTCTGGTCAAATTCTAAGTGTCGAAAATCCCTCACCCTCAGACCACATCTCAGAAAGTATCCTGAGTCCTGTGAAAGTTGCTTTCCCACTCTCATTTTTGGATAACATCAATTTTGCAGGATATTAGAAGGGGAAGATTTACAATCCAATCTCTCCGCCGTGATCTGATAAAGTCCCACATTTTATCACAAGTAGAACTTGATCAGAGAGAGAACATGAAAGGCAAAAAAAACCCTCTGGTTACAGTGAGAGAGAGATCGTTCTCTTATTGTGTGTGAGGACAATGGTTCTACCCATCATCAGAGCGCACAAACCACAAATGCAGTCATACTGAGGAAAGTCTATGGAAATGTGCGTATTCATTTCCTTGTCTGAGCTGAATTCCCATGGAGGCAAAGATTACAGGAAAAAGCGATTCACCTGCTAAGAGTGTGGAAAGGGATTCACTCTGTCTCTGACTTGTTGCAGCACCTACTCGTTCAAAATGAGGAGAAACCATTTCAAAGTCTGGACTGCCGAAAATGTTTTAAAACGTCCAGCACAACCTCATACTAATTAGAAACCTTTCATCTCGCCAGACTTTGGAAAATGTTATCAAACCTCTTTTTACTTCATCTTTGAGAAATATGCTCACATGAATGAGAGACCTTTAAAGAATTCTGGAGACGTGCCGTCTGATCTACGTGCTCACCCGGGAGTAGAGACGTCTTCGTTTCCAAATCGATGGGACCTGCTGTAAAAGTTTGAGTGACCGGATGGCTCATCATATTTCTCACAGTATTAACGTGTTTTTCTAAATGCCCTGACTGCAGGAAGTGCTGCATAAGTTCCTGGAGACGAACATGTCATCACCTTGTTCACACTGTGGAAAGACATTATTCACTCTAAAAGTTCCAGGTGGCAGTTTATCATTAACGTCTTCACATTGAAGAAAGACCTATCAAATGTACAGTCCGTGGGATGTGCTTAACAGTCTCTGTCGAACTGATGTCCCTTCGACATTTTCACAATGTAGGAGACGTTTCAACTGTAGTTATTCGAGGAATAGGCTCAAGCGTTCATCTCAACTCTCAGTACACCAGCCAGTTTGCAGTGGGCAGAAAGCATTTAATTGCTCCATGTGAGAAACACAGTTAGTTCACTCATCGACACGACTGAGACAAAAGAGGGATCCCACTAAGGGAAAGAATTCACTCACTCATCGACCCCGCTCAACAGCGATTTAACCTTGTTGTTCTTCATATTCAGATCTATAAGCAAAGTTTTTATAATCTGGATAAAAATCAAATAAATCAGCTTTATATTAAATTCATTGTCAAATGTCATTGGAAGGATGGGTTTACCGAG